>NC_141054.1:26322488-26989988 GCF_041138505.1 Cibotium barometz
ATGTAATACTATCGATTCACGATTCAATATTACTATCAAAATTTCACACATATATACAAGGGAGTCCATATCTCGAAGTAGCCCATGGCTTCAGTTTACAAAAAAATATATACAACCACATCCTCAATATGGAATGTGATACTATAAGTCTAAGTACTACTTAGACCCAAATGATGACTCGGTGCTTCCTCCATGCTCAGATGAGCTCACATCGGTCAGAATGTCTGCTCACATCCACCCTCTGCAGTGGCGGCGGGTGGATCATCAGCACCTTGTGCCTGTTCAAGTAATATATAGTATATAAGTATATATATATGTAATTCAATAAACCAAAATCATTCGTTTAGAATTTTCAAGTACCTGTCGACCGTATGGTCTCATGGTTATCTCAAACTGCGCATCCGTAATACGTCCCTCGACTCTGAAGATGGCCCATGTGTCACGTCTGCTATGCCGGCGAGCATACGCAGTATCGTGGGTTGTGGGCTTCCTCCCCGTAACCTGTTCGCTGTATCATAATCAACACAATTTGTAAGATTAAAACAGTCATAGAATCAATGAATTAAGTAAACAATCAAATAAAGTGGCAAGATACTTACGAACTCTGCCTCCCATGACTCGACGTCGCCAGATCCGAAATGCGAAGATCCAATGGTCTCCATCTGGATCCGTCGTGCCTCCACATGCTGCCTGCTTTTCACGCCACCCTCTGCTCGTTTCTTTGCCTCCTTCCACTCGCGTTTGTGCGCAGTGGCAGGTTTCTCGGCAGGATAGCCACCCGCCGCAGCTACATTTAGCCGGTCATCGTACGCGAGTTTTTTAAGGTGAGATCTTTTATTACTTAAGATCTCCCTTATTCGCGTCCTTCCCCATACATCCGAGAATGTAGCATGTGGGGGATTGGGGTACCGACTATGTACAGCCTCTATCACCTCCCCAACTAATCGGCTATTTTGATCTTTAAATTTAATAAAACAATTTCTATACAAGTTTGATACTACCCCACGCATGTACTCCATTACCTCCCTCCCCCTCGCATCCATCACTATCCCGCCCCTATCTGTCACATCATAGCAGATCACTCTCTCTACCTCTCTCATCTCCTCCTCTTCCGAACTGTCTCCTCTAACTCTTCTCCCTCTATCTCCTCTCTCACCGCGTGCCCTACTACCTCCCCCACCTCCCCCACCAAAGCACCCGCCGCATCCTCCACTCCCACTCTTCCTACTGCTGCGGGTGGAGTCACGACTGGGGGATTGTCTACGTGACGGTGGCTGTGAGCCTTGACGTGACGGTGGCTCTGAGGGAGCACGTGATGGTGGCTGTGAGGGTGTGCGTGAGTGTGTCTGGGACGAGGTATGTCTCCTCGGTGGACGTGGAAGAGGAGAAGCTGCATGCCATCTCGTCGGACTCGTAGGCATAGACGGCACTGGAGTGCCCTGGATACTTGCGGTAGGGGTATAGACACCAGGCATGGAAGGAGGGGGGTGGGCATACATGTACTCTGTAAGCTCAATTGGACCAGGATGGCGCCCAAAATGATTTAGCATCTCCATCAGCCAATTGCTGTATGCAAATGGATCGGATGAAGAACCTGGAATATCCATAAAGAACCTGCAAAAATAATCCTCATGTACATCATGGGCTGTCTCTTGACTCACACAAATATCATCATTCAAGTCACCTATCAGCCTACAAACCATAGAAACAGGAAAGGCAGTCTCGTGTATACACCCGTCCAGAAACGCGTGTATACACCCGTCCAAAAACGCATGTATATCCGCGTGAACAGACTGTGCAGACAGGATACACGCGCTTTTACACATGTTTCTACATGCGACCTGCACAAAATGTTTTTTGAAAGGGACCGCCTTATAAAAGGCCCACTGTCGCCCCTGTCAGAATCGTTCACCCAAAATCGTGTGCACAGAAGCAAAAGGACGGAGACAAACCCAAAAAGCAAAGAGAAAATAGCATAAACAAATCTGAGGAAGGAGACAAGGCAAAGGACAAACTGACTCACCTCTGAAAAAGTGAGTCTTCTTTCTTGGTTGGCTTCCTCCCATGTGTGCTCCTTCTCTGCTCCCTCCTTGCACTTAGGTTTCGTTTCTGTTGGAAGAGGCGAAAACGAATGACAACAGATATGTTAGTTCAAAATCTTTATTTGGGGAAGGCGGGCTATTTTTAGTTTAAACAGATCATCGCGTTTATAAACGTGGGTATGTTTGCGTGTATGATAATTTAGCTGTGTTTATAAACGCATTTTGCAGAAATCACCCGCATTAATACACGCGATTTTTTGGAAATAGTCGCGTTAATACACGCAATTTTTAGGAAATAGCCGCGCAAATACACGCGATTTTTATACTTTCATTAAAAACATATTATGATTTTGTGTTTTCTGGTTTGTACATAGGATGTCATCAACCTCCTCAAGCAGTTCTGGGGAAGATGAGACAATGCGTCATCATAATCGCGATGTGTGGTTGGGACAACGGATCAAATGTATGTGTAATCGATGTCAAGGATGCATTGTACGAGCACGTCAAATTACCTTGAATCACATCTCCATGTATGGAGAATGGAATCAAACAGGTTTAGAGGTGAGTAGATGTAAATTAATGGTATTCAAATGACTCATGGTATCCAAATTAAATTAATAGAGTTGTAATATATAAACTCTAATTGAAGTAGGATGCAGTACCACACCCTAACATGGTGCCCTACGCGCGACAAGAGCACGCAAAGCGTCGACGAGATGATGCTGAAGCTTCGGGATCTATTGTCAGAGATGAGTGGGAAAGGGATGACAATAGCCCTGCATGCACCCCACGAAGTTGTGGAAGAGGAAGTGTTTGATGATATGGTGCGGAATCTTTTGAAGGATGATCCTAAAGGTATGGACGACGATGATATGGAACAAGAGCATCTTTACAAGGCTTCATCGACACCGGTTTTTGAAGGGTGCACATTCTCTATTTTACGTGCTTCACTTAAACTACTCAATATACAAACAGTTTATGGATGGAGCAATGCAAGTCTTGACGCATTATTGAAGTAAGCATTCTAACTTACAAATTTGAATTAGTGGTTTCAGGTTTAGGATTTAAGACTAATTATAATTGATGATATTGGATGTAGGCTATTATCAAACATGCTTCCAAAGGGAAATAGACTACCCACCTCAAGAGACATAGCGAGGCGCTATGTGACCTCGGGGGGGGGGAGGGGGGGGGTCACTATATGTAAATCCTCTATATCACGTGCGTTCAAGGCCTATTTAAAAAGTCCCTTATCTGTGAATTTTTTAGTGAATATAATGTATCCTTTCCTATTCAAATCTGTAAATTTTTTTTAAAATACAATAAATAAATCCCCTCTGTAAATATATTTCTGTAAGTTTTAAATATTTAAAATGTCCTTCTGTTGAACCCACGTGATACTTACATATTTATACGAGTGACCCCCCCCCCCCCCCCCCCGAGTATGTGACATCTCTTGGAGGATTGGATTATGATCGCATACATGCATGCATCAATGATTGCATTCTCTTTCGTGGGACGCATAAGGAGGCTCGACATTGTCCCACTTATGGTGAAGCAAGGTATAGAACAGATATGAAGAGTTTTGATGTACCTCGTAAAGTCTTGCGACACTTTCCTATAATTCCTCGCATCAAACATATGTTCAAGTGCAAATCCATAGCAGAGCTCATGTCATGGCATTCCTCACATCGATCGGATTCCTATAATTCCTCGCATCAAACATATGTTCAAGTGCAAATCCATAGCAGAGCTCATGTCATGGCATTCCTCACATCGATCGAATGATGGCATGTGGAGAATTCCCGCAGACACTCCTGCTTGGAAGCATATTGAAGATGAGTGGCCCAGCTTTAAAACAGAGCCCAGAAACTTGAGACTTGGCCTAGGTATGAATTACAACCTTCCACCATCAATGGCGATCAAAAAGGGACATCTTATGTTATCCCTTCTAATTCCAGGGAAACATAAAGTCAAGCATATGGATGTTTATCTTGAACCGTTGATTGATGAGTTGGAGGAACTATGGAGAGGTGTTGCGGTGGCGAGAGCACCTCTGCCATGGCAACAGTACTGAAATCAAATCGGCTTCCCTCAAAGCTCATTAGGTGAAACGTCTGTGTTCTATCCACAGGAAGACAGCAATATAAGGGGAGGTGCACCAGGGAGGGACGGCTAGCATACTGACGGCCCCTATATATGCATGCGACAATGCCGGCCTCCAATAATCTCCGTCACATACTTTTGTCGAGACCGGGTGGAAATTTACACCGCTATAACAGGGTTTTCCACGGGTGTAATTAACACGACCTTCAGCATTAACTATCCATTCCCACGTTTGTTTACTGCAGTGAGCATGATGTTTCAGGTTTTTCTCCATTCCCACGTTAGTTTACTGCAGTGAGCATGATGGTAGTGGCTAGGTTTCGCATGATGGTGGTGGCCATTCAAGCGTTTTGATCAAAGATCCGTTAGAAGAAGGGGAATATCCGCGTGAGTTGGAGCTTAATACTGGTTATTAGGATATCTTTCATGACTTCTATATATATAATGCAAGGTGCTACACACCACTGTTAGTATTTCAAACCATGGAGGAAAGGATATTAACTCAACTATAAGGAGGACTCGACACTATAAGAAAGGGATATTAACCTGACTATAAGGAGGACTCTACTACAAGGAAGGGATATTAACTTGACTATAAGGAGGACTCCAGTTACAATTATCACAGATCCCATAGAATATCATAGTGCCCTCTTAGGAATGGCGTGCCTGACTAGCCTCCAACCAACAATTGCTCTAGCCTTTACTTGTTGAAAGTGCAGTGGCTCATTTAATCAAAAGCCATCTATACAAATCAAAAGGAAAAGCTTCAACTTATGCCAAATCAAGCAACAAGTCTCCATACAGCCCTAGACAACTTATAACCTCGATAAATGTATTTACTTGTGCTCGATGTAACATACCTCCAAGTTTAACCAAGTTATGATTAAAGACAATCTTAAGTTTTGGATGCTACAGATTTCAATAATGATTTTCAGTAGGTTTTCAGCAGTTTTTTAACATAAAAATTTACAAGTATTTAAAATTAAGTAAAAATTCAAGTTTGAGTTTTCTATTAGTGAATATGCTCAAAGGCAACCTTTAAGTGTGTATATGGACATGTAAATCAAAATTTGACAAAAAAGTAAAATGTGACCTATTTTTGGAGTTGACTTTTACATATGACCGAATTTGGAAGTTCTATCTATGAGGGTCTTAAGACTATGCACATTATAGTAGTTTTAGATACCCACATGATTAGTTTCTAATAATTGAGTGCAAAGTTATACATGTTGCAAGACTCTCATAGCAAATTCGACCGCATTTGGCAATTCTGCCTATGTGGCATTGTAGACCACAGATTCGAGAGGTTAGCGACATCTAGAAGCAGTACTTCCACAGCTTCTAGAGAGTAGACATAGATCCCAATCACTCAAGACATCATCAAATACATCAGGGACGTACACAAACGTTTGTTTTATTATTTTGCTTTAAATTATACGAGAGAATCTAAGTCGATGTATCGCACACTTAACGATGAGTAATTCTTGACTTTCTTAATTATACATGATCACCTTCATCTATGTGACTCATAGAATAAACACTTTTGGAGATAGAATATTTGACTAGTTTTACTAGATTTTAGGTATAACCTTCATGAGTGGCTATTTTATGAAGGGTTTATCTTTCTGTGTGTTTGGAATCCGATTTTGACGTAAACACAAAAGTTTTCGAGGACGGGAAACTCTACAAGAGTGTATGAGGCTCTAGAAAGCCAAATCTCTTTTGTTTTTTAGTTATTGCACTACAAGGAAAAGCGACCGTAGGCGCGTTTATAGATGTGTTTTGACAATGTGGTTTAAAATGTTACGAGCACGTTTATAAGCGCATCTAAAATCGTGTCTACTGATAGGTGTCTATATGTGAGTCTATATGCGCATCTATAAGCGCGTCTATATTAATATAGACGCGCTTATAGCCTCCATTATAGACGCACTCTGGAATTTAATTTTTTTTTCAGAGAGCTGTCTATGCAAATATACCGCTACATTTTCTGCACATGCAGCTATATTTTGTGCACAGGCAGCTCTCTGGTTTAAGGTTTTGCTTACATGTATATAGATGAATCAAGATTAGCAAAGATATATCAACATAAAAACTTAAATTAAAGATAGATATGCACAAAAAGATTTGTAAACACACTTCGAATATTGATTAAAGAAGATGAGAAATTACATTTTATATTAAAAATTTATCCATACATGATCGTAGCCACATAAGGCTTGAATAAAAACATAGATAAATAAAGAAGATGAAAAATTTCATCTTATATCCAAGAAGTTGTCCATACATGATGGTAGCCACATGATGCTTGAAAAAGAAACATAGTTGCATAAACCAAAACGATACATGAAGAAAAACTAGCGGGCGATTACTCGGAGGAGGCATTACTCTCCGAGTCATCTTGTCCACCTTGTGCCTACACAAAGTGAAGATATATATAAATAAAAATAGAAAGTATTATAACGGTCGAAACATGTTTTGTAAATAAAAATAAAAAATATTACCTGCATTGGTGATCTCCTTGCTTGATTGTATTGTTCGTCGTCTCGCAGATGATCTCTTCATTGTGAAGGTAATCCCATGTATCTCCTCTACTGTGGCGATCGACGATGGTAGCGAGTCTCTATTGGGGTAGGATCTCTACCCACAATGTGTACAAACTCAGCCTCCCATGATGCACGACCTCCAGATCCGAAGTGCGACGATCCATATCGCTCCATTTGTATTCGTCACTCTTCTCTTTGTTGTTGGTTCACTACTCCTTCTAAGAGCTCTTTCTTGGCTTTCTTCCACTCGCCCTTATGAGTAGTAGATGGCTTATCGTGTCCATTTTGACCGGCATCTATTCGGGCTTTCTCCTCCTTTGCATGTCTCCTTACACCTATTCTTAAGTATGTCTTTGATTTTGTGTCGCCACCCATCTACTGTTAAACCTTTGGTTCGTGAGGATTAGGATGCTTCTTGTGGATAGCTTTAATGCAATCATCCACTAAGCTCTCCTTTTGCTGCTTAAAATGTATAAAGCAATCTTTATAGGGTGCAAAAACTACTTGGCACAAGTAGTTTACCACCTCCTTCCCATGAGAGTCATCAACTATGCCACCCACATCCGTGATATCATAATATGATATATCACCATGATGTGGTGGTGGCTCTGAAAACTATCCCCACCCCCAAAGCACTGCCCTAGGCATCCTCTATCTTCTCTATGTCATCTACCTCCACTCTGAGTGCTAGTGCGGTGTGAGGTACGACCGCCACCACTATCTCCATGACTATCCTCCCTATGACGACGACTGCCACTCTCATGAGAGCCATGATAACTGTGAGGTGGCACATCTCCTGAAGGTGGAGGTGTAGAAGATACTGTAGCACTAATTGGGGCTGATGGATGATGGGTGAATGTAAAGGCAGGTGAAGTACCTGGCAAGGGTAAAGTACCTGGCAAGGGACTCTGTTGGTGGGCGGACTTGATGGTAAAGAGGTGCCTACTGCATAGGCTGCCAACTACTCAGGGATGGGAGTATAGCCAAAGATGCTCTCTACCTGCCTAGCAAACCATCGTTGAGACGCGATGAGAACCTCAACTTATGGGTCTATGGGATAAGAGGACAAGGACACATGCCACATCTATACAAACAAAGAGAATATTAAAAAAATATTATGCAATTCTTATGCAAGCATTATATTTAAAGTACTATGCATAAGCTTAAAACACTATGCATTATGTTTAAAGCACTATGCGTTATGCAAGACTTATGCAAGTTGTTACGCACATAAAGCATGCATGAGGCCTTATGCATAAAGCTTATGCATAAAGAACTATGCATAAGGCCTTAAGCATGAGGCCTTAAGCATAAAACTATGCATGAGACCTTATGCATAAGGCTTATGCTGCATAAAGAATTATGCATAAGGCCTTAAGCATGAGACCTTCAGCATAAAGCTATGCATGAGGCCTTATGCATAAAGCACTATGCATAAGGCCTTTAACATGAGGCCTTAAGCATAAAACTATGCATGAGGCCTTATGCATAAAGCTATTCATGAGGCCTTAAGCATAAAACTATGCATGAGGCCTTATGCATCAAGCTTATGCATAAAGCATGCATGAGCATTATATATAAAGTATTATGCATAAAGCTTATGCGAAAACCTACAAATTAACAAATCCCTAGCACCCAAGGATGCAATAATAAAAGAGGAAAGATATGAAAGCACTTATCTCTTTTTTGTGATGTTGAAAGAGAGGGTTAAAGGACCTACAAAACCAACAAAAGGGTGAGGAAAAGATTAGTAATGCATATATATAAAAGATTATGCAAGCTATGCCACTATGCAAGCCCCTTGCAAGCCCTAAGCCTATGCAAGCTATGCTAAAGCTTATCATAAAGCTTTAAGCATAATGCTTTACGCGTGACGGCTTATGCATAAAGCTTATGCATAAGGCTTATGCATAAAGGACTACGCATAAGGCCTTAAGAATGAGGCCTTAAGCATAAAACTATGGATGAGGCCTTATGCATAAAGCATGCATGAGGCCTTATGCATAAAGCCTATGCATAAAGCTATGCATAAGGCCTTATGTGCATAAAGTTATGCATGAGGCGTATGCATAAATCTATGCATGAAGCATGCATTATCATTATGCATAAAGCATGCATAAAGCTTATGCATAAAACATTATGTATAAAGATTATGTATAAATCTTATGTGCAAACCTACAAAACAAATCCCCAGCACTCAAGGGTGCAATAATAATAGAGGAAAGAGAGGTAAGATAGAAAAGCATTTACCTCTTTTTCGTGATGTTGAAAGAGAGGATTAGAGGACCTACAAAACCAACAAAAGGGTGACGAAAGGATTAGTAATGCATATATACAAAAGCTTATGCAAGCTATGCCGCTATGCAAGCCTTATGCAAACTACACCGCTATGCAAGCTATGCTAAAGCTTATGTATAAAGCATGCATGGGGCCTTATGCATAAAGTTTTAAGCATAATGCTTATGCATGAGGCCTTATGCATAAAGCATTATTCATAAGGCTTATGCATAAAGCACTATGCATAAGGCCTTAAGTATGAGGCCTTAAGCATAAAACTACGCATGAGGCCTTATGCATAAAGCATGCATGAGGCCTTACGCATAAAGCATGCATGAGGCCTCATGCATAAAGCTATGCATGAGGCTTATGCATAAAGCCTGCATAAGAATTATGCATAAAGCTATGCATGAGGCTTATGCATAAAGCCTGCATAAGAATTATGCATAAAGCATTATGCATAAAGCTTATGTGCAAATCTACAAAACAAATCCCTAGCACCCAAGGGTGCAATAATAATAGAGGAAAGCACTTACCTTTTTTTTGTGATGTTGAAAGAAAGGATTAGAGGACCTACAAAACCAACAAAAGGGTGAGGAAAAGATTAGTAATGCATACATACAAAAACTTATGCAAGCTATGCTGCTATGCAAGTCTTATGCCGCTATGCAAGCCTTTCATAAGCTATGCATGAGGCCTTATGCATAAAGCATGCATGAGGCCTTATGCATAAAGCTTTAAGCATAAAGCTATGTATGAGGCGTTATGCATAAAGCATTATGAATAAGGCTTATGCATAAAGCATGCATGAGGCCTTATGCATAAAGCACTATGCAAGGCACGCTAGCCTAAACTAAACCGTACCCCGGCACTATGCATTAAGCATGCATGCTTAGAGCTTAATGCATGCATAGATTAAGCTCTATCCCTGCATTAAGCTTTATGCATGGAGCTTAATGCATGCATAGAGGTCTATGCATAGAGCTTAATCTATGCATAAATCTCTATGCATTATGAATGCATGCATAGAGCTTAATCTATGCATAAATCTCTATGCATTATGAATGCATGCATAGAGCTTAATCTATGCATTAAGCTCTACAAACCATTACGACATTTTGGAGGTCATTTCTAGGGCCTTGTAAGAAATTCACAAATTTCTAATTTCTCTCTTTAGAAAATGTGTATAAAATAAATAAAACTAAATTTCAAGATGTAAAAGTCTATTCTTTCATTTAAGAACATTTGGAAGCTTGTCATAAAGTCCATGTACCTCATGTCTATACCCCACATTGCATTTATGATGTAAGAGATGTGGAATTGACGGCACAGAACACGTGCACACATCACTAGAAGAACGGAGGTATTTAATATTGGCAACATTGAACTCAGGCACACTTAGTAAACTCCAGCTGAGGCCAAGTTAAAAAATATAATAAACATGGCCACCAACTGGATCAATAAATCCCTCACATGCACATGGATAGGTCATGAGCTCTTTAAGCTAGGGATCTAGGGTTCAAATCCTAGCTAGGCCAAGAGCCGTAGGGTAGCCCAAGTTTCATATATCTTTTTCCATTTCAACACACACACACACACACACACACACACACACACATGTATAAATGCATGCATCCAAACAAATGTGAACTTTGAATGAAATAAATCACTTTCAAAATTAAGTTTTGGAATGTAATTATGTAAGGGAAGAGTAAAAAGGAAGTAAATGTTACAAATAAAACACTTTTCTCTTCATAGCCATTTGGTGCACATAGGGGTGCATGAGTTGCTTTAGAATATTCTTATAGCTTCGAATGGCTATCTTTTACACACACACACACACCCACCCACCCACTCACCCCACACACACACATAGGGGTGCATGAGTTGCTTTAGAATATTCTTATAGCTTCGAATGGCTATCTTTTACACACACCCACCCCCCCCCCACACACACACATACACCCACCCAGACACACAAACTTATAGTGATGTAGGTGTGTGTGTGTGAAAGATAGCCATGTATGCTAAAAAGACTAAGTGGATAGAGAAGAAGAATGATGAAGATTATGAGAGGGAAAGTTTATTTTGTGTGCTAAATGTTCTAGCAAAGAAGAAAACTTGAAAGAAAGTATGATGAATTTTAGTACTCTTTTGTATCACACACACACACACACACACACACATACACACACATACACACATATATATATGTGTGTGTGTGTGTGTGTATATGTATGTATGTATGTATGTATATGTTTGTGTGTGTGCATGTACACACACACACATGCACACACACACACACACACACACACACACATATACTCTGAATTCTAGTTCCGTTTGGCATGATATTTAGACCTTAACAATGTTGGAACATAGTATGCGCGATAAATGGCTATGGACCATTGGCTTTGTATCTTGTGCTCCTATAGAGTTGCTTTAGAATATTCTTATAGCTCCAAATGGCTATCTTATACACACACACACACACACACACACACCAACTTTATAGTGATGTAGGTGTGTATGTGTGTGTGTGTGTGAAAGATAACCATGTGTGTGCTAAAATGGCTAAGGGGATAGAGAAGAATACTTTATGCGCTCCATAGGGGTGCATGAGTTGCTTTAGAATACTTTATGCACTCCAAATGGCACTCTTTCACATAAACACAAAAACACACACATTTTTATGTACTGTAAAAGGTTTTATGTGTGGGTATGTGTGTGTGTGTGTGTGTGTGTGTGTGAGAGAGAGAGAGAGAGAGAGAGAGTGTAGAGCCTTTTGGCACGCATAGGAGATCACAAATTCTACATAACCTCCTTATCGTGCCAAATGGCCATCTAAGTCTTTCCTTGTGTATATGTGCATATATGTATCTGTGAGATGGTGCATGTGTGTGTGTGTGTGTGTGAGAGAGAGAGAGAGAGATACACACAGACTGAAGTTCTTTCTCTCTCTCTCTCTCTCTCTCTCTCTCTCTCTCTCTCTCTCGATCTCCCTTTCTCTCTCTCTCTCTCTCCACTAACACTAGAAACTAGATTTTTAAAAAAAATAGTAGTTTCTATTTTTGGCTAAACGTTAAACCTCAATTGTACGATCGGCATATCACCTCGCACGTGTACGGTCTCGAAAGACGTGCCCAATAAATCAATTTTTGAGGTTCAATTCGATGATACCATGTGTCGAACAGTACTCATACACGTGTAAATCCAAGTCTATTTTGCTAAACTAAACTCGTGTTTGTTGTGAGTTTATTGCTTCATCTACTTTAGTAAGCTTATAGGTACATTTAAATCCAAAAACTCACACATGCACACTCATAGCCATTTGGCGCATATTCTTAAGTGGGACAAGTTACCACCAAGGGGGGATGTGGAAAGGGATGCCTACTTGTAATATTACCTCAAATTAGATAGACTAGAGGCCTTTAGCACCTTAAGATTCTAGGGTTTGGATGGCTAGATCAATTTGTGGAACCTTGTAGTTAAGTGCACTCGTGACAGTACTCAGATGGGTGACCTCTGGGAAGTTTTCCCCTCATTACATTTTAACATCATAACCATTTAGCACGCATAGGAGTTTTCATTCTCCTTTCTCTCCCTTATATTGCTATAAATGGCTATCATAGCCATTTCAAGCGCATTGGTGCTTTCAGTCTCCTTACTCTCCCTTGTATGGCTCCAAATGGCTATCATAGCCATTTGGAGCACATTGGTGCTTTGATTCTCCTTGCTCTCCCTTGTATGGCTCCAAATGGCTATCATAGCCATTTGGCACATATTAGTGCTTTGATTTTCCTTCCTCTCCCTTGTATAGATTTAAATGGCGATTTGATGTAATCACATAGCTGATTTAAATGGCTATTTGATGTAATCATATAGCTGATTGCCACATAATTTTGTCTTGATTCTAGGGTTTGGATGGCTAGATCAATTTGTGGAACCTTGTAGTTAAGTGCACTCGTTTGGTGACCGTACTCGGATGGGTGACCTCCCACTCCATTAAATTTTAACATCATAGCCATTTAGCGTGCATATGTCTTTTCATTCTCCTTTCTCTCCCTTATATCGCTCCAAATGGCTATCATAGCCATTTCAAGCACATTGGTGCTTTGATTCTCCTTACTCTCCGTTGTATGGCTCCAAATGGCTATCATAGCCATTTCAAGCACATTGGTGCTTTGATTTGTTTTTCCACGATTACATTTTGCTCCCATTACATTTTAACATCATAGCCATTTAGCGCACATATGTGTTTTCATTCTCCTTTCTCTCCCTTATATCGCTCCAAATGGCTATCATAGCCATTTCAAGCACATTGGTGCTTTGATTCTCCTTGCTCTCCCTTGTATGGCTCCAAATGGCTATCATAGCCATTTGGCACATATTAGTGCTTTGATTTTTCTTTCTCTCCCTTGTATAGATTTAAATAGCTATTTGACGTAATCGCATAGCTGATTGCCACATAAATTTGGCTTGATTGTTTTTGCTCTCTCTTTTATAGCTCAAAATGGCTATCTAATGTATTGGTGTGTTGGGAAACAACTTTTTTAAGCATTGGTGTGTTGTAGCTATTTTTGGAAAAAAGGAACAGAAAGAGAAGAAGAAGACACGATGATGACAAGAGCAAGACAAGAAGAAGAAGATCGAGGAATGAAGAGAACATTCAAAGTTCTCCCTCTCTTGCGTCAAAAGAAAATACATACTTCGTACTCGGTCAAGCCTCTTTATTGCTATTGTTAGTCACATTCTCCAAGAAAGCTCTACTTTTTAGATGAAAAGGCATGTTTATTATTATTGTTAGTCATGTTCTCCAAAAGAATGTTACTTTTTAGATGAATACGATAGTTTTTTGATTATAAGTTAAAGTTTTTTAAATTTTTATTAGAATATAGCTATTTTGCAATGTTACGTTGCCCGATTGCTCATTGGTCTACTTTTATTTTCTCTCTCATCTAAAAGGTCCTCCAAATGACCTCCGAAATATTCTAATGAGAGCTTAATGCATAGATTACCCTCTATGATTAGAGCTCTATTCATAGATTAAGCTCTATGCATAGAGGACCTACAAAACAAAACCCCTCTTTTTGGTAGAAAAAAATAGAGGATAAAAAGATAGAAAAGAGAGGAAAGATAGGAAATCACTTACCTCTTTTTACCTTGAGAATTGACAGTTTGGCCCTTGGTTTTCAATCGTGGCATAAATCTGACCTCTTTTCTCTTCCACTACTACTATCGTAACTGCTCTAGCTGCTGCTGCAGATTGGGGTGGAATTCTTTCTCTTTGGTTACCCCAGTTCTGGGAGCGAGTTCAGAGATTACTCTAAATAGATGCAGATGGTTGAGAGCTTGAGTCCTCCTAGGCTTGCCTTGATTTTGGCGAGATGGTGACTGACACGAAGGGACTGGTCTTTGCACTCTGGGTCCTTGACTTTCCTGTCCTCTTGACATGGCAGAAGTCGGACAGTCTTTAAGCTGGTGACCAAAACCCTGACACCCAAAACACCTGTTCTCACTTGTAAGCTCATCCCTCTGAATCCTTGAAAGAGGTGGGACTTCTGAGAAAGTGTTCTGAGGGAAGGGTCTTCCTTCACTTTTGAATTTCTTAGCATCTTGATTCTGATTAGGGCCTTGTTGCCTCTTTGGGGGTGGAAAGTTTGAAGCACTTCTTGGGGTTTGGAACCTTTTAAAGTTTGAGGGTGCACGCTTTGGTGATGGGACCTTAACAACAAATGCTTTGGCAAAGTCCTTTGCCATTTTGACTGCTTCTGCCCTTGAGACTGGTTTGGCATTTTTCACTAAAGTGTCCAATGGCTCGTTCATCCCTCGAATGAATCTGGCCATCAGCTGCTCTTCATCCAAAAGTGGAGAATATTTGAGGAGAAGGGCAAATGCCTGATGGTATTCTTCAATCGTCCGCTTATCCTACTTAAGTTCCAAGAACTCATTCATTTTGGTTTCCAGGAAGCTCGGAGGACAAAACCTGTTCCTAAGGTAAGCTTTAAGATCTGACCAAATGTGGGTATTTTGGTCAAGACGGTTTGTCTCGCAATGGTTCCTCTGTGCGACCCTGGCCGTTTCCACAATTTTCAATCTGGCGAGAGCCATCTTGCTCTTCTTGTTATAACCGGTTAAATCAAAATACTCTTCCATTGCCTCGATCCATTTTTCCACTACTTCTTCTAACTGTTTCCCTTCACCCTTGAAGAGACCAGGTTGGGATCGGGGCAAGGCTTTACAAACGTTCGGATCTAACTCTTCATCATTGGGGTAAGAGGATCCGGCTACCACGGCCCGCGCACCTCATGATTCTGACAAAATGATATTTTTGTCAACTTAACTTTGTTATTAGATTTATGACTATTTAAAATTTGAGATCTATTTCTTAAACAAATAAATATTCCATCATAATTCTTGAAAACAAGATTCACTCTGATAATTTTATTCACCAATATTCACAACCACGAAAACAATTTAGAATCTTTTGCAAAACATCATTTATTATCAAAAGTTTTTGATATATACATAGAGCATCTCGGCTCTAAAAGTCACCGCCTAAATCGCGTATGCATAAAAAGGCGATACTGCAATGGAGACATGCTATGATATACACAATTCATCACTGATAATGGTGCTGTAATTCTTCTCCTAGGAATAAAGCGGCTAAGAAGTCTAAAAATACGGCAAGAATTTCTAAAATTTGGGGTGAGTGATTATAGAGTTGTACATAATGAATAACTCCTAGCCTTATCAAGATCATGGCTAGCGAGATATTCTGTCTGAGTCTTTGTTGTTGATTTGAACACCATATTGGGGAATATGGGAATTTCCCACAAGTTTAGGACACGTGGTCAAAAGTTTGGATTAACCATAACTTAAACACCACTAATCCAAAATGAGCGCTTTATAGCTCTTTAGATTCCATTTTTCAAGGGCTTTCCAACGATAGGTCATATGATAGGGTTTTGAGAAACTTACAAACATGTTATCCATGTCCCCCCTTTTTTAAGTATTCAAAAATGGGAATTGGGAATTCCCAAATTCACTAATATGGTGTTATTGGTATTGATGCGAATACTTCGCCCTCCAGAGAACCACATATGCTTGTAAGATTCCTCCCCCAACCCCTTTTTGATGTCTAGTATCTTCCCCTGTAATCAATCCCTCTTCAGAAATATAAAGGCCTTGTTCTAACTGTTTTAGCCTAGAGAGAGAAAAATATGCTAGAGAGAGAATATTCAGATTATGAATATTTTTGGATAGAAAATTAACTCATCTTATTAAAATAAGTTCCCCTGAAATAGAAATTCAAAAAGAATTTTCCAATGTGCAATTGGAATTAATTGGAAATAAGTATAAAGAACCTTAGTCTAAGGGTCTAGATTTTCAGAAATTTTTAGATTATGGTCCAATTAAGGTTCCTATGGGCCAATAGCATCAATCCATGTGTAGGGAGGAGATAAATCCAATTTGTAAAAGAAGATACCCAAAAATGAGTAAATGCTCACATAAGATGAAGAGTTGAAAATGTACAAGATTTATTAGTAAAAAAACTATGAGCAATATTAAAAATATGAGATATTTTGGGTATCCAAAAATGAGTAAATGCTCACATAAGATGAAGAGTTGAAAATGTACAAGGTTTATTAGTAAATAAACACATATGTAAGGAAGGGGAGTTCTTTAAAGGAGGTGCATATTTCACATAAGATGAAGAATTGAAAATGTACAAGGTTTATTAGTGAATAAACACATATGTAAGGAAGGGGAGTTCTTTAAAGGAGGTGCATATTTCACATAAGATGAAGAGTTGAAAATGTACAAGGTTTATTAGTAAAAAAAACTATGACACATATGTAAGGAAGAAGAGTTCTTTAAAGGAGGTGCATATTTCACATAAGATGAAGAGTTGAAAATGTACAAGGTTTATTAGTAAAAAACTATGAGCAATAAAATTTTGACACATATGTAAGGAAGGGGAATTCTTTAAAGGAGGTGCATATTTCACATGCTTGAATGAGTTTTAAACTCAAAAATAATGTGATATTTTTTATCTCTCATCTCTCTTGAACCAAACCAAATCAAAATGGAACCAAACCGAATCAAAAAGTAACCAAACTAGGTCCAAATCTAGTCCAAATTCAACCAAACTGACTTGGAAAATTCTAGAATCAGTTTGTTTGGTTAGGAGCTCAAATTTTCCTATAAATAGAAGCCTCTCCTTGTTGAAAAAAATATAGTCTCTTATGCTTTGTTACTCTACTCCACCTAAGCCAAAATATATAGTCTCTTATGCTTGTTACTCTACTCCACCTAAGCCAAATTAGATAGAGTCTTATGCTTTGTTACTCTACTCCACCTAAGCCAAATTAGATAGTGTCTTATGCTTTGTTACTCTACTCCATCTAAGCTAAAATATATAGTGTCTTATGCCTTGTTACTCTACTCTACCTAAGCCAAGAACTGTGAATTCTTTAATAATTCACTAGTTTTTGATACTTCTCTCTTTCTTCAATCCCCATTGGTGGCTCCATCAACATACTAAACCAATTGATTGGTTGGGGGCCTCTACCGTGAATAAAGAATCAAGCAAATCATAAGGTAAGTATATTGAATTTTGATCTTTTCTATGATTTCTCAATGATTCTCTCTTCTCAACCCCTCTCAAGCTTGAGAAGTTTAATTGGTATGGTTTTTTTAAATGCTATTGAAGTTAATTGGTGAATAATAGTGAAGAGTTACATAATTTAATAAATTCTATAGAAGTTAATTTCCACTTATATTTAAATTCTAATGGTTTTTATAATTTCTCTCTCTCACTCAAGAAATGGTCATACTCATGACCCATTCTCAATCCAAATGAAGCTTTTCATAAAGCTTTTTCTTAATCCAAGATTAAGCTATGCTTGAGGCCAAATTAATGGCTTTTGCTATGCTTTTAGTTTATGCACATTGATGATTCAATCCATTATGGATTGATGACCCAATTAGAGACCATTCTAATTGTTTTCTTAATGATCCAATTAGAGACCATTATGGATTGATGATCCAATTAGAGACCATTCTAATTGTTTTCTTAATGATCCAATTAGAGACCATTATGGATTGATGATCCAATTAGAGACCATTCTAATTGTTTTCTTAATGATCCAATTAGAGACCATTATGGATTGATGATCCAATTAGAGACCATTCTAATTATTTCTTTAATAATGAGCTTTATCCCTTAGAAAAAAAAAATTGAGATTTATCAGTCATAGTAGCGGAGCTATGGCAAAATTTTTATAGAAATTACGCATAAAATAAATTCATTCAAAGCATAAAAAGAGGACTTCCTACCATATTCTAGGAACTATCATCCTAGATTAATTAAAAGAATTTTATTATGCATGGAGATGTGGATGTTTGCATGTAGATGTAGATGTATAGATGTAGATGTGGATGTGGAGGTGGATGGATGCATGTAGATGTAGATGTATAGATGTAGATGTGAATGGAGATGTGGATGTATGCATGTAGATGTAGATGTATAGATGTGGATGTGGATGTATACATGTAGATGTAGATGTATAGATACGGATGTGGATGTGGAGGTGGATGTATACATGTAGATGTAGATGTATAGATGTAGATGTGGATGTGGAGGTAGATGGATGCATGTAGATGTAGATGTATAGATGTAGATGGGAATGGAGATATGGATGTATGCATGTAGATGTAGATGTATAGATGTAGATGTGGATGTGGAGGTGGATGGATGCATGTAGATGTAGATATATAGATGTAGATGTGAATGGAGATGTGGATGTATGCATGTAGATGTAGATGTATGGAGGTGAATGTGAATGTGGATGTGGATGTATGCATAGAGATGTAGATGTATGCATGTAGATGTGAATGTACGCATATAGATGTGGATGTATCGATGTGAATATACGATATGCGATGTGAGGGAATCTGAAGTGATGAGATAGAAATGATGTGATGGGATGAGTATACATATAAATGGAATATGGAATAAGTAATGTAGATTGATGAAGGATAATGTGGAAAAATGAAAGTTAAAATAGAAATTGTGTTGTAAACTGTTTGTAAATACTGTTTGTAAATGCTGTTTGTAAATGATTGTTTTATGTCAAGAATGCTGGGGGGAGCATTTTGACCGTCTTGTGATTAAAGTCGTGATGGTAAAGTTGCAACTGCTGACGGGGAGTCAATGAAGGACGTCTCGCGTAGCAAGGTCGGCCGAGGTCTTGACCAGCCTCGGTGCGATTAAAATGGTGAGCTTCCGGTACGGTGGATGAGGGGCCAAGGAAGCGGCCTATGCGTGAAGCGCTAGGTTACCTGCGAAGGATCCTAGAGGGTGCTGACCATACGGTGCTCGGGCTCTGGGTTGCCTAGGATACCCACGCGTGCGTCGAGGAAGATATTGGAACAGAGTTGGAGTTGTTTTCTGAAATCGGGCATGGATCTGGTTGATTGACCTTGCTGGTCTTCAATGGATGAGTCCATGGCCCCTTATATGGATCTGTTGGTTGATCTTGCTGATCTTCAACGAGAGTCCATCTGTTAAGTGATTATATTGTCAAGTATTATGGGCTAGGAACTATCGAAACGGCTCCTGAGCGTTCTAGTTGCCAATGATGCCATAGATACTCTGATGAAGGAATGATGGGAAATTAAGAATCAATTGGATAAATTGGAAGATGGTGATCAATGATACTATGGTTTTATTAAAGGATTGTTTTAAACTGGTTGAATCTGGTTGAAAAAAGGCAATTTCATATTGGGTGTGTGAGTGGTGTGACTAGTTTTATTATTTTGCATGAACATCCGGCTAGGGGGCCTTGGAACTCTTTTCCTTGGTACCCAGGATAAAACCTAACCAAATTCTTAATTGGATCCCATCACTACAGTGGTTGGGCGGTTGGCTAACCCATGGGATTGGATGGGGTTAGGCTGGACTGATGGATCCGTAAATCGAGACTCAAACTTTTGTTTTTACGATAGAAAAAAAAAAATCCCGGACAGTAACTGTTCTATGGATAGGAATCAACGGCTGTGCCTCTTGAATGGGGAGAAAAGCGTTGATCCCAATGATCCAAGTGCAAGTTTCTTCCTTGAACTGACTAAGTATCTTATAGATGTAATTGGATCATCTCGATCAGAAATGATCTTGACTACGTTAGAGTAAAAAGTTATCTTGGTGGAATCGCCCGTGCTTCCGGTTAAGAAAGTTTTTCCGGGTTCGGTTTTGGAGCAACCGACGGATTAGTCTCTTATCCGGATATCCGTGGGCGAGGCCCCGAGTGTGGGACCCCTGTCCCGCACGAGAAGCGCTACTTCCGCTGCCAGTACCCCGAATCCGTTGCTCGGTGGGAACAGGGATCTTACAATGCTGATGTCGCTCCACTGGATCAGGAAAGTATAGATCCTCAAAGTGACGAGCGAGTCTCACTCTGCTTTCTCGGGTTGTAGCGAATTTGATGAGTTGAAGGTAAAGGCGATCATATCCTGACTCTGGGAGAGTCGAGGAATGCTAGACAGATTTGGGGTATCCATCTAAAAATCTAGTTCAATTTATGGTTTTCAATTTATGAAGTTCATTTCAAACATAATCTTAACAAGTGAAAACATTATTTCCCAGATTTACTTTAAAATTTTAGGCAACTTCGGCTGCTGTTTTGTAAGTTTACAACAGTGCTCTGATACTAGCTGTGAGACCCCTCTTCCCCCTCCGCGCACCGGATCCCCGGTTGTTAGCAGCGGAAGTAGCTTCATCTTGCGCAGGGCAGGGTTTCCCACTCGGGGCCTCGCCCTCGAATGTCCGGACACGTGGTCATTTTGAAACCGAAACCAGGAAAATTTTCCTTGCCCGAAAAACGGGGACGATTCCACCTTTTTTATTTTTTTTAAACGAATTTTCTAACGGGGTCAAGAGATATCCTTCACTTGATTAAACCAAATAGAAGGAAAACTATCACTGACTTAGTATGAAGAAATCAACGCTTTTTCCTAACCGAAATCAAGCACAGCCGTTGATCTAATCATTTGAGAAAATTAACGCTTTTTTCCTAACCGAAGTCAGGCACAACCGGTTTTTATTTAACGACTCAAATTCTAAGCATATTCCTATTACTAACCCCATCTGGGCCATGGGTTAGCCACCACCCATAGCCACCACGCAACCACAGGAATCGGTAGAACCAAACAATTACTCACCCATAATTGAATGCCTTTCTTAACTTTTGCTTTCGAATACAGATATGCACACACTCCTCTTTAAAACTTTAACATATAAAATAATCCATTGACAAACGGTTATTGGTTACAGATGTCATAACTCAAAAATTCCATCCAGTTCCTTGTTTCTAAAAAAAAACAGTATAACTCTGGACTCTCCGTTGAGACCAACTGGTCATAGTAACAACGAGATCCAGTAACAGATTACAATAATCATTTTTTCCATCATTCATATCTTCCACGACATACGCATGGGTGTCATAGGCACCGCCCACAAGCCCTTGCATCTCCTGGTCAGAACTCTCCAGGATCCTCCTTAGGTGTCCTGGCAGTTCACTCAGGGAGACCGCTTCATTGGCCCTCGCCCATCGTATCAGCAGAAGTGCACCATTTTTCAACCATACCGAGGCTGGCCAAGACTTGGGTAGGCTTTGCTACATGAGGTATCCTTTGAACACTCCCCGCCAGCTGTGGCAACCGAACTTCCCTTAGAAAAACATATACCAAATGCTCCCTCTAGCATTCTGGCCAGCATTTTGGTGTAAGACAGTCCTTTAAGAAAATAGGGTTTCTAAGCAAGTTTCCATTTTGATTTTCTTTTGAATACAAGGAGTATTTCTTGAATCAGTATTCCCAAAACTTCTTGATCGGAATTCATAATTTCATACTAGAATTCCTCGAATTCTATAACCTTGATCCACAGATCAATTCGAAGGGCCTCAGACTTAGTTTCAGAATTAGCGGGAGTTTTGAGTGTATTTTTCTAAATTGGTCACACTTTCTTTCCTCGAAACTGACAAAAGAGTTCGGTCTTGGTCATAGTCTGATTCCAAGTTCGAGTCGGATAAGATTTCTCCTGAACTATCTTTCTCGAAAGGGTTTGATAGTTCAGTTACTATTTTACTGAATTCCTTTCTTTGAATATTCACTTAACTTATTTCTAAAGTAGTTACGAATTCCAATGAGGAATAAATTAATCATTTATCTGAATATTTCGATCTCGATAGATTTCTTGAATTTTCTTTTTTACAATCCGTGTGAATATAAAACGATAGAAATTTCTCTCTTAGAGTATTTAATTATTCATTTATCAAATACTCATAGAATTTAAACATAGAATTTAAGAGAATTCTAATTTTAATATAAAAGTTCTTTATGCATCTATTTATGCATAAAAATCAACTTCAATGGGAATAACACTTTTAGAAAAAAAATCATTTTACGCATCTATTTATGCATAAAATTAAATTTAACTGATATCCATGCATATTCATAGGTGAATATATACATGGAGTAATTAGAATATTTCTTTTAGATGCAAAAATGGTGGGAATTACTCTTTTGGAATAACATAAAAACAAACTTTATTTTTCACAAAATTATGAAAAATTTTGCCATAACCTCCTTTGTATGGCTAACCATTTCTCATTTTTATCTTTCTTCACTTAACTTAATTAACCCAATTTAGAATTATAGAACTCTAATCTACATAGTTTTCGAAATTCAAGAGAGTAAACAATAAGAATAGTTTAATTAATCACTTAGTTAATCTTTCTAGAATTAAGAAAGGTTGGAATGTAAAGAAGAGAAGGGGATGGCCTTTTCATCAAAGGCATAGCATTTGAATTAAATTCAATCATTTGCAAAACATAAAAATCAAGGAAACCATAGATTTTTCATTAAAATTCGTAAACAAAGTGAGAAAATTAACTTACATGGAGATTGTAAGCTCTCCTTTGGCTTGAGGGATTGAGGGTTCTACTCTTGTTTGAAGCAATAGTGGCCACCAATTCCCTTTGGAGAGGATTAGGCCAAAAATAATTGAATTATTAAAAAATTCAATGTAGATGGCTCAGGACAGGAGTAGAGTAACAGTGCATAAACACCATTAAGCTTTTATAAAAGGGGGAGGCTTCTATTTATAGGAAAAAATGAGCCTCTAACCAAGCAAACTGATTCTAGAATTTTCCAGATTAGTTTGGTCAATTTTTGACCATTTTTGGGTCAGTTCAGCTTACTTTTTGGATCTAGATTTGAAACAGGAGAGAGGAGAGATGAAAATATCTCATTTTATTGATTAAAAATTGGGAATAATGATGAGAAAAAGGTGCCTACTTTATGAGGGGAGATCCCCACACTGAGGTGTCAAAATTCAGTTTTTTTATTCTTTTCTTTGGTCCTTAGTCCACTCTTCATCTTATGTGAGCATTTACTCATTTTTTTGGGGGGGGGGGGTTCTTTTATTCTTCAATTTATCTCCTCCCTACATTTGGATTAATCTCATTGGCCTATTAAACCTTTGTTTGGACCTTAATCCAAATTTTTTTGAAAATAGGGGCCCTTAGGCTAAGGTCTTTTGTGCACATTATAATTTAGTTCTAATGCACCTTAGGAATTTCTTTTTAAACTTCTATTTGGGAAATTTATTTTAATAAGAAGGGATATTTTTCCATCCAAAGATATCTAAAAATAGAATTATCTCTCTCTAGAACATTTTCTCTCTAGGCCAAAACAGGTAGAAACAAGATCTTTTATTATTCTGAAAAGGGGATTGATTACAGGGGAAGAAACTAGACACCTTGAGGAGCTGGGGATGAATCTTACAGTAGGAAGCTTTCACCTTGGAAGCGGCAATTGGGACGCGTTCCTTGTCCACTTTGTAAGTAGAAACATTTATCTTGTATGTTTCATTTGATGTTATGTCTACTTTGTAAGTATCAACGCTTATCTTGTTGTTTTGGTACTTTTAGAATCAAGTGGTTGGTCGGCCGGCAAAATGGGAGAAGAGGAGGACATTGCTTGCCGTCGCCATAGCACATACTTTCTTTTGGAGAAGCTTGAGGGAGAAGGTGCCAACCTCAATTGGGGGTGCATTGGAGATATGGTAAGTGCGGCAAGTCTTAACCTTATGATTCGTATAGTTGCTTTGCCTTGTCATGTTAGATCGTTGTTTTGGTATACCAAAAAAGGCGTCTTGTATAGTTTTTGCAGGGACCAATGCCTAATCCTGAGTGAGGGCTCCGCATAGAGTGGCCTTGCCCATGTCTTTCCCCTTGTATATACACATTTTGGTCAACTCACATCTTTGTTTGAGCTTGTATAGATTGTATGCAAATTTTGGCTTATCTCGTCTCAGAGCTTGATATGTAAATTTCAATTTTGACTTATCTTGTCAGAGCTTGATATGTAAATTTCATATCTTGCAATATATGATATGTAAATTTCACATCTTGCAATATAATTTGGCCATTATTTGCACTTGTGTGAATTGTGTACCTACTTTGTAATGTTGAGAACGTTATGGCACTCTCTCTAACTTTTTCAACAAATTGGCTTCGTTCTTCACATCATAGTACAGTTGCCTTTGGTACTTTATAAATTTGGCATAATGGTGCATCCAGCTAAAAGACTGCAGCTGGATGCACCATTATGCCAAAAAAAAATTAATACCTGCACGCGTCGAAAGTTTTCTGCATCTGTCTTGAAAATAGTGTCGAAAGTTTCCTGTATCCGTCAAAAACAGCATCGAAATTTTGTGCATCCATCAAAAACAGCATCTAAATGACAATCAAAATAAGTGTCGAAATATGCGTCAAAATTACAGTCAAAATAATCATCGAATATTAGTCGAAATAGTCACCGAAAACACCATAAAAAAATACGTGGTAAAATTACTTTTTTTGACTCTTGTTTCGACGCCTATTTCGGCATTTATTTTGACATTTCTATTTTGACGCTTTTTTTGACGGGTATTTTGACGTTTAGGGGATTTTAAGCTTAGTTCTAAAGCATCAAAAAAAGCATGGATAATGGCCCCGCCTCTTATAGTGAGTGTGAGTTCTTCAAAAAGGAATTGTTATACTTGGGTCATAAGATCTCTTGAGATGGCTTAAGTATAGAATTGGATTGGATCCAAAAAGTTTTAGAATGGCCAGTTCCACATACGGTCAAGAAGTTAAGATCTTTCTTAGGTTTCATGGTATTTCTTCAAAAATCTATCAAGGATTATTCAAAGTTGATAGTGCCTTTTACCAACCTTCTTAAGGGTAAAAATAAGAATTCTAATTCTTTGATTAAGTGGAATGAGAAGCTAGAGAAAACTTTTAATACTTTGAAATATAAAGTTCGAGATGCTCCTATGTTAGCCTTACAAGCTCCTAGCAGGCCTTCCATTGTTGAGACTCATGCTAGTGATTTTGCGGTAGGTGCAACTTTGTTCCAAGATGGAAAGCCTCTGGCCTTTGAGAGTAAGAAACTCAACAATGCACAGGCTAGGTACCCAGTTTAGGAGAAAGAGTTGTATGCAATCATTTATGCTTTAAAGGCATGGAGACAGTATCTCTACGGGTCTCAGTTTATGGTTTTGACAGATCACCAATCTTTGCAGTTCATTTGTGATCAACTGTACCTTAAAGGTAGAAAGGCCAGATGGGTTGAATTGATGCAGGACTTTGATTTCATGATTAAGTATAGGAAAGGTAGCTTAAATAGAATTGCTGATGCGTTAAGTTAAATTGGTGAAGTTTATGAACTTAGCTTCATGGAAATTACTTCTAACTTGTACGATTCACTCAAGGGAAAATGCATTACAGATATTTTCTTTGGAAAATATTAGAATTTGGCAAAATCAAGGTCCAACTTTGAGGTAGATCAAAACTTGGTGAATAAAGGAAAAGCCAACCAATTTTTTATTCGAAATGGTCTTTTATTCCAAAATGATAAGGTTTGCATACCGAATGTGCCATAAATTAAACTGAGGATCCTATTTGATTGCCACGATGCACCATCGGTAGGACCTCCATGCATAACATACCTTGGCTTTGGTTAGAAGGACTTTTTATTGGCCAAAATGAAAGGATTTTGTTCAGAATTATGTGGTCAAGTGTCACCAGTGTCAGATTAATAAGGCAAATCACCTTAAATATGTCGGGTTATTACATCCTTTGGATATTCCATCTCAAACGTGGAAAAGTATTTCCATGGATTTCATTACGGGACTTCCATGTACGAGCAGGGATCACGATGTCATTTGGATAGTTGTGGTGGATAGTTGAGAAAGATGGCTAGGTTTTTACCCACAAATAGAATAGTTTAAGGGTAGGAATTGGCTTACCACTTTGTCGAGCAACTGTTTAGACTATATGGTCTACCTTCTGATATTGTGAGCAATCATGAATCGAAGCTCACGGCTCATTTTTGATACGAAGTTTTCAAGAAATTGGAAACTACTTTGAGTATGAGTTCCTTTGGTCACCCATAGTCTGATGGGAAAAAAGAGCATGTGAATCATATTATAAAGGATATGCTTCATGCATATGTCTCTGGAAAATAATCGAGTTGGAAAAAATATATTTGAATGATGGAACTTGCCTATAAACAATTCTAAGCATATGGCTACTGGTTATAGTCCGTTCATGCTTATGTATGGGTATCAACCAAGGGCACCTATTGATGTTGGTCTTAAAAGAAAATTAAGCTTGATGCATCAAGGAATTTCTTACGCGATATGCAAGAAATGCTTACCCAAGCTCAGGATTGTATTAGGAGTTCTCAGGATGGAGCACGGTTTTATGCTGATAGGGGATGCTCACCTCAATCTTTTGAGCCAGGAGTGTTGATCTATTTGAAATTTCCTAAAGATTCTCAGACTTTGTCAACAGGGAAGTGCTCAAAAATATCTCCTAGATATTGTGGTCTATTTCGAGTTATACATCGGATTGGCATGGTTGCATATGAGCTAAAACTATCTCCACATGTGAGAGTTCATCCAGTCTTTCATGTGAATAGATTGAAAGAGAAGCTAGGAGGTGAGGATAACACAGTTACTCCTCAAGAACTCGTTGAAGTCAAAGATTTGTCTTATGTTTCACATGAACCTAAAAAGGTACTTGAATTCAAGGAAAGGAAACTTCATAGTCTCTTAATCCCTAATGTTAAAATTAAGTGGAAAGACAACGAAATTGAGGATTCGACTTGGGAGTCAGTTGAGAACATTCAGCGCAATTTTCCTTCTTTTCATTGTAAGAGTGCAATGTTTTGAGAGAGGGGAAGTATGTTATGTGCACATTATATATTCATATACTAGGAGGCTAACCCACCCTAGGTATGTGAGCATGGGAGCATGGGAACATGCTCTAGTGGGGCAAGGGTTAGGTCTAACCTTGGGTTTAATAGGCAACCAAGGGTCACACATGGAAATGGAGAGTCAAGAGTCACTTGAGGACCCTCCTATATAATAGGGGCATGGGGAACTCGCAAAGTATGCTCTCTTGTGTAGAGCATTGTATCTACCCTCTTGTCATTTCATGCTAGAGCTATGTGCTGCTAGAGTGAAGTCATATCTCTTGGTGGTATGGGATACCAAGGTAAGGTATGTGGTATTTCATTGTATTTTTGTGTGCACCCTTGGTCTCAGGGGTGGTTGGGTGGATGAGTATATGCATAGTGATTAGCTAGAGAGATCTTTAGGGTTTTAACAATAAAGATGATACGTTTTTTTAAACATTGGAAAGGGGTATCGTATTTGTTTCGCAAATACCAGCCAAACCATGCGAAATCTCCAAATGGTTGTTCCTCTTGTGATTACTATGTAAACCCCCATATGAGTTTCCTTTAGTCTAAACTAATCAATATGACCCTTCTATACATTATCTAACATGGTTAGGTATAGAATATAAATTACTTACAAATGACAGCACAAAACAGGCATAAAAATCCCAAGATTGACCAAAATTTGACGTCTCTAAAATCACTCAATTTGTGACCAAAATTAATCTTTTATGTTCTAACACCATATTGGGAAATATGGGAATTTTCCATAAGTTTGGGACATGTGGTCAAATCTTTGGATTAATCATAACTTGAACACTGTTACTCCAAATTGAGCGCTCTATAGCTCACTAGATTCCATTTTCCAAGCGCTTTCCAACAATAGGTCACACGATATGGTTTTGAAAAACTTATAGGCATGTTATCCAGGTCGCACCTTTTTAGTATTCAAAAAATGGGAGTTGAGAAATTCCCAAATTCACGAATATAGTGTTTTCTCCAAGTATTTTCCATTGTTAAACATTTAATATAGATGCTAAAATTTACCATTTTAACTGGACCCAAAAATGCGTACATATAAGTACGTTACATTCTCCCCGGGTTAAAAAAAGAGTGTTGTCCTCAACGCATCAACTGAGGATACCTCGCATGATCCTCAGACAACCAAGTTTCATCTTCAAGAAGATAAGTCTTCCATTCGATCAAAAGATCAACTAAGATTCCTAACTCTGTGATCCAAAATTGTCTCTTGTTCTATCTCAAATTTTTCCACTTCCTCTACTCTTGTACTATCACCAAGTATGTGATTTGGATCAGCCACGTACTTCTTTAGTAAACTAATGTGAAATATATTTTATGCTTTAACTTCTTTTTAGAATCTATAGGCGATAAGCTTGTGTTCCCACACCTTCTTTAGTATCTTGAAAGGTCCAACAAATGTCGCTGCCAATTTCTTAAACTTTCCAGTTTTTAAAGAACTCTTCTTTGGCTTCACCTTTAAGAATATCATTTCACCCTCATTGAGTTCTCTTGGCTTTGTTTTCTTGTTTGCATTACTCTTTTGACAACTTTGAGCAACTCTTATGCATTCCCTTATGTCTTTTGTTTGCATCTCCATTTTACCTAACATCTATTTACTTATCTCTACATTTCCAATAGGATCATACCATAACATAGGTGACATGCAATCTTGCTTATATAATGCTTTGAATGGAAATATTTTATAGTAGATTGTGGACTAATATTGTATGCATATTCCACCATATGCAAGTATTCATTCCACTTTCCAGGTTTATCCATGCAATACATTCTCAACATGTCCTCCAAGATCTGATTCACTCTTTCTATTTGCCCATCACTTTGAGGATGATATGTTGTACTCATATCAAGTGATGTCCCAGCAGCTTTAAAGAATGCCTGCCAAAAATTTGAAGTGAATTGAGGATCTTGATCTGATATTATACTTTTAGGCATACCGTGTAACTTGAAGATATTCTTCACAAACACATTTACCACATCCATAGTGGTATGTATACTCTTGATAGGCAAGAAATGAGAGGATTTTGTAAGCTTATCTACCACCACAAAAACGCTATCATAACCTCTTCTACTCCTTGGTAGCCCAGTAATTCTAAATTATATGATGAATAATTCCTCTCATGAGGTTTCAGGTTACATAACTCGAATTGGACTGGATGACCATCTTGCATCAAGACCCCACCAAGCGCAATAATACTAGCATTTGTTACTACCAAGAAGCTTTATCTAAATTTAGAAAATTTAAGCGCAGGAGTTGTAGTCAATGCATGCTTCAAAATATGAAAACTCTGCTCACATTGTACAATCCATATGAATATTCAAACCTTTCTCAAAAGGTCCATTATAGGACTTGCTTTTGTGAGAAAACTCAAAAATGAAGATTCTTAAAAACTTGCAAGTCCTATATATCCATGAGCTTGTCGAAACTTGTGAGATGTGCCACCCTTGTCTTCATCCTTGGTCTTCATGTCTCCATGCATACCCCTAATCACTCGCAAAAGTGTTTGCGTTATGGTGCCCATAATCTCTTGCATCATACTTCTTATCATCATCATCATTTGTGACATATCATTAGTCATAGTGTGTGAGACCCCTACCCCCTCTGCGCATCAAACTCTGGAGTGTTGGCAACGGAAGTAGAAACCTTGCACGCAAGATAAAGCTTCCCACTCGGGGCCTCACCCCACGAATGTTCGGACAAGAGACTAATCCAGCGGTTCTTCCAAAACCGAACTCGAAAAAAAACTTCCCTCGTTGCCCAAAAAGCATAGGCCTCTAACTAGCGTAACTTGAACGTATCTAAATTTGTTATAGGAATCCACCGATCTAGCCTAACCCCAACTGGCCCATGGATTAGCCAACCTACCAACCACTGAATTGGTGAGATCCCTTTTTATAAAAATTTGGTTGTGTTTGTCTCAGGTACTAGGGAAAAGAGTTCCCATGGTCCCTAGCTAGAACTCAAGCAAAATACAAAATAGACACACCACTTACACACCCAATATAAAATTGCCTTTTTCACAGATTCAACTGTCTTTAAAACAGAATTGGAATGATACCATAATGTTTTCATCCTAATCCTCAAAATTCTAGTCCAATGTTTTACAATCAAAATGTCATCTGGACTCTCCGTTTTGTTGAAGACCATCTAGTCAACCAACGAGATCTGATTTTGAGTTCTAGTTCACATAGATAATTCCTTCCCACTCCATCCATATCTTCCTCAACGTACGCATGGGTGTCCTAGCAGCCCGCGAGCCTATGCATCGCCTGGTCAAAACCCTCTAGGATCCTCCTTAGGTATCCTAGAACTTCACTCAGGGACCGCTTTGTCGGCCCTCGCCCATTGTATCGGAAGCGCATCATTTTAACCATACCGAGGCTGGTCAAGATCTTGGCAGGCTTTGCTTGGAGACCTCTTCGATGACTCCCTACCAGTTGTAGCATAGATTAAACCATAAGATAAATGCTTCCTCCAGTATTCTGGCGTAAGACAATCTTTTTTCAAAAACAAAGTTTCTATGCAAGTAAGAATTTCTCGTTGAGTTTGATTCCACAAGACCCTTTTTCTCAGAATCCAGACTTTCTTAATGAAAATCACAATTCTAGTATCTCGATAACCTACCCATCAATTACAATGAACTTTTGACTTATTTCTCGATCATTCTGGGTCTAAGGAAAACTTCTCTAAATCACCGGTAATCCATTCTTCGTACTGAAGAAATGGGAATGGTCACAAGGTTTTTCTTAATTTCTGATTCGAGAGATGGGTAAGCATCTTACTGGCCCACCTTTCTCACGTGGTTGTAGTCTAACCCTAAATTACTCGAATTTAGTTCTAAAGATATTTTTTAAAAGATAATTCTTTGTTTTTTTTAAATAAATTAACTGTGATTTTCATTCATATAAGGAAAAATCCAAAAATATGAGAATTCATTATTTCTAGGACATAATAGAATTATAAATAATTCTATTCTTGAATAATGGAATTATATAAAGATAATTCTTTTTCCAATGATCCATTTGTGAATATGCATACATCATTTTATTGAATTATTCTCATAGAATTATTCTAAATTTTTCTTTTGTCCAATTGAAACTTGGCATCAACATGCCCTAATATTTTATGTACAATTATGGTGAAACCTTCTCTTTTGACACCTAAATTACTTTAGGTATTTTCCTAATTAAAGTACGATGAAAATTCCTCTAAAAAATATTTATTTATATGAATATACCTATTTTGAATTATGACATAAATTCCTCTTTTAATATTTAAAATATTTATACATAATATATCGTGAAAATTCCTCTTTTTGTATCTTAATTTTTATGCATGTACATATGTAAAGATAAATATAAAAACTACTCTTTTCTCTATTTACACAATTATGCATAAATCCTATAAAAGTATTTTTCATAAATGTAACAAAAATCATTCTTTTAGCATGAAAATGTTTATGCCTAGAATATGATGAGAATTCCTCTTTTTGTATCTAAATTTTTATGCATGCATATATGTAAGATAATTATAACAAAAATTTCTCTTTTCTCTATTTATACAATTATGCATAAATACTATAAAAGTATTTTTCATAATTGTAACAAAAATCATTCCTTTAGCATAAAAATGTTTATGCCTAGAATACAATGGGAATTCCTCTTTTTGTATTAACACAATTATGCATAAAATTAAATTAAATTTTTAAAAATTTTACCATAGCTTTGCTACATTTTTGAGAATTCTCAAAAATTCTACTTTTAAATAAATATTCATAATTATTAAATGTGGTGAGAATTCCTCTTTTAAACTAAAAACTTTATTATCAATACATAGCATAATTATAAACATAATTATAAGCATCATCATAATTAAACCTCTTGATTAATCTTTAAAATATCCATTTATCAATACATAGCATAATTATAAACATAATTATAAGCATCATCATAATTAAACCTCTTGATTAATCTTTAAAATATCCATTTATCATTCCTATATGAAAATACTTACAAAAATGTTAGCATAACTCTTTTTCAATCTTAAAATGAAACAATATGATTTTTCTTAATCATAGAAAAGTTTAAAAGAATTAATCATCATTTTTATGTAGATTAAAAATCATAAAAAATACTTAATCTTCTTCTCTAGCTTGTCAAGCCTAGAGTTTTGATTAAGATAATGAGATTAGCACTAAGATCCATCCTTCTAAATAAGCTTAGTTGGACTCACTTAGTGGCCTCCCTCACCTATAAATAGACCCTCATTCTTTTGTATTCTCATCTGTGAACTAAACTATGCCGGTATTACTCTAAGATAAGCTAATTTTCTATTATCCTCTATAAATCCTCTACAAATTGGAGAGATTGGAGCTTCTCTCTCTCTTCAATCTTCCTTGGATTCTTCATCAACATACTAAACCACTTGATTGGTTGGGGGCCTCTCCATAGACTAATGAATCAAGACAATTAAGAGGTAAAGTGTGGTTTATGGTCTTTTTTCTTAATCTCAAAATGTTTCTCACTTCTAAACCCCTCTCAAGCTTGAGAAGCATTCAATTGAATGGCTCTTTTATACAATTGGAACTCTCTAATGAATTTTAGTGATCTTATAAATTTTATATTTATACTTAAATTAAAATATTTTTTAAGCATATCTCTGTCTCCCCCAAAGAATGGTCATTCCTATGACCTATTCTATATTCAAATGATGCTTCTCACTCATGAAGTAATTCTCAAATCTAAAAGTAATTTCTATGCTTGTCAAATTAGAGGCCAAAGAAGTGGCTTTTTAATGCTTTTATGCTATTTAAATTATGAAGAACTTAAGAATCAAGTCCATAATTGGATATTGATCCTAATGATAGTTATTCTATCATATTGTATTACTAAAATTTTTTTCTTTCAAAAGTATTAAAAAATTCTCAATAATAGCACAACAGAGCTATGGTAAAATTTTTGAAAAATTAACCACATAAATCATTTTCATTCATAATCTGAAAAGAGGAATTCCTACCATATTCTAGAAGAAAACATCCTAGGTTAATTAAATAATTCTCATCATAACCATGAAAAATTTTATTTTTATGTTTATACATAAATAGTTAATTAGGAAAAAGAAAAATTTTTAGTAATTCATTTTTTTATGATAAAAGAAAAATTTCCATGACAATAGAAATCCATGTATTCCAATGAGGAAAGAGAAAAATTTGGAATACCAAAATAATGTATATTTTATTTAAAAATTTAAGAAGAATTTTAGTTAAATTTATCTTTTTGCATAGATAAATTTAAATGATGAAAGAGGAATTCCCACCATAATTGGAATTGAACCATTTAAATCAAAAAAGTGGAATTTCTAGTGTAAAGGAATTAATGGAGATTTTTATTTAGTTTTTAAGAGAAAATTTAGTTAAATGTATCTTTTTACGTAGATAAATTTAAATGATGAAAGAGGAATTCCCACCATAATTGGAATTCATCCATTTAAATGAGAAAAGTGAAATTTCTAGTGTAAAGGAATTAATGGAGATTTTTATTTATGAATGTGGATATGTTTGTATGGATGTGGATGTAGATACATATGTGGATGTATGTATGTATGGATGTGGATATGTATGTATGTATGGATGTGGATGTAGATACATATGTGGATGTGGATGTATGAATGAGGATGTGAAAATGGATGTATGCATGTAGATGTGGATGTATGGATGTGAATGTGGATGTGGATGTGGATGTGGATGTATGGATGTGTATGTATGAATGCGGATATGGGATTGGATGTATGATGTGGATGTACGAACATGGATATGTATGTAGAATAATGAATGTGAATGTGTATGTGAAATAATGTGTCGTCGATATGAGTGAATGGATGAGAATGAGTACACATATGAATGGAATGTGGAATAAGTAATGTGGACTGAGGAGGGATAATGTGGAAAGACGAGAGTTCGATATAGAAACTCTATTTTGTGACTGTTTGTAAATGACTGTTTTATGTCAAGAATGCAGGGGAAGCATTTTTGACCGTCTTATGGATTAAGGTCATGGAGACCTAACTGATAAAGTTGCAACTGCTGACGGAGAGTCAATAGAGGACGTCTCGCGTAGTAAGGTCGACCGAGGTCTTGACCAGCCTTGGTTCGATTTAAATGGTGAGCTTCTGGTACGGTGGATGAGGGACCAAGGAAGCGGCCTATGAGTGAAGCACTAGGTCACCTGCAAAGGATCCTAGAGGGTGATTCTACGATGCTCGGGCTTTGGGTCACCGAAGATACCCACACGTGCGTCGTGGGAGATATTGGAACAAGGAGTAAGAGTTGTTTTCTAAAACCGGGCATGGATCTGGTTGATTGACCTTGCTGGTCCTCAACGGATGAGTCCATGGCTCTCTTATATGGATCTGTTGATTGATCTTACTGATCTTCAACGGATTCCATCTTGATTTTTATATGTGAAAATATTGTCGGGTACTATGAGCTAGGAACTATTGAAAAGGCCCCTGAGTGAATAGGTGGTGAGCGTTCTGGTTGCCAATGATGCCATAAGTACTTGGTAATATGGATTCAACCAAAGATTTAGAGGATTGTCATCAGTGACATAATGGTTTCATTAAAGGATTGTTTTAAAGTTAGCTGACGCTGAGAAAAAGGCAATTTCATATTGGGTGTGTAAGTGGTGTGACTAGTTTTATGTTTGCATGAACTTCCAGCTGGGGGGCCTGGGAACTCTTTTCCCTAGTACCTGGGACAAAACCTAACCAAAAATCTAAAATTGGATCCCATCACTACAGTCACTACAGTGGTTGGGCGGTTGGCTAACCCATGGGATTGGATGGGGTTAGGCTGGACTGATGGATCCGTAAATCGAGACTCAAATTTTGTTATTACGATAGATAAAATAAATCCCGGATAGTAATTGTTCTATGGATAGGAATCAACGGCTGTGCCTCTTGATGGGGAAAAAAGCGTTGATCCCAATGATCCAAGTGCAAGTTTCTTCCTTGATCTGATCGAGTATCTTTATAGGTGCAGTCGGATCAGCTTGATCAATAATGGTCTTGACTACGTTAGAGTAAAGAGTTATCCTAGTGAAAACGCCCGTGCTTTCCGGGTTCGGTTTTGGATAAACCGACGGATTAGTCTCTTGTCCGGATATCCGTGGGCGAGGCCCCGAGTGTGGGACCCCTGCCCCGCGCAAGATGTGCTACTTCCGCTGCTAGCACCCCGAATCCATTGCACGGTGGGGATAGGGATCTCACACCAAGGCACAACCGAAATAACCTTAATTAGGTGTAGCATGCTATGGTCGAGGTTTGAAAGTTACTCCTTTGGAGGTGCACTATTAAGAAAACCGATGTATATCACGTGCATTCAAGGGGTATTTAAAAAACCCCTTGCTTATGAATTTTTCATAAATAAAATGACCCCTTTTTCTTTATGGAATCATGGGTTTTTTTTCAAAATTGATTAAAAAACCCCTTCTATAAATATATTTTTGTAAATTTACCTTAAAATTTTAAATAAAAAACTCCCTTCATTTGAACTCACATGGTATACTTACATATTTTTTTAGGTGAACCCCCCGAGAGTTGCTCCTACAAGCACTCAAACTAGACATCAAAAGTCTCATGTTGAGGAGGTGCATCCTCAATTTACTAAAAAATGATGATAGCAGAGATGTCATCTAGACTGCCATCACCATATTGCCTAGCCTTGTTGATACGTGGTATAGCTTCTTGGATGTCAAAGTCCAAGAAATCATCACTAGCATATTGCACAAGTATACTGCAGAGCTCCTCCTCCCTCAACTCCACTAAGAGATTTATCACCTTACATGAGGTTAGAGGAGGTACTCCACCCCTTCGATGGTGATGGCACTTAATGAAGCTAGTGGTGAGTCACGACCTTATGTTTTGTGAGGCTGGATGGATGCAACAACCATGTAAGATCTCTCTGTAGGAAGGATCTAGAGAAATATCCTCTATCTCCTTGTCTGTGTATTCCACTAGTGGAAGATCATAGGCATCACCATCCTCAAGATCTTCAACATCAAAGCATAAGATATACATAGCAAAAGAAAATGGATGGCAGTAACAAATCTTAAGTCGAATATCCACCACTACCCATTGGATGTAAGTGACTAGTCACGAGGTCTAATATAAGGATTGAGTAATCAAATTGTAGGTAGACATGTTTTTTGTACCAATTGTGGACCATTTTAGCCTCCCATTATGGGTTTCTGCAAATGGTGGTAGTCCTATGTTGAGTTCTACATTTAAAAGAGCTTTCAATGCTCTAAAGAATTTGGGATCTCCACACAAGTGCATAGTCATCATGGTCTTTGTTTCAGAAGCCATGAACTCCAACAATTTAGGGATGTTCAAGGGAGTACCTGCCGTCACCTCTCTACCAAATGAAGGTGCTAGTGATATTGGAATTTTGACCTCTTGAATGGGTTCAAGGTTCTCATACTCAAATTTTTTCTTAAAAATTTGAGAATCCATGCTTGGGATAAGTGAGTTCTCTCTAACCTCAAGGATGACACTAGGTATATTCAAGGGTTACACTAGGTATATTCAAGGGTTTTTGGGTTACAAGTGTCTTTAGATTGTTTGAATGAACAGTCTCAGAGATGTTTACTTGTTTGGTCTTGGTTCTAACTCCTCTTGAGTATGTGTGATAATATCCCTGAGCACATGAAGTTGTTCCAATTCTCTTAGAAAGGATAGGGTATGAACCAAGTTGCTCTTTGTTTGGTTTCTTGGGGGTTTATATCCTTCTCTTTTTAGTCTCCTTGATTTTTGTTTGAGTGTATCTAGTTTTCTCAAAACTAGCCTGTGTATCCACTAAATCAGAATCCTCATCAATAGCATAGACTGGTTCGTCAGGTGCTCCCAAGTTCACCGTTCTATTTTCTCTATTTTTCCCCCTTTTATTGATACTTTCTTCTATGGACCCTCTTATTTTTGGATCCCACGCTACTAAAGTAGCCTTGTTTTCTACTTTCTTTTCCACAACATGTGTGTTTTGAGCCAAAGTCTTATTATTGCATTCACAGATGGGATGGGATTTCTCGAAATCGATCTTTGAATCTGACCATCCACTCCAATCATGTTGAGAGGTGTGATGATAGGACCATTCTGCTAATTTCCAACCACCACTTTCGTTGGGAAATTTCTGATCCAATGATCTATGCCACAATGAATATAGGTTATAGGTGGCCTACTCTAAGATGCAACTTGGATGATTGGCTCGGGGGGTTCACTATATGTAAACTCTGTATACCACGTGCATTCAAGGCCTAATTAAAAAACCCCTTATTTTTAATTTTTTCATAAATAAAAAACACCCTTTTTCTATTCAATCTGTAAATACCCCTTTAAATGGTACCCTTCTGTATGTAAAAAATGTGTAAAAAAGGGATTTAAATAACCCCTTATGTTGAACCCATGTGCTACACTTACATATTTATGAGTGACCTCCTCAAGGTGATTGGTTGGTTTCTAATGGGAAACTTACAGACACAGTCCTTGACAATCATAGCATTGAAGAGGCATTCTCTTGAAATTAGAGTTGTTGATGTCTTGACCTCTTCCTACACCGGCTAGTTGGTATACTGGTTTGACTACAGCTCTTGCATAATTAACTAGATAGTAGTTTAAATAAAGCTTTGTGGAGTCCTTAGTAACATGTGAGGACCTGTCCATGTCAAACTTGTATTTTTGACACTCAAAACATTCCTCAAAACCTATTTAATTCAATGGTGTGATCCTCAGGGATGGAGGTTAGGGTCCCAAATATGTAATAATACATTTTGTGCATTGTTAATCCCCCTTGTAATAAGTTGTTGTGTCGTTTACTCTGCATTGGGTTGAGGTGTTGCAGTAGGCATTATGTCTTGTGGCTATGATGGAGCTGGTAAAGCTAACTAATAAGGTCTAGAAGCATTATCGAGGGCTTGCAAACACGTGCCGCACTGTGAAGCCTCATGACCATAACGTCCACAAAAAGTACAGTTTCCATTATAGCGTGGATCTAGCTTTAAAATTTTTACAAGTTAGGCAATATATAATGCAAAACTCCATGCAAACAAACTAGAATCTCTAGTAGATTGCCCCTTTATAACTCAAATTTAGGTCAAATAAGAGTTGGTTTAAGATGCAAGTTTAAGATGCAACTCAAATCGCACACTTAATATTATACCAACTCATCACTTACTACATTCACTTAAATCAAATAACCTCATATATGAATCTCATAATAATTAGAAATAAAAAGGGATAGATCCCATGAACATATATAGTAATCATGTATCATGTTGGTCTTACTCTTGTTAGGATTTAAACAATGAAAATTTTGGCATAAACTTCTTCAATTCACATTGGTCCAATATAATATAGCTAAATCTCTATGCAAGTGATTTTCCACACCAGTGCCTAAGATCCCTTGCTAAAAATTTCAATACCCTTCCTTTCATCTCCTTCAATCCCTATCACTTAAATATTAAATGTCTTTGGACCTCAACACACTTGCAAGTAGCCCTTCAACATAAGACATCATAAGGCAATCCCACTATAGGATAATTTTGATACTAAAGTTAGGTAATTAAACGGTGCCTTCATGTTTGGTTATAAATCAAGCACACTTTAGTATAATAGATTACCTATCAGTGCATGCCTTGAGAACCCACACAATCACATTGATCAGCTCTAGTGGGGGGTTTTATAGGTGCTTATTTTATTAGATTTTTTGGTGTTTCATACTCATCATAGGCTACTATCACTGTGAAAAATGCATAGTTTACTATGTTTTTGGTATTTCATGCTCATCATAGGCTACTTTCACTAACTAAAATGTAGTTTACTATATTTTTGGTATTTCATGCCCGTCATAGGCTTATAGGCTACATTTACTGTGTCTAAAATGTCAAAGTATAGTCAAAGAAATATATTCTTGGAAATTTCTCACCTTCTTCTTCAAAAACCACACACAACCCTTCAAAGTGCCCTCATATAATTCTATAATAAATTCTTATCCCTTAAGTTCACACACATGTTGAGAGTCAAACCTCTCTCTCTCTCTCTCTCTCTCTCTCTCTCTCTCTCTCTCTCAGTTCAGACCACTTGATAATCCAATCTCATAGTCTAGGATTTTACTACTTATACTTTGAAATTTTTCTCAAAAAAGATAACCTTATCGAGAGGGCTAATTGAGGAAGGCACACAGTTTTAAGGACCAAGTTATTCATATTAAGGATATATATACAGATTATGAAAGTATTCTTGGTAGCTTTAATGGAGTATTTGCCTGCCACACTAGAGGCTACATTGATCTCTATTCAAATTCCATGCCTTGTGAGTCAACATATGATTAGAATTTAGTAATCATTAGAACCTATTATGGAAATGCCCTTTTGGACTATAGTAATTAAGAAGATTACATTTGCATGTCATCACCACATGCATGACATGACAACATTAAGATCACATCATATGGATAATATTGGGAAGGGTTGTATGCTCATCAAATACCTCAAAGGTTGTGTGTGTAGTTTTTGAAGGATTTGATGATGATTGGTGAAGGATTTGGGGAGAATCAAAGGCTTGAAGTTGAGCCAAAAAGGGAGAAGATAAGGATAAGGTGGGATTAGGGCCTTAATGAAGATAATTAATGCTAATCAAGATAATATTAATGAAATAAAAGTGATGTGGGTAAGCAATTGAAGGCTATGGAGAGATGAATGAAGAGGCATGGCTCTGATACCAACCATGTTGAGAAATCAAGCATAATTAAGCTCAAGGTAGATCAAACCATATGAGAATATGATTAAGCATATTTATTAAGATAACACACTAAAGGGAATAGCCATTTCACAAGCGAGTGAGAGAACGAGTAAGACACTTAAACTGAGAAATTGTAAAAAAATTTATCAACATAACACTTAAGCCGAAAAATTGTAAAAAATTATCAACATAACACTTTTCATCTCACAATATAAGTGTACTATTAAAAAGAGAAGCACAAGTTATCTGAGGACAACTATAGACACCACAATATCCAAACTAGCTCCATCGATCCACCATAATATCAGAACCCCACTAAAATATTAGAACTAGACAACAAAATATCAAAAGATGTTTGCCACATAGGCAAAATGGAGAGGACCAAGTTATCATCTGGAGATGCTCCTACCAAAAAGTTAAAGGCATGTAGCATAAATAGCTAGGCAATTTTAGTAGATATGGGATAACGATGCCCCAACAAAGCCTGGAATAGTTTGAATTTTGTGAGTGCTTTTTGATGTATGAATTGATGAGCAGTAGCATCCAAGTTTAGCACTTGTAAGATACATACTAGAGGTGCTTGCAAGTTAAGCAAACCGAGTGCTTAGCCTCTCTGTTCTGGAAGTCTGCACATGTACACCTTGGGAATTTAGAAATTGTGACTAAGTAATTCACACCATTTGCCTTTGAGCCCTCTATGTTGACATAGAAAATGTGTGTTTCATTACAAAGGATAATCACCCTTTGGGGGGTCACTCATAAATATGTAAGCCTAGCACGTGGGTTCAATAGAAGGTATTTTTAAAATCTATTTTTTACATTTTTACATACAAAGGGGTTATTCATAGGTTGAATAGAAAAAGGTTATGTTTTATTCATAAAAAAATAATAGATAAGGGATTTTTAAAATAGTCCTTGAGAACACACTTGATATACAGAGGGTTTACTTACAGTGAACCCCCCCCCCCCGGCCCGAGTAATCACCTCCCTTAGGATCTTAGCTACAATAGACCAACCTTTCTTGATGTTCTCATAGAACTCTTAGTAAGCTTGCTTCTCTACTAGCACACTGTCTTGCCATCCCTATACTTTTCTCGAACATAGCTTGGGACTCTTACCTCTACGAGGAGGGAGCCCCTAACTTTCAAAGCCATCGAGACAACTACACCTGCCTCTAAATCTTGTAGACTAAAAACTTGCTATTTGATTAATACTCAGGTTAGTTCCCTAGGCCATAGGCCAAACTCAAGGAGTAGGCCCTGGTGGCCCAATGACATTTGTAGTGTCTGCTTTCCAAGAGTGTGTGTTACTAGAACTATTGAACCAAACAAAGCCCTCTCTAATACCACCAAGGTAAGAATGATGTCCCCAAAAACAAGGGGCTAGAACTCCCTCCTGGTCATACCCACCCATGGGGTTAATAAAAGCACCACATCGCCTAATAGTCTCTTCCAAAAGCCCAAAACATGTCACTTTTCTCCGCAACTGAGTTCGTCGAATGGCCTAGAAGCTTTGATTCAACTGTCTATCTGTGGCCACTGATTGAGAGTTCTCTCTAGGCATGCTATGTGTTGCCTTTCTCTGATCCACAATGTCACACACATATTTTGATCTACGACTATTATTTTCTTATATAGCACTTGGGCTAGCCCATTTATTTCTCTTTCGTCGAACGCTTCTCTGTTCATGGTGAACATGGTGCATTTTTGCACTATTAAAACCACCCTCCTCCATGGTCCAGTGTGTCAAGTCTGCTAGTTTCTTACTATAGGAGGCACCACCCTTCTTAGAGTAAAAGCGCTCCATGATTTCTTCCAACTCTCGGTCTGTTCTTCACCCACTAGTGAGATGGGCATTGTAGTGTGCACTTTGAAGGCCCACCATAGAGAGATCAATGGTTGTGGCCTCAAATAATGCTAGTTGCTTCCCAACAGCCACTCTCATACTAGAGTGTTTTCTCTCTGCCAAATTAGCTGTAGGGACAAAAGGCCCATCATCTTCTTGCTTCAAAAGTGAGACACTCCAATGGAACACACGCACTTCACACCATGCGAATGCTCTAGACAGAGTCTCACGATACTTGCATCTATTAATTGCATCACCTAGTGTTGCAGCATGATAGGATGAGTAGAAGATCTAAAATAAATGATGGAAGATGATGCTCGCTTCTCGTATATATAGCACATATTTAAAATAAGTGATGGAAGACAATGCTTGCTTCTAGTAGATGCAGTGTAAATTAAAAAAAAACAACAAAAAAGCAACGTAGTAGGGCTAATCTCAAAGTATTATCAAAAACACATCATTGTGATGGACTCTCATATATTTACAATCCTTCAATCTAATCTCAAAGACTCACCAAGACAAGCATCATCGCCTTGCCTTGTTTCATTTCGTCACCTTCTCTTCTTCTCGACTCAATTGCCGTGTAGTGCAATTCATTCCACAACACAGCACATCATGTTTTTATTTTAACAGAGCCTCATTGCCTTGCTTGCTCAAGGCTCAGCCAATGCAGTACTATTCAAGAAAAAATATTGTTGCTTTTAAAAAAATGAAGAAAATATGTTAGGTTTACACACCTTCTCTTTCAAACTTGGGTCTATTTACATTTTACACACCTCCAATCCTAGTGCGCCCACATCCATTTCCACTTTCCACAATTTTTTTTCCTATTCACACATGTAGTAAACATTCTTACAAATGTTGTTTGTAGATTTGAGCATTAGCACATGTTCATGTGCATTGGGCACACAGTGTTTGTTCACACACTTTTTTAAAGCTTTGGGCTTGAGTGGCGATCATACACATTTTTCTAGATTGAGAGATTCATCATGACAGTGTTCACACTCGATGTGCAAGTCATGAGATTTGTTTACACGCCTTGAGCATTTGTGATGGATTATTCACACATGTGACCATTTTAGTTGGCATTATTTATGTGCATTGGCACTTTATTTGGGGATTGTACGCACACTTAGTGGTTTGTGAGCATGTTTTCACATTTTTATGTTTTGAGGAGTGTTCACACATTTGAGGGTACTTTGTGGAGATTGTTCACACATAGTGATGGGTTTTTCCTACTATTTTTATCCCTCATTTGATCAGCTCTCTATACCCCATCATCATCATTGACATCACCATGTTACCATTTTAGATCCCGATCTTCGGAGGAATTCTCTTGCTTTATCTTCATGGCTTTATGAATCATTATTGCAAGCTACCATTTTATGTCATGTATCATATTTCTTGGGTTGCATTCACACATACTTTCGGTACTTCGAGGCCTACGCCTTTAAATCCTCATTCATTGATGGTGGTTTTTCAATCTCAATGGATTGATGCCTAGTCACTTGATACATTTGTTTGATGAGGTGGATGTTTGTACTAGATGGTATACACATGAGGATTTTATTATGTCATTGATTAACTTCCTTCACATGACGGATGGTTCAATATTGTTCGCATGGGATGATTCCTTCTTTGGCATCTTACATGAGTGTCCTCTTGAGTCATTATGATTATGCCCTAAGGGAATAGGGATTTCTAGATTGTCATGAAAGTCATAGACTTATGTCCTACAAATCCTAGACATCTCTCGGAAAATCCGAACTAATTTCTACAACAAACAAAGAACACAGCCGTGTGAAAGAGCTGCAAAAAATTCAAAGGATCTGTAAAAGGAAAAAAACAATCACGTGATTATAAGCATGGCTACTAACATGGCTACAACAACATCAATAATTGCGTGTACAATAGGAAAATAGCCATGTGTGCAGTAGTGCTTATAGCAAAGAATATAACCATGTGTGCCTATAGCCTCGTACTATTTGCAAAAAAATGGGGACAAAATGGGAGAGATTTGTGGGGACACACATGTGTCCCCACAAATCTCCCCCATTCTATCCCCAATTTTTTTAAAAAATAAAATTATTTAAATACTAGTAACGACATTTAGAACACTTAAAACATAAAAACTAATTGCAATAAGCCAAAAATATCATGGATTATATTGCAAATTTCAAATAACAAAGTTCATTACACCTAGATCTTAAAGTACATTTTGTTGAGTTCATTGCACTAAATTGAGAAGCTCAGTACGAGCTCTTGTTTCTTGTGTGAAAGAGAGAAGACAATTTTGACTCTACTTTGTGATTTTGAAAGATTTTCTTGGGCTTTTTTGATTTTGTCTTCTTGAGTGCAGCTGCCACACCCTTGTACAAGATATGCAACATATTGCTTTCTCCGAAGAGCAGTATTGTATGCATCTTCATCGTGTTGGTACAATGGCATCAATAACATGCTATTATTTATCGTCATTAACGTTTAGGTCTAGCCATTAGTAATAAACTTCTAGAAATGCATTATCTTGAGTAAGAATTGATGGATGCATAGAGAATATGTATTACTACATATGGCTTATGTATTAAGCTGCCATTTATAGAATGTCAACCTCTTGCAAGTATGCCTGTGGACAATGAATGGGTTATAATACACATGAGAAATGCGCTCTACAAACCCTATCCAACACTTAGCCTACTACACATTTGGAGGAGCACACTTCAAAAGGGATTGACCCTATCGAGTCTCAGTCAAAGATGTTAAAAGCATCTAAGTGCTATCACAATGGTTTCTAAGTTTCGACATAACTCACATTGTATAGGATTTCCCCAACGAAGAGATCAAGGGTCCACAACCCAATTGAACATGATTAGTGCATTGAGAGAAAAATGCTCTTCAGTGATCATTGATGCACTCATTCTAACATGAGACTAGGCTGACCGCGGCTCTTCATAGCTCAAAATATGGAGAGAGTAAAAAAATCCCGCATGATTCTATGAATCATTCCAAGGGACAAAAGAAGAGATAAAGGAAACAATGTAAGAAGTTTAAACCCTCAGTAGTAGAACAGATTTCTAGAGATAAGAAAGAGGGTAGTGTGATCATTAAGAGTGATGATGAGGATAAAAATACTTCTTCTTCTTCCTGAGAAGATGCACCTAGAGATGAAATTCTAGACATGGATCAAAGAGCTATAGTTGGAATACCTCAATGGAATGGAATACAAGACCTTCCAAATAAACTAACGCAATACCCCAACCCCATTGAGAAAAGAACTAGGTTCACATAACTACACAAAACTTGGTGAAGGAGACTCAATATGAATTAGAGAGACCCCTAGCTGGCTCAGTTTGCCGAGACCCTTATAAATATATGCCTAAGGTATCCCCAAATCCTACACTAGAAGGATCCAAAGGAGGGAGTGTGCTATCCCCTCTTAGAAATTCGTTGTACAAAGAAGAATTTGTGACAAGACCCATCAACATTGGAATTAGTGAAAATATGGGAGTCCATACAACAAGAAAAGAAGCCAGAAGGGGAAAGATTGAGGATCCACATGCAAACAAATCTCATCGAAATCACTAGCTCAAGGAGCAAGAAAAGCCTTGTGCGGCCTCACTATCCATGCCGTTGAATGAATCTAGACCAAACTCTTTGAACATTATCCCCTCTTATTTAGGTTTGGAAGGAGCAATCATTTCAATGAGAGTACCTATCTTCGGACAAGAGAGGAGAGAAAAAGATACGATAGGCTCATATGAGCATGGTAATGTGTTCTCCTATCACAGTCACATTGGGTGAATTCCTATCAAGAGACCGGGCCTTTGGCAAGATATATACAAGAGTGGATGGATGAGAAATTTGACTAGAACCTATAGATGGGTCACACATAGAGTCTGTGAAGAGAGTATTGCTATTGTTGTTAATCCTAGTATCACCTGTAAAATTGTTCCACCAACAAGTTTGGCAAGTACTTTGATGTCAAGGAGATTAACACCACCTTGCCATTTAGACTTAAAAATAAAACATCTACCTCAATTCTAGATGGGGGAGCTACCATCAGCATAGCCACGAAAAATAATTGGAGAAATGGGGACCACCAAACTTGGCTTGCACTATCCTAAAAATCATTGATGGAAATCTTACCATGCCCATGGGTGTAATTTAGGATCAACAAATTGACCTCATGTGGAATGTTGTTTGACCACATCTTTGCCATGATGGAATTTAAAAAGCCCGTGACATATGATGTGATATTGGGAAGACCATTTCCATGACTGAAGAAGTGATCACATCTATCTGCACAAAAAAGAAGTCATTATGAAGGTCAACCTTAGAAACTGGAGTCACCATCCTATAGCAAAGGTCCTATTGAGGATGCAAACTTTGGCACTATAGAATAGATTGATGAGGATTGAGCTAGGAGTGTTTGCCTTTTAAAAAAGTTAAGAGATGATTTGTCATCTGTTGGACTGAACTTTGATGCCACTGACTTTCTTAAACCAAGGGACGACGAAAATTGGTTGCACATCCTAGCAACAATTGATATGGTACCTAGAATAGGAGGTTCTTTCTTTTGTAATGAAATTGGAATGGAAATAACTTCCATCATGATAGTGGATGCTACTATGGATTCAAAGACCCTATTAAGATATAACAAGAATTGATTCTATGGAATTGAGAGCTCAAAGAATCCTTAAAAAGAGTATAAGACAACTTAGTTGATATCTAATCATCTACAACCTAATAAGTCACACACACTTTACACAAAAGCGAGCCATCCAAAAGACTCTCTGAAGAAGAAGGCCAAATCTATCAAAACGTTTGCATGAAAGAACCTTGATTGGTTGAAGTTGACCACATGAATAGCTCTGTTAAATAAGACCCATCGAGACCCACGAAGTGTTTAAACAAACTTTGGAAAGCAACAAGGAGGAGGAAACAATAATTTCCTTGAGAACCCACTGGCATTTAAGGAATCCTATATGATGTCTCCCTACAACTCCCTTGAATTTAGTCTCATAGACAAATGAATTTTAGTTTGTCAGCTCTTATGTAAGACCTATTCAACTCACCTACTACTCAACTTTACTTGCTAAATTTCATGAACATCCCTAGTTTACCATAAAATAGATAAAGACCTAAATTTTGTGATATGAATGAAAACTACACTTTTATCAACGTGATAGGAGAGGTAGATAGATAGGCCTTTTTTGATGTAATGAAAATAAACATAAACCTATCAAGACAAAACATTAACAAACCCTAAACCTATGATCATTACTCACATTAAGACAAAACATAGACAAACCCTAAACCTATGATCATTAATGTTGTATTTTATGCCACTTGAAATCAATACTATGCAGAGAAGATTGTAATAAACAAATAAAGAAAAAAAAACAAGAAATAAATAGCAACTTACTGCTCACAACCTTGTTGCTCTTGTGAAAATAAATAGCAATATATCAAGAGAAAACATAAACAAATCCTAAACCTATGATCATTAATGTGGTATTTTATGCCACTTCAAATCAATACTGTACGAAGAAGATTGAAAGCAACAAATAAAGATTAAAACAACAAGAAATAAATAGCAACTTACTGCTTTGATTTACACAACCTTGTTGCTCACAACCTTGCTCCTGAGAAAATAAACAGCAACACAACAAACCCTAAATATATGATAATTACTTACAAAAATTTGAAGCCGTTTCACATCAAGATAGCTATCTGTGGTGTAGAGAAGAGAAAGTTTATGTGAGAAAACAGGCATAACTCATAGAAGTTTTGTCCAAATGAGATGAAATTTTAGGAGGAGAGAGTTGTGGTGTAGAACAACATGACTATAAATTTTTGTGAAGAAAGAACCATAGTTGCAGAAGATATGGCAAATATGAATTCCACCAAAAAACGGGAAAAATGAAAAGGTAACAAAATGAAAAAGGAGGGAAAGTAAAAAGTTAAACATAAAAAATGGAAAAAAAATAAAATTCTGTTTTCAAACTTCCATGTACATCTCACATGGAAGATATGGAATTTGACATGAAATATGACATTTCTGTATTTTTTAAGATATGGGCTCTATTATTTTATTGTCTTAAGAGATTTGGGCAAAGATATGACAAAAAGATCCATGTTACATGGATCTAGAATCCCAGCTCTCTCTTTGGTCAAGCCAATCTTTTTTTATTCACTTCTTAAGGGGGAAAATGGAGGGTCCATATTTCTCCTAATGTGTCTTACACACAAACAACAATTTTGTATTAGATGTATGCAAGTTACAATATCTAATGGCAAAATTTTATAGTATATCTGTTGCTTAATGTGGAGGCAAGCTAAAATTTATTTTAAAGCTTGATGAAAGTGAGGTTATCAAAGGTCAGAAGTTAGAACGTGTTAGTCTAACTCTCATGAATAAAGCACTGATCCTAACATCTTGCCTGGTTATCCTGATTACTTTAGTGTATAGTCTAAGAATGAAACTTGGTGGCTTGCTACATTTGAAGTACCAAAGGAAGATCATGAGATTTTTTTTTAACTTGACAGAGATACCTAATACAGTGCAATATCAAAATCATGGTGAAAGTTTGCATGTGGAAGGTTATGGTGAGTATCAAGTGGAATGGCACCTTGTTGGAGATGTCAAAGCTTTGAAGTGCACGTTTGGTGTGTCAAATGCAGCAAATGCCGAGTCTCCTTGCATATATTGTGTGTGTTCTAGAAAGAAAGGTAAGAATGGGAAGAAACGGGTAGAGAAGGGTGTCCTACATGTGATCAATTTGTTTGCGGCGAGGGGCAAATCGTACGAGTAGATCCTAAGTGGGATCCTATTCTTGACATCCCCTTGACAAGAGTACACTTTTGCTCTTTGCATGCACTAGTGATGATCATAGATAAATTGGTTTATGAATATGTGTGTTTTGCTTATAAAATGCAGCCAGCTTGTGATGCCCAAGAAACTTGTAAAAGGGTGGAAAAAATATTATCTCGGATGGTTTTACATCAAGGCCAGGTAGAAATAAAGAAGGATGAAAAAAAGTCGAGAGCAAGCAGCAATGTACCATGCAAGCCTTACTTTGGCGGCTCAAAAGCAAGGAAATTCCTCTCTGCACCATGAAATGAAAATGGAGAACTACTAGTACAATAACCAGAGAAATATGAAGCATGGAAAAAGTTACATATGGCCGTTCGTGATTAAAGCAATGGATGAAAGACTAGAGTAGCAAAAGCAAATGTGTGAATTGCTCTTGACAAATTGGCAGTGCTTTTGCAGAAGATGACATTTGGACCAGATGATTCCAAGGAGTTTAAGGAGGTGATTAGTATATTCTATGCATCAGTTTTTTTATATGGTTTTAGAGACTAACTATGATTATGTTGTTTATTGATGTAGCATATATTGCATGCTCATGGTCCTTACTTTGCAAATGACAGAAGTTTAGCGATATGGTCTACATAGGGCATGGAGCAATCTCATTGGCAAGCACGATGTGCTTTCCAAAAGACAACTGCTCATGGAGGTGGAATCTATGATGTCAATCCAATGAAACAATTACTTCTATGGTGGTATAGAAAGATAGTAATAAGGTTAGAGGAGAAGAAATCTATGTCAGGCAATACACAGAGTCATATGTGAGGTTAGAAAGGCATGATTTGAGAATTCATCCGGTAGAGAGAAACATGATGAATGGTTGAGAACTCAAGAAAGAGAGGGTAGCAAAAAGTGGAAAACTCGAGAGTCAAGTTTTTCAAATGAGCAAATGCAAGTTGAAACTCTGTAATTTTTTGTTGATGCAAGTATTACTCTACTAAACCAAAATGGCTTTCACATAGAGCTTGTAAACCAATGTGATATATCACCCATAATCTCACTAATTATAACCATAATATTAAATGATTTTATGTGTGAGAGTATATGCATACTTGTGTGTGAACAATTGTGTTATTCTTAAAGTGGACTAAAGTATTACTTAAAAGTGCTTATAAGTGGTGAGACATTTATATTTTATAGTCTTCTAGCTTTCAAAGCATGGCACACACCAAGAAAAGTGCTAAGAGGAATCCTACTAAGACTCGCCCAACATAGCCCCACGTTAATATACCAACGGAGACTGATAGTGAGTGCACTCAATATGACAATCCAGGAGAGGCACTAATACAAGTACAATGCATCCACATCCACCATGTCACAAGCAGCGTAGATGGAGACTAGGCACTACTGCTATTTGAGAAATAAGGAAGTATCGAAAAAGTATCAAAGACCAAGCACTGTTGCTCTTTGAGAAATAAGAAAGTATCAGAAAAGTACAAAATCATACTGAGGGTGCCATTTGCAAGACTGGTGAGAGAGATATTGCAAGATCTCCAGCAGAGCGAATGTCTCGTAATAGGTTCTGACTTAGTCCTACATAGTCAACAATGTGTAGTAGTAGCGATGGTCACCCCAAGCGTTGCTAGCTCTTCAAGAAGGACCTGAGGCATATTCGGTGGACCTCATGCATGATGGTCAGTTTGTAGCTATTCATGCAAAGCGCATCACTCTTATGGACAAGGATTTGTTGAGACTTGTACGAAGGATTCGTAATAATGGCAATGCCTTCAGTTTGAATATGGATGATATGATTTGAGTAAATCATATGATGCATTGTAAACATGTGTTTCAATGTATTCTATGAGAAGTGTTTTTAATATAAGTACAATTTGATGTTTCTTTCTTAATATCTTGGGTGTTATTATCTTTTTCTCTCGTATAGTTTTTCAAGTTTATCGAAAACCTTATTTTTTTGTTCATAGGCCTACAAACATAAAAACATGAAAATAATAAAAATCAACCGCCGATCGGTGTCTTGCAATGAAGTACTTATTAGGACTAAAAACTATAAACAATCAATAGCACTGTATTCTTACCTAAAGGTAACATCTGACTTAGTGATTCTACACTCAATGATATCATCATGGTGAGTTCTCTTGAGATGCCATGACTCACCTAGTAATTGAGTCATCCAATTCTTAGATGGGCACTTGTATTGATACGTAATCTTAGTTTTCTTTACTACTTCAGAGGATCCAAACAAATGTGGAAACAAACCAAATGGTACAAACCAACTTAGATGCACATCTCTTGAGCCTATGGAGGGTTTCATGGAAGCATGAACATCAGTTTTTATCTTTACCCTACATGCCTCTGACATGTCTAAGCTAGGATTATACCATTCCTGGCTAGACAACGGTGGAAGTGGAATGTACTCCAAACTCTGTCTCCACAACATATGTGGAATCATAAAAGTAAACATTCTGAGATGCCAATTCGCTTGCACTCTTGTTGTCATAATCAAGGCACCTATCTCTGCATGTAAAATATTTAGCTTTCCACTTAAGCACCCTACATTTTACCATTCATGCACAGTTGATGGATATAAAGCTGCAAGCACAAACATGCTTGTATTAAAACATGCTTGGACTCAAAGCACAATAACACAAAGCACAAAGATATAAACTTACTGTTAGGCTTATGTCTCGCACTGAAGCTATCATGATGCACTCGAATCTCTTTGTGCATATAAACATGCTGAATGAAAGCCTCTATTATTGTACCATTGGTGCGTCTCTAGTTGAACTCTATGATTCTATCTTTCCATTGTTTGTTGGGGTCTATTATATCTTTGAGCTTGACCTTCAAACTCCCATGAGTACTTGGTCTCATTAAAATCCAATTTAACTTACTATATTAAGCAGAAATCCAACTACCTTCATCATCTCTCCTATTAAACACCTCCACTGTGTGAATATTACTGATATTCCTCCTCCTTGAAGACATATACAATAAAAAACAAAGCAACAAATTAATAAATTAGACTGCATGATTAATAAATATCTATGTTAAGATTGTAAGCAACAAATAAATATTATAACAACAAGAAATAAATAGAAACCTATTGCTTTGATTCACACAATCTTGTTTCTTACAACCTATGAAAATGAACATAAACACATCAAGACAAAACATAAACAAACCCTAGACCTATGATCATTACTCAACACAAGTATTTTATGCCACTTAAAATCAAGATAGTTATTTATGGTGTAGAGAAGATTATAAGCAACAAATAAAGATTAAAATAACATGAAATAAACAGCAACTTACTGCCTTGATTTGTACAATCTTATTTCTCACAATCTTATTGCTCACAACCTTGCTCCTATGAAAATAAACAACAACACATCAAGACAAAACATAAACAAACCTATCTTAAATCAAGACAAAACATAAACAATCCCTGCACATATGATCATTACTCATAAGAATTTGATGCTGCTTCAGATCTAGATAGCTATTTGTGGCGTAAAGAAGAGAAAGTTCATGTGAGAAAACATACATATACTCATAGAGGTTTTGTCCAAATGAGATGAAATTTTATGAGGAGAGAGCTATGGTGGAGAACAACATACTTGTAAAATTTCATCAAGAAAGAACTAGAGTTGCAGAAGATATGGCAAAATTGAATTCCACTAAAAAAAGAGGAGAAATGAAAAGGTAGTGAAATGCAAAAGGAGGGAAAGTAAAAAAGTTAAATATAAAAAAAAGGAAAAAAATAAAATTCGATTATCAAACTTCCATGTGCTGACCACAAGGCACATCTGACATGAAAGATATGGAATCTGACATGAAATCTAACATTTCTCTATTTTTTAAAGACATGGGCTCTATTATTTTATTGTCTTAAGAGATTTGGGCAAAGATATGATATAAAACATGAATCTAGAATCCTAGCTCTCTCATTGGTCAAGTCAATCTTTTTTTATTCAGTCCTTAAGGGGCAAAATAGAGAGTCCATATTTTTCCTAATGAGAACAAGAAAACACTTATAATACATTGACAACTAGTACAAAATATTGTGAAAAGACCCTCACCTAAGTTAAGATTTTCTGTAACGCATTAGCATGAGAAATGTCCCCATTATAACATTTCACACGGTCTATGAAAGATAGACCTTCCTAAATAATCAAAAAATGAACATCATGTGCACAACTTGTTTCAACTTAGGTTTTATAATTTTAGCAAGAATAGCCATCATGTAGATGTCCACATCTAGGGAAAGATGTTTAGTCCTCAATCGATCACATTCCCAATTGATATATGTCTATATCTTGAGAAAGAGGCTACTAGGCCATAGTACTTAATCGATCGCGTTCCCAATTGATAGATGTCCAATCTTGAGAAAGATGCTACTTAGCCATAGTCCTCAATCAATCACATTCTCAATTGATAGATGTCCAATCTTGAGAAAGATGCTACTTAGCCATAGTCCTCAATCAATCACATTCCCAATTGATAAATTCATCACCAATGTAAATCATGTCCAAAGATTTTAAAGGATTTAGGGTTTTTACCTCTATTTTCTTGAAAGCATTTGGATTCAAGGTCATGGTGCTTCCATAACATAGCCTTAATAAGTGAGATACCACAACAAATTGATAGTAGGTCCATTGAATAAGGTGCCACAAAAAGCAACACATATTTTCTTAGAAAAAGTGATTGAGGGGAAAAAACAAACTTCCTTTAAAAAAACATAAGATGCAAAGACACACCCCAAAACTCAAGATTTTCCATTTGGTCCCGTAATTCTTAAAGTGATTTGGGGTTTTTACATTTATTTCCATGAAAGCATCAGGATTCAAGGTCATGGTGCTTCCATAACATAGCATTAGTAGATGTGATGCACAAGTGAACTAGGGGGGAAAATACACTTTACTGTGTTTTTCATGCTACATTTACTATCACCACAGTCAGATATAGTTACTACATATGAACTCTTGGCCATCATCATAGTTACGCACGGAATGCATGCTAGACTCAGCAAAATGAAAGATTAATTAAGCCTTGCAGAAAACGCAGTTTTTACAAAAAATCGCGGACAATAGCAGCATCCCATTGTCCGGGAAGAAAAAAACGTTGACGCTCACGCTCGTCAAGTGGACGCGTAGTGGCATGAGCCGTAACCTGCACACAAGAAATGGCCGGCCAGATCAGGTGATGAAGAACACTAGGTGACAAAGAGAAGGAGGAGTGAGGAGTAAAGAACTTACTGGGATCGGCGTGGACAAGCACAGCCGCACCCTGGAAGTCGCAGGTGGCGCCTACATTCTTGTGAGCCTGCCAGTAGGCGTTGAAAGCATAAGATGCGTGGGAGGATAGGGTGTTAGGCTCATAGCAGGGCTGGCCGCGCATGATGGCCTCGCAGAAGTTGGCGTTCATCGTGCAGGCGTAGAACAAACCCGTCTCCAGGGTTTTAGGGTCCGCATCAGGGATAGCCACACACCACTGGGGGCCTGGTGTAGTAGAAGGAGAAGGTACAGGCGCTGGTGGAGAAAAAGAAGGATCTCAATGCGTTAGAACTCGATCGATATCATAGATATTAGCTAGAATTATATATGTAGAAGAAAACCCACTGCATAACGCAGCTATACGTACCCGCTAGAGCTGCTCTGGTCGTGTAGGCAACGAGCACGAGCAGGAAGCACGCGAAGCTTGGAGCTCTGGCCATCATGCCAAATGCTATAATGACGAGAAGGGGACACTCTCGTTTAGCATTACGCACCCAACCTGACCTCGTTTATATACCAGGAGGAAGGCCAGCTAAGGCGGTGGGGTTGGGCGCACATATTGAGGGCTTTTTATTTCGACGGCAGGGTTTTTTATATCGATAGAAATGAAATTTTAAAATGCGAAAATCATAGGAGTGCTCGTGCTTGGCAAATTTGAGTCTCTCGATCAACAAGATTTCTAGAGTGACAAGAGAATTTCACGTTAAGAATTTATTTTCACAGGGGATTTTCACGTGCATGAGAATTGATTTTCATGGGGGAAGATTCTCACATGCGTGAGAATGTAGGAAGATTTCCAGGTGCATGAAAATTGCTTTTCGTTGTCAACAAGATTTTTACATGCATGGTCTATAAGCGTATTCTTTCAGCCCTCCTAAATTTGAGCAATGTAACTCCAAAATTCTTGGAGGGTGATTATGTTATTAAATAAAGCTAGGTCCTAAGTGCATGCTCATGCAAAGAGCAAGTATGCGTCACATATGTTTTATATTGATCTTAAGCCACCCAATCCAGAAACTGAAATAACAAGTGCTACCATGAAGGACGTGTCTCTACAAAGAAGGATTGTTAAAAAAATGAACTCATGTGGTCCTCTCCTTTCATGTAAAGATAACATGCCTTTGCACCAATAAACAATGGCTAACTTTGCTTGAAACAGGGTTTTGCGCATGGTAATGCAAAAAGCTGATCTTCCATATCAACTTTTGCATGGTAATGCAAAAATTGATCTTCTTGGATACACATATCTTAAAGAGGTATCATTTTTTTTTTGTCAAGGACCTATTTACAAGTCTTGTATTTTGTTCATGCCTATTCAAGGGGCTCATCCCCTTCACTTTTAACTTTTGGTTGAGTTAAAGGACTTGCGTTCATTATGGTTTGTGCTGTTGGACTTTTCTAAATCCCTAGGGAAGAAATGCTTCATACAAGTCATCAAGTCTTTCTGCTAAAATTGTTTACATGGCTTAGAATACAAATTGTCACAACACCATTGCCATGTAAATTTATATGGGTGGCTAGTCAACATGAATATGGACTTGAAATTGAACGTCGAGTCTTTTGCTACTACAGGTATGTGGATCTAGTATAGAAGAAATTGGTACTTTCTAAGAGAGATGCTAGTAGGCTAGAGTACTGAGTGGCATGGTATAACTAAGACTAGGAGATCATACCCATTTGGCAAGAGAACAAAGGAATTCATAAAGTAGGAGGCATATTAAAAGGAAGTTCTTAGGGTTAGATTATCCTCAAAGCACCCCAATATCTTTTCATACTCTAAATAAATTAAGCTACTAGAGTTGCAGTATGAAGCGATGCTATTCATAACATAAGTTTAGTGGTATCTCCTTTAAAGACTAGCTATATGGCTTTCTTTAAGCATATCTCTATGCAACACTGAAATCCACACATTTTGGGTCATTCAATGATCAAAATTTGATCGGTTTTTTTTTACAAAACCACTCTAAAGCCTTGAAAAAATGTTTTTTGTAATTTGTATTAGAAAGAATATCTAGGCTCAGCTTGTCCTAATTTACACAAACTAACTAAGCCTAAGAGACATTATCTATATTCACAGAATTATAGCTAGTGTAAGGTCCCTCCCAAGCCATGTATGTGTCTCTTTTAATATAGATTTCAATAAGGAAACAGAGTGCACTTAGAGATTAGTTTTACATATTTAGAGTCCATGCATACTAAAAATGTGGAAAAGCAACGCGTTTCTAAAGATGGAACATTTGCGACTGTATTAAGACGTTTTTGCCTATTCTACCCACGATGGCTATTGTAGACTAGATGCCTTCCGATTCTTTTAGCTGGTTATATGACCACATTCTGAGTTTTTATCATAGAGTTATGGCCAAATCAATTTGTTGATTCGGTTAGGGTCTCTACACAGGAAAAACTGTAAGAAGGTAGCAAGTAGCCTCAAGGTAATCCTAGAGCTTGAGACGTATATATCCCTTCATTCTTATCTAATATCTTAGAAGAGAAGGTTAGATTGCTATGGTCTTTTGGAGGAAGACACCAAAACTCCATAGCTTTTCTTTTAATGAAAAAATAGTATGCCGTAGCCCTGCAAGAGAAGGCTATTTTGCCATAGACCTTTGAAAGAGAGAAAAGTCAAAGTACAGGTAAGAGGAGATAAATCTTGGGGATGATCGGATGATTTTAATCGTAGGAGAAGGTATTAGATGACTCTTTATTCTCATATATCAAGTTCTGAAACTCTTATTAACGAGCAAAGACAACGATAAACAACAGATTTCTATAAGGTATATATATATTTTGTTTTTCAATTATATATCATTCTTAGGGGTTGAGGTATGGCCCTGGCTTCTCTATTAATTATTAATAGTGATCTGTTTGATTGATTTACAACAGCATATGCCTTAATAAAGAATGGCTTATCACAATCTCAAGTTGAAATGCTAAAATATTTGTGAAAAGGATTGTTTTCTTAAGAAGGTAACATGGATTTTAGTCCTATGGTGGTTTAGTTGAGTAAATGGATTGTTATCTTGGTTAAAATAAGATACAGGTACAACTCTCCGTACCTTGCCGCTGCCCCGTTCTTGTGCTTGTATAGCCAGACGACGGAGACGTTAGAGTAAGGCCCGGAGTTTGCGCCCCTGGTGTCCCTTATACCATTGGGAGAATGAGGTTTGCCGATTGAGGTAAGTGATTGTGATGCTGCCTAGTTCTGAGGACCCAGGCTAGTGCGGTGAATTAGCCCATCCTAGTGCGTAGACAAACCTCTGAGGGACGGGAGGATCGAGCGACGGAGCTTGAGAGGGCGACATGCTGGCTTGAGTTCTCGCTAGCGGCCGACGATGAGGTGTATGGTCCCGTAGGGTTTTACCTAGCTTGAGGGGGTGACATGCTGGCTTGAGTTCTCGCTAGCGGCCGACGATGAGGTGTATGGTCCCGTAGGGTTTTACCTAGCATGTAGAGGCTGGAAGGCCGAATTCTAGATCATCGGTAGTATAAAGAAAAAGAATAAGAGAGCCGGTTTGGGTTGTATTATGAAATATGAAATTGATTCATGTATAAACTTTTTTTATAAATCTTGTCTTTGGCATTATTGTACTGTGAAAAAGACTATTTTAACAAACCTTGTGAAAAGGGCCTTAATTAAAGAACATGTTTATTTATGTCAAACAGTGTGGTAGGATTAATTAGAAAATAAATTGACGCATGAGTAGAGTGGAAAGTGGGAGGATGGAATGCCTCGACGGCACCATCCTACGAACGGGTGGACCCGATTAGTCGGGTAGCTTTCCAACATACTAAGTGAAAGCCCTATGCTAGATAAATAGGTTCTCAGGCAATTCTATTCTAGAAGACTAGGCTAGTGGTTGTGCCTTGTATGGATGAGGAAAAAAGCGTTGTCTCTAGGAATCAAGACTAGTAGTTGCCCAAATTATGATCAATTACTCTATAGGTGATTTGATTTTTAGAAGACCATGCCCTGCAGGATAGAACTAGGTCTTACCTATGAATCGTATCCTTGAATCTCGGCATGGTCAAGGTGTCGATGAGTAGGAAAGTTTCTCCAAGATAACACTTAGTGGAGTATCTTAAGTGTTTCCCCTATTTTATTTTCTCTAGAGCCCGTGGATGGTTTCATGGCAGCATGAACATCGGTTTTTATCTTTACCCTACATGCTTCTGACATGTCTAAGCTAGGATTATACCATTCCTGGCTAGACAACGGTCGTAGTGGAATATACTTCAAACTATGCCTCTCCACATCATACACTGAACCATAAAAGTAAACATTCTGAGATGCCAATTTGCTTACACTCTTGTTGTCATAGATCAAGGCACCTATCTTTGCATGTAAAACATTTAGCTTTCCACTAAAACATTCTACATTCTGCCATTCATGTAAAGTGGATGGATATAAAGCTGCAAACAACAAACATGCTTGTATCATAACATGCAGAGTGGATGGACTCAAAGCACAAGAACACAAAGCACATATATATAAACTTACTGTTAAGTTTATGTCTTTCACTGAAGTTATCATGATGCACTCGAATCTCTTTGTGCATATAAACATATTGAATGAAAGACTCTATTATTGTACTCATACCATTTGTGCGTCTCCTGAACTCTTTGTGCATATTGAATGAAAGACTCTGTTATTGTACTCATACCATTTTTGCGTCTCCTGAACTCTATGATTTTACCTTTCCATTGCTTGTTGGGGTCTGTGACATCTTTGAGCTTGACCTTGAAATTGTCATGAGTACTTGGTCGTATTAAAATCCAATTTAACTTACTGTACTGAATCAGGGATCCAGTTACTTTCATCATCTCTCTTGTTAAACACCTCCAGTATCCTTAAGGGAAAAAATGGAGAGTCCATATTTCTCCTAATGTGTCTTGCACACCAATAATAATTTTGTATTAGATGTATGCAAGTTACAATCTCTAATGGCAAAATTTTACAGTATATCTGTAAAATTTTGTATTAGATGTATGCAAGTTACAATCTCTAATGGCAAAATTTTATAGTATATCTGTTGTTGCAGAATGTGGAGGCAAGCTAAAATTTATTTTAAAGCTTGATGAAAGTGAGGTTATCAAAGGTCAGAAGTTAGAACGTGTTAGTCAAACTCTCATGAATAAAGCACTGGATCCTAACATCTTGCTTGGTTATCCTGATTACTTTAGTGTACAGTCTAAGAATGAAATTTGGTGGCTTGCTGCATTTGAAGTACCAAAGGAAGATCATGAGATTTTTTTTAAACTTGACAGAGATACGTAATACAGTGTAACATCAAAATCATGGTGCAAGTTTGCATGTGGAAGGTTATGGTGAGTATCAAGTGGAATGGCACCTTGTTGGAGATGTCAAAGCTTTGAAGTGCAGGTTTGGTGTGTCAAATGTAGCAAATACTGAGTTTCCTTGCATATATTGTGTGTGTTCTAGAAAGAAAGGTAAGAATGGAAAGAAACGGGTAGAGAAGGGTGTCCTACTGCACGTGATCGATTTGTTTTCCGCGGGGGGAAAATTGTACGAGTAGATCCTAAGTGGTATGCTATTCTTGACATCCCCTTGACAAGAGTACACTTTTGCTCTTTGCATGCACTAGTGAGGATCATAGATAAATTGGTTTATAAATATGTGTGTTTTGCTTATAAAATGCAGCCAGCTTGTGATGCCCAAGAAACTTGTAAAAGGGTGGAAGAAATATTATCTCGGATGGTTTTACATCAAGGCCAGGTAGAAATAAATATTATCTCGGATGGTTTTACATCGACGCCAGGTAGAAATAAAGAAGGATGAAAAAAAGTCGAGAGCAAGCGGCAATGTACCATGCAAGCCTTACTTTGGCGGCTCAAAAGCAAGGAAATTCCTCTCTGCACCATGAAATGAAAATGGAGAACTACTAGTACAATAACCAGAGAAATATGAAGCATGGAAAAAGTTACATATGGCCGTTCCTAATCAAAGCAATGGATGAAAGACTAGAGTAGCAAAAGCAAATGTGTGGATTGCTCTTGACAAATTGGCAGTGCTTTTGCAGAAGATGACATTTGGACCAAATGATTCCCAGGAGTTTAAGGAGGTGATTGGTATATTCTATGCATCAGTTCTTTTATATGGTTTTAGAGACTAACTATGATTATGTTGTTTATTGATGTAGCATATATTGCATGCTCATGGTCCTTACTTTGCAAATGAGGGAAGTTTAGCGATATGGTCTACACAGGGCATGGAGCAATCTCATTGGCAAGCACGATGTGCTTTCCAAAAGACAACTGCTCATGGAGGTGGAATCTATGATATCAATCCAATGAAACAATTACTTCTATGGTGGTATAGAAAGATAGTAATAAGGTTAGAGGAGAAGAAATCTATGTCCAATGGATCATAGGCAATACACAGAGTCATATGTGAGGTAAGAAAGGCATGATTTGAGAATTCATCAGGTAGAGAGAAACATGATGAATGGTTGAGAACTCAAGAAAGAGAGGGAAGCAAAAAGTGAAAAACCCGAGAGTCAAGTGTTTCAAATGAGCAAATGCAAGTTGAAACTCTGTAATTTTTTGTTGATGCAAGTATTACTCTACTTAACCAAAATGGCTTTTACATAGAGCTTGTAAACCAATGTGATATATCACCCATAATCTCACTAACTATAACCATAATATTAAATGATTTTATGTGTGAGAGTATATGCATACTTGTGTGTGAAGAATTGTGTTATTCTTAAAGTGGACTAAAGTATTACTTAAAAGTGCTTTATTATAAGTGGCGAGACTTATACATTTTATAGTCTTCTAGCTTTCAAAGCATGGCACGCACCAAGAAAAGTGCTAAGAGGAATCCTACTAAGACTCGCCCAACATAGCCCCACGTCAATATACCAACGGAGACTGATAGTGAGTGCACTCAATCTGACAATCTAGGAGGCACTAATACAAGTACAATGCATCCACATCTGCCACATCACAAGAAGTGTAGATGGAGAACAAGCACTGCTGCTCTTTGAGAAATAAGGAAGTATTAGAAAAGTACAAACTTAATCATACTGAGGGCGCCATTTGCAAGACTGGTGAGAGAGATATTGCAAGATCTCCAGCAGCGAATGTCTCGTAATAGGTTTTGACTTAGTTCTACACAGTCAGCAATGTGTAGTAGCGATGGTCACCCCAAGCGTTGCTAGCTCTTCAAGAAGCACCTGAGGCATATTCGGTGGACCTCATGCATGATGGTCAGTTGTTGGCAGCTATTCATGCGAAGCGCATCACTCTTATGGACAAGGATCTGAGACTTGTTTAAAGGATTCGTAATAATGGCAATGCCTTCAGTTTGAATATGGATAATATGATTTGAGTAAATCATATGATGCATTGTAAACCTGTGTTTCAATGTATTCTATGAGAAGTGTTTTAAATATAAGTACAATTTGATGTTTCTTAATATCTTGGGTGTGATTATCTTTTTTCTCTTGTATAGTTTTTCAAGTTTATCGAAAGCATTATTTTTTTGTTCATAGGCCTCATATGGATTTAGGTTTTTTCACACGTATGCATGAAAGACCATAAATGTATAAAATTTCAATGAATTTAGAAATTTTAAAAATTTTATCTTTACTTTAAAAATTAGATTATTTTAAACATGTAACGAAGTTCTAGAAACCCTTGGGAGTTAGTGAGATGTTGCATCAGAGGGGCTCTTATAAATAAGGAAATTACTAAATATAATAAAAATTACTAAAAAATTAAGAGTTATTTATTTTCATTCTATAAAAATATAAATATAAGTTATATTTTCAATTTTTGAAGTTATAAATAAGGAAATTACTAAATATAATAAAAATTACTAAAAAAATTAAGAGTTATTTATTTTCATTCTATAAAAATATAAATATAAGTTATATTTTCAATTTTTGAAGTTATAAATATAAGGTTAGAGTCTTTCGTTTTCATTCTATTCGTGTTTTATCTTCTTCAAGAACATGGCTCGCACGAAGCAAACTACCAAGAGGTTTGACCCCGTGAAGGTCAGGCCCCCACCACCACCCACACGTCGCAAACATTGGTGGAGACCCTGGCACCGTCGCTCTTCGAGAAATCAAAAAGTATCAGAAGACGATAGACCTGATCTCGAGGAGGCCTTTTCCTCGCCTCATGGAGATTATGGATGATTTGAACGCAAGTCGACTAGCATCGTCGGGTTGAACAATAGTGAGGCTCCCACACGATGGACAACAGTAGCTTTGGAAGCTCTTTAAGAGGTTGCTGAAGCTTTTTTGGTGGACATATATGGTGACATAGTGTACACAGCAGACCATGCCAAGAGAGTCACCATCACTAACAAAGATATACGGCTAGTTCTACGCATGCGGTAGTGGAGGGAAGATTATGGTGATGATGAGCCGTAGTTAAGGGTCTCATGTATATTTCACAATGTAATCTCATGTGATCAAGATGTAAATGCTTTACTTAATGAAAATATTTTTTTTGATCCTTCCCAAGTGTCTACTTGTATTGTGATTTCAATTTCAAATTAATGATAAATATTATTTGTTGGTCGCACGAATACAACAAAACTTGAAAAATATATTTTTATTAATATAGAAACTGTTACATCATGACATAGAAGCAAGTACAAATCCTAAACTCTGTGCCTCTTAGAACTAGGCTCAGAAGAGTCAGTAGGATGTTTAAGCGAAGGAATTACAACAAAATTTCCTTCGAGCTTGAGCTGGATAGCATGATGATCAATTTTCCCAGTGGCAAGGCCTAGGCCAACTAGTGAATGAATCTTCCCTCCACGCTGAGCTTCGAACAAGTATAGGATCTTGCAGCGCTTCACAAGCACCACCTTCTCTAAGCTTGATTTCACATGCATAGGCTTGAATGTAGCACCTTTGTTAAAGCCTTGATCTTCATTAGAGAGACTTGTTCATTAGGGGAGCATACTTTGTGAAAGACAATAATGTCTTGGAAGATTTTGCCAATGTACTCCTTCAAAGCTGCATCTTGGACTCTTCCTCCGCCATCCCTTGTTCCAGCAACTCTAGATGCAAACTCATCGACATAGACAATTTCCTGAAGAAAATATTTGCATGCAAAAATAAAATATCAAAAATTATTTTAACATACATTTGCACGAAAAAGAATATTTGCGAATGAGATGAAATTGTTCGTGCTACAGATGCAAGGCTATCCTCACCAGCCTTCGGCTCACATGCCAGTAGGCTCCTGATGCATCCCAGATTACATGTGTGGGGTCCCTAGGCCCCTGAGGCCCCACACCAAAATTTTTAGGAAGATTAAAAAAAAAGAAATTTACGTACCTTCTCAGCCTCATCATTATGTTTCCTATCCGATGCAGCTAGGTCTACCCCCAGGGATCTCTCTATGACCATGTATAGGGTCCAAGAGGTCAATGCGTGGTCGAGGTCCAAAGAGATCCTCCTACAGCCTCTCAAATTTTGCATTTAAGATATCATATTCAGAAGCAGCTTCTGCAGCACTTCTTTGGATGTGGATGATTACAGAGACATCATCCATGCTCGTGCCATCGTATCGGCCAATCTCAGCTACTTGTGGAAGGACATCCATAGTGTCAAAGTCAATGAGGTCTTCATCAACATCCCAGACAAGGTGGTAGTAGAGCTCTTTCTCCCTCAAATCCTAGACCTCAAGGACATCCTACATGAGAAAGTACTCAATACCATCTATAGTGATGGCACTCAATGATGCAAGTTTTGCATTCTCAGTAGGATGGGCTGCCTCTTGGTGGATAAGCGACAAGTCCAAAGACAAGCTACGTGCCTCCTCTTCTTGTTATCTAGGACTGTCTCCTTTGGCTCCTTCTCTTCATATGTGAGAGGCACCATTGGCTCCTCATCATTCTCCTCTTCAAAATTAGAGCATAATATATAAATAGCAAAGGCAATATCTCACTCCGATGAGATCGATCGGGTTTGCCTCCTCAAAAGTGAGGGGCACAGAGGTAGATCGGAAGGGGGGGGGGGACATGTGCAAGTTCTCTTAGCACAACCTTTCTATGGTTTTCACCAGTCCTCATGGAGAAGAGGAACTCTAGAGGTATCCACCGAGCAGTGGAGTCAAGGATAAAGATTGTGATATCATCACATCCCGCGCAAAAAAATGTAAGCACTGAGCTATCGCGCTCTAGAGTTCTAAATATATTCTCTAGCTCATTACTATAACAAAACCTAGGGTAAATCTGTCCCACATCTGACCGTAACAGGTTTCACTCATCCACTGTACGAACGTAACGTGATGAGAAGCCATGGTGAAGGCGTAAAGGGAGCAACAAGCAAGGTGGATAGAAAGTGAGAGATAGAGAATGCAATAGAAGTGAATGAAAATAACCCCTACTTGAACTTATAAATATAAATTTATATATTATTTCATTAAAACTTTAATAAAGTAATATATATTTTATTAAAATTTTAATGGAGTAATATTTATTTCATTAAAACTCCAAGAGCTCCAACACATACTGCATGAGGAGGTACTCCACCCCTTCAATGGTGATGGCACTCAATGAAGCTAGTGGTGGGTCACGACTTTGGGTTTCGTGAGGCTGGATGGATGCAATTTATACTTATGTTTATTATTATACTTAAAATATCTATAAACTTATATTTATTTTAATACCTTATGTTTATACTTTAGTAAATAAAGGACACTTAAAAAAATATGATAAATAATAAAGCATACTTCTATTTTTGGTTACATATTATTATTATATTATGTTATTTACAAAGTTACTTATATTATTATTTACACTTAAATATATACTTAAAGTTATATTTATTTTTATACTTATATCCATAAACTTAAAATTAATGACACTTCATTAAAATATAAGAAATCATAAATCATATTTATAATTCTAGGATAAATAATTATATTATTGTTTACACTTAAATATATATTTATACTTATATTTGCAATTATACTTACTTATACTTATCTTTATTTTCTTACATATTAATAGGTTCGAAACACAATAGACGTATAAAAACCATTACAAATTATGAAAATGAAATAAAATTAAATTTACAACACTTTTAGAGAAACAATTTGTAATATTCACTTGGAAGAATAATAATTACATGGACTCTATAATTTCAAGGATGTGTGGAGCAACACACGGCTTGCATGTTTTGCATTGCATGTTTTGCAATGTTCACTTTGACTCCCAACCTTCCTAACATCTAACTTGAAATAAAAATTACAAAGGGGATCATTGGACATGAGTTGGATTTCCTGCCTCAGAAAACTAAGGGGCCAATGACTTTCTACATTAACGCTAAAAGGGTCACGACCCTCCCAAAGAATATTCACATCAATGAGTTCTGAATGTGTGCCATCTCGTATGTCTTGGTCTAAGCTAAGCCACTCCCCTCGTAGAAGTCGCCACCTCCTATATACTTGAAGCGAACGTACAAAGTTTGTCTTGCAATGTACCTGTCATAAAAACAAACAACCAACATAAAAACAAAAAAATAAAAAATAACAATCAACAATAAAAAATCAACAACAAACATAAAAACATGAAAATAATAACAATCAACTGATACGGTGTCTTGCAATGAAGTACTTATTATGAATAAAAACTATAAACGATCAACAGCACTGTATTGTTAAAGGTAACATCTGACTTAGTGATTCTGCACTCAATGATATCATCATGGTGAGTTCTCTTGAGATGCCATGACTCACCTAGTAATTGAGTCATCCAATTCTTAGATGGGCTGTATTGATACGTAATCTTAGTTTTCTTTACTACTTCACAAGATCCAAATAAATGTGCAAACAAACCAAATGGTACAAACCAACTTAGATGCACATCTCTAGAGCCTCTGGAGGGTTTCATGGCAGCATGAACATCAATTTTTATCTTTACCCTACATGCCTCTAACATGTCTAAGCTAGGATTATACCATTCCTGGCTAGACAACGGTGGAAGTGGAATGTACTCCAACTTCTGTCTCTCCACAACATATGTGGAATCATAAAAGTAAACATTCTAAGATGCCAATTCGCTTGCACTCTTGTTGTCATAGATCAAGGCACCTTTCTTTGCATGTAAAACATTTAGCTTTCCACTTAAGCACTCTACATTTTACCATTCATGTAGAATGGATATAAAGCTACAAGCATAAACATGCTTGTATTAAAATATGCTTGGACTCAAGAACAATAACACAAAGCATAGAGATATAAACTTACTGTTAGGCTTATTTTCCATACTGAAGTTGTCATGATGCACTCGAATCTCTTTCACTACAAGACACTGCTGTCATACACGCGTTCAATACACGCGATAAGTTACGGGCGCGTGTATGATCGCGCATGTATATGAGTAGTATCGGGCGCGTGTATATTGGCGTCTAAATTCGCGTGTATTGAAGTTTCCGAAACACGTTTACTAGCATGTGTATATTGGCATCTTAATTCGAGTGTATACTGGTTTCAAAAATGCGTGTATCAATGTATGTATATACACGCAAATATGCACGCGTTATTACACGCGAGAATTTTATTAAGAAAAACTCCATTCCTTTACAAAATTAAAAACTATTTTCTTTAAACCATCTTATAGTACATTACAGTATATATCATTACACAATCCCACTACATGCATTTATAACAACGAAATATATTCAAAAATAAATCATGAGATGATAATTAAAAGACAACATATACAATCGAAATGTCATCAATTTAGAATGATACAGTGATGGATTGGTTAGGGTTCGATCTCATCTTCAATAAGATCCATCCTTGCCAACAAACGATCAACATCAATATCCATTTGATCAATTTGTAAGGCTACGATTAAATTTATTCCACTATCGATATTCTGTCCACCCATTGATAATGGTATCGATGTCTTGATCATCCTCATCAACATCACCATCATCCTCAATGGTAGGGTCATTCTCATGATCATGAGAAATGGCACGCTCATCCTCATTATCATGATCATCTCTTATTTCTTGATCATCGATCACAACATCTTCATTGGCATGTTCGACATCATCTTCATTGCGGCTTGTTACATCCTCCATATGCTCCATATCAGTGAATGTATTATACATCACTTTGGAACGTGGTGCAATAGGGATAACGTACCACCATTTAATGTCATGCACCATTGGCAGATAGATAACCTACTCAAATACACATACTGCAGTAATTAATTAGCATATCAAAAGTCAACGGTGCGAGCTTAGATATATATGTACATGAAACAGATTAGTAAAAAAATGCATACCTGCTCACATTGTTATGGCAATACGAGCCTATCTTTCTTTGTTTGCCAAAACTTTGTAAAGTCAATAGTTACATAGCCACTTGCATGGCGTTTTATCGTTGCATTAGGCCCTTTTTCCACCACATTCATTTGCCATTTGACATCCAAGACATACACAAAGAAGCGACGAAAGTCAAGCCTAAATATGTCTTGGATTGTGCCACAATAATCATCCATTTTTTCATTAGCTCCCTCAAAACTACTAATGACACCGCAATCTTGTGTATTCCTCTTTTCTTCAATTCTTTGTGTTCGAAAATGCTTTCCTTCACACCATATAGCATTGAACATAGTGCACTAGACCAAAATAAAAGCAATATTTGTGTAAGCAATGTGAATAAATATTAAAAGCAAATCACTTACAACTAATGCAAAACATTAGTTCTATGTACCTTTAACATTAGTTCTATGTACCTTTAACATGCATCCTCGTGCATACTCCCATTCTTCCGCCGTGATATGCAGCCCCTCGCCGCTCTCTGCTCCCTCTATTTTCTCATGCAACCAATCAACATGGATATCATTCGGAAGTGTTGCTAGATGCTTAGGGTACGCCTTACGAGAGCCATGTTTCCTCTGAAAGAGAGCTCTTTCTGCTTGCCTTTTTGTCTTTGCATCCTCATATCTTGTAAACCATCTGCTCATCACATCACTATTAAGGATGCAAGTGAAATTGAGATCATCAATCAATGTTTTGTCAATTACTTTACTCTGTCCTTTTCCTTGAGGCACAATAGAGGTCATCCTCAAGTCCTCTTCATTGCTCCATAGTCGTGGCTAAGAGCTATCCACCTAACCAAGAAATTCTGAAATATATACAAGAGACTCTTGTATCAACCAACCCTCGGCCATGCTTCCTTCGGGCCTTGCACTTTGCCTCACAAAGTCTTTTAAGGTCTTCATGAAGCGCTCTAGGAAGAACATCCACGTGCATGCACAGTGCCACATAAAGCAATTTCGTCCACTAAATGCACAATGAGATGTAGTTGACTTATGAGAATGGTTCGCGAAAAAGTCTCCTCTACCAAACAAACCACCTCCACTGCCATAACACGCGCATCATCCAATGTGGCTGGATCAATTGCTTTAGTACTAACATATCTGAAAAATAAATGAATAGTACGTTATGCCTCATGCACGTTCTTTTTGCAAGGTATAATGAAGGGTGCTCTGACATGGATTTTACATACCTCACAAGCTCGCCCATTTTATAAATACATTTTTTCAAACTCTTATTTGCACAATGGTCGATGCTAGTAGGTAGTATGAACTGCGTACATAAGAGCAAATGTATATATGGTTTATGGCATTACAAAATTTAATCTCAACGTACAAGACTTGGAAAACACTTACTTGGAGCATCTTGTGCCAATCGTGGGACTTCAACCCATATAGTTACTCAACGCCTCTTTTCTTAGTGGTTGTAAAGGCTCCCTTCAATGATCTCATGCATCCAGTGGGAGTATGCAAAGTGGTGATGGCCTGCTTTACCTGCTTCTCCTCTTTCTTTGATATAATCCATGGTGCAAGCGGAAGACGAACGTGCCCACCCTCCTCTCATGGCCAAGCTTGACGCATACGTCCTGTGACCCGCAAGTCCTCTCATACGCTAACATTGTCTCGTTTACCAATAACATTTTGAAAAAAACAAGATTGAAAAACATTACTATACCTGTTCATGCCATCTCAAGGAAGAATATTTGTAGACTCCCAAATACGCTTCTAATCTTTTGCACGAAGTGTTTGTGGAGGAATGTTTAGGATGATCTGACGGGAGAAATCGATGATGATTATCGAATATGGTCTTACACAAACCGTCAGCATACTCATGTACCAATGAAGGGCCACAAATAGGACATGTATGTTTACTCGATGTTTTCAAACCTATTAAAATATAAATATAAGTTAGAATAATAAAGTCAATAGTTAATTAATATAGCCAATAGTATTAGAGTAGGGAGGTAATTAGAATTCTTACCAGAACAATCGCTGTATCCTGGAAAGTCATGCATTGTCCACATTAACACTGCTTTTAAGTCGAAGTGTCGAGAGGAGGGAGGCCTACTAATGTCCACCACCGCAACACCTCTCCATAGTTCCTCCAACTCATCAATCAATAGTTCGAGATAAACATCCATACCCGATGTTTTCAAACCTGTTGATCCTTTGTCCCAACCACACATTGCGATTACGATAACGCATTGTCTCATCCTCACCACCAGAACTGCTTGAGGAGGTTGATAACATCCTATGTACAAAAGAGCAAACACAAAATCATAATCAATTTTTAATGAAAGTATAAAAATTTCTATAAATCGCGTGTATCAACGCGTCTACATCCTGAAAATTACGTGTATCAGCGCGTCTACATCCTGAGAATCGCGTGTATAAATGCGGCTACATCTTAAAATCGCATGTATATATGTGGCTACATCCTTAAAATTGCGTGTATAAACACAGCTGATTTATTATACACGTGAAAATACACACACTGTTACACGCGACGACCTGTCTATACCTTAAATAACCCGCCGCCTTCTCCAAAAAAACATTTTCAAACTAAGATTTCCTCTCCTTCGTCGTGCCGCCTCTTCCAACAGAGCACTAAACCTAAGTGCAAGGAGCAGACAAGGAGCAGACACGGGTGAAGGAAACCAGCCAAAAACAAGACTCACTTTTTCAGAGGTGAGTCAGTTTGTCCTTTGTCCTATCTCTTTCCTTCCATTTGTTTATGCTATTGTCTCCGTTCTTCTCCTTCTCTGGTAGTACTTTTGTGAACGATTGTAACACAGGGCTTTCTTATAAGGACGATTTGTCGGAGGTCGGTTGCTTTCAAATTTTTTTTGGATAGGCCGCGTGTAGGAACGCGTGTATGTCTGCATGTATGCTGTTTGCACAGACGTTCACGTGCATATAAGGGTGGCTATCCTACCGAGAAACCTGCCACCACTGCACACAAACGTGAGTGGAAGGAGGCAGAGAAACGGGCAGAGGGTGGCATGAAGAGCAGGCAGCATGTGGAGGCACGACGGATCCAGATGAAGACCATTGGATCTTCGCATTTCGGATCTGGCCGCGTCGAGTCATGGGAGGCAGAGTTCGTAAGTATCTTGCCACTTTATTTGATTGTTTACTTAATTCATTGATTCTATGATTGTTTTAATCTTACAAATTGTGTTGATTATGATACAGCGACGGGTTACGAGGAGGAAGCCCACAGCCCACGATACTGGGTATGCTCGTCGACATAGCAGACGTGACACGTGGGCCCTCTTCAGAGCCGAGGGATGTATTACGGACGCGCAGTTTGAGATGGCCATGAGACCATACGGTCGACACGTACTTGAAAACTCTAAACGAATGATTTTGGTTTATTGAATTATATATATATATACTTATATACTATATATTACTTGAACAGGCACAAGCTGCTGCTACACCTGCTAATGATCCTGCCACTGATGATCCACCCACCACCACTGCAGACATTCCGACCGATGTGAGCACTACTCATCGGACATTCCGACCGATGTGAGCTCATTTGATCATGGAGGGAGCAGCGAGTCATCATCTGGGTCTAAGTAGTACTCAGACTTATAGTATCACATTCCATATTGAGGATGTGGTTGTATATATATTTTTGTTACTGAAGCCATGGGCTACTTCGACATATGGACTCCCTTGTATATATGTGTACACATAAAATTTTGATAGTAATATTGAATCATGAATTGATAGTATTGCATTCATGTCTGTCTTGAATCGTGTATTGACAATGTATGCATTTATGTTGTTCTTGTCTTAAATCCTCCTCGTGGATGGTGCAATGCACCAAAAAAAAAATCCAGAGAGTGCTATTGGTGGGTGGTGTTGGAATGCTGGAACAGCATTCAGGTACCAAATAGTTTTTTTTTTGCTCTCTGTTCGCGTGTATAGACGCATCAACTCTGCAGAAAGTCGCGTGTATATACGCGGATACTCTGTGAAATGCGCATGTATAAGCGTAGCTAGACTGGCAAAATGCGTGTATACACCCGCGTATCAGCGCATCTAAGAGCAGCTAAACCGACAAAATGCGTGTATACACCCTCGTATCAGCGCGTCTAACTGCTTCTATACACGCGCTTTTACACGCATGTCTCTGGCCGCGATGATACATGCGCTCATACACGGGCCCGTTAATTTTTTTCCACAAGTCATTTTTAGCGGCTAGGAGCGCCTGAGCCCGATTCCTTGTAGTGTTTGTGCATATAAACATGCTGAATGAAAGCATCGATTATTGTACCATTGGTGCGTCTCTTAAACTCTATGATTCTATCTTTCTATTGTTTGTTGGGGTTTGTTATATCTTTGAGCTTGAACTTGAAACTCCCATGAGTACTTGGTCTCATTAACATCCAATTTAACTTAATATATTGATCAAAAATCCAACTATCTTCATCATCTCTCCTATTAAACACCTCCACTGTGTGAATATTACTGATATTCCTCCTCCTTGAAGACATATACACAAATTAATAAATTAGACTGCATGATTAATAAATATCTGTGTTAAGATTATAAGCAACAAATAAATATTATAACAACAAGGAATAAACAGAAACCTATTGCTTTGATTCACACAATCTTGTTTCTTACAACTTATGAAAATGAACATAAACATATCAAGACAAAACATAAACAAACCCTAAACCTATGATCATTACTCACAAGTATTTTATGCCACTTAAAATCAAGATAGTTATTTATGGTGTAGAGAAGATTATAAGCAAGAAGTAAAGATTAAAATAACACGAAATAAACAGCAACTTACTGCTTTGATTTGTACAATCTTATTGCTCACAACCTTGCTCCTATGAAAATAAACAACAACACATCAAGACAAAACATAAACAAACCTATCTTACATCAAGACAAAACATAGACAAACCCTGCACATATGATCATTACTCATAAGAATTTGATGCCGCTTCAGATCTAGATAGCTATTTGTGGCGCAACGAAGAGAAAGTTCATGTGAGAAAACATACATATACTCATAGAGGTTTTGTCCAAATGAGATGAAATTTTATGAGGAGAGAGCTATCGTGGAGAGCAACATACCTGTAAAATTTCATGAAGAAAGAACTAGAGCTGTAGAAGATATGGCAAAATTGAATTCTACTAAAAAAAGGGGTGAAATGAAAAGGTAGTGAAATGCAAAAGGAGGGAAAGTAAAAAGTTAAATATAAAAAAAGAAAAAAATAAAATTCGATTTTCAAACTTCCATGTGCTGACCACAAGGCACATCTAACATGAAAGATATGCAATCTGACATGAAATCTAACATTTCTCTATTTTTTAAAGATATGGGCTCTATTATTTTATTGTCTTAAGAGATTTGGACAAAGATATGATATAAAACATGGATCTAGAATCCTAGCTCTCTCATTCGTCAAGCCAATCTTTTTTTATTCACTCCTTAAGGGGCAAAATGGAGAGTCTATATTTTTCCTAATGAGAACAAGAAAACACTTATAATACATTGGCAACTAGTACAAAATATTGTGAAAAGACCCTCGCCTAAGTTAAGTTTTTTCTGTAACGCATTAGCATGAGAAATGTCCCCATTATAACATTTCACACGGTCTATAAAAGATAGACCTTCCTAAATAATCAAAAAATGAACATCATGTGCACAACTTGTTTCAACTTAGGTTTTATAATTTTAGCAAGAATAGCCATCATGTAGATGTCCACATCTAGAGAAAGATGTTTAGTCCTCAATCGATCACATTCCCAATTGATATATGTCTATATCTTGAGAAAGATGCTACTAGGCCATAGTACTTAATCGATCGCATTCCCAATTGATAGATGTCCAATCTTGAGAAAGATGCTACTTAGCCATAGTCCTCAATCAATCACATTCCCAATTGATAGATTCATCACCAATGTAAATCATGTCCAAAGATTTTAAAGGATTTAGGGTTTTTACCTCTATTTTCCTGAAAGCATTTGGATTCAAGGTCATGGTGCTTCCATAACATAGCCTTAATAAGTGAGATACCACAACAAATTGATAGTAGGTCCATTGCATAAGGTGCCACAAAAAGCAACACATATTTTCTTAGAAAAAGTGATTGAGGGGAAAAAACAAACTTCCTTGAAAAAAACATAAGATGCAAAGACACACCCCAAAACTCAAGATTTTCCATTTGGTCCCGTAATTCTTAAAGTGATTTGGGGTTTTTACATTTATTTCCATGAAAGCATCAGGATTCAAGGTCATGGTGCTTCCATAACATAGCATTAGTAGATGTGATGCACAAGTGAACTAGGGGGGAAAATACACTTTACTGTGTTTTTCATGCTACATTTACTATCACCACAGTCAGATATAGTTACTACATATGAACTCTTGGCCATCATCATAGTTACGCACGGAATGCATGCTAGACTCAGCAAAATGAAAGATTAATTAAGCCTTGTAGAAAACACAGTTCTTACAAAAAATCGCGGACAATAGCAGCATCCCATTGTCCGGGAAGAAAAAAACGTTGACGCTCACGCTCGTCAAGTGGACGCGTAGTGGCATGAGCCGTAACCTGCACACAAGAAATGGCCGGCCAGATCAGGTGATGAAGAACACTAGGTGACAAAGAGAAGGAGGAGTGAGGAGTAAAGAACTTACTGGGATCGGCGTGGACAAGCACAGCCGCACCCTGGAAGTCGCAGGTGGCGCCTACATTCTTGTGAGCCTGCCAGTAGGCGTTGAAAGCATAAGATGCATGGGAGGATAGGGTGTTAGGCTCGTAGCAGGGCTGGCCGCGCATGATGGCCTGGCAGAAGTTGGCGTTCATCGTGCAGGCGTAGAACAAACCCGTCTCCAGGGTTTTAGGGTCCGCATCAGGGATAGCCACACACCACTGGGGGCCTGGTGTAGTAGAAGGAGAAGGTACAGGCGCTGGTGGAGAAAAAGAAGGATCTCAATGTGTTAGAACTTGATCGATATCATAGATATTAGCTAGAATTATATATGTAGAAGAAAACCCACTGCATAACGCAGCTATACGTACCCGCTAGAGCTACTCTGGTCGTGTAGGCAACGAGCACGAGCAGGAAGCACGCGAAGCTTGGAGCTCTGGCCATCATGCCAAATGCTATAATGACGAGAAGGGGACACTCTCGTTTAGCATTACGCACCCAACCTGACCTCGTTTATATACCAGGAGGAAGGCCAGCTAAGGCGGTGGGGTTGGGCGCACATATTGAGGGCTTTTTATTTCGGCGGCAGGGTTTTTTATATCGATAGAAATGAAATTTTAAAATGCGAAAATCATAGGAGTGCTCGTGCTTGGCAAATTTGAGTCTCTCGATCAACAAGATTTCTAGAGTGACAAGAGAATTTCACGTGCGTAAGAATTTATTCTCACAGGGGATTTTCACGTGCATGAGAATTGATTTTCATGGGGGAAGATTCTCACATACGTGAGAATGTAGGAAGATTTCCAGGTGCATGAAAATTGCTCTTCGTTGTCAACAAGATTTTTACATGCATGGTTTATAAGCGTATTCTTTCAGCCCTCCTAAATTTGAGTAATGTAACTCCAAAATTCTTGGAGGGTGATTATGTAATTAAATAAAGCTAGGTCCTAAGTGCATGCTCATGCAAAGAGCGAGTATGCGTCACATATGTTTTATATTGATCTTAAGCCACCCAATCCAGAAACTGAAATAACAAGTGCTACCATGAAGGACGTGTCTCTACAAAGAAGGATTGTTAAAAAAATGAACTCATGTGGTCCTCTCCTTTCATGTAAAGATAACATGCCTTTGCACCAATAAACAATGGCTAACTTTGCTTGAAACAGGGTTTTGCGCATGGTAATGCAAAAAGCTGATCTTCCATATCAACTTCGGGCTAGACCACCGTACACGCCATATGTCGTGCTGTGAAAACGATGCACGCTGGTCTCCATTAGCCGCCAAGGAGGAGCTTGCTGTGAAGGACCCTCTGTTTGGGGGGGCGAAGAGAAGCTCAGGCGGCCAGGAAAAAGCTCAGGCGGCCAGGCCATACCCGGCCAGCCAGGCCAGTGAGGCGGCGGCCAGCCAAGCCAACGCAGCAGGCGGCCACCACCAGAGTAGAAAAAAATAAATCATTTATTTATTTTTATATTTTAATTATTCATTTTTAATAAAATTAAAAATGAAAGTAAATTCAACGGATCCTCTCTCTCGATTGGGGAGGGATAATCCTGGCAAGGGATAATCTGAGTGTTTCAGGCAGCATAGCCTCCCGAGCAAATTAATTTTTGTTATGAGTTGCAGGCATTTTTTCTCTTGGATCGCAGCATCCCGGAATAGCGACGCTTGTAGAGGCTCGCAGCGCAACACAAATCGACAGGCGACCATAAAGGGGGGTGACGATTCTCTGTCCACCACTGCTCATTTTATTAGCGTTTTTTTTGTAATTTCCGAGTTCTCGCATTGTTTTTTGCAAGAATTAAAGATGTCTGCTAGGTGTAGTGTGTCCCCACTGCCTTCTACTTCTCTAGGGTTTTTAGGTCTCTTGTCCTCGATCGCGGGTTTGACCCCAACCAAATTGTCAGGCCGTACACACCCCACCGTTGTCCGGTCAGGAGTGCGCTCGTCGATCACGCGTGATCCGCCAGTGCTCTCCTCGTCTATTGATCCCACCTTAAGACCCAGCGAGCCCGCAGCGGCCGCATTAGCAGATGACCCCTTTCTGGCCGATGAGCCAGAGGACATGAACACCGACGTTGCCGAGGGGACCGAGGACGACCTCTTGGAGTATGACGACGATGATTATGACCTATTAGACCTTGCCGACATTCTGACAGAGACGGAGCTCTCTAGTGGACTTTTTAAATATCTTAATGCCAAACTGAACAATATGGGTAAAGTCCAGGCTGATTTAGTCACGATCCTACAGAGCATCTCCATACGATTAGATGCACTGACAGCCGCCTCGGCTAGTACTCCAACTCCTCGTGGTAGCCGAGCTCCTACAGCACGGGTGCGCGTAGCCTCGCCAATGATTGCAGGGGTACAGGGCAATGCACCTGCGGGGCCGTCCGTATAGCGACAGCTTCATCATTATTAAAAGACTTAAAGCCGCCTAGTTTTGGTAGCGAGGAGAAGGAGAGAAACAAGGACTCGGTCAATATGTTTCTAGCAAAGTGGTCAGATTTGCATGCACTACGACAATAGCCTAGCCATATACAGCCCGTAGAGGCTAGCCTCTCATTAACCGGCAAAGCGTACAAGTGGTGGATGAGTTTGACAACTCGTCCTGACACTTGGACAAAGTTTGAAACGATGTTTCGAAAAGAATTTTTGCCTGTTAATGAGGCAGAGAGAAGCTGGGAGTTATGGGACAAATGCTCGATGGAGAACAAATCCCTAACTCAGTACATCTCAGACTATAGGGAGATAGTACTCAAGCTAAAGGGAATCGATGCATTCCAGACATTGCGAGGCTTTAAAAGAGGCCTCAAAGATGATTACCTTGAGTACGTAGAGCCCTTACAGCCTAAAGACTTAGCAGAGGCAATTAAGTATGCGCAGATATTTGATGACATCAAGCGCTGTAGTGCGCATGGTGGTTCTAGCAGGGCCGAGGGTAGTGAAAAGAGGAGGTAAGGCCTTAAAAGAAAAGGGTTCCGCAGTGATAAACAAGGGGACAGGACGGACCAGGAAGGACAGGGTGGCCATTGGTCTTAAAAACCGCGACCATCCAGGAAGAAAAGAGACAGCGAAATCCAAAAAAAAGAGCAATATATTAAAGCGTGAAAAGAAAATCGCTACTTTAACTGCAATGATGTAGGGCACACGAAGGCTGAGTGTCCAAAGCCTAAAGCCAGCACGAGTGGCAACGAGCCCAAAAAAGATGGTAAATCTTCTAGGCAGTTGCATACAGTGCAGAGACTCCCTCTCAGTTTCGCAGAGTTCAGAGAGGTGATAGTGTGTCATTGTGATGAGCATCACGCTTGTTCAATGACACCAGCGATGTGGCAGCCTACTGTAGGTCCGCATGACATGGTGCGTATGTATGGTGTTGGAGCTCTATATATGGCTCACTCTACCTAACTTGGTCTCACCTATATATATGTATCTTGTCCTCAATATGAATCAGTCTTTGGGAGCGTACATGATGTGTCTCTTGTCTCGTCTCTTTCTCTCTACATTTCAACATGGTATCAGAGCATCTATGAGGGAAGCATCTATGTCTTCTTGTTAAATTCATGATTATGTGTTGTCTACATGATTTTATAGCTTAACTTGTTGTAATTAGAGTTGTTTCTTAATCGCGTCCTTAAAACCAAAACCAGGTGCAGGTGCGTAGATTGTATTGTGCTGGTGAATCCTATCAAAAAAGTTTGTCAAACGGAGTTGTGAGTCAAAAGTTATGACAGTTCAGGCAAACTGCATCTGTAAAACAGCAAAACAGGTTCTTTGTGTGAGCACACAGGTTTCGTCTTCATCAAGTGTCTTTGTGAGCACACAGGTTTCGTCTTCGTCAAGCGTTTTTAGCACCCCGCCCAAATCTAGCTTCTTCGTCAAGCGTTTTTAGCAAACCGCCAAATTAGCTTTTTCGTCAAGCGTCTACCAATGAATCTTGCGTCCCACGTCTTGGATTTTGCTATTTTTAGCAAAGCGACCAATCTAGCTTTTTCATCCAACGTCTACCAATGAATCTTGCGTCCCACGTCTCGCTATTTTGAGGACTCTTTTCTTATTGACGTCTCTTATCTCTTGCAGTCGTCCTTGTCTATGGTGTGCAGATTTTGTGATTTTATCTTATACGTCTTCTCACAGATAGATATGGCTATGACTGTTCTCGTCAATGGTTTTCCTTCTGGCCAACGTTCTATTCCTTCTTTTCAAGGCCAAGGGTTTCCCGGTTGGAAAGCAAAGATGCTGTTAATTCTTGAAGGCGATGAGCTCTCAGATGTTGTTATTGGCAATTCTCTATGTCCGTCTCAGCCTATTATTCCGAATTCTGACAACGTTCTTATCACGGAAGGCCCTGTTTTTGATGCATGGCGTCTTGCTTATATGGATTGGCAGAGGCGTGATAAAGCAGCTCGTCGGTATATTCTTTCTGCTCTTAGTGATTCTCTCATGCTTGATGTGTATGACTTTCCTACTTCCCATGACGTATGGGAGTATCTTATAGCAAATTTTCAGAAAAAGTCTGTTACAGAAACACTTTATTTGAGAGGTTTGCTTTCAAAGTTACAGTATGAAGTTGGTACTGCTATGACGGGACATATTGATTCTTTCAAATCTATTATTAATCAACTTGCTGCTGCGGGTGATCCTGTTCCACGAAAGCAACTTATTACAATTCTTCTTGATACAATAAAGGATCCGTCTTATGACAACATTGTTACCATTCTTTCTAACAAGGACGGTCTTGATTTTGACCAAACTTGCATATCTTTGATTGAGTATTCTCAACGTCAACAACGACGTAGTGTTGGTCATGATGCAGTTATGTTTTCACAACAAGAGGAGCCTGAGTCACAACAGTTGGAACGGGCCTTTAATGTGCGAAGGCGTTCTTTTCAACGAGGCAACCGTAGAGGTGGTCGTCGTGGTGGTAGTTTCTCTCGTCTCAAATTTCCTAACAAGCATTGTTCTTACTGCAATAGGAATGGTCATACTGAAGATGACTGTTGGGCACGTCAATATGATGAAGAACACAACATTACCACAAAACAACCACGTTTATCTAGAGATTCTTCTTCTTGTGATTATTGTGGAAAATCTGATCATCCCTCTTCCATGTGCTTTAAGCGTCGATTTGATGTAGATCGAAATCGAGCATATGCAGCCGAGCATCATGATAATGTTATGCCTGAAACAAGTTGTGTTTTATGTTCAGTTCCCCCAGACAGAATACTTCATGTACGTGATGGTTCACTTTTCATTATTGATTCTGGTGCTACAGGAAATATGACATATGAATCTAAGTGGCTACATAACTATCATTCTTTACCTGTTAAGCGTGTTGTTTATCTTGCTGATGATACAACTTGCCAAGTCAAGGGCATTGGAGATTTATATCTTGGCACCTTATCTTCTTCAACTCGAGTTTTACGAGGGGTTTTACATGTCCCAGAACTTCAACGTAATCTTCTTTCAGTTGCAAGACTTGTTGATCTTGGTTTGTTTGTTGGATTCGACCACACCAAATGCCGCATTGAGAAAGATGGACAGATTATTGCAACTGCTTCTCGTAATGGCAATTTGTTTGAGCTCTCTCTTAATGATGCTGTAGCAAATGTTGTCACTGCTCCAGGGGATCATGATTGCAAGATATGGCATCATCGCTTTGTTCATGCTGATTTCTCAAAGCTTCTTAATCTTCATCGTCAAGGTCTTGTACGCGGAATGGATCTTAAAGCTCATCCTCATATGGGAATCTGTGAGTTTTGTGCTCTTGGCAAACACAATCGTAAACCCTTTCCTCTCTCGAATTCAGTTCATTCTCATGATTTGTTGGATCTTGTTCATACCGACATTTGTGGACCTTTGCCTCCATCGAGAACACAACATCGTTATTTCATTACGTTTATTGATGATTACTCACGGTATACAGTTGTTTTCTTGCTTCAACAAAAATCTGAGGCGTTATCTGTTTTTAAGCAATTTCACAAGGCTGCCGAACTTCAAACTGGACGTCGCCTCAAGAAACTTCGCAGCGATAATGGTGGAGAATATGTGTCTCGTGAGTTTGAGAGTTATTGTACGGACCATGGTATTCATCATGAACATACAATTCCATATTCACCTCAACAGAACGGTGTTGCTGAACGTAAGAATCGCACTATTATCAATGCTATACGATGTATGCTGATTCATTCTGGGTTATCTCGTGTCTTCTGGAGTGAAGCTCTCTTGACAGTAGTCTTTGTTCAGAATCATCTTCCTACTACTGCTCCTTCTGGTAAGATACCCATCACAGCATGGACAGGTGAAATTCCTTCTGTATCTCATTTTCGAACCTTTGGATGTATTGCTTACATTCATGTTCCTAAAGAAACACGAGCAAAGCTTGATGCTCCTGGCCTTAAAGTTATTTTTATTGGGTATTCTGACACTTCCAAAGGCTACAAATTCTATGACCCGTCCTCCAAGAAAGTGCTTGTGAATCGTGATGCTATTTTCAATGAACAGCTTATGGGCGGTACATGGTCCATGGATGATTCTGATGATACTAAATCTTTGCTTCAAGCTTTTCCATTCTTGTGTGATGATGAATCTTCTTCTATAGAGCAAATTTCCTCTTCACAACCATCTAAAGAGCAACTTTCCTCTTCACAACCATTGATTCCGAATGCTGTCATTGATGATGTTGACATTTTTATTGATCTGCCTATTGATTTTGAGCATGGTTCTTGTCATGTTTATGATGAAGATTTTGAGGCTAATGTTTTCTCTACTTCTGAAGATCCAGTCACGTACAGTGATGCTATATGTTCTCCACAAAAGGATCAATGGCAAGAGGCTATGGAAGCAGAGTATGATTCTCTTATCTCTAAAGGTACATGGATACTCACTGAGCTACCTCCTGGCCGTACTGCCATTAAGTGTAAGTGGGTATATAAGACAAAATTTAAAGCAGATGGATCCTTTGACAAATTCAAGGCACGTTTAGTTGCCAAAGGTTATTCTCAAGTTGCTGGCGTTGATTATCACGAAACCTTTTCACCAGTTGTTCGCATTACTAGTATTCGGGTTTTATTGGCATTTGCTGTTCAATTTGACTTAGAAATTCATCAGATGGACGTGCGCACAGCTTTCTTGAATGGAGATTTGAATGAAGAAATTTACATGGAGCAGCCAGAAGGATTTGTTATTGCAGGGAAGGAAGATCTTGTTGCTCGTCTTCATAGGGCTTTATATGGTCTTAAACAAGCTTCACGGGCCTGGTACATCAAGTTTGATCTTTTTCTTACCTCCCATGGTTTTCTCTCTTGCTCTTCTGATCCCAACTTATTTACCAAACACCAAAATGGTAGTTTTGTAATCCTTGCCCTTTATGTGGATGATACAATCCTTGTTTCCAATGATTTGGGATTTCTACACCAAAGTAAGCAGTTGTTATCTTCGGCATTTGATATGGTGGATCTTGGAGAGCTTCACTCGTGTCTTGGCATTCAGATTCAAAGGGATCGCAGTAAAGGTATTTTATTACTTCGACAGTCAAAGTTTATTGAAGATACTATTAAGAAGTTTGGTTTGGAATCTGCTCATTCAGCAACTACTCCTTGTCTTGCGAGTTCCATGAAAAACACTTCTGATGGTGGTGGCCAGCTTGTTACAAATCAACCATATGCTAATTTGGTTGGATGTCTTCAAGTTGTTGGTTTGAACACTCGTCCTGACATTTTGTTTATTGCTAACTATCTCGGGCAGCACCTTGCATGTCCTTCTCTTAAGCATTGGTCTTCAGCAAAGCGCGTGTTGAAATACTTGAAAGGCACTATAGATTATGGTTTGGTTTATCAACGACAATTCACATCCGACTCCATTCCATCTCTTTCTCTTTTGGGTTACACAGATGCAGATTGGGCCAGCTCACATTTATCTATGCGATCTACTAGTGGCAATTGTTTCTTCATTAATGGTTGTCTTATTTCTTGGACCAGCAAGAAACAACGTTGTGTTGCAGTTTCTACAACCGAATCTGAATATGTTGCGGCATCACTTGCAGCTCGTGAACTCATTTGGCTTCGACAAGTGTTGACAGATATCGGCCATTCTCCTCTTTCTAGTACACCCTTGCGGTGTGATAATCAGAGTGCTATTAGTCTTACAAAAGACTATGTCCAACATAACAAGTCAAAACATATTGCTGTGCATTACCATTATGTTCGATATGAAGTACGCAAAGGCACTATCATGATTGAACATTGTCCAAGTGACCAGATGATTGCAGATATTCTTACCAAAGGTCTCAATGAGTCACGCTTCATTCTCTTGCGCTCAGAGCTTGGAGTTGCCTCGGGCTCACTCTTTCTAGATTAGGCTCTTTACTCTTATGGTAGCTTTGTACATATATCGTTGTAATCTTCTAGACACCATGCACTTTGCACATTCCACAATTGCTCACTATGACCTCTTGGTCCTTTTGTATATTTGTACATAGATGCACAATGCACTTTCACATCATTACTTCTGGTTCATATTTTCACATTTGTATAGGGGCTTGGGTTTTTCCCTTGTACTCCCCAAGGGTTTTTTCATCCATAGCTAGAGACCCTTGTTTGAGTGGGGGTGTTGGAGCTCTATATATGGCTCACTCTACCTAACTTGGTCTCACCTATATATATGTATCTTGTCCTCAATATGAATCAGTCTTTGGGAGCGTACATGATGTGTCTCTTGTCTCGTCTCTTTCTCTCTACATTTCAACATATGGCACCATAGGTGGCCGTAGAGTCACAGCTTTTATTGATGATGGAGCTAGCCACAACTTCTTGAACTACTCGTTAGTCAAGAAGTTGGGGTTGACTGAGACCCGGAGTGATCATGAGTATACTGTTGGCCTAGCCAACAGATATGACAAAACGGTATGGAATACCGTAGTATTGGGGGTTCCATTATCTATGCAGGACTACGAGGCTCCGCTTGACTTTCAGGTCATGCACTTAGCCAGAGCAGACGTATATCTAGGTAGGGAGTGGCTGTATGGCTTGGGCCCTAGTCTAGCTCGGAATTATTTACATAATACGCTATGTTTTGAGCACGGATGAAGAGTCATTACCCTGCAGGGTGACCGTACTGTCCCTGACACACCACTTATTTCCTCCATGGAGCTGTGTACAACGGTCCGTAGAGACCAGATAGCAGAGGTATATGCTTGTTACCCTCTTTTGAATTCTATTTCCGTAGATAAAACTATAAATGATGTTTGCGTAGACAAACAAGAAAAACAAAATAGCCTTGGACGAGACCCACTATTTGAAAACCCTGTTTGGCATGCATGTAATTCAAACAAGAAAAAATCCAAGGTGAATGAGACATTAAAGAAAAAGTACGTAGATACTTTAATGAATTTACTAGAGGAATTTCAGGATGTTTTTGCTGATGATTTACCAAATGGTTTACCACCATCTAGAGAAGTAGACCATGGCATCGAAGTTATGCCAGGATCAAAACCTATAAGCAAACCTGCTTATAGATTAAGCCACTCCAAGGCACAGGAGGTGGAAAAACAATTGACGAAATATTTGAACAAAGGCTTCATTCGGCCTAGTTCAAGTCCGTGGGCATCGCCTATTTTTCTGATAAAGAAGAAAGACGGATCTATGCAGATGTGCATAGACTATAGGGCGCTTAATCAGATAACGATTAAGAACAAGTATCCAACGCCATGTATGGATGAGTTGTTTGATCAACTCTATGGATCAAGATACTTTACAAAAATAGACCTCAGATCAGGATATCATCAGGTTGGAATTAAACAAGAAGATGTTGCGAAGACAACATTTAGAACCTGTTTCGGGCATTTTGAGTTTTTGGTTATGCCATTTGGGCTAACCAATGCTCCAGCGACGTTTTTGACGCTGATGGACAGCATTTTACGTCCATATCTAGGAAAATTCGTAGTAGTTTTCCTAGATGATATTCCTGTGTACAATAAGACACAGAAAGAACACATAGAGCATTTGCATCTAGTGTTCGAGTTGTTGCGAGAGCACAAACTATTTGCAAAGAAGAGCAAATGTGAATTTTTTGAAATAGAAATTCACTACCTTGGCCATATTATATCCGCCGATGGTACGCGGATGGAGCCAGAAAAAGTAGAGGCTATTCTTAAATGGCTAGCACCGAAGAATCTCGAGGAATTGCATATTTTTCTTGGCATGTCGGGGTTCTACCGACAGTATGTGGACTACGCGAAGATCGCAGTCCCGTTGACTGACCAGTTATGGTCAAAAACTAAAAACATTAGTTGGGGGGAAGCCCAACAGAAAAGCTTTGATAAGCTTAAGGTGCCCGTAGCAGCTACACCTGTTTTGACTATTGTCGATCCAAATGAGCCGTTTGTTTTGAAACAGATGCTAGTAATGAGGCCATTGGGGCCGTACTTATGCAAAGGGGATGCCCAATTGCGTTTGAAAGTAAAAAGTTAGATCGTGTGCAGCATAACTACTCGGCTTATGAGCGAGAGTTACTGGCGATAGTTCATGCACTTAAAAAGTGGAGACACTATTTATATGGTGCTACTTTTGAGGTCCGGACGGACCATGAAAGTCTGAAATGGCTTTCAAGTCAAAATGAACTGAAGGGTAGAAAAGCTCGGTGGGCGGAGATTCTACAGGAGTTTGACCTTCAGATACGTTACCAGAAAGGTAAGTATAAAGTGGTGGCAGACGCACTTAGTCGCATGCCACAGATTAATGAACTTAGTTTCACAGTCTTCAAGAATGATTTCTTGGAGTCACTACGTGGTTTATGTGAGCATGATCCATCTTTTACAGAGGTCTGGCGCGCTGTACGCGTACGGATTGCTAGTCCGGAGAGACTGGCCGAAGGTGTAACGGGAAGGGAAGCGAGAGTTAGTCCGGAGAGACTAGCCGTGTCTTCTAGGTATAGTTTGGAGCCGGAGAACTCTGACGTAGGCCCTTCATCACCTTTGACTGCCACGGCTTCAAAGGGGAGTGATAAACTTCTTCGGGGGGAGAAATATGCTAATTACTCCATTGAACGACGGGTACTTACTCTACAAGGGTAGAATATGTGTACCAACTATTGGTGACTTTCGGGCCCAAATTCTTAAAGAAAGTCATGATAGTCCAAGTGCGGGTCATCCTGGGATTCAGAAGACCTATGCACTAGTAAAAAGACAGTTTTATTGGCCTAGTTTGTTTAAGGACGTCCAGACTTATGTGCTGAAATGCAATAAGTGCGAGGTCAATAAACATGAACGTCTTAAGGTTGGAGGACTACTCCATCCGCCGCATGAGATTCCTCAAGGGAAATGGGAAAGCATTTTCATGGATTTCATTACCGGTTTACCCAAGACGAGTCGAGGGAATGATTGAGTGTGGGTGGTAGTGGACAGGTTAACTAAAATGGCAAAGTTTATCGCCACGAAGAAAACTGTTAAAACGCCAGAGTTGGCAAAACTCTTTATTGAACATCTGTACAAGCTATATGACCTGCCCGCAGATATAGTGTCGGATAGAGATAGAAAGTTCAACAGTCATTTTGGAGGGAAGTCTTCAAAAAGTTGGATACTACTCTAAGTATGAGTACGGCAGATCATCCGGAGTCTGATGGTCAAACTGAAAGAGTTAACCAAATTCTAGAGGATATGTTGATTTCTTATGTTAGTAAGAAGCAATCTAATTGGGAAGATTACTTGCCCTTATTGGAGTTTGCCTATAACAGCTCCAAACACTTTGCGACTGGATTTACACCATTCATGTTAATGTATGGATTCTAGCCGAGATCTCCAATGGCTGTAGGCCTAGAAAAGGAGAAAATTCAATCTGTCAAGGATTTCCTTGAAGATATGAATGATATGCTCAGAGTCGCATGTGAGAGCATTCGTAGTGCTCAAGATGGCCACATCACAGGCGTTACAGCCTACGTTACATTACCCCCCCTTAAGAAGAGTTTTCGTCCTCGAAAACAAACTGGGGAAACCTTTTGGAAATTGCACTACGGTGTTCCCAGGTAGCTACCTCCTCATCCCTATCTGTCCATATAACAAGTTTTAGAGCATTGTCCCTCACCCCTCATCCCCCGACGACAGACCGGATGGCCATGTCCGGGGTTCAATGGGAGAGGATGCCCATGCATAGTCATGGGCGGCCAGGCTAGTGTGGACGGCAGGTCACACACTATATAGCCTTGTGGATGAGGGGCAATCCTCATTCTTCCTCTATGGCTGGGTGGTGAGCTAGAGGCCGTCCCCTCCTATGGTAACGCCCGTAGCAGTGTTACGAGCATCTAACAAGAAGGTTAGATTGCTATGGTCTTTTGGAGGAAGAGACCAAAACTCCATAGCTTTTCTTTTAATGAAAAATAGTATGCCGTAGCCCTGCAAAGAGAAGGCTATTTTGCCATAGACCTTTGAAAGAGAGAAAAGTCAGAGTACGGGTAAGAGGACATAAATCTTGGGGATGATCGGATGATTTCAATCGTAGGAGAAGGAATTAGATGACTCTTTATTCTCATATATCAAGTTTTGAAACTCTTATTAACGAGCAAAGATAACGATAAACGATAGATTTCTATAAGGTATATATATATTTTGTTTTTCAATTATATATCATTCTTAGGGGTTGAGGTATGACCCCGGCTTCTCTATTAATTGTTAATAGTGATCTATTTGATTGATTTACTAGTTAAAGTTTGTATTCTTTTAAACAACAGCATATGCCTTAATAAAGAATGGCTTATCACAATCTCAAGTTGAAATGCTAAAATATTTGTGAAAAGGATTGTTTTCTTAAGAAGGTAACATGGATTCTAGTCCTATGGTTTAGTTGAGTAAATGGATTGTTATCTTGGTTTAAATAAGGTACAGGTAGAACTCTCCCTACCTTGACGCTGCCCCATTCTTGTGTTTGTATAGCCAAACGACAGAGACGTTAGAGTAAGGTCCGGAGTTCGCGCCCATGGTATCCCTCATACCATTGGGGAGAATGAGGTTTGCGGATTGAGGTGAGTGATTCTGATGCTGCCTGGTTCTGAGGGCCCAGGCTAGTGCAGTGAATTAGCCCACCCTAGTGCGTAGACATCCCTCTGAGGGATGGGAGGATCGAGCAACGGAGCTTGAGAGGGCGACAGGTCGGCTTGAGTACTCGCTAGCAGCCGACGATGAGGTGTATGGTCCCGTAGGGTTTTACCTAGCATGTAGAGGCTGGAAGGCCGAATTCTGGATCATCGATAGTATAAAGGAAAAGAATAAGAGAGCCGGTTTGGCTTGTAGTATGAAATTAATTGTATAAAATTTTTTTTATAAATCTTGTCTTTGGCATTATTGTACTGTGAAAAAAGGCTGTTTTAACAAATCTTGTGAAAAGGGCCTTAATTAAAGAACATGTTTATTTACATGAAACAGTGTGGTAGGATTAACTCGGGGGGGTCACTATATGTAAAATATCCCTATCGCGTGCGTTCAAGGCCTATATTTTAAATCCCTTATTTGTGAATTTTTTAATCTATATAATATCCCCTTTTCTTTATGAATCTGTAAATTTTTTTGAAAAAATTTTAAATCATACCCTTATGTAAATATATTTATGTAAGTTTCATAAATTAAAATTATGCTTCTGTTGAACGCACGTGATATTCACATTTTTTTGTGAGTGACCCCCCCGAGAGGATTAATTAGAAAACAAATTGACGCGTGAGTAGAGTGGAAAGTGGGAGGATGGAATGCCTCGACGGCACCATCCTACGGACGGGTGGACCCAATTAGTCAGGTTCTCCAACATACTAAGTGAAAGCCCTATGCTAGATAAATAGGTTCTCAGGCAATTCTATTCTAGAAGACTAGGCTAGTGGCTGTGCCTTGCATGGACGAGGAAAAAAGCGTTGTCTCTAGGAATCAAGACTAGTAGTTCCCCAAATTATGATCAATTACTCTATGGGTGATTTGATTTTTAGAAGACCACGCCCTGTAGGATAGAACTAGGTCTTACCTATGAATCGTATCCTTAAATCTCTGCATGGTCAAGGTGTCGATGAGTAGGAAATTTTCTCCAAGATAACACTTAGTGGACTATCTTAAGTGTTTCCCCTATTTTACTATCTCTAGAGCCCGTGGATGGTTTCATGACAGCATGAACATCGGTTTTTATCTTTACCCTACATGCTTCTGACATGTCTAAGCTAGGATTATACCATTCTTGGCTAGACAACGGTCGTAGTGGAATATACTTCAAATTATGCCTCTTCACATCATACACTGAACCATAAAAGTAAACATTCTGAGATGCCCATTTGCTTACACTCTTGTTGTCATAGATCAAGGCACCTATCTTTGCATGTAAAACATTTAGCTTTCCACTAAAACATTCTACATTCTGTCATTCATGTAGAGTGGATGGATATAAAGCTGCAAACAACAAACATGCTTGTATTATAACATGCAGAGTGGATGGACTCAAAGCACAAGAACACAAAACACATAGATATAAACTAACTGTTAGGTTTATGTCTTTCACTGAAGTTATCATGATGCACTCGAATCTCTTTGTGCATATAAACATATTGAATGAAAGACTCTGTTATTGTACTCATACCATTTGTGTGTCTCCTGAACTCTATGATTCTACCTTTCCATTGCTTGTTGGGGTCTGTGTCATCTTTGAGCTTGACCTAGAAATCGTCATGAGTACTTGGTCGTATTAAAATCCAATTTAACTTACTATACTGATTAGGGATCCAGTTACTTTCATCATCTCTCTTATTAAACACCTCCAGTATGTGAATATTATTGATATTCCTCCTCCTTGAAGATATCTAAATTAGTAAAGCTAGACTACATGATTAATAAATATATATACTAGATTGTAAGCAACAAATAAAGATTAAAACAATAAGAAATAGACACCAACCTTGTTGCTTTGATTTACATAACCTTGTTGCTCCTATGAAAATAAACATAAACCCATCAAGACAAAACATAGACAAACCCTAAACCTATGATCATTACTCACATTAAGACAAAACATAGACAAACCCTAAACCTATGATCACTAATGTTGTATTTTATGCCACTTGAAATCAATACTATATTGCAGAGAAGATTATAATAAACAAATAAAGAAAAAAAACAAGAAATAAATAGCAACTTACTGCTCACAACCTTGTTGCTCCTGTGAAAATAAATAGCAATATATCAAGAGAAAACATAAACAAATCCTAAACCTATGATCATTAATGTGGTATTTTATGCCACTTCAAATCAATACTGTGCAAAGAAGATTGAAAGCAACAAATAAAGATTAAAACAACAAGAAATAAATAGCAACTTACTGCTTTGATTTACACAACCTTGTTGCTCACAACCTTGCTCCTGAGAAAATAAACAGCAACACAACAAACCCTAAATATATGATAATTACTTAAAAATTTGAAGCTGCTGCACATTAAGATAGCTATCTGTGGTGTAGAGAAGAGAAAGTTTATGTGAGAAAACAGACATAACTCACAGAAGTTTTGTCTAAATGAGATGAAATTTTAGGAGGAGAGAGTTATGGTGTAGAACAACATGACTGTAAATTTTTGTGAAGAAAGAACCATAGTTGCAGAAGATATGGCAAAATTGAATTCCACCAAAAAACGGGAAAAACAAAAAGGTAACAAAATGCAAAAGGAGGAAAAGTAAAAAGTTAAACATAAAAAATGGAAAAAAATAAAATTCTGTTTTCAAACTTCCATGTACATCTGACATGGAAGATATGGAATCTGACATGAAATATGACATTTCTCTATTTTTTAAGATATGGGCTCTATTATTTTATAGTCTTAAGAGATTTGGGCAAAGATATGACAAAAAGATCCATGTTACATGGATCTAGAATCCCAGCTCTCTCATTGGTCAGGCCAATCTTTTTTTATTCACTCCTTAAGGAGAAAAGTGGAGAGTCCATATTTCTCCCAATATGTCTTGCACACAAATAACAATTTTGTATTAGATGTATGCAAGTTTTAATCTCTAATGGGAAAATTTTACAGTATATCTGTTGCAGAATGTTGATGCAAGCCAAAAATTTATTTTAAAGCTTGATGAAAGTGAGGTTATCAAAGGTCAGAAGTTAGAACGTGTTAGTCTAACTCTCATGAATAAAGCACCGGATCCTAACATCTTGCTTGGTTATCCTGATTACTTTAGTGTACAGTCTAAGAATGAAATTTGGTGGCTTGCTGCATTTGAAGTACCAAAGGAAGATCATGACTCATGAGATTTTTTTAAAACTTGACAGAGATACCTAATACAGTGCAACATCAAAATCATGGTGAAAGTTTGCATGTGGAAGGTTATGGTGAGTATCAAGTGGAATGGCACCTTGTTGGAGACATCAAAGCTTTGAAGTGCACGTTTGGTGTGTCAAATGCAACAAATGCCGAGTTTCCTTGCATATATTGTGTGTGTTCTAGAAAGAAAGGTAAGAATGGGAAGAAACACGTAGAGAAGGGTGTCCTACACGTGATCAATTTGTTTGCCATGGGGGGCAAATCGTACGAGTAGATCCTAAGTGGGATCCTATTCTTGACATCCCCTTGACAAGAGTACACTATTGCTCTTTGCATGCACTAGTGAGGATCATAGATAAATTGGTTTATGAATATGTGTGTTTTGCTTATCAAATGCAGCCAGCTTATGATGCCCAAGAAACTTGTAAAAGGGTGGAAGAAATATTATCTCGGATGGTTTTACATCGAGGCCAGGTAGAAATAAAGAAGGATGAAAAAAAGTCGAGAGCAAGCGGCAATGTACCATGCAAGCCTTACTTTGGCGGCTCAAAAGCAAGGAAATTCCTCTCTGCACCATGAATTGAAAATGGAGAACTACTAGTACAATAACCAGAGAAATATGAAGCATGGAAAAAGTTACATATGGCCATTCCTGATCCAAGCAATGGATGAAGTAGCAAAAGCAAATGTGTGGATTGCTCTTGACAAATTGGCAGTGCTTTTGCAGAATTTGGACCAGATGATTCCAAGGAGTTTAAGGAGGTGATTGGTTTATTCTATGCATTAGTTGTTTTGTATGGTTTTAGAGACTAACTATGATTATGTTGTTTATTGATGTAGCATATATTGCATGCTCATGGTCCTTACTTTGCAAATGAGGGAAGTTTAGTGATATGGTCTACACAGGGCATGGAACAATCTCATTGGCAAGCACGATGTGCTTTCCAAAAGACAACTGCTCATGGAGGTGGAATCTATGATATCAATCCAATGAAACAATTACTTCTATGGTGGTATAGAAAGATAGTAATAAGGTTAGAGGAGAAGAAATCTATGTCCAATGGATCATAGGCAATACACAGAGTCATATGTGAGGTAAGAAAGGCATGATTTGAGAATTCATCAAGTAGAGAGAAACATGATGAATGGTTGAGAACTCAAGAAAGAGAGGGAAGCAAAAAGTGGAAAACCCAAGAGTCAAGTGTTTCAAATGAGCAAATGCAAGTTGAAACTCTATAATTTTTTGTTGATGCAAGTATTACTCTACTAAACCAAAATGGCTTTCACACAGAGCTTGTAAACCAATGTGATATATCACCCATAATCTCACTAACTATAACCATAATATGAAATGATTTTATGTGTGAGAGTATATGCATACTTGTGTGTGAAGAATTGTGTTATTCTTAAAGTGGACTAAAGTATTACTTAAAAGTGCTTATAAGTGGAGACTTATACATTTTATAGTCTTCTAGCTTTCAAAGCATGGCACGCACCAAGAAAAGTGCTAAGAGGAATCCTACTAAGACTCGCCCAACATAGCCCCACGTCAATATACCAACGGAGACTGATAGGGAGTGCACTCAATCTGACAATCCAGGAGGCACTAATACAAGTACAATGCATCCACATCTGCCACATCACAAGAAGCGTAGATGGAGACCAGGCACTGCTGCTCTTTGAGAAATAAGAAAGTATCAGAAAAGTACAAACTTAATCATATTGAGGGCGCCATTTGAAAGACTGGTGAGAGAGATATTGCAAGATCTCCAGCACTCGTAATAGGTTCTGACTTAGTTCTACACAGTCAACAATGTGTAGTAGCGATGGTTACCTCAAGCGTTGCTAGCTCTTCAAGAAGCACCTGTCAGTGGACCTCATGCATGATGGTCAGTTGTTGGTAGCTATTCATGCGAAGCGCATCACTCTTATGGACAAGGATTTGAGACATGTACGAAGGATTCGTAATAATGGCAATGCCTTCAGTTTGAATATGGATAATATGATTTGAGTAAATCATATGATGCATTGTAAACCTATGTTTCAATGTATTCTATGAGAAGTGTTTTTAATATAGGTACAATTTGATGTTTCTTTCTTAATATCTTGGGTGTTATTATCTTTTTCTCTGGTATAGTTTTTCAAGTTTATTGAAAGCATTATTTTTTTGTTCATATGCCTCATATGGATTTAGGTTTTTTCACACAACATGTATGCATGAAAGACCATAAATGTATAAAATTTCAATGAATTTAGAAATTTTAAAAATTTTATCTTTACTTTAAAAATTAGATTACTTTAAACATGGAACGAAGTTCTAGAAACCCTTGGGAGTTAGTGAGATGTTGCATCAGAGGGGCTCTTATAAATAAGGAAATTACTAAATATAATAAAAATTACTAAAAAATTAAGAGTTATTTATTTTCATTCTATAAAAATATAAATATAAGTTATATTTTCAATTTTTGAAGTTATAAATATAAGGTTAGAGTCTTTCGTTTTCATTCTATTCGTGTTTTATCTTCTTCAAGAACATGGCTCGCACGAAGCAAACTACCAAGAGGTTTGACTCCATGAAGGTCAGGCCCCCACCACCACCCACACGTCGCAAACGTCGGTGGAGACCCCGGCACCGTCGCTCTTCGGGAAATCAAAAAGTATCAGAAGACGATAGACCTTCTAGTCTCGAGGAGGCCTTTTCATCGCCTCGTTGTAGGGAGATTATGGATGATTTAGACAATTTCCTGAAGAACATATTTGCATGCAAAAATAAAATATCAAAAATTATTCTAACATACATTTGCATGGGAAAAAATATTTGCAAATGAGATGAAATTATTTGTGCTGCAGATGCAGGGCCATCCTCACCAGCCCTCGGCTCGCATGCGAGTAGGCTCCTGATGCAACCCAGATTACATGTGTGGGGTCCCTAGGCCCCTGAGGCCCCACACCAAAATTTTTAGGAAGATTTAAAAAAAAGAAATTTACGTACCTTCTCAGCCTCATCATTATGTTTCCTATCCGATGCAGCTAGGTCTGCCCCCAGGGATCTCTCTATGACCATGTATAGGGTCCAAGAGGTCAATGCGTGTGTTAGATATTCGTAACGCCGCTATACGGGCGTTACCACGAGAGGGGACGGCCTCTGGCTCACCACCCAGCCATAGAGGAAGAATGAGGATTTCCCCTCATCCCCCAGGCTATATAGTGTGTGGCCTGCCGTCCACACTAGCCTGGCCGCCCATGACTCCGCATGGGCATCCTCTCCCACTGAACCCCGGATATGGCCATCCGGTCTGCCGTCGGTCTCACAGGCATTACAGCCTACGTGACATTACCCCCCCCTTAAGAAGAGTTTTCCTCCTCGAAAGCAAACTGGGGAAACCTTTTGGAAATTACACTACGGCGTTCCCAGGTAGCTACCTCCTCATCCCTATCTGTCCATTTAACAAGTACCTCCTGGTACACTTTATGTCGGGTCTGTCTATCACGATACTGTAGAATCTTTTCAGGTTCATGTGGTATCTTTGGTGGCTCTATCAAGTCCACCAAAATCTCTGGAGAAACTGCGTTCTCTAACCCGTGAACTGATTTCTTCAGTTTACTGACATGGAAGACAGGATGGACTTGAGAACTCTCCGGTAACTCAAGTTTATATGCTACGTCCCCAATCTTCTTAAGGATTTTAAAAGGACCACAATATCTCGGAGAGAGTTTATCACACTTTCCCGTTTTCATGGTTTCTGACTGCGCAGGAACCTTGAGGAATACAAAGTCACCTTCTGCAAAGGTCACCTTTCTTCGTCCTTTATCCGCATAAGTTTTAGCGCGATCCTGAGCGCTACGAATGCTCTCACGTGCGGCTCTGAGCATATCATTCATATCTTCAAGGAAATCCTTGACAGATTGAATCTTCTCCTTTTCTAGGCCTACAGCCATTGGAGATCTCGGCTGGAATCCATACATTAACATGAATGGTGTAAATCCAGTTGCTGAGTATTTGGAGCTGTTATAGGCAAACTCCAGTAAGGGTAAGTACTCTTCCCAATTAGATTGCTTCTTACTAACATAAGAACGCAACATATCCTTTAGAATTTGGTTAACTCTTTCAGTTTGACCATCAGACTCCGGATGATCTGCCGTACTCATACTCAGAGCAGTATCCAGCTTTTTGAAGACTTCCCTCCAAAAATGACTATTGAACTTTCTATCTCTATCCGACACTATATCTGCGGGCAGGCCATATAGCTTGTAGAGATGTTCAATAAAGAGTTTTGCCAACTCTGGCGTTTTAACAATTTTCTTCGTGGCAATAAACTTTGCCATTTTAGTTAACCTGTCCACTACCACCCACACCGAGTCATTCCCTCGACTCGTCTTGGGTAAACCAGTAATGAAATCCATGGAAATGCTTTCCCATTTCCCTTGAGGAATCTCCAGCGGATGGAGTAGTCCTCCAGCCTTAAGACGTTCATGTTTATTGACCTGGCACTTATTGCATTTCAGCACATAAGTCTAGACATCCTTAAACAAACTAGGATAATAAAACTGTCTTTTTACTAGTGCATAGGTCTTCTGGATCCCGGGATGACCCGCACTTGGACTATCATGACTTTCTTTAAGAATTTGGGCCCGAAAGTCACCAATAGTTGGTACACATATTCTACCCTTGTAGAGTAAGTACCCGTCGTCAATGGAGTAATTAGCATATTTCTCCCCCCGACGAAGTTTATCACTCCCCTTTGAAGCCGTGGTAGTCAAAGGTGATGAAGGGCCTACGTCAGAACTCTCCGGTTCCAAACTATACCCAGAAGACACGGCTAGTCTCTCCGGACTAACTCTCGCTTCCCTTCCCATTGCACCTTCGGCCAGTCTCTCCGGACTAGCAATACGTGCCAACGAGGAAGGTGGTCGCGTCTGTGAAGAAGTGCGTACACGTACAGCACGCCAGACCGCTGTAAAAGATGGATCATGCTCACATAAACCACGTAGGGACTCCAAGAAATCATTCTTGAAGACTGTGAAACTAAGTTCATTAATCTGTGGCATGCGACTAAGTGCATCTGCCACCACGTTATACTTACCTTTCTGGTAACGTATCTGAAGGTCAAACTCCTGTAGAATCTCCGCCCATCGATCTTTTCTACCCTTCAGTTCATTTTGACTTGAAAGCCATTTCAAACTTTCATGGTCCATCCGGACCTCAAAAGTGGCACCATATAAATAGTGTCTCCACTTTTTCAGTGCATGAACTATCGCTAGTAACTCTCGCTCGTAAGCCGAGTAGTTACGCTGCGCACGATCTAACTTTTTACTTTCAAATGCAATTGGGCGTCCCCTTTGCATTAGTACGGCCCCAATGGCCTCATTACTAGCGTCTGTTTCCAAAACAAACGGCTCATTTGGATCGACAATTGTCAAAACAGGTGCAGCTGCTACGGTCACCTTGAGCTTGTCAAAGCTCTTCTGTTGGGCGTCCCCCCAACTAATGTTTTTTGTTTTTGACCGTAACTGGTCAGTCAACGGGACTGCGATCTTCGCGTAGTCCTTCACATACTGTCGGTAGAACCCCGACATGCCAAGAAAAATCTGCAGTTCCTCGAGATTCTTCGGCGCTGGCCATTTAAGAATAGCCTCTACTTTTTCTGGCTCCATCCGCGTACCATCGGCGGATATAATATGGCCAAGGTAGTGAATTTTTGTTTCAAAAAATTCACATTTGCTTTTCTTTGCAAATAATTTGTGCTCTCGCAAAACACTAGACGCAAATGCTCTATGTGTTCTTTCTGTTTCTTACTGTACACAAGAATATCATCTAGGAAAACTACTACAAATTTTCCCAGATATGGACGTAAAATACTGTCCATCAGCGTCATAAACGTCGCTGGAGCATTGGTTAGCCCAAATGGCATAACCAAAAACTCAAAATGCCCGAAACGGATCCTAAATGCTGTCTTCGCAACATCTTCTTGTTTAATTCTAACCTGATGATACCCAGATCTCAGGTCTATTTTTGTGAAGTATCTCGATCCATAGAGTTGATCAAACAACTCATCCATGCGTGGCATCGGACACTTGTTCTTAATCGTTATTTGATTAAGAGCCCTATAGTCTATGCACATCCGCATAGATCCGTCTTTCTTCTTTACCAGACGAATAGGCGATGCCCACGGACTTGAACTAGGCCGAATAAAGCCTTTGTTTAAATATTCCGTTAATTGTTTTTCCACCTCCTATGCCTCGGAGTGGCTTAATCTATAAGCAGGTTTGCTTACAGGTTTTGATCCTGGCATAACTTTGATGCCATGGTCTACTTCCCTAGATGGTGGTAAACCATCTGGTAAATCATCAGGAAAAACATCTTGAAATTCCTCTAATAAATTCGTTAAAGTATCTACGTACTTTTTCTTTAATGTCTCATTCACCTTGGATTTTTTCTTGTTTGAATCACATGCATGCCAAACAGGGTTTTCAAACAGTGGGTCTCGTCCAAGGTTATTTTGTTTCTCTTGTTTGTCTACGCAAACATCATTTATCGTTTCATCTACGGAAACAGAATTCAAAAGAGGGTAACAAGCATATATCTCTGCTATCTGATCTCTGCGGACCGCTGTACACAACTCCATGGAGGAAATAAGTGGTGTGGCAGGGACAGTACGATCGCCCTGCAGGGTGATGACTCTACCTCCATGCTCAAAACATAGCGTATTATGTAAGTAATTCCGAGCTAGACTAGGGCCCAAGCCATACAGCCACTCCCTGCCTAGATATACGTCTGCTCTGGCTAAGTGCATGACCTGAAAGTCAAGCGGAGCCTTGTAGTCCTGCATAGATAATGGGACCCCCAATACTATGGTATTCCATACCGTTTTGTCATATCCGTTGGCTAGGCCAACAGTATACTCATGATCACTCTGGGTCTCAGTCAATCCCAACTTCTTGACTAACGAGTAGTTCAAGAAGTTGTGACTAGCTCCATCATCAATAAAAACTGTGACTCTACGGCCACCTATGGTGCCATACATGCGCACCATGTCATGCGGACCTACAGTAGGCTGCCACATCGCTGGTGTCACTAAACAAGCGTGATGCTTATCACAATGACACACTGTCACCTCTCTGAACTCTGCGGAACTGAGAGGGAGTCTCTGCACTGTATGCAATTGCCTAGAAGATTTACCATCTTTTTTGGGCTCGTTGCCACTCGTGCTGGCTTTAGGCTTTGGACACTCAGCCTTCATGTGTCCTACTTCATTGCAATTAAAATAGCGATTTTGCTTTCGCGCTTTAATATATTGCTCTTTCTTTTGGTTTTCGGTGTCTCTTTTTTTTCTGGATGGTCGCGGTTTTTTAGACCAATGACCACCCTGTCCTTCCTGGTCCGTCCTATCCCCTTGTTTGTCACTGCGGAACTCTTTTCTTCTGAGGCCTGACCTCCTCTTTTCACTACCCTCGGCCCTGCTAGAACCACCACGCGCACTACGGCGCTTGATGTCATCGAATATCTGTGCATATTGAATTGCCTCTACTAAGTCTTTAGGCTGTAGGGGTTCTACGTACTCAAGGTAATCATCTTTTAGGCCTCTCTTAAAGCCTCGCAATGTCTGGAATGCATCAATTTCCTTTAGCTTGAGTACTATCTCCCTGTAGTTTGAGATGTACTGAGTTAGGGATTTGTTCTCCATCGAGCACTTGTCCCATAACTCCCAGCTTCTCTCTGCCTCATTAACAGGCAAAAATTCTTTTCGAAACATTGTTTCAAATTCCGTCCAAGTGGCAGGGCGAGTTGTCAGACTCATCCACCACTTGTACGCTTTGCCGGTTAAAGAGAGGCTAGCCTCTACGGGCTGTATACGGCTAGGCTGCTGTCGCAGCGCATGCAAATCTGACCACTTCGCTAGAAACATATTGACTGAGTCCTTGTTTCTCTCTTTTTCCTCGCCACCAAAACTAGGCGGCTTTAAGTCTTTTAACAATGACGAAGCTGTCGATACGGACGGCCCCGCAGGCGCATCGGCCTGTATTCCTGCAACCACTAGCGAGGCTACGCTCACCCGTGCTGCAGGAGCTCGGCTACCACGAGGAGTCGGAGTATTAGCCGAGGCGGCTGTCAGTGCATCTAACCGTGTGGAGATGCTCTGTAGCATCGTGACTAAATCAGCCTGGACTTTACCCATAGTGTTCAATTTGGCATTAAGATATTTAAACAGTCCACTAGAGAGCTCCGTCTCTGTCAGGACATCAGCAGGGTCCAATAGGTCATAGTCATCATCGTCATAATCCAAGAGGTCCTCCTCGGTCCCCTCGGCGACGTCAGTGTTCATGTCCTCTGGCTCATCGGCCAGAAAGGGGTCATCAGCCAATGCGGCCGCTACGGGCTCACTGGGTCCTAAGGCAGGGTCAATAGACGAGGAGGGCGCTGGCGGATCACGAGTGATCGATAAGCGCGCTCCGGACCGAACAATGGTCGGGCGTGTACGGCCTGACAATTCGGTCGGGGTCAAACCCGCCGACCGAGGACAAGAGACTGGAAAAACCTAGAGAAGTAGAAGGCGGTGGGGACACACTACGCCTAGCAGACATTTTTAATTCTTGCAAAAAATAATGCGAGAACTCAAAAATTACTAAAAAAAAACGCTAATAAAAATGAGCAATGGTGGAGAGAGATTAATAGTCACCCCCCTTTACGGTCGCCTGTCGAATTGTTGTGCGTTGTGGGCCTCTACCAGGATGCTTCCGGGATGCTCCGATCCACGAGAAAAATGCCTGCAACTTATAACAAGAATTTAAATGATCGAGAGGTGCCTTGCCGGGATTATTTCTTGTGGGAATTATTCTCCTCCCCAGCCGAGAGAGAGCGTTTGTTTGAATTTTTTATTTTTTATTTTTTCTAAATTGAATAATGAAAAAAATATATATAAAAAAAGAAATGGTTTTTTCTTTTCCTTTTTTTTTGGTTGTCTCTGGCCGCTGGTGGGCGTCTGTCTCGCCGGCTGCTCTGATTTGGTTGGCCGCCAAGGTCATGGTGCTTCCATAACATAGCATTAGTAGATGTGATGCACAAGTGAACTAGGGGGGAAAATACACTTTACTGTGTTTTTCATGCTACATTTACTATCACCACAGTCAGATATAGTTACTACATATGAACTCTTGGGCATCATCATAGTTACGCACGGAATGCATGCTAGACTCAGCAAAATGAAAGATTAATTAAGCCTTGCAGAAAACGTAGTTTTTACAAAAAATCGCGGACAATAGCAGCATTCCATTGTCCGGGAAGAAAAAAACGTTGACGCTCACGCTCGTCAAGTGGACGCGTAGTGGCATGAGCCGTAACCTGCACACAAGAAATGGCCGGCCAGATCACGTGATGAAGAACACTAGGTGACAAAGAGAAGGAGGAGTGAGGAGTAAAGAACTTACTGGGATCGGCGTGGACAAGCACAGCCGCACCCTGGAAGTCGCAGGTGGCGCCTACATTCTTGTGAGCCTGCCAGTAGGCGTTGAAAGCATAAGATGCGTGGGAGGATAGGGTGTTAGGCTCCTAGCAGGGCTGGCCGCGCATGATGGCCTGGCAGAAGTTGGCGTTCATCGTGCAGGCGTAGAACAAACCCGTCTCCAGGGTTTTAGGGTCCGCATCAGGGATAGCCACACACCACTGGGGGCCTGGTGTAGTAGAAGGAGAAGGTACCGGCGCTGGTGGAGAAAAAGAAGGATCTCAATGCGTTAGAACTCGATCGATATCATAGATATTAGCTAGAATTATATATGTAGAAGAAAACCCACTGCATAACGCAGCTATACGTACCCGCTAGAGCTGCTCTGGTCGTGTAGGCAACGAGCACGAGCAGGAAGCACGCGAAGCTTGGAGCTCTGGCCATCATGCCAAATGCTATAATGACGAGAAGGGGACACTCTCGTTTAGCATTACGCACCCAACCTGACCTCGTTTATATACCAGGAGGAAGGCCAGCTAAGGCGGTGGGGTTGGGCGCACATATTGAGGGCTTTTTATTTCGGCGACAGGGTTTTTTATATCGATAGAAATGAAATTTTAAAATGCGAAAATCATAGGCCAACGTAGTGCTCGTGCTTGGCAAATTTGAGTCTCTCGATCAACAAGATTTCTAGAGTGCATGAAAACACAAGAGAATTTCACGTGCGTAAGAATTTATTTTCACAGGGGGAGATTTTCATATTCATGAGAATTGATTTTCACGTGCATGAGAATTGGTTTTCATGGGGGAAGATTCTCACATGCGTGAGAATGTAGGAAGATTTCCAGGTGCATGAAAATTGCTCTTAGATTTTTACATGCATGGTTTATAAGCGTATTCTTTCAGCCCTCCTAAATTTGAGCAATGTAACTCCAAAGTTCTTGGAGGGTGATTATGTAATTAAATAAAGCTAGGTCCTAAGTGCATGCTCATGCAAAGAGCAAGTATGCGTCACATATGTTTTATATTGATCTTAAGCCACCCATCCCAGAAACCGAAACAACAAGTGCTACCATGAAGGACGTGTCTCTACAAAGAAGGATTGTTAAAAAAATGAACTCATGTGGTCCTCTCCTTTCATGTAAAGATAACATGCCTTTGCACCAATAAACAATGGCTAACTTTGCTTGAAACAGGGTTTTGCGTGTGGTAATGCAAAAAGATGATCTTCCATATCAACTTTTGCATGGTAATGCAAAAATTGATCTTCTTGGATACACATATCTTAAAGAGGTATCATTTTTTTTGTCAAGGACCTATTTACATGTCTTGTATTTTGTGCATGCCTATTCAAGGGGCTCATCCTCTTCACTTTTAACTTTTGGTTGAGTTAAAGGACTCGCCTTCATTATTGTTTGTACTGTTGGACTTTTCTAAATCCCTAGGGAAGAAACGCTTCATACAACTCATCAAGTCTTTCTTCTAAAATGGTTTACATGGCTTAGAATACAAATTGTCACAACACCATTGCCATGTAAAGTTATATGGGTGGCTAGTCAACATGAATATGGACTTGAAATTGAACATCGAGTCTTTTGCTACTACAGGTATGTGGATCTAGTATAGAAGAAATTGGTACTTACTAAGAGAAATGCTAGTAGGCTAGAGTACTGAGTGGCATGGTATAACTAAGACTAGGAGATCATACCCATTTGGCAAGAGAACAAAGGAATGCATAAAGTAGGAGGCATATTAAAAGGAAGTTCTTAGGGTTAGATTATCCTCAAAGCACCCCAATATCTTTTTGTACTCTAAATAAATTAAGCTACTAGAGTTGCAGTATGAAGCGATGCTATTCATAACATAAGTTTAGTGGCATCTCCTTTAAAGACTAGCTATATGGCTTTCTTTAAGCATATCTCTATGCAACACTGAAATCCACACATTTTGGGTCATTGAATGATCAAAATTTGATCGGTTTTTTTTTACAAAACCACTCTAAAGCCTTGAAAAAATGTTTTTTGTAATTTGTATTAGAAAGAATATCTAGGCTCAGCTTGTCCTAATTTACACAAACTAACTAAGCCTAAGAGACATTATCTATATTCACAGAATTATAGCTAGTGTAAGGTCCCTCCCAAGCCATGTATGTGTCTCTTTTAATATAGATTTTAATAAGGAAACAGAGTGCACTTAGAGATTAGTTTTACATATTTAGAGTCCATGCATACTAAAAATGTGGAAAAGCAACGCGTTTCTAAAGATGGAACGTTTGCGATTGTATTTAGACGTTTTTGCCTATTCTACCCACGATGGCTCTTGTAGACCAAATGCCTTCCGGTTCTTTTAGCTGGTTATATGACCACATTCTAGGTTTTATCAGAGAGTTATGGCCAAAACAATTTGTTGATTCGGTCAGGGTCTCTACACAGGGAAAACTGTAAGAAGGCAGCAAGTAGCCTCAAGGTAATCCTAGAGCTTGAGATGTATATATCCCTTCATTCTTATCTAACATCTTAGAAGAGAAGGTTAGATTGCTATGGTCTTTTGGAGGAAGACTCCAAAACTCCATAGCTTTTCTTTTAATGAAAAAATAGTATGCCGTAGTCCTGCAAGAGAAGGCTATTTTGCCATAGACCTTTGAAAGAGAGAAAAGTCAGAGTACGGGTAAGAGGAGATAAATCTTGGGGATGATCGAATGATTTCAATCGTAGGAGAAGGTATTAGATGACTCTTTATTCTCATATATCAAGTTCTGAAACTCTTATTAACGAGCAAAGACAACGATAAACAACAGATTTCTATAAGGTATATATATATTTTGTTTTTCAATTATATATCATTCTTAGGGGTTGAGGTATGGCCCCGGCTTCTCTATTAATTGTTAATAGTGATCTGTTTGATTGATTTACAATAGCATATGCCTTAAGAAAGAATGGCTTATCACAATCTCAAGTTGAAATGCTAAAATATTTGTGAAAAGGATTGTTTTCTTAAGAAGGTAACATGGATTTTAGTCCTATGGTGGTTTAGTTGAGTAAATGGATTGTTATCTTGGTTAAAATAAGGTACAGGTACAACTCTCCCTACCTTGGCGCTGTCCCGTTCTTGTGCTTGTATAGCCAGACGACGGAGACGTTAGAGTAAGGCCCGGAGTTCGCGCCCATGGTGTCCCTTATACCATTGGGAGAATGAGGTTTACCGATTGAGGTAAGTGATTGCGATGCTGCCTAGTTCTGATGGCCCAGGCTAGTGCGGTGAATTAGCCCACCCTAGTGCGTAAACATCCCTCTGAGGGACGAGAGGATCGAGCGACAGAGCTTGAGAGGGCGACATGCCAGCTTGAGTTCTCGCTAGCGGTCGACAATGAGGTGTATGGTCCCGTAGGGTTTTACCTAGCATGTAGAGACTGGAAGGCCGAATTCTAGATCATCGGTAGTATAAAGAAAAAGAATAAGAGAGCCGGTTTGGGTTGTATTATGAAATATGAAATTGATTCATGTATAAACTTTTTTTATAAATCTTGTCTTTGGCATTATTGTACTATGAAAAAGGCTGTTTTAACAAACCTTGTGAAAAGGGCCTTAATTAAAGAACATGTTTATTTATGTCAAACAGTGTGGTAGGATTAATTAAAAAACAAATTGACGCGTGAGTAGAGTGGAAAGTGGGAGGATGGAATGCCTCGACGGCACCATCCTACGAATGGGTGGACCCGATTAGTCGGATAGCTTTCCAACATACTAAGTGAAAGCCCTACGCTAGATAAATAGGTTCTTAGGCAATTCTATTCTAGAAGACTAGGCTAGTGGTTGTGCCTTGTATGGATGAGGAAAAAAACATTGTCTCTAGGAATCAAGACTAGCCGTTGCCCAAATTATGATCAATTACTCTATAGGTGATTTGATTTTTAGAAGACCACGCCCTGCAGGATAGAACTAGGTCTTACCTATGAATCGTATCCTTGAATCTCTGCATGGTCAAGGTGTCGATGAGTAGGAAAGTTTCTCCAAGATAACACTTAGTGGACTATCTTAAGTGTTTCCCCTATTTTATTATCTCTAGAGCCCGTGGATGGTTTCATGGCAGCATGAACATCGGTTTTTATCTTTACCCTACATGCTTCTGACATGTCTAAGCTAGGATTATACCATTCCTGGCTAGACAACGGTCGTAGTGGAATATACTTCAAACTATGCCTCTCCACATCATACACTGAACCATAAAAGTAAACATTCTGAGATGCCAATTTGCTTACACTCTTGTTGTCATAGATCAAGGCACCTATCTTTGCATGTAAAACATTTAGCTTTCCACTAAAATGTTCTACATTCTGCCATTCATGTAGAGTGGATGGATATAAAGCTGCAAACAACAAACATGCTTGTATTATAACATGCAGAGTGGATGGCCTCAAAGCACAAGAACACAAAACACATAGATATAAACTTACTGTTAAGTTTATGTCTTTTACTGAAGTTATCATGATGCACTCGAATCTCTTTGTGCATATAAACATATTGAATGAAAGACTCTGTTATTATACTCATACCATTTGTGCGTCTCCTGAACTCTATGATTCTACCTTTCCATTGCTTGTTGGGGTCTGTGACATCTTTGAGCTTGACCTTGAAAATCATGAGTACTTGGTCGTATTAAAATCCAATTTAACTTACTGTACTGAATCAGGGATCCAATTACTTTCATCATCTCTCTTGTTAAACACCTCCAGTATGTGAATATTAATGATATTCCTCCTCCTTAAAGATATCTAAATTAATAAATCTAGACTGCATGATTAATAAATATATATACTAGATTGTCAGCAACAAATAAAGATTAAAACAACAAGAAATAAACACCAACCTTGTTGCTTTGATTTACATAACCTTGTTGCTCCTATGAAAATAAACATAAACCCATCAAGACAAAACATTAACAAACCCTAAACCTATGATCATTACTCACATTAAGACAAAACATAGACAAACCCTAAACCTATGATCATTAATGTTGTATTTTATGCCACTTGAAATCAATACTATGCAGAGAAGATTGTAATAAACAAATAAAGAAAAAAAACAAGAAATAAATAGCAACTTACTGCTCATAATCTTATTGCTCCTGTGAAAATAAACAGCAATATATCAAGAGAAAACGTAAACAAATCCTAAACCTATGATCATTAATGTGGTATTTTATGCCACTTCAAATCAATACTGTGCAAAGAAGATTGAAAGCAACAAATCAAGATTAAAACAACAAGAAATAAATAGCAACTTATTGCTTTGATTTACACAACCTTGTTGCTCACAACCTTGCTCTTGAGAAAATAAATAGCAACACAACAAACCCTAAATATGTGATAATTACTTACAAAAATTTGAAGCTGCTTCACATCAAGATAGCTATTTGTGGTGTAGAGAAGAGAAATTTATGTGAGAAAACATGCATAACTCACATAAGTTTTGTCCAAATGAGATGAAATTTTAGGAGGAGAGAGTTATGGTGTAGAACAACATGACTGTAAGTTTTTGTGAAGAAAGAACCATAGTTGCAGAAGATATGGCAAAATTGAATTCCACCAAAAAACGGGAAAAATGAAAAGGTGATGAAATCCAAAAGGAGGGAAAGTAAAAAGTTAAACATAAAAAATAGAAAAAAATAAAATTCTTCAAACTTCGATGTACATCTGGCATGGAAGATATGGAATCTGACATGAAATATGACATTTCTCTATTTTTTAAGATATGGGCTCTATTATTTTATTGTCTTAAGAGATTTGGGCAAAGATATGACAAAAAGATCCATGTTACGTGGATCTAGAATCCCAGCTCTCTCATTGGTCAGGCCAATCTTTTGTTATTCACTCCTTAAGGGGAAAAATGGAGAGTCCATATTTCTCCTAATGTGTCTTGCACACAAATCATAATTTTGTATTAGATGTATGCAAGTTACAATCTCTAATGGCAAAATTTTACAGTATATCTGTTGCAGAATGTGGAGGCAAGCTAAAATTTATTTTAAAGCTTGATGAAAGTGAGGTTATCAAAGGTTAGAAGTTAGAACGTGTTAGTCTAACTCTCATGAATAAAGCACTGGATCCTAACATCTTGCCTCGTTATCCTGATTACTTTAGTGTACAGTCTAAGAATGAAATTTGGTGGCTTGCTGCATTTGAAGTACCAAAGGAAGATCATGACTCATGAGATTTTTTTTAAACTTGACAAAGATACCTAATACAGTGTAACATCAAAATCATGGTGAAAGTTTGCATGTGGAAGGTTATGGCGAGTATCAAGTGGAATGGCACCTTGTTGGAGATGTCAAAGCTTTGAAGTGCACGTTTGGTGTGTCAAATGTAGAAAATGCTGAGTTTCCTTGCATATATTGTGTGTGTTCTAGAAAGAAAGGTAAGAATGGGAAGAAACGAGAAGGGTGTCCTACACGTGATCAATTTTTTTGCCGCGGGGGGCAAATCGTACGAGTAGATCCTAAGTGGTATGCTATTCTTGACATCCCCTTGACAAGAGTACACTTTTGCTCTTTGCATGCACTAGTGAGGATCATAGATAAATTGGTTTATGAATATGTGTGTTTTGCTTATAAAATGCGGCCAGCTTGTGATGCCCAAGAAACTTGTAAAAGGGTGGAAGAAATATTATCTCGGATGGTTTTACATCGAGGCCAGGTAGAAATAAAGAAGGATGAAAAAAAGTCGAGAGCAAGCGGCAATGTACCATGCAAGACTTACTTTGGCAGCTCAAAAGCAAGGAAATTCCTCTCTGCACCATGAAATGAAAATGGAGAACTACTAGTACAATAACCAGAGAAATATGAAGCATGGAAAAAGTTACATATGGCCGTTCCTGATCAAAGCAATGGATGAAAGACTAGAGTAGCAAAAGCAAATATGTGGATTGCTCTTGACAAATTGGCAGTGCTTTTACAGAAGATGACATTTGGACCAGATGATTCCCAGGAGTTTAAGGAGGTGATTGGTATATTCTATGCATTAGTTCTTTTATATGTTTTTAGAGACTAACTATGATTATGTTGTTTATTGATGTAGCATATATTGCATGCTCATGGTTCTTACTTTGCAAATGAGGGAAGTTTAGCGATATGGTCTACAGAGGGCATGGAGCAATCTCATTGGCAAGCACAAGGTGCTTTCCAAAAGAGAACTGCTCATGGAGGTGGAATCTATGATATCAATCCAATGAAACAATTACTTTTATGGTGGTATAGAAAGATAGTAATAAGGTTAGAGGAGAAGAAATCTATGTCCAATGGATCATAGGCAATACACAGAGTCATATGTGAGGTAAGAAAGGCATGATTTGAGAATTCATCTGGTAGAGAGAAACATGATGAATGGTTGAGAACTCAAGAAAGAGAGGGAAGCAAAATGTGGAAAACCCGAGAGTCAAGTGTTTCAAATGAGAAAATGCAAGTTGAAACTCTGTAATTTTTTGTTGATGCAAGTATTACTCTACTAAACCAAAATGGCTTTTACATAGAGCTTGTAAACCAATGTGATATATCACCCATAATCTCACTAACTATAACCATAATATTAAATGATTTTATGTGTGAGAGTATATGCATACTTGTGTGTGAAGAATTGTGTTATTCTTAAAGTGGACTAAAGTATTACTTAAAAGTGCTTTATTATAAGTGGTGAGACTTATACATTTTATAGTCTTCTAGCTTTCAAAGCATGGCACGCACCAAGAAAAGTGCTAAGAGGAATCCTACTAAGACTCGCCCAACATAGCCCCACGTCAATATACCAATGGAGACTGATAGTGAGTGCACTCAATCTGACAATCCAGGAGGCACTAATACAGTACAATGCATCCACATCCGCTACGTCACAAGAAGCGTAGATGGAGAACAGGCACTGCTGCTCTTTGAGAAATAAGGAAGTAATAAAAAAGTACAAACTTAATCATACTGAGGGCGCCATTTGCAAGACTAGTGAGAGAGATATTGCAAGATCTCCAGCAGCGAATGTCTCGTAATAGGTTCTGACTTAGTTCTACACAGTCAACAATGTGTAGTAGCGATGGTCACCCCATGCGTTGCTAGCTCTTCAAGAAGCACCTGAGGTATATTTCGGTGGACCTCATGCATGTTGGCAGCTATTCATGCGAAGCGCATCACTCTTATGGACAAGGATTTGAGACTTGTTTGAAGGATTCGTAATAATGGCAATGCCTTCAGTTTGAATATGGATAATATGATTTGAGTAAATCATATGATGCATTGTACACCTGTGTTTCAATGTATTCTATGAGAAGTGTTTTAAATATAAGTACAATTTGATGTTTCTTTCTTAATATCTTGGGTGTGATTATCTTTTTCTCTCGTATAGTTTTTCAAGTTTATGGAAAGCATTATTTTTTTGTTCATAGGCCTCATATGGATTTAGGTTTTTTCACACGTATGCATGAAAGACCGTAAATGTATAAAATTTCAATGAATTTAGAAATTTTAAAAATTTTGTCTTTACTTTAAAAATTAGATTACTTTAAACATGTAACGAAGTTCTAGAAACCCTTGGGAGTTAGTGAGATGTTGCATCAGAGGGGCTCTTATAAATAAGGAAATTACTAAATATAATAAAAATTACTAAAAAATTAAGAGTTATTTATTTTCATTCTATAAAAATATAAATATAAGTTATATTTTCAATTTTTGAAGTTATAAATATAAGGTTAGAGTCTTTCGTTTTCATTCTATTCGTGTTTTATCTTCTTCAAGAACATGGCTCGCACAAAGCAAACTACCAAGAGGTTTGACCCCATGAAGGTAAGGCCCCCACCACCACCCACATGTCGCAAACATCCGTGGAGACCCCGGCACCGTCGCTCTTCGAGAAATCAAAAAGTATCAGAAGACGATAGACCTTCTGATCTCGAGGAGGCGTTTTCATCGCCTCATTATAGGGAGATTATGGATGATTTGAACACAAGTCGACTATCTCGATGGCATCGTCGACGTGAGGCTTCCACACGATGGACAACAGTAGCTTTGGAAGCTCTTTAAGAGGTTGGTGAAGCTTTTTTGGTGGACATATATGGTGACATAGTGTACAGAGCAGTCCATGCCAAGAGAGTCACCATCACTAACAAAGATATACGGCTAGTTCTACGCATGCGGCAGTGGAGGGAAGATTATGGTGATGATGAGCCGTAGTTAAGGGTCTCATGTATATTTCACAATGTAATCTCATGCGATCAAGATGTAAATGCTTTACTTAATGAAAATGTTTTTTTTGATCCTTCCCAAGTGTCTACTTGTATTGTGATTTCAATTTCAAATTAATGATAAATATTATTTGTTGATTGCACGAATACAATAAAACTTAAAAAATATATTTTTATTAATATAGAAACTGTTACATCATGACATAGAAGCAAGTACAAAAATCCTAAACTCTGCGCCTCTTAGAACTAGGCTCAGAAGAGTCAGTAGGATGTTTAAGCGAAGGAATTACAACAAAATTTCCTTCGAGCTTGAGCTGGATAGCATGATGATCAATTTTCCCAGTGGCAAGGCCTAGGCCAACTAGTGAATGAATCTTCCCTCCACGCTGAGCTTCGAACAAGTATAGGAGCTTGCAGCGCTTCACAAGCACCACCTTCTCTAAGCTTGATTTCACACGCATAGGCTTGAATGCAGCACCTTTGTTAAAGCCTTGATCTTCATTAGAGAGACTTGTTCATTAGGGGAGCATACTTTGTGAAAGACAATAATGTCTTGGAAGATTTTGCCAATGTACTCCTTCAAAGCTGCATCCTAGACTCTTCCTCCACCATCCCTTGTTCCAGCAACTCTAGATGCAAACTCATCGACATAGACAATTTCCTGAAGAAAATATTTGCATGCAAAATAAAATATAAAAAATTATTCTAACATACATTTGCATGAAAAAAAATATTTGCAAATGAGATGAAATTGTTCGTGCTGCAGATGCAAGGCCATCCTCACCAGCCTTCGGCTCGCATGCCAGTAGGCTCCTGATGCATCCCAGATTACATGTGTGGGGTCCCTAGGCCCCTGAGGCCCCACACTAAAGTTTTTAGGAAGATTTAAAAAAAAGAAATTTACGTACCTTCTCAGCCTCATCATTATGTTTCCTGTCCAATGCAGCTAGGTCTGCCCCCAGGGATCTCTCTATGACCATGTATAGGGTCCAAGAGGTCAATGCGTGGTCGAGGTCAAAAGAGATCCTCCTACAGCCTCTTAAATTTTGCATTTAAGATATCATACTGAGAAGCAGCTTCTGCAGCACTTCTTTGGATGTGGATGATTACAGAGACATTATCCATGCTCGTGCCATCGTATCGGCCAATCTCAGCTACTTGTGGAAGGACATCCATAGTGTCAAAGTCAATGAGGTCTTCATCAACATCCCAGACAAGGTGGTAGTAGAGCTCTTCCTCCCTCAAATCCTAGACCTCAAGGACATCCTACATGAGAAAGTACTCAATACCATCTATAGTGATGGCACTCAATGATGCAAGTTTTGCATTCTCAGTAGGATGGGCTGCCTCTTGGTGGATAGTCGACAAGTCCAAAGACAAGCTACGTGCCTCCTCTTCTTGTTATCTAGGACTGTCTCCTCTGGCTCCTTCTCTTCATATGTGAGAGGCACCATTGGCTCCTCATCATTCTCCTCTTCAAAATTAGAGCATAATATATAAATAGCAAAGGCAATATCTCACTCCGATGAGATCGATCGGGTTTGCCTCCTCAAAAGTGAGGGGCACAGAGGTAGATCGGAAGAGGGAGGAGGGACATATGCAAGTTCTCTTAGCACAACCTTTCTATGGTTTTCACCAGTCCTCATGGAGTCCTCATGGAGAAGAGGAACTCTAGGGGTATCCACCGAGCAATGGAGTCAAGGATAAAGATTGTGATATCATCACATCCCGCGCAAAAAATGCAAGCACTGAGCTATCGGGCTCTAGAGTCCTAAATATATTCTCAGCTCAACACTATAACAAAACCTAGGGTAAATCTGGTCCCACATCTGACCGTATAACAGGTTTCACTCATCCACATTACGAACGCAACGTTAATATTTATTTCATTAAAACTCCAAGAGCTCCAACACATACTGCATGAGGAGGTACTCCACCCCTTCAATGGTGATGGCACTCAATGAAGCTAGTGGTGGGTCATGACTTTGGGTTTCGTGAGGCTGGATGGATGCAATTTATACTTATATTTATTATTATACTTAAAATATCTATAAACTTATATTTATTTTAATACCTTATGTTTATACTTTAGTAAATAAAGGACACTTCAATAAAATATGATAAATAATAAATCATACTTCTATTTTTGGTTACATATTATTATTATATTATGTTATTTACAAAGTTACTTATATTATTATTTACACTTAAATATATACTTAAAGTTATATTTATTTTTATGCTTATATCCATAGACTTAAAATTAATGACACTTCATTAAAATATAAGAAATCATAAATCATATTTATAATTCTAGGATAAATAATTATATTATTGTTTACACTTAAATATATATTTATACTTATATTTGCATATTTATATATTTATACTTATATTATTGTTTACACTTAAATATATATTTATACTTATACTTATCTTTATTTTCTTATATATTAATAGGTTCGAAACACAATAGACGTATAAAAGCCACTACAATTTATGAAAATGAAATAAAATTATATTTACAACACTTTTAGAGAAACAATTTGTAATATTCACTTGGAAGAATAATAATTACATGGACTCTACAATCTCAAGGATGTGTGGAGCAACACACTGCTTGCATGTTTTGCAATGTTCACTTCGACTCCCAACCTTCCTAACATCTAACTTGAAATAAAAATTACAAAGGGGATCATTGGACATGAGTTGGATTTCCTACCTCAGAAAACTAAGGGGCCAATGACTTTCTACATTAACGCTAAAAGGGTCACGACCCTCCCAAAGAATATTCACATCAATGAGTGCTGAATGTGTGCCATCTCGCATGTCTTGGTCTAAGCTAAGCCACTCCCCTCGTAGAAGTCGCCACCTCCTATATGCTTGAAGCGAACGTACAAAGTTTGTCTTGCAATGTACCTGTCATAAAAAACAAACAACCAACATAAAAACAAAAAAACAAAAAAACAAAAAAACAACAATCAACAATAAAAAATCAACAACAAACATAAAAACATGAAAATAATATCAATCAACCGATACGGTGTCTTGCAATGAAGTACTTATTATGAATAAAAACTATAAACAATCAACAGCACTGTATTCTTACCTAAAGGTAACATCTGACTTAGTGATTCTGCACTCAATGATATCATCATGGTGAGTTCTCTTGAGATGCCATGACTCACCTAGTAATTGAGTCATCCAATTCTTAGATGGGCTGTATTGATACGTAATCTTAGTTTTCTTTACTACTTCACAGGATCCAAATAAATGTGCAAACAAACCAAATGGTATAAACCAACTTAGATGCACATCTCTAGAGCCTGTGGAGGGTTTCATGGCAGCATGAACATCAATTTTTATCTTTACCCTACATGCCTCTAACATGTCTAAGCTAGGATTATACCATTCCTGGCTAGACAATGGTGGAAGGGTGGTTGCAAGATCAAGGTGCCCAGTTTTGTCCACTCAGGCACCCTGTAAACAGTAAAAAAATAGGCATTTGTTTACCTTTAGTGGCTAATCTCTCCTAGTAAATGAAGGAATTTCGTTTCAAGTTCTTTTGTTGGAACATCATATTTAAAGTTGGAAATATAGTTGCATAATTTGATTAAGCATTAGATAGTCAAAAGTCCTCATTTTCTTAGGTACAAAGTCAATGTATACACCCTGTCCCAAATTTGAGCTGATTCCATAAAATGCTTATATCTTTTACATATAAACTCATATGAGATTCCCACTTTGTACCTTAGATCTTCACATAATATGGAGCTTAACTTGATTTTTCGAGAAAATTTTAAGATATTTGTCTATTTTCTTTAAATATTTCAAGGTCTTTAAAGTGTTATAATATACGCCACTTTTTGTACCCACAATAGCTACCACTTAAAATCCTCAATCTTGTAGATCAAAAGAGTGGGTAGATACTTAGACATTAGTAGAATGTGGTGGTTAGTGAAAATTACAAATCCAATGGCTGGATTTTTAATGATCTCTTTTTCAAAATTCTTCCAGACTATCAGAAGGCCTGCAAATATTAATAATCTAATTAGTAAAATTACATTTTTGATGTGAATCATCTAAAACCTATAGGGACTAGTGTACTTGTAATGGTGCATCTATGGAAAAATAAATTGGATCACTCTAAGTATAGAAAGATCATTTGTTTATCATTTCATCATATTTTAAATTAATTTTGATTAATTAGACTAATTTATATTAATTTAAGTTATATTGGGTTAATTTAAGGGCAAGCATATTTTTTATTATTTGCTTGATCTCATTTTAAGTACCTTGCCCCCTAAAATTTGCTATCCAAGCATTGTCCCAGTCCAGCAGAAACTGGATAAAATTGGACACCCTGATCTTGCAACAACCCGGAAGTGGAATGTACTCCAAACTCTGTCTCTCCACAACATATGTGGAATCATAAAAGTAAATATTCTGAGATGCCAATTCGCTTGCACTCTTGTTGTCATAGATCAAGGCACCTTTCTTTGCATGTAAAACATTTAGCTTTCCACTTAAGCACTCTACATTTTACCATTCATGTAGAGTGGATATAAAGCTGCAAGCACAAACATGCTTGTATTAAAACATGCTTGGACTCAAAGCACAATAACACAAAGCACAGAGATATAAACTTACTGTTAGGCTTATTTCCCATACTGAAGTTGTCATGATGCACTCGAATCTCTTTCAGTACAAGACACTGCTGCCATACACACGTTCAATACACGCGATAAGTTACGGACGCGTGTATGATCGCGCATGTATATGAGTAGTATCGGGCGCGTGTATGATCGCGCATGTATATGAGTAGTATCGGGCGCGCGTATATTGGCATCTAAATTCGCGTGTATTGAAGTTTCAGAAACGCGTTTACCAGTGCGTGTATATTGGCATCTAAATTCGAGTGTATACTGGTTTCAAAAATGCGTATCAGCGTGTGTATATACACACAAATATGCACGCATTATTACACGCAAGAATTTTACTAAGAAAAACTCCATTCCTTTACAAAATTAAAAACTATTTTCTTTAAACCATCTCATAGTACATTACAGTATATATCATTACACAATCCCACTACATGCATTTATAACAACGAAATATGTTCAAAAATAAATCATGAGATGATAATAAAAGACAGCATATACAATCGAAATGTCATCAATTTAGAATGATACAGTGATGGATTGGTTAGGGTTCGATCTCATCTTCAATAAGATCCATCCTTGCCAAACGATCAACATCAATATCCATTTGATCAATTTGTAAGGCTACGATTAAATTTATTCCACTATCGATATTCTGTCCATTGATAATGGTATCGATGTCTTGATCATCCTCATCAACATCACCATCATCCTCAATGGTAGGGTCATTCTTATGATCATGAGAAATGGCACGCTCATCCTCATTATCATGATCATCTCTTATTTCTTGATCATCGATCACAACATCTTCATTGGCATATTTGACATCATCTTCATTGCGGCTTGTTACATCCTCCATATGCTCCATATCAGTGAATGTATTATACATCACTTTGGAACATGGTGCAATAGGGATAACATACCACCATTTAATGTCATGCACCATTGGTAGATAGATAACCTACTCAAATACACATACTGCAGTAATTAATTAGCATATCAAAAGTCAAGGGGTACGTGAGCTTAGATATATATGTACATGAAACAGATCAGTAAAAAAATGCATACCTTCTCACATTGTTGTGGCAATACGAGCCTATCTTTCTTTGTTTGCCAAAACTTTGTAAAGTCAATAGTTACATAGCCACTTGCATGGTGTTTTATCGTTGCATTAGGCCCTTTTTTCACCACGTTCATTTGCCATTTGACATCCAAAACATACACAAAGAAGCGACGAAAGTCAAGCCTAAATATGTCTTGGATTGTGCCATAATAATTATCTGATTTTCCATTAGCTCCCTCAAAGCTACTAATGACACCGCAATCTTGTGTATTCCTATTTTCTTCAATTCTTTGTGTTCGAAAATGCTTGTCTTCACACCATATAGCATTGAACATAGTGCACTGGACCAAAATAGAAGCAATATTTGTGTAAGCAATGTGAATAAATATTAAAAGCAAATCACTTACAACTAATGCAAAACATTAGTTCTATGTACCTTTAACATTAGTTCTATGTACCTTTAACATGCATCCTCGTGCACACTCCCATTCTTCCGCCGTGATACGTAGCCCCTCGCCGCTCTCTGCTCCCTCTATTTCCTCATGCAACCAATCAACATGGATATCATTCGGAAGTGTTGCTAGATACTTAGGGTACGCCTTACAAGAGCCATGTTTCCTCTGAAAGAGAGCTCTTTCTGCTTGCCTTTTTGTCTTTGCATCCTCATATCTTGTAAACCATCTGCTCATCACATCACTATTAAGGATGCAAGTGAAATTGAGATCATCAATCAATGTTCGCCTTGCACTTTGCCTCACAAAGTCTTTTAAGATCTTCATGAAGCGCTCTAGGAAGAACATCCACGTGCATGCACAGTGCCACATAAAGCAATTTCATCCACTAAATGCACAATGAGATGTAGTTGACTTGTGAGAATGGTTCGCGAAAAGGTCTCCTCTACCAAACAAACCACCTCCACTGCCATAACACGTGCATCATCCAATGTGACTGGATCAATTGCTTTAGAACTAACATATCTGAAAAATAAATGAATAGTACGTTATACCTCATGCACGTTCATTTTGCAAGGTATAATGAAGGGTGCTCTGACATGGGTTTTACATACCTCACAAGCTCGCCCATTTTATAAATATATTTTTTCAAACTCTTATTTGCACAATGGTCGATGCTAGTATAGGTAGTATGAACTGCGCACATAAGAGCAAATGTATGTATGGTTTATGGCATTACAAAATTTAATCTCAACGTACAAGACTTGGAAAACACTTACTTGGAGCATCTTGTGCCAATCGTGGGGCTTCAACCCATATAGTTACTCAACGCCTCTTTTCTTAGTGGTTGTAAAGGCTCCCTTCAATGATCTCATGCATCCAGTGGGAGTATGCAAAGTGGTGATGGCCAAATACGCTTCTAATCTTTTGCACGAAGTGTTTGTGGAGGAATGTTACTCTTCCTAGCAATATACTTAGGATGATCTGACGGGAGAAATCGATGATGATTATCGAATATGGTCTTACACAAACCGTCAGCATACTCATGTACTAACGAAGGGCCACAAACAGGACATACATGTTTACCCGATGTTTTCAAACCTATGAAAATATAAATATAAGTTAGAATAATAACGTCAATAGTTAATTAATATAGCCAATAGTATTACAGTAGGGAGGTAATGAGAATTCTTACCAGAACAATCGCTGTATCCTGGAAAGTCATGCATTGTCCACATTAACACTGCTTTTAAGTCGAAGTGTCAAGAGGAGCGAGGCCTACTAATGTCCACCACTGCAACACCTCTCCATAGTTCCTCCAACTCATCAATCAATAGTTCGAGATAAACATCCATACCCAATGTTTTCAAACCTGTTGATCCTTTGTCCCAAGCACACATCGCGATTACGATGACGCATTGTCTCATCCTCACCAGAACTGCTTGAGGAGGTTGATGACATCCTATGTACAAAAGAACAAACACAAAATCATAATCAATTTTTAATGAAAGTATAAAAATTTCTATAAATCACATGTATCAACGCGTCTACATCCTGAAAATTGCATGTATCAGCGCGTCTACATCCTGAGAATCGCTTGTATAAACGCGGCTACATCTTAAAATCGCGTGTATATACATGGCTACATCCTTAAAATTGCATGTATAAACACAGCTAATTTATTATACACGCAAAAATACACGCACTGTTACACGCGATGACCTGTCTATACCTAAAATAACCCGCCGCCTTCTCCAAAAAAACATTTTCAAACTAAGATTTCCTCTCCTTCGTCGTCGCCTCTCCAACAGAGCACTAAACCTAAGTGCAAGGAGCAGACACGGGTGAAGGAAACCAGCCCAAAAGAAGACTCACTTTTTCAGAGGTGAGTCAGTTTGTCCTTTGTCCTATCTCTTTCCTTCCATTTGTTTATGCTATTGTCTCTGTCCTTCTCCTTCTCTGGTAGTACTTTTGTGAACGATTGTGACAGTGGGCTTTCTTATAAGGACGATTTGTCGGAGGTCGGTCGCTTTCAAATTTTTTTTGCATAGGCCGCGTGTAGGAACGCGTGTATGTCTGCATGTATGCTGTTTGTACAGATGTTCACGTGCATATACACGTGTTTTTGGATGGGTGTATACACGCGACTGTGTTTCGCCCATGCTTGTGCTCCAGGTTCTTCAAAGAGATGATCCCATTTGCATATGGCTTGCCTTCACAAAATCATATGTCCTAGCTTCCATTTGTGCTTTGATGCAATCATGTATATACTTTTATTTTTGTAGATTCTTTGTGGATCCAGGTTCTTCATCCGATCCATTTGTGTATGGCACTTGGATGATGGAGATGCTAAATCATTTTGGGCGCCATCCTGGTCCAATTGAGCTTACAGAGTACATGTATGTCCATCCCCCTCTTGGATTGCCTGGTATCTATACCCCACCTCCGAGTATCCATGTCACTCCACTGCGGTCTATGCCTGCGAGTCCGATGAGACGGCATGCAGCTTCTCCTCTTCCATGCCCACCGAGGAGACATACCCCGTCCTAGACACACTCATGCACACCCTCCTAGGCACCGTCACGTCAGGGCTCACAGCCACCATCACGTACTCCCTCACAGCCACAGTCACGTAGATAATCCCCCACCAGTTCATGACTCCACCCGCAGTACAAAGGAGAGCAAACGCCGCAGTAGGAAGAGTGGGAGTGGAGGATGCAGTGGGTGCTTTGGTGGGGGAGGTATTAGGGCACGCAGTGAGAGAGGAGATAGAGGGAGAAGAGTTAGAGGAGCCAGTGAGGATGAGGAGGAGGTGAGAGAGGTGGAGGGAGTGATCTGCTATGATGTGACGGATAGGGACGGGATAGTGATGGATGCGAGGGGGAAAGAGGTAATGGAGTACATGCGTGGGGTAGTATCAAACTTGTATAGAAATTATTTTATTAGATTTAAAGATCAAAATAGCTGATTAGTTGGGGAGGTGATAGATGCTGTACATAGTCGGTACCCCAATCCCCCACATGCGACATTCGCGGATGTATGGGGAAGGACGCGAATAAGGGAGATCTTAAGTAATAAAAGATCTCACCTTAAGAAACTCACGTACGATGATAGGCTAAATGCAGCTGTGGGTGGCTATCCTGCCGAGAAACCTGCCCACTGTGCACAAACGTGCGTGAAAGGAGGCAGAGAAACAGGCAGAGGGTGGCGTGAAGAGCAGGTAGCATGTGGAGGCACGACGAATCCAGATGAAGACCATTGGATCTTCGCATTTCGGATCTGGCCGCATCGAGTCATGGGAGGCAGAGTTTGTAAGTATCTTGCCACTTTATTTGATTGTTTACTTAATTCATTGATTCTATGATTGTTTTAATATTACAAATTGTGTTGATTATGATACAGCAAAACGGGTTACGAGGAGGAAGTCCATAGCCCCACGATACTGGGTATGCTCGCCGGCATAGCAGACGTGACACGTGGGTCCTCTTCAGAGCCGAGGGACGTATTATGGACGCGCAGTTTGAGATGGCCATGAGACCATACGATCGACACGTACTTGAAAACTCTAAACGAATGATTTTGGTTTATTGAATTACATATATATATATACTTATATACTATATATTACTTGAACAGGCACAAGCTGCTGCTGCACCTACTAATGATCTTGCCACTGATGATCCACCCGCCGCCACTGCAGAGGGTGGACGTGAGCACTACTCGTCGGACATTCCGACCGATGTGAGCTCATCTGATCATGGAGGGAGCAGCGAGTCATCATCTGGGTCTGAGTAGTACTCAGACTTATAGTATCACATTCCATATTGAGGATGTGGTTGTATATATATTTTTGTAACTGAAGCCATGGGCTACTTCGACATATGGACTCCCTTGTATATATGTGTACACATAAAATTTTGATAGTAATATTGAATCGTGAATTGATAGTATTGCATTCATGTCTGTCTTGAATCGTGTATTAACAATGTATGCATTTATGTTGTTCTTGTCTTAAATCTTCCTCGTGGTGGATGGTGCAATACACCAAAAAAAAAAATCCAGAGAGTGCTATTGGGTGGTGCTGGAATGCTGGAATAGCATTCAGGTACCAAATAGTTTTTTTTTTTGCTCTCTGTTCGCGTGTATAGACGCATCAACTTTGCAAAAAGTCACGTGTATATACGCGGATACTCTGTGAAATGCGCGTGTATAAGCGTAGCTAAACTGGCAAAACGCGTGTATACACCCGCGTATCAGCGCATCTAAGAGCAGCTAAACTAATAAAATGCATGTATACACCCTCATATTAACGCGTCTAACTGCTTCTATACATGCGTGTATACGCCCTCGTATCAATGCGTCTAACTGCTTCTATACATGCGCTTTTAGACGCATGTCTCTGGCCACGATGATACATGGGCCCGTTACTTTTTTTCCACAAGTAACAAAATGTGTGTATATGCCCTCGTATCAACGCGTCTAACTGCTTCTATACATGCGCTTTTACACGCATGTCTCTGGCCGCGATGATACACGCGCTGATACACGGGCCCGTTACTTTTTTTCCACAAGACATTTTTAGCAGCTAGGAGCGCGGGTCTGAGCCCGATTCCTTGTAGTGTTTGTGCATATAAACATGCTGAATGAAAGCGTCGATTATTGTACCATTGGTGCGTCTCTTGAACTCTATGATTCTATCTTTCCATTGTTTGTTGGGGTTTGTTATATCTTTGAGCTTGACCTTGAAACTCCCATGAGTACTTGGTCTCATTAAAAACCAATTTAACTTACTATATTGATCAGAAATCCAACTATCTTCATCATCTCTCCTATTAAACACCTCCACTGTGTGAATATTACTGATATTCCTCCTTCTTGAAGACATATACACAAATTAATAAATTAGACTGCATGATTAATAAATATCTATGTTAAGATTATAAGCAACAAATAAATATTATAACAAGAAATAAACAGAAACCTATTGCTTTGATTTACACAATCTTGTTTCTTACAACTTATGAAAATGAACATAAACACATCAAGACAAAACATAAACAAATTCTAAACCTATGATCATTACTCACAAGTATTTTATGCCACTTAAAATCAAGATAGCTATTTATGGTGTAGAGAAGATTATAAGCAACAAGTAAAGATTAAAATAACACGAAATAAACAGCAACTTACTGCTTTGATTTGCACAATCTTATTGCTGACAACCTTGCTCCTATGAAAATAAACAACAACACATCAAGACAAAACATAAACAAACCTATCTTACATCAAGACAAAACATAGACAAACCCTGCACATATGATCATTACTCATAAGAATTTGATGCCGCTTCAGATCTAGATAGCTATTTGTGGCGCAACGAAGAGAAAGTTCATGCAAGAAAACATACATATACTCATAGAGGTTTTGTCCAAATGAGATGAAATTTTATGAGGAGAGAGCTATCGTGGAGAACAACATACCTGTAAAATTTCATGAAGAAAGAACTAGAGCTGCAGAAGATATGGCAAAGTTGAATTCTACTAAAAAAAGGGGAGCAATGAAAAGGTAGTGAAATGCAAAAGGAGGGAAAGTAATAAGTTAAATATAAAAAAAATAAAAAAATAAAATTCGATTTTCAAACTTCCATGTGCTGACCACAAGCAAGGTGGATAGAAAGTGAGAGATAGAGAATGCAATAGAAGTGAATGAAAATAACCCCTACTTATACTTATAAATATAAATTTATATATTATTTTATTAAAACTTTAATAAAGTAATATATATTTTATTAAAATTTTAATGGAGTAATATTTATTTCATTAAAACTCCAAGAGCTCTAACACATACTGCATGAGGAGGTACTCCACCCCTTCAATGGTGATGGCACTTAATGAAGCTAGTGGTGGGTCATGACTTTGGGTTTCGTGAGGCTAGATGGATGCAATTTATACTTATGTTTATTATTATACTTAAAATATCTATAAACTTATATTTATTTTAATACCTCATGTTTATACTTTAGTAAATAAAGGACACTTCAATAAAATATGATAAATAATAAATCATACTTCTATTTTTGGTTACATATTATTATTATATTATGTTATTTACAAAGTTACTTATATTATTATTTACACTTAAATATATACTTAAAGTTATAATTCTAGGATAAATAATTATATTATTGTTTACACTTAAATATATATTTATACTTATATTTATAAATATACTTACTTATACTTATCTTTATTTTCTTACATATTAATAGGTTCGAAACACAACAGACGTATAAAAACCACTACAATTTATGAAAATAAAATTAAATTAAATTTACAACACTTTTAGAGAAATAATTTGTAATATTCACTTGGAAGAATAATAATTACATGGACTCTACAATTTCAAGGATGTGTGGAGCAACACACTGCTTGCATGTTTTGCAATGTTCACTTCGACTCTCCCAACCTTCCTAACATCTAACTTGAAATAAAAATTACAAAGGGGATCATTGGACACGAGTTGGATTTCCTGTCTCAGAAAACTAAGAGGCCAATGACTTTCTACATTAACGCTAAAAGGGTCACGACCCTCCCAAAGAATATTCACATCAATGAGTGCTGAATGTGTGCCATCTCGCATGTCTTGGTCTAAGCTAAGCTACTCCCCTCGTAGAAGTCACCTCCTATACTTGAAGCAAATGCACAAAGTTTGTCTTGCAATGAAGTACCTATCATAAAAAACAAACAACCAACATAAAAACAAAAAAATAAAAAAACAACAATCAACAATAAACTTAAAAACATGAAAATAATAACAATCAACCGATCGGTGTCTTGCAATGAAGTACTTATTAGGACTAAAAACTATAAACAATTAATAGCATTGTATTCTTACCTAAAGGTAACATCTGACTTAGTGATTCTGCACTCAATGATATCATCATGGTGAGTTCTCTTGAGATGCCATGACTCACCTAGTAATTAAGTCATCCAATTCTTAGATGGGCACTTGTATTGATACGTAATCTTAGTTTTCTTTACTACTTCACAGGATCCAAACAAATGTGGAAACAAACCAAATGGTAGAAACCAACTTAGATGCACATCTCTAGAGCCTATGGAGGGTTTCATGGCAGCATGAACATCAGTTTTTATCTTTACCCTACATGCCTCTAACATGTCTAAGTTAGGATTATACCATTCCTGGCTAGACAACGGTGGAAGTGGAATGTACTCCAAACTTTGTCTCTCCACAACATATGTGGAGTCATAAAAGTAAACATTCTGAGATGCCAATTCGCTTGCACTCTTGTTGTCATAATCAAGGCACCTATCTCTGCATGTAAAATATTTAGCTTTCCACTTAAGCACCCTACATTTTACCATTCATGCAGAGTTCATGGATATAAAGCTGCAAGCACAAACATGCTTGTATTAAAACATGCTTGGACTCAAAGCACAATAACACAAAGCACAAAGATATAAACTTACTGTTAGGCTTATGTCTCGCACTGAAGTTGTCATGATGCACTCGAATCTCTTTGTGCATATAAACATGCTGAATGAAAGCCTCTATTATTGTACCATTGGTGCGTCTCTAGTTGAACTCTATGAGAAAGATGCTACTAGGCCATAGTACTTAATCGATCACGTTCCCAATTGATATATGTCTATATCTTGAGAAAGATGCTACTAGGCCATAGTACTTAATCGATCACGTTCCCAATTGATAGATGTCCAATCTTGAGAAAGATGCTACTTAGCCATAGTCCTCAATCAATCACATTCCCAATTGATAGATTCATCACCAATGTAAATCATGTCCAAAGATTTTAAAGGATTTAGGGTTTTTACCTCTATTTTCCTGAAAGCATTTGGATTCAAGGTCATGGTGCTTCCATAACATAGCCTTAATAAGTGAGATACCACAACAAATTGATAGTAGGTCCATTGAATAAGGTGCCACAAAAAGCAACACATATTTTCTTAGAAAAAGTGATTGAGGGGAAAAAACAAACTTCCTTTAAAAAAACATAAGATGCAAAGACACACCCCAAAACTCAAGATTTTCCATTTGGTCCCGTAATTCTTAAAGTGATTTGGGGTTTTTACATTTATTTCCATGAAAGCATCAGGATTCAAGGTCATGGTGCTTCCATAACATAGCATTAGTAGATGTGATGCACAAGTGAACTAGGGGGGAAAATACACTTTACTGTGTTTTTCATGCTACATTTACTATCACCACAGTCAGATATAGTTACTACATATGAACTCTTGGCCATCATCATAGTTACGCACGGAATGCATGCTAGACTCAGCAAAATGAAAGATTAATTAAGCCTTGCAGAAAACGCAGTTTTTACAAAAAATCGCGGACAATAGCAGCATCCCATTGTCCGGGAAGAAAAAAACGTTGACGCTCACGCTCGTCAAGTGGACGCGTAGTGGCATGAGCCGTAACCTGCACACAAGAAATGGCCGGCCAGATCAGGTGATGAAGAACACTAGGTGACAAAGAGAAGGAGGAGTGAGGAGTAAAGAACTTACTGGGATCGGCGTGGACAAGCACAGCCGCACCCTGGAAGTCGCAGGTGGCGCCTACATTCTTGTGAGCCTGCCAGTAGGCGTTGAAAGCATAAGATGCGTGGGAGGATAGGGTGTTAGGCTCGTAGCAGGGCTGGCCATGCATGATGGCCTGGCAGAAGTTGGCGTTCATTGTGCAGGCGTAGAACAAACCCGTCTCCAGGGTTTTAGGGTCCGCATCAGGGATAGCCACACACCACTGGGGGCCTGGTGTAGTAGAAGGAGAAGGTACAGGCGCGCTGGTGGAGAAAAAGAAGGATCTCAATGCGTTAGAACTCGATCGATATCATAGATATTAGCTAGAATTATATATGTAGAAGAAAACCCACTGCATAACGCAGCTATACGTACCCGCTAGAGCTGCTCTGGTCGTGTAGGCAACGAGCACGAGCAGGAAGCACGCGAAGCTTGGAGCTCTGGCCATCATGCCAAATGCTATAATGACGAGAAGGGGACACTCTCGTTTAGCATTACGCACCCAACCTGACCTCGTTTATATACCAGGAGGAAGGCCAGCTAAGGCGGTGGGGTTGGGCGCACATATTGAGGCCTTTTTATTTTGGTGGCAGGGTTTTTTATATCGATAGAAATGAAATTTTAAAATGCGAAAATCATAGGCCAACGTAGTGCTCGTGCTTGGCAAATTTGAGTCTCTCGATCAACAAGATTTCTAGAGTGCATGAAAACACAAGAGAATTTCACGTGCGTAAGAATTTATTTTCACAGGGGGAGATTTTCATATTCATGAGAATTGATTTTCACGTGCATGAGAATTGGTTTTCATGGGGGAAGATTCTCACATGCGTGAGAATGTAGGAAGATTTCCAGGTGCATGAAAATTGCTCTTAGATTTTTACATGCATGGTTTATAAGCGTATTCTTTCAGCCCTCCTAAATTTGAGCAATGTAACTCCAAAATTCTTGGAGGGTGATTATGTAATTAAATAAAGCTAGGCCCTAAGTCATGCAAAGAGCAAGTATGCGTCACATATGTTTTATATTGATCTTAAGCCACCCAATCCAGAAACGGAAATAACAAGTGCTACCATGAAGGACGTGTCTCTACAAAGAAGGATTGTTAAAAAAATGAACTCATGTGGTCCTCTCCTTTCATGTAAAGATAACATGTCTTTGCACCAATAAACAATGGCTAACTTTGCTTGAAACAGGGTTTTGCACGTGGTAATGCAAAAAGCTGATCTTCCATATCAACTTTTGCATGGTAATGCAAAAATTGATCTTCTTGGATACACATATCTTAAAGAGGTATCATTTTTTTTTGTCAAGGACCTATTTACAAGTCTTGTATTTTGTTCATGCCTATTCAAGGGGCTCATCCCCTTCACTTTTAACTTTTGGTTGATTTAAAGGACTCGCGTTCATTATGGTTTGTGCTGTTGGATTTTTCTAAATCCCTAGGGAAGAAACGCTTCATACAAGTCATCAAGTCTTTCTGCTAAAATGGTTTACATGGCTTAGAATACAAATTATCACAACACCATTGCCATGTAAATTTATATGGGTGGCTAGTCAACATGAATATGGACTTGAAATTGAACATCGAGTCTTTTGCTACTATAGGTATGTGGATCTAGTATAGAAGAAATTGGTACTTTCTAAGAGAGATGCTAATAGGCTAGAGCACTGAGTGGCATGGTATAACTAAGACTAGGAGACCATACCCATTTGGCAAGAGAACAAAGGAATTCAGAAAGAAGGAGGAAAAGGAAGTTCTTAGGGTTAGATTATCCTCAAAGCACCCCAATATCTTTTTGTACTCTAAATAAATTAAGCTACTAGATTTGCAGTATGAAGCGATGCTATTCATAACATAAGTTTAGTGGCATATCCTTTAAAGACTAGCGCTATGGCTTTCTTTAAGCATATCTCTATGCAACACAGAAATCCACACATTTTGGGTCATTCAACGATCGAAATTTGATCGGTTTTTTTTACAAAACCACTCTAAAGCCTTGAAAAAATGTTTTTTGTAATTTGTATTAAAAAGAATATCTAGGCTTAGCTTGTCCTAATTTACCCAAACTAACTAAGCCTAAGAGACATTATCTATATTCACAAAATTATAGCTAGTGTAAGGTCCCTCCGAGGCCATGTATGTGTCGCTTTTAATATAGATTTCAATAAGGAAAGAGAGTGCACTTAGAGATTACTTTTACATATTTAGAGTCCATGCATACTAAAAATGTGGAAAAGCAACGCGTTTCTAAAGATGGAACGTTTGCGACTGTATTCAGACGTTTTTACCTATTCTACCCACGATGGCTCTTGTAGACTAGATGCCTTCCAGTTCTTTTAGCTGGTTATATGACCACACTCTGAGTTTTTATCAGAGAGTTATGGCCAAAACAATTTGCTGATTCTGTCAAGGTCTCTACACAGGGAAAACTGTAAGAAGGCAGCAAGTAGCCTCAAGGTAATCCTAGAGCTTGAGATGTATATATCCCTTCATTCTTATCTAATACCTTAGAAGAGAAGTGTAACGTAGGCTGTAATGCCTGTGTGACTGACGGCGATAGACCGGATGGCCATGTCCGGGGTTCAGTGGGAGAGGACGCCCATGCGGAGTCATGGGCGGCCAGGCTAGTGTGGACGGCAGGTCACACACTATATAGCTTGGGGGATGAGGGGCAATCCTCATTCTTCCTCTATGGCTGGGTGGTGAGCTAGAGGCCGTCCCCTCCTGTGGTAACTCTCGTAGTGGCGTTACGAGCATCTAACACTGGTATCAGAGCGTCGGTTTGATTGGGTCGTCAGGGTCCGCGCGTTACTGGGGGACCGGAGCCCACTCAATGGTTTTCAACCATTCAAAATCTCATCCTTATCTTCACAATGGAGTGTGTGGAGGGATGCGACCAGAATTGAAAGGAAGAACTCTCTCTCTCTCTCTCTCACTCTCTCTCTCCATCGCACACAACAAAGCGAATTGCAGGTAAGAATTTTGTTTTTTTTCTGCTTTGAAGCTTGTCTGCAAAAAATGGTGTAAACTGTAACGTGAGTGCCGCTGGAGCCTACGTTGTGCACAAGGGGGGGGGCGAAGAATGCTGCTGTGGGCGCTGGCCTACGTTGTGCAGCACAGTAGCGCAGGCTTAAACCTATGCTGAACGGAGGAAGGCGTCGGGCTAGACAACCGCGCACGCCGTATGTCGTGCTGTGAAAATGATGCACGCTGGTCTCCGTTAGCCGCCAAGGAGGAGCTTGCTGTGAAGGACCCTCTGTTTGGGGGGGCGAAGAGAAGCTCAGGCGGCCAGGAAAAGATCAGGCGGCCAGGCCATACCCGGCCAACCAGGCCAGCGAGGTGGCGGCCAGCCAAGCCAGCGCAGCAGGCGGCCACCAGAGCAGAAAAAAAATAAATCATTTATTTATTTTTATATTTTAATTATTCATTTTTAATAAAATTAAAAATGAAAGTAAATTCAACGGATCCTCTCTCTCGGCTGGGGAGGGATAATCCCAGGCAAGGGATAATCCGAGTGTTTCAGGCACAGCCTCCCCAGCAAATTAATTTTTGTTATGAGTTGCAGGCATTTTTTCTCTTGGATCGGAGCATCCCGGAATAGCGACGCTTATAGAGGCTCGCACCGCAACACAAATCGATAGGCAACCGTAAAGGGGGGTGACTATTCTCTCTCCACCACTGCTCATTTTATTAGCGTTTTTTTTGGTACTTTTCGAGTTCTCGCATTGTTTTTTGCAAGAATTAAAGATGTCTGCTAGGCGTAGTGTGTCCCCACCGCCTTCTACTTCTCTAGGGTTTTCAGGTCTCTTGTCCTCGGTCGTGGGTTTGATTCCGACCGAATTGTCAGGCCGTACACGCCCGACCGTTGTCCGGCCAGGAGTGCGCTCGTCGATCACGCGTGATCCGCCAGCGCCCTCCTCGTCTATTTATCCCACCTTAGAACCCAGCGAGCCCGCAGCGGCCGCATTAGCAGATGACCCCTTTCTGGCCGATGAGCCAGAGGACACGTCGCCGAGGGGACCGAGGAGGACCTCTTGGAGTATGACGACGATGATTATGACCTATTAGACCCTGCCGACGTCCTGACAAAGACGGAGCTCTCTAGTGGACTTTTTAAATATCTTAATGCCAAACTGAACAATATGGGTAAAGTACAAGCTGATTTAGTCACGATGCTATAGAGCATCTCCACACGGTTAGATGTACTGACAGCCGCCTCGGCAGTACTCCGACTCCTCGTGGTAGCCGAGCTCCTATGGCACGGATGAGCGTAGCCTCGCCAGTGGTTGCAGGAGTACAGGCCGATGCACCTGCGGGGCCATCCGTAGCGATAGCTTCATCATTATTAAAAGAATTAAAGCCGCCTAGTTTTGGTGGCGAGGAGAAGGAGAGAAACAAGGACTCGGTCAATATGTTTCTAGCAAAGTGGTCAGATTTGCACGCGCTGAGACAGCAGCCTAGTCGTATATAGCCCGTAGAGGCTAGCCTCTCATTAACCGGCAAAGCGTACAAGTGGTGGATGAGTTTGACAACTCGTCCTCACACTTGGACGGAGTTTGAAACGATGTTTCGAAAAGAATTTTTGCCTCTTAATGAGACAGAGAGAAGGTGGGAGTTATGGGACAAATGCTCGATGGAGAACAAATCCCTAACTCAGTACATCTCAGACTATAGGGAGATAGTACTCAAGCTAAAGGGAATCGATGCATTCCAGACATTGCGAAGCTTTAAAAGAGGCCTCAAAAATGATTACCTTGAGTACGTAGAGCCCTTATTACAGCCTAAAGACTTAGCAGAGGCAATTAAGTATGCGCAGATATTTGATGACATCAAGCGCTGTAGTGCGCGTGGTGGTTCTAGCAGGGCCGAGGGTAGTGAAAAGAGGAGGTCAGGCCTTAAAAGAAAAGGGTTCCGCAGTGATAAACAAGGGGATAGGACGGACCAGGAAGGACAGGGTGGTCATTGGTGTAAAAAACCGCGACCATCCAGGAAGAAAAGAGACAGCGAGATCCAAAAGAAAGAGCAGTATATTAAAGCGCGAAAAGAAAATCGTTGCTTTAATTGCAATGATGTAGGGCACATGAAGGCTGAGTGTCCAAAGCCTAAAGCCAGCATGAGTGGCAACGAGCCCAAAAAAGATGGTAAATCTTCTAGGTAGTTGCATACAGTGCAGAGACTCCCTCTCAGTTTCGCAGAGTTCAGAGAGGTGACAGTGTGTCATTGTGATGAGCATCACGCTTGTTCAGTGACACCAGCGATGTGGCAGCCTACTGTAGGTCCGCATGACATGGTGCGTATGTATGGCACCATAGGTGGCCGTAGAGTCACAGTTTTTATTGATGATGGAGCTAGCCACAACTTCTTGAACAACTCGTTAGTCAAGAAGTTGGGGTTAACTGAGACCCGGAATGATCATGAGTATACTGTTGGCCTAGCCAACAGATATGACAAAACGGTATGGAATACCGTAGTATTGGGGGTCCCATTATCTATGCAGGATTACGAGGCTCCGCTTGACTTTCAGGTCATGCACTTATCTAGAGCAGACGTATATCTAGGCAGGGAGTGGCTGTATGGCTTGGGCCCTAGTCTAGCTCGGAATTACTTACATAATACACTATGTTTTGAGCACAGAGGAAGAGTCATTACCCTGCAAGGCGACCGTACTGTCCCTGCCAGACCACTTATTTCCTCCAGGGAGCTGTGTACAGCGGTCCGCAGAGACCAGATAGCAGAGGTATATGCTTGTTACCCTCTTTTGAATTCTGTTTCCATAGATGAAACTGTAAATGATGTTTGCGTAGACAAACAAGAAAAACAAAATAGCCTTGGACGAGACCCACTATTTGAAAACCCTGTTTGGCATGCAGGTAATTCAAACACAAGAAAAAATCCAAGGTGAATGAGACATTAAAGAAAAAGTACGTAGATACTTTAATGAATTTATTAGAGGAATTTCAAGATGTTTTTCCTGATGATTTACCAGATGGTTTACCACCATCTAGAGAAGTAGACCATGGCATCGAAGTTATGCCAAGATCAAAACCTATAAGCAAACCTACTTATAGATTAAGCCACTCCGAGGCACAGGAGGTGGAAAAACAATTGACGGAATATTTGAACAAAGGCTTCATTCGGCCTAGTTCAAGTCCGTGGGCATCACCTATTCTTCTGGTAAAGAAGAAAGACGGATCTATGCGGATGTGCATAGACTATAGGGCTCTTAATCAAATAACGATTAAGAACAAGTATCCAATGCCACGCATGGATGAGTTGTTTGATCAACTCTATGGATCGAGATACTTTACAAAAATAGACCTGAGATCAGGATATCATCAGGTTAGAATTAAACAAGAAGATGTTGCGACGAAGACAGCATTTAGGACCTGTTTCGGGCATTTTGAGTTTTTGGTTATGCCATTTGGGATAACTAATGCTCCAGCGACGTTTTTGACGCTGATGGACAGCATTTTACGTCCATATCTGGGAAAATTCGTAGTAGTTTTCCTAGATGATATTCTTGTGTACAATAAGACACAGAAAGAACACATAGAGCATTTGCGTCTAGTGTTCGAGTTGTTGCGAGAGCACAAACTATTTGCAAAGAAGAGCAAATGTGAATTTTTTGAAACAGAAATTCACTACCTTGGCCATATTATATCCGCCGATGGTACGCGGATGGAGCCAAAAAAAGTAGAGGCTATTCTTAAATGGCCAGCACCGAAGAATCTCGAGGAACTGCATATTTTTCTTGGCATGTCGGGGTTCTACCGACAGTATGTGAAGGACTACGTGAAGATCGCAGTCCCGTTGACTGTTACGGTCAAAAACTAAAAACATTAGTTGGGGGAAAGCCCAACTGAAAAGCTTTGATAAGCTCAAGGTGACCGTAGCAGCTGCACCTGTTTTGACTATTGTCGATCAAAATGAGCCGTTTGTTTTGAAACAGATGCTAGTAATGAGGCCATTGGGGCCGTACTTATGCAAAGGGGACGCCCAATTGCATTTGAAAGTAAAAAGTTAGATCATGTGCAACATAACTACTCGGCTTATGAGCGAGAGTTACTGGCGATAGTTCATGCACTTAAAAAGTGGAGACACTATTTATATGGTGCTACTTTTGAGGTCCGGACGGACCATGAAAGTCTGAAATGGCTTTCAAGTCAAAATGAACTGAAGGGTAGAAAAGCTCGGTGGGCGGAGATTCTACAGGAGTTTGACCTTCAGATACGTTACCAGAAAGGTAAGTATAACGTGGTGGCAGACGCACTTAGTCACATGCCACAGATTAATGAACTTAGTTTCACAGTCTTCAAGAATGATTTCTTAGAGTCACTACATGGTTTATGTGAGCATGATCTATCTTTTACAGAGGTCTGGCGCGCTGTACGTGTACGCACTTCTTCACAGACGCGACCACCTCCCTCGTTGGCACGGATTGCTAGTCCGGAGAGACTAGCCGAAGGTGCAACGAGAAGGGAAGCGAGAGTTAGTCTGGAGAGACTAGCCGTGTCTTCTAGGTATAGTTTGGAGCCGGAGAACTCTGACGTAGGCCCTTCATCACCTTTGACTACCACGGCTTCAAAGGGGAGTGATAAACTTCGTCGGGAGGAGAAATATGCTAATTACTCCATTGAACAACGGGTACTTACTCTACAAGGGTAGAATATGTGTACTAACTATTGGTGACTTTCGAGCCCAAATTCTTAAAGAAAGTCATGTAGTCCAAGTGCGGGTCATCCTGGGATTCAGAGACCTATGCACTAGTAAAAAGACAGTTTTATTGGCCTAGTTTGTTTAAGGACGTCTAGACTTATGTGCTGAAATGCAATAAGTGCCAGGTCAATAAACATGAACGTCTTAAGGTTGGAGGACTACTCCATCCGCTGGAGATTCCTCAAGGGAAATGGGAAAGCATTTCCATGGATTTCATTACCGGTTTACCCAAGACGAGTCGAGGGAATGACTCGGTGTGGGTGGACAGGTTAACTAAAATGGCAAAGTTTATCGCCACGAAGAAAACTGTTAAAACGCCAGAGTTGGCAAAACTCTTTATTGAACATCTCTACAAGCTATATGGCCTGCCCGTAGATATAGTGTCGGATAGAGATAGAAAGTTCAACAGTCATTTTTGGAGGGAAGTCTTCAAAAAGTTGGATACTACTCTGAGTATGAGTACGGCAGATCATCCAGAGTCTGATGGTCAAACTGAAAGAGTTAACCAAATTCTAGAGGATATGTTGCGTTCTTATGTTAGTAAGAAGCAATCTAATTGGGAAGAGTACTTGCCCTTATTGGAGTTTGCCTATAACAGCTCCAAACACTCAGTGACTGGATTTACACCATTCATGTTAATGTATGGATTCCAGCCAAGATCTCCAATGGTTGTAGGCCTAGAAAAGGAGAAAATTCAATCTGTCAAGGATTTCCTTGACGATATGAATGATATGCTCAGAGCCGCACGTGAGAGCATTCGTAGCGCTCAGGATCGCGCTAAAACTTATGCGGATCATAAAGGACATAGAAAGGTGACCTTTGCAGAAGGTGACTTTGTATTCCTCAACGTTCCTGCACAGTTAGAAACCATGAAAACGGGAAAGTGTGATAAACTTTCTCCGAGATATTGTGGTCCTTTTAAAATCCTTAAGAAGATTGGGGACGTAGCATATAAACTTGAGTTATCGGAGAGTTCTCAAGTCCATCCTGTCTTCCATGTCAGTAAACTGAAGAAATCAGTTCACGAGTTAGAGAATGCAGTTTCTCCAGAGATTTTGCTGGACTTGATAGAGCCACCAAAAATACCACATGAACCTGAAAAGATTCTACAGTATCGTGACAGACAAACCCAACATAAAGTGTACCAGGAGGTACTTGTTAAATGGATAGATAGGGATGAGGAGGTACCTACCTGGGAACGCCGTAGTGCAATTTCCAAAAGGTTTCCCCAGTTTGTTTTCGAGGACGAAAACTCTTCTTAAGGGGGGATAATGTAATGTAGGCTGTAACGCCTGTGACCGACGGCAGACCGGATGGCCATGTCCGGGGTTCAGTGGGAGAGGACGCCCATGCAGAGTCATGGGCGGCCAGGCTAGTGTGGACGGCAGGTCACACACTATATAGCCTGGGGGATGAGGGGCAATCCTCATTCTTCCTCTATGGCTGGGTGGTGAGCTAGAGGTTGTCCCCTCCTATGGTAACGCCCGTAGCGGTGTTACGAGCATCTAACAAGAAGGTTAGATTGCTATGGTCTTTTGGAGGAAGAGACCAAAACTCTATAGCTTTTCTTTTAATGAAAAAATAGTATGCCGTAGCCCTGCAAAGAGAAGACTATTTTGCCATAGACCTTTGAAAGAGAGAAAGTCAGAGTACGGGTAAGAGGAAATAAATCCTTGGGATTATCGGATGATTTCAATCGTAGGAGAAGGGATTAGATGACTCTTTATTCTCATATATCAAGTTTTGAAACTCTTATTAACGAGCAAAGATAACGATAAATGACAGATTTCTATAAGGTATATATATATTTTGTTTTTCAATTATATATCATTCTTAGGGGTTGAGGTATGGCCTTGGCTTCTCTATTAATTGTTAATAGTGATCTATTTGATTGATTTACTAGTTAAAGTTTGTATTCTTTTAAACAACAGCATATGCCTTAATAAAGAATGGCTTATCACAATCTCAAGTTGAAATTATTTTCTTAAGAAGGTAACATGGATTTTAGTCCTATGGTTTAGTTGAGTAAATGGATTGTTATCTTGTTTAAAATAAGGCACAGGTACAACTCTCCCTACCTTGACGCTGCCCTGTTCTTGTGCTTGTATAGCCAAACGACAGAGACGTTAGAGTAAGGCCCAGAGTTCGTGCCCATGGTATCCCTCATACCATTAGGAGAATGAGGTTTGCGGATTGGGGTAAGTGATTGTGATGCTGCCTAGTTCTGAGGGCCTAGGCTAGTGCGGTGAATTAGCCCACCCTAGTGCGTAGACATCCCTCTGAGGGATGGGAGGATCGAGCGACGAAGCTTGAGAGGGTGACAGGTCGGCTTGAGTTCTCGCTAGCGACCGACGAGAGGTGTATGGTCCCGTAGGGTTTTACCTAGCATGTAGAGGCTGGAAGGCCGAATTCTAGATTATTCGTAGTATAAAGGAAAAGAATAAGAGAGCCGGTTTGGCTTGTATTATGAAATTGATTCATGTATAAACTTTTTTTTATAAATATTATCTTTGGCATTATTGTACTGTGAAAAAAGGCTGTTTTACAAACCTTGTGAAAAGGACCTTAATTAAAGAACTTTAATTACTCATCATTCTCCTCTTCAAAATTAGAGCATAATATATAAATAGCAAAGGCAATATCTCACTCCAATGAGATCGATCGGGTTTGCCTCCTCAAAAGTGAGGGGCATAGAGGTAGATCGGAAGGGGGGGGGGCACATGTGCAAGTTCTCTTTGCACAACCTTTCTATGGTTGTCTCCAGTCCTCATGGAGAAGAGGAACTCTAGGGGTATCCACCGAGCAGTGGAGTCAAGGATAAAGATTGTGATATCATCACATCCCGCGCAAAAAAATGCAAGCACTGAGCTATCGGGCTCTAGAGTCCTAAATATATTCTCTAGCTCAACACTATAACAAAACCTAGAAGTCAATATTAGGTAATTTGGGAAAAATCTCACATTTTGGGAATCAATTACTCCATATAGTTTTGGACATACCTTAAACATACTAACTCCAAATTCGTCGGAGATCATAGATTTAGATTCTACTCTTCAAGATCTTTCCGATGATATGTCACATGAGGGGGTTTTGACAAACTTCTGGACAAGTTCACCATGCTCCCATTTTTCAAATGGGAATGGGATTTTTCCCAAATTATCTAATATGGTGTTCTAGGGTAAATCTGGTCCCACATGTGACCATAACAGGTTTCACTCATCCAATGTACGAACGCATCGTGATGAAAAGCCATGGTGAAGGTGTAAAGGGAGCAACAAGCAAGGTGGATAGAAAGTGAGAGATAGAGAATGCAATAGGAATGAATGAAAATAACCCCTACTTGAACTTATAAATATAAATTTATATATTATTTCATTAAAACTTTAATAAAGTAATATATATTTTATTAAAAATTTAATAGAGTAATATTTATTTCATTAAAAACTCCAAGAGCTCCAACACATACTGCATGAGGAGGTACTCCACCCCTTCAATGGTGATGGCACTCAATTAAGCTAGTGGTGGGTCATGACTTTGGGTTTCGTGAGGCTGGATGGATGCAATTTATACTTATGTTTATTATTATACTTAAAATATCTATAAACTTATATTTATTTTAATACCTTATGTTTATACTTTAGTAAATAAAGGACACTTCAATAAAATATGATAAATAATAAATCATACTTCTATTTTTGGTTACATATTATTATTATATTATGTTATTTACAAAGTTACTTATATTATTATTTACACTTAAATATATACTTAAAGCTATATTTATTTTTATACTTATATCCATAGACTTAAAATTAATGACACTTCATTAAAATATAAGAAATCATAAATCATATTTATAATTCTAGGATAAATAATTATATTATTGTTTACACTTAAATATATATTTATACTTATATTTGCTTATATTTGCAATTGTACTTACTTATACTTATCTTTATTTTCTTACATATTAATAGGTTCGAAACCAAATAGACGTATAAAAACCACTAAAATTTATGAAAATGAAATAAAATTAAATTTACAACACTTTTAGAGAAACAATTTATAATATTCACTTGGAAGAATATTAATTATATGGACTCTACAATTTCAAGGATGTGTGGAGCAACACACTGCTTGCATATTTTGCAATGTTCACTTCGACTCCCAACCGTCCTAACATCTAACTTGAAATAAAAATTACAAAGGGGATCATTGGACATGAGTTGGATTTCCTGCCTCAAAAAACTAAGGGGCCAATGACTTTCTACATTAACGCTAAAAGGGTCACGACCCTCCCAAAGAATATTCACATCAATGAGTGCTGAATGTGTGCCATCTCGCATGTCTTGGTCTAAGCTAAGCCACTTTCCTCGTAGAAGTCGCCACCTCCTATACTTGAAGCGAATACACAAAGTTTGTCTTGCAATGAGGTACCTGTCATAAAAAACAAACAACCAACATAAAAACAAAAAAAATAAAAAAACAACAATCAACAATAGAAAATCAATAACAAACATAAAAACATGAAAATAATAACAATCAACCGATCGGTGTCTTGCAATGAAGTACTTATTATGAATAAAAACTATAAACAATCAACAGCACTGTATTCTTACCTAAAGGTAATATCTGACTTAGTGATTCTGCACTCAATGATATCATCATGGTGAGTTCTCTTGAGATGCCATGACTCACCTAGTAATTGAGTCATCCAATTCTTAGATGGGCACTTGTATTGATACGTAATCTTAGTTTTCTTTATTACTTCACAGGATCCAAACAAATGTGCAAACAAACCAAATTGTACAAACCAACTTAGATGCACATCTCTAGAGCCTGTGGAGGGTTTCATGGTAGCATGAACATCAGTTTTTATCTTTACCCTACATACCTCTAACATGTCTAAGCTAGGATTATACCATTCCTGGCTAGACAACGGTGGAAGCGGAATGTACTCCAAACTCTTTCTCTCCACAATATATGTGGAATCATAAAAGTAAACATTCTGAGATGCCAATTCGCTTGCACTCTTGTTGTCAACGATCAAGGCACCTATCTCTGCATGTAAAACATTTAGCTTTCCACTTAAGCACCCTACATTTAACCATTCATGCAGAGTGGATATAAAGCTGCAAGCACAAACATGCTTGGACTCAAAGCACAATAACACAAAGCACAGAGATATAAACTTACTGCTAGGCTTATTTTCCGTACTGAAGTTGTCATGATGCACTCCAATCTCTTTGTGCATATAAACATGCTGAATGAAAGTCTCTGTTATTGTACCATTGGTGCGTCTCTTGAACTCTATGATTAAATCTTTCCATTGTTTGTTGGGGTCTGTTATATCTTTGAGCTTGACCTTGAAACTCCCATGAGTACTTGGTCTCATTAAAATCCAATTTAACTTACTATATTGATCATAAATCCAACTACCTTCATCATCTCTCTTATTAAACACCTCCACTGTGTGAATATTACTGATATTCCTCCTCCTTGAAGACATATACAATAAAAAACAAAGAACCAAATTAATAAATTAGACTGCATGGTTAATAAATATCTATGTTAAGATTGTAAGCAACAAATAAATATTATAACAACAACAAGAAATAAACAGAAACCTATTGCTTTGATTCACACAATCTTGTTTCTTACAACCTATGAAAATGAACATAAACACATCAAGATAAAACATAAACAAACCCTAAACCTATGATCATTACTCACAAGTATTTTATGCCACTTAAAATCAAGATAGTTATTTATGGTGTAGAGAAGATTATAAGCAACAAATAAAGATTAAAATAACACGAAATAAACAGTAACCTACTGCTTTGATTTGCAATCTTATTGCTCACAATGTTGCTCCTATGAAAATAAACAACAACACATCAAGACAAAACTTAAACAAACCTATCTTACATCAAGACAAAACATAGACAAACCCTACACACATATGATCATTACTCATAAGAATTTGATGCCGCTTCAGATTTAGATAGCTATTTGTGGCGCAAAGAACAGAAAGTTTATGTGAGAAAACATACATATACTCATAGAGGTTTTGTCCAAATGAGATGAAATTTTATGAGGAGAGAGCTATGGGGGAGAACAACATACCTGTAAAATTTCATGAAGAAAGAACTAGAGTTGCAGAAGATATGACAAAATTGAATTCTACTAAAAAAAAGGGAGAAATGAAAAGGTAGTGAAATGCAAAAGGAGGGAAAGTAAAAAGTTAAATATAAAAATTAAATTCGATTATCAAACTTCCATGTACTTGCCACAAGGCACATCTGACATGAAAGATATGGAATCTGACATGAAATCTAACATTTCTCTATTTTTTTAAGATATGGGCTCTATTATTTTCTTGTCTTAAGAGATTTGGACAAAGATATGATAAAAAACATGGATCTAGAATCCTAGCTCTCTCATTGGTCAAGCCAATCTTTTTTTATTCACTCCTTAAGGGGCAAAATGGAGAGTCCATATTTTTCCTAATGAGAACAAGAAAACACTTATAATACATTGGCAACTAGTGCAAAATATTGTGAAAAGACCCTCACCTAAGTTAAGATTTTTCTGTAACGCATTAGCATGAGAAATGTCCCCATTATAACATTTCACATGGTCTATAAAAGATAGACCTTCCTAAATAATCAAAAAATGAACATCATGTGCACAACTTGTTTCAACTTGGGTTTTATAATTTTAGCAAGAATAGCCATCATGTAGATGTCCACATCTGGAGAAAGATGTTTAGTCCTCAATCGATCACATTCCCAATTGATATATGTCTATATCTCAAGAAAGATGCTACTAGGCCATAGTACTTAATCGATCACGTTCCCAATTGATATATGTCTATATCTTGAGAAAGATGCTACTAGGCCATAGTACTTAATCGATCATGTTCCCAATTGATAGATGTCCAATCCTGAGAAAGATGCTACTTAGCCATAGTCCTCAATCAATCACATTCCCAATTGATAGATTCATCACCAATGTAAATCATGTCCAAAGATTTTAAAGGATTTAGGGTTTTTACCTCTATTTTCCTGAAAGCATTTGGATTCAAGGTCATGGTGCTTCCATAACATAGCCTTAATAAGTGAGATACCACAACAAATTGATAGTAGGTCCATTGAATAAGGTGCCACAAAAAGCAACACATATTTTCTTAGAAAAAGTGATTGAGGGGAAAAAACAAACTTCCTTTAAAAAAACATAAGATGCAAAGACACACCCCAAAACTCAAGATTTTCCATTTGGTCCCGTAATTCTTAAAGTGATTTGGGGTTTTTACATTTATTTCCATGAAAGCATCAGGATTCAAGGTCATGGTGCTTCCATAACATAGCATTAGTAGATGTGATGCACAAGTGAACTAGGGGGGAAAATACACTTTACTGTGTTTTTCATGCTATATTTAGTATCACCACAGTCAGATATAGTTACTACATATGAACTCTTGGCCATCATCATAGCTACGCACGGAATGCATGCTAGACTCAGCAAAATGAAAGATTAATTAAGCCTTGCAAAAAACGCAATTTTTACAAAAAATCGCGGACAATAGCAGCATCCCATTGTCCGGGAAGAAAAAAACGTTGACGCTCACGCTCGTCAAGTGGACGCGTAGTGGCATGAGCCGTAACCTGCACACAAGAAATGGCCGGCCAGATCAGGTGATGAAGAACACTAGGTGACAAAGAGAAGGAGGAGTGAGGAGTAAAGAACTTACTGGGATCGGCGTGGACAAGCACAGCCGCACCCTGGAAGTCGCAGGTGGCGCTTACATTCTTGTGAGCCTGCCAGTAGGCGTTGAAAGCATAAGATGCATGGGAGGATAGGGTGTTAGGCTCGTAGCAGGGCTGGCCGCGCATGATGGCCTGGCAGAAGTTGGCGTTCATCGTGCAGGCATAGAACAAACCCGTCTCCAGGGTTTTAGGGTCCGCATCAGGGATAGCCACACACCACTGGGGGCCTGGTGTAGTAGAAGGAGAAGGTACCGGCGCTAGTGGAGAAAAAGAAGGATCTCAATGCGTTAGAACTCAATCGATATCATAGATATTAGCTAGAATTATATATGTAGAAGAAAACCCACTGCATAACGCAGCTATACGTACCCGCTAGAGCTGCTCTGGTCGTGTAGGCAACGAGCACGAGCAGGAAGCACGCGAAGCTTGGAGCTCTGGCCATCATGCCAAATGCTATAATGACGAGAAGGGGACACTCTCGTTTAGCATTACGCACCCAACCTGACCTCGTTTATATACCAGGAGGAAGGCCAGCTAAGGCGGTGGGGTTGGGCGCACATATTGAGGGCTTTTTATTTCGGCGGCAGGGTTTTTTATATCGATAGAAATGAAATTTTAAAATGCGAAAATCATAGGCCAACGTAGTGCTCGTGCTTGGCAAATTTGAGTCTCTCGATCAACAAGATTTCTAGAGTGCATGAAAACACAAGAGAATTTCACGTGTGTAAGAATTTATTTTCACAGGGGGAGATTTTCATATTCATGAGAATTGATTTTCACGTGCATGAGAATTGGTTTTCATGGGGCAAGATTCTCACATGCGTGAGAATGTAGGAGGATTTCCAGGTGCATGAAAATTGCTCTTGCATGGTTTATAAGCGTATTCTTTCAGCCCTCCTAAATTTGAGCAATGTAACTCCAAAATTCTTGGAGGGTGATTATGTAATTAAATAAAGCTAGGTCCTAAGTCATGCAAAGAGCAAGTATGCATCACATATGTTTTATATTGATATTAAGCCACCCAATCCAGAAACCGAAATAACAAGTGCTACCATGAAGGACATGTCTCTACAAAGAAGGATTGTTAAAAAAATGAACTCATGTGGTCCTCTCTTTTCATGTAAAGATAACATGCCTTTGCACCAATAAACAATGGCTAACTTTGCTTGAAACAGGGTTTTGCGCGTGGTAATGCAAAAAGCTGATCTTCCATTTCAACTTTTGCATGGTAATGCAAAAATTGATCTTCTTGGATACACATATCTTAAAGAGGTATCATTTTTTTGTGTCAAGGACCTATTTACAAGTCTTGTATTTTGTTCATGCCTATTCAAGGGAATCATCCCCTTCACTTTTAACTTTTGGTTGAGTTAAAGGACTCGCGTTCATTACGGTTTGTGGTGTTGGATTTTTCTAAATCCCTAGGGAAGAAACGCTTCGTACAAGTCATCAAGTCTTTCTGCTAAAATGGTTTACATGGTTTAGAATACAAATTATCACAACACCATTGCCATGTAAATTTATATGGGTGGCTAGTCGACATGAATATGGACTTGAAATTGAACGTCGAGTCTTTTGCTACTACAGGTATGTGGATCTAGTATAGAAGAAATTGGTACTTTCTAAGAGAGATGCTAATAGGCTAGAGTACTGAGTGGCATGGTATAACTAAGACTAGGAGACCATACCCATTTGGCAAGAGAACAAAGGAATTCATAAAGTAGGAGGAAAAGGAAGTTCTTAGGGTTAGATTATCCTCAAAGCACCCCAATATCTTTTTGTACTCTAAATAAATTAAGCTACTAGAGTTGCAGTATGAAGCGATGCTATTCATAACATAAGTTTAGTGGCATATCCTTGAAAGACTAGCTATATGGCTTTCTTTAAGCATATCTTTATGCAACACTGAAATCCACACATTTTGGATCTTTCAACAATCGAAATTTGATCGGTTTTTTACAAAACCACTCTAAAGCCTTGAAAAAATGTTTTTTGTAATTTGTATTAAAAATAATATCTAGGCTTAGCTTGTCCTAATTTACACAAACTAACTAAGCCTAAGAGACATTATCTATATTCACGGAATTATAGCTAGTGTAAGGTCCCTCAAAGGCCATGTATGTGTCTCTTTTAATATAGATTTCAATAAGGAAAGAGAGTGCACTTAGAGATTACTTTTACATATTTAGAGTCCATGCATACTAAAAATGTGGAAAAGCAACGCGTTTCTGAAGATGGAACGTTTGCGACTGTATTCAGACGTTTTTGCCTATTCTACCCACAATGGCTCCTGTAGACTAGATGCCTTCCAGTTCTTTTAGATGGTTATATGACCACATTCTGAGTTTTTATCAGAGAGTTATGGCCAAAACAATTTGCTGATTCTGTCAAGGTCTCTACACAGGGAAAACTGTAAGAAGGGGCAGCAAGTAGCCTCAAGGTAATCCTAGAGCTTGAGATGTATATATCCCTTCATTCTTATCTAATACCTTAGAAGAGAAGGTTAGATTGCTATGGTCTTTTGGAGGAAGAGACCAAAACTCCATAGCTTTTCTTTTAATGAAAAAATAGTATGCCGTAGCCCTCCAAAGAGAAGGCTATTTTGCCATAGACCTTTGAAAGAGAGAAAAGTCAGAGTACGGGTAAGGGGACATAAGTCTTGGGGATGATCGGATGATTTCAATCGTACGAGAAGGGATTAGATGACTCTTTATTCTCATATATCAAGTTCTGAAGTTCTTATTAACGAGCAAAGATAACGATAAATGCACTAATGAGGATCATAGATAAATTGGTTTATGAATATGTGTGTTTTGCTTATAAAATGCAGCCAGCTTGTGATGCCCAAGAAACTTGTAAAAGGGTGGAAGAAATATTATCTCGGATGGTTTTACATCGAGGCAGATAGAAATAAAGAAGGATGAAAAAAAGTCGAGAGCAAGCAGCAATGTACCATGCAAGCCTTACTTTGGCGGCTCAAAAGCAAGGAAATTCCTCTCTGCACCATGAAATGAAAATGGAGAACTACTAGTACAATAACCAGAGAAATATGAAGCATGGAAAAAGTTACATATGGCCGTCCTGATCAAAGCAATGGATGAAAGACTAGAGTAGCAAAAGCAAATGTGTGGATTGCTCCTGACAAATTGGCAGTGCTTTTGCAGAAGATGACATTTGGACCAGATGATTCCAAGGAGTTTAAGGAGGTGATTGGTATATTCTATGCATCAGTTGTATGATTATGTTGTTTATTGATGTAGCATATATTGCATGCTCATGGTTCTTATTACTTTGCAAATGAGGGAAGTTTAGCGATATGGTCTACACAGGGCATGGAGCAATCTCATTGGCAAGCAGGATGTGCTTTCCAAAAGACAACTGCTCATGGAGGTGGAATCTATGATATCAATCCAATGAAACAATTACTTCTATGGTGGTATAAAAAGATAGTAATAAGGTTAGAGGAGAAGAAATCTATGTCCAATGGATTATAGGCAATACACAGAGTCATATGTGAGGTAAGAAAGGCATGATTTGAGAATTCATCAGGTAGAGAGACACATGATGAATGGTTGAGAACTCAAGAAAGAGAGAGAAAACCCAAGAGTCAAGTGTTTCAAATGAGCAAATGCAAGTTGAAACTCTGTAATTTTTTGTTGATGCAAATATTACTCTACTAAACCAAAATGGTTTTCACATAGAGCTTGTAAACCAATGTGATATATCACCCATAATCTCACTAACTATAACCATAATATTAAATGATTTTATGTGAGAGTATATGCATACTTGTGTGTGAAGAATTGTATTATTCTTAAAGTGGACTAAAGTATTACTTAAAAGTGCTTTTATAAGTGGTGAGACTTATACATTTTATAGTCTTCTAGCTTTCAAAGCATGGCACGCATCAAGAAAAGTGCTAAGAGGAATCCTACTAAGACTTGCCCAACATAGCCCCATGTCAATATACCAACGGAGACTGATAGTGAGTGCACTCAATCCGACAAGTACAATGCATCCACATCCGCCACGTCACAAGAAGCGTAGATGCAGACCAGGAACTGCTGCTCTTTGAGAAATAAGGAAGTATCAAAAAAGTACAAACTTAATCATACTGAGGGCGCCATTTGCAAGACTTGTGAGAGAGATATTGCAAGATCTCGAGCAGCGAATGTCTCGTAATAGGTTCTGACTTAGTTCTACACAGTCAACAATGTGTAGTAGCGATGGTCACCCCAAGCGTTGCTAGCTCTTAAAGAAGCACCTGAGGCATATTCGGTGGACCTCATGCATGATGGTCAGTTGTTGGTAGCTATTCATGCGAAGCGCATCACTCTTATGGACAAGGATTTGAGACTTGTACGAAGGATTCGTAATAATGGCAATGCCCTCAGTTTGAATATGGATAATATGATTGGAGTAAATCATATGATGCATTGTAAACCTGTGTTTCAATGTATTCTATGAGAAGTGTTTTTAATATAAGTACAATTTGATGTTTCTTTCTTAATATCTTGGGTGTGATTATCTTTTTCTCTCGTATAGTTTTTCAAGTTTATCGAAAGCATTATTTTTTTGTTCATAGGCCTCATATGGATTTAGGTTTTTTCACACAACATGTATGCATGAAAGACCATAAATGTATAAAATTTCAATGAATTTAGAAATTTTAAAAATTTTATCTTTACTTTAAAAATTAGATTACTTTAAACATGGAACGAAGTTCTAGAAACCCTTGGGAGTTAGTGAGATGTTGCATCAGAGGGGCTCTTATAAATAAGGAAATTACTAAATCTAATAAAAATTACTAAAAAATTAAGAGTTATTTATTTTCATTCTATAAAAATATCAATATAAGTTATATTTTCAATTTTTGAAGTTATAAATATAAGGTTAGAGTCTTTCGTTTTCATTCTATTTTTGTTTTATCTTCTTCAAGAACATGGCTCGCACGAAGCAAACTACCAAGAGGTTTGACCCCGTGAAGGTCAGGCCCCCACCACCACCCACACGTCACAAACGTCGGTGGAGACACCGGCAGCGTCGCTCTTCGGGAAATCAAAAAGTACCAGAAGACGATAGACCTTCTGATCTCGAGGAGGCCTTTTTATCGCCTCATTATAGGGAGATTATGGATGATTTGAACGTAAGTCGACTATCTCGATGGCATCCTCGGGTTGAACAATTGTGAGGCTCCCACACGATGGACAACAGTACCTTTGGAAGCTCTTAAAGAGGTTGCTGAAGCTTTATTGGTGGACATATATGGTGACATAGTGTACACAGCAGTCCATGCCAAGAGAGTCACCATCACTGACAAAGATATACGGCTAGTTCTACGCATGCGGCAGTGGAGGGAAGATTATGGTGATGATGAGCTGTAGTTAAGGGTCTCATGTATATTTCACAATGTAATCTCATGCGATCAAGATGTAAATGCTTTACTTAATGAAAATATTTTTTTTGATCCTTCCCAAGTGTCTACTTGGGAAGGATCCTTCCCAAGTGTCTACTTGTATTGTGATTTCAATTTCAAATTAATGATAAATATTATTTGTTGATCGCACGAATACAACAAAACTTGAAAAATATATTTTTATTAATATAGAAACTGTTACATCATGACATAGAAGCAAGTACAAAAATCCTAAACTCTGCGCCTCTTAGAACTAGGCTCAAAAGAGTCAGTAGGATGTTTAAGCGAAGGAATTACAACAAAATTTCCTTCGAGCTTGAGCTGGATAGCATGAAGATCAATTTTCCCAGTCGCAAGGCCTAGCCCAACTAGTGAATGATTCTTCCCTCCACGCTGAGCTTCGAACAAGTATAGGAGCTTGCAGCGCTTCACAAGCACCACCTTCTCTAAGCTTGTTTTCACACGCATAGGCTTGAATGCAGCACCCCTATTATTTTATTGTCTTAAGAGATTTGGGCAAAGATATGACAAAAAGATCCATGTTACATGGATCTAGAATCCCAGCTCTCTCATTGGTCAGGCCAATCTTTTGTTATTCACTCCTTAAGGGGAAAAATGGAGAGTCCATATTTCTCCTAATGTGTCTTGCACACAAATAATAATTTTGTATTAGATGTATGCAAGTTACAATCTCTAATGGCAAAATTTTATAGTATATCTGTTGCAGAATGTGGAGGCAAGCTAAAATTTATTTTAAAGCTTGATGAAAGTGAGGTTATCAAAGGTTAGAAGTTAGAACGTGTTAGTCTAACTCTCATGAATAAAGCACTGGCCTAACATCTTGCTTGGTTATCCTGATTACTTTAGTGTACAGTCTAAGAATGAAATTTGGTGGCTTGCTGCATTTGAAGTACCAAAGGAAGATCATGAGATTTTTTTTAAACTTGACAGAGATACCTAATACAGTGTAACATCAAAATCATGGTGAAAGTTTGCATGTGGAAGGTTATGGTGAGTATCAAGTGGAATGGCACCTTGTTGGAGATGTCAAAGCTTTGAAGTGCACGTTTGGTGTGTCAAATGTAGAAAATGCTGAGTTTCCTTGCATATATTGTGTGTGTTCTAGAAAGAAAGGTAAGAATGGGAAGAAACGAGAAGGGTGTCCTACACATGATCAATTTGTTTGCCGCGGGGGGCAAATCGTACGAGTAGATCCTAAGTGGTATGCTATTCTTGACATCCCCTTGACAAGAGTACACTTTTGCTCTTTGCATGCACTAGTGAGGATCATAGATAAATTGGTTTATGAATATGTGTGTTTTGCTTATAAAATGCAGCCAGCTTGTGATGCCCAAGAAACTTGTAAAAGGGTGGAAGAAATATTATCTCGGATGGTTTTACATCGAGGCCAGGTAGAAATAAAGAAGGATGAAAAAAAGTCGAGAGCAAGCGGCAATGTACCATGCAAGACTTACTTTGGCAGCTCAAAAGCAAGGAAATTCCTCTTTGCACCATGAAATGAAAATGGAGAACTACTAGTACAATAACCAGAGAAATATGAAGCATGGAAAAAGTTACATATGGCCGTTCCTGATCAAAGCAATGGATGAAAGACTAGAGTAGAAGCAAATATGTGGATTGCTCTTGACAAATTGGCAGTGCTTTTACAGAAGATGACATTTGGACCAGATGATTCCCAGGAGTTTAAGAAGGTGATTGGTATATTCTATGCATTAGTTCTTTTATATGTTTTTAGAGACTAACTATGATTATGTTGTTTATTGATGTAGCATATATTGCATGCTCATGGTCCTTACTTTGCAAATGAGGGAAGTTTAGCGCAATGGTCTACAGAGGGCATGGAGCAATCTCATTGGCAAGCACAAGGTGCTTTCCAAAAGAGAACTGCTCATGGAGGTGGAATCTATGATATCAATCCAATGAAACAATTACTTTTATGGTGGTATAGAAAGATAGTAATAAGGTTAGAGGAGAAGAAATCTATGTCCAATGGATCATAGGCAATACACAGAGTCATATGTGAGGTAAGAAAGGCATGATTTGAGAATTCATCAGGTAGAGAGAAACATGATGAATGGTTGAGAACTCAAGAAAGAGAGGGAAGCAAAATGTGGAAAACCCGAGAGTCAAGTGTTTCAAATGAGAAAATGCAAGTTGAAACTCTGTAATTTTTTGTTGATGCAAGTATTACTCTACTAAACCAAAATGGCTTTTACATAGAGCTTGTAAACCAATGTGATATATCACCCATAATCTCACTAACTATAACCATAATATTAAATGATTTTATGTGTGAGAGTATATGCATACTTGTGTGTGAAGAATTGTGTTATTCTTAAAGTGGACTAAAGTATTACTTAAAAGTGCTTTATTATAAGTGGTGAGACTTATACATTTTATAGTCTTCTAGCTTTCAAAGCATGGCACGCACCAAGAAAAGTGCTAAGAGGAATCCTACTAAGACTCGCCCAACATAGCCCCACGTTAATATACCAATGGAGACTGATAGTGAGTGCACTCAATCTGACAATCCAGGAGGCACTAATACAGTACAATGCATCCACATCCGCTACGTCACAAGAAGCGTAGATGGAGAACGGGCACTGCTGCTCTTTGAGAAATAAGGAAGTATCAGAAAAGTATAAACTTAATCATACTGAGGGCGCCATTTGCAAGACTGGTGAGAGAGATATTGCAAGATCTCCAGCAGCGAATGTCTCGTAATAGGTTCTGACTTAGTTCTACACAGTCAACAATGTGTAGTAGCGATGGTCACCCCAAGCGTTGCTAGCTCTTCAAGAAGCACCTAAGGTATATTCGGTGGACCTCATGCATGTTGGCAGCTATTCATGCGAAGCGCATCACTCTTATGGACAAGGATTTGAGACTTGTTTGAAGGATTCGTAATAATGGCAATGCCTTCAGTTTGAATATGGATAATATGATTTGAGTAAATCATATGATGCATTGTACACCTGTGTTTCAATGTATTATATGAGAAGTGTTTTAAATATAAGTACAATTTGATGTTTCTTTCTTAATATCTTGGGTGTGATTATCTTTTTCTCTCGTATAGTTTTTCAAGTTTATGGAAAGCATTATTTTTTTGTTCATAGGCCTCATATGGATTTAGGTTTTTTCACACGTATGCATGAAAGACCGTAAATGTATAAAATTTCAATGAATTTAGAAATTTTAAAAATTTTGTCTTTACTTTAAAAATTAGATTACTTTAAACATGTAACGAAGTTCTAGAAACCCTTGGGAGTTAGTGAGATGTTGCATCAGAGGGGCTCTTATAAATAAGGAAATTACTAAATCTAATAAAAATTACTAAAAAATTAAGAGTTATTTATTTTCATTCTATAAAAATATAAATATAAGTTATATTTTCAATTTTTGAAGTTATAAATATAAGGTTAGAGTCTTTCGTTTTCATTCTATTCATGTTTTATCTTCTTCAAGAACATGGCTCGCACAAAGCAAACTACCAAGAGGTTTGACCCCATGAAGGTAAGGCCCCCACCACCACCCACACATCGCAAACATCCGTGGAGACCCGGCACCGTCGCTCTTCGAGAAATCAAAAAGTATCAGAAGACGATAGACCTTCTGATCTCGAGGAGGCCTTTTCATCGCCTCATTATAGGGAGATTATGGATGATTTGAACACAAGTCGACTATCTCGATGGCATCGTCGGGTTGAACAATAGTGAGGCTCCCACACGATGGACAACAGTAGCTTTGGAAGCTCTTTAAGAGGTTGGTGAAGCTTTTTTGGTGGACATATATGGTGACATAGTGTACAGAGCAGTCCATGCCAAGAGAGTCACCATCACTAACAAAGATATACGGCTAGTTCTACGCATGCGGCAGTGGAGGGAAGATTATGGTGATGATGAGCCGTAGTTAAGGGTCTCATGTATATTTCACAACGTAATCTCATGCGATCAAGATGTAAATGCTTTACTTAATGAAAATATTTTTTTTGATCCTTCCCAAGTGTCTACTTGTATTGTGATTTCAATTTCAAATTAATGATAAATATTATTTGTTGATTGCACGAATACAACAAAACTTAAAAAATATATTTTTATTAATATAGAAACTGTTACATCATGACATAGAAGCAAGTACAAAAATCCTAAACTCTGCGCCTCTTAGAACTAGGCTCAGAAGAGTCAGTAGGATGTTTAAGCGAAGGAATTACAACAAAATTTCCTTCGAGCTTGAGCTGGATAGCATGATGAGATCAATTTTCCCAGTGGCAAGGCCTAGGCCAACTAGTGTTGATTTCACACGCATAGGCTTGAATGCAGCACCTTTGTTAAAGCCTTGATCTTCATTAGAGAGACTTGTTCATCAAGGGAGCATACTTTGTGAAAGACAATAATGTCTTGGAAGATTTTGCCAATGTTCTCCTTCAAAGCTGCATCCAAGACTCTTCCTCCACCATCCCTTGTTCCAGCAACTCTAGATGCAAACTCATCGACATAGACAATTTCCTGAAGAAAATATTTGCATGCAAAATAAAATATAAAAAATTATTCTAACATACATTTGCATGAAAAAAAATATTTACAAATGAGATGAAATTGTTCGTGCTGCAGATGCAAGGCCATCCTCACCAGCCTTCGGCTCGCATGCCAGTAGGCTCATGCATCCCATATTACATGTGTGGGGTCCCTAGGCCCCTGAGGCCCCACACTAAAGTTTTTAGGAAGATTTAAAAAAAAGAAATTTACGTACCTTCTCAGCCTCATCATTATGTTTCCTGTCCAATGTAGCTAGGTCTGCCCCCTATAGGTCTGCCCCCAGGGATCTCTCTATGACCATGTATAGGGTCCAAGAGGTCAATGCGTGGTCGAGGTCCAAAGAGATCCTCCTACAGCCTCTTAAATTTTGCATTTAAGATATCATATTGAGAAGCAGCTTCTGCAGCACTTCTTTGGATGTGGATGATTACAGAGACATTATCCATGCTCGTGCCATCGTATCGGCCAATCTCAGCTACTTGTGGAAGGACATCCATAGTGTCAAAGTCAATGAGGTCTTCATCAACATCCCAGACAAGGTGGTAGTAGAGCTCTTCCTCCCTCAAATCCTAGACCTCAAGGATATCCTACATGAGAAAGTACTCAATACCATCTATAGTGATGGCACTCAATGATGCAAGTTTTGCATTCTCAGTAGGATGGGCTGCCTCTTGGTGGATAGTCGACAAGTCCAAAGACAAGCTACGTGCCTCCTCTTCTTGTTATCTAGGACTGTCTCCTCTGGCTCCTTCTCTTCATATGTGAGAGGCACCATTGGCTCCTCATCATTCTCCTCTTCAAAATCAGAGCATAATATATAAATAGCAAAGGCAATATCTCACTCTGATGAGATCGATCGGGTTTGCCTCCTCAAAAGTGAGGGGCACAGAGGTAGATCGGAAGGGGGGGGAGGGACATATGCAAGTTCTCTTAGCACAACCTTAGGCTATGGTTTTCACCAGTCCTCATGGAGAAGAGGAACTCTAGGGGTATCCACCGAGCAGTGGAGTCAAGGATAAAGATTGTGATATCATCACATCCCGCGCAAAAATGCAAGCACTGAGCTATCGGGCTCTAGAGTCCTAAATATATTCTCAGCTCAACACTATAACAAAACCTAGGGTAAATCTGGTCCCACATCTGACCGTAACAGGTTTCACTCATCCACAGTACGAACGCAATGTTAATATTTATTTCATTAAAACTCCAAGAGCTCCAACACATACTGCATGAGGAGGTACTCCACCCCTTCAATGGTGATGGCACTCAATGAAGCTAGTGGTGGGTCATGACTTTGGGTTTCGTGAGGCTGGATGGATGCAATTTATACTTATGTTTATTATTATACTTAAAATATCTATAAACTTATATTTATTTTAATACCTTATGTTTATACTTTAGTAAATAAAGGACACTTCAATAAAATATGATAAATAATAAATCATACTTCTATTTTTGGTTACATATTATTATTATATTATGTTATTTACAAAGTTACTTATATTATTATTTACACTTAAATATATACTTAAAGTTATATTTATTTTTATACTTATATCCATAGACTTTAAATTAATGACACTTCATTAAAATATAAGAAATCATAAATCATATTTATAATTCTAGGATAAATAATTATATTATTGTTTACACTTAAATATATATTTATACTTATATTTACATATTTATATATTTATACTTATATTATTGTTTACACTTAAATATATATTTATACTTATACTTATCTTTATTTTCTTATATATTAATAGGTTCGAAACACAATAGACATATAAAAGCCATTACAATTTATGAAAATGAAATAAAATTATATTTACAACACTTTTAGAGAAACAATTTGTAATATTCACTTGGAAGAATAATAATTACATGGACTCTACAATCTCAACGATGTGTGGAGCAACACACTGCTTGCATGTTTTGCAATGTTCACTTCGACTCCCAACCTTCCTAACATCTAACTTGAAATAAAAATTACAAAGGAGATCATTGGACATGAGTTGGATTTCCTACCTCAGAAAACTAAGGGGCCAATGACTTTCTACATTAACGCTAAAAGGGTCACGACCCTCCCAAATAATATTCACATCAATGAGTGCTGAATGTGTGCCATCTCGCATGTCTTGGTCTAAGGTAAGCCACTCCCCTTGTAGAAGTCGCCACCTCCTATATGCTTGAAGCGAACGTACAAAGTTTGTCTTGCAATGTACCTGTCATAAAAAACAAACAACCAACATAAAAACAAAAAAATAAAAAAACAATAATCAACAATAAAAAATCAACAACAAACATAAAAACATGAAAATAATATCAATCAACCGATACGGTGTCTTGCAATGAAGTACTTATTATGAATAAAAACTATAAACAATCAACAACACTGTATTCTTACCTAAAGGTAACATCTGACTTAGTGATTCTGCACTCAATGATATCATCATGGTGAGTTCTCTTGAGATGCCATGACTCACCTAGTAATTGAGTCATCCAATTCTTAGATGGGCTGTATTGATACGTAATCTTAGTTTTCTTTACTACTTCACAGGATCCAAATAAATGTGCAAACAAACCAAATGGTATAAACCAACTTAGATGCACATCTCTAGAGCCTGTGGAGGGTTTCATGGCAGCATGAACATCAATTTTTATCTTTACCCTACATGCCTCTAACATGTCTAAGCTAGGATTATACCATTCCTGGCTAGACAACGGTGGAAGTGGAATGTACTCCAAACTTTGTCTCTCCACAACATATGTGGAATCATAAAAGTAAATATTCTGAGATGCCAATTCGCTTGCACTCTTGTTGTCATAGATCAAGGCACCTTTCTTTGCATGTAAAACATTTAGCTTTCCACTTAAGCACTCTACATTTTACCATTCATGTAGAGTGGATATAAAGCTGCAAGCACAAACATGCTTGTATTAAAACATGCTTGGACTCAAAGCACAATAACACAAAGCACAGAGATATAAACTTACTGTTAGGCTTATTTCCCATACTGAAGTTGTCATGATGCACTCGAATCTCTTTCACTACAAGACACTGCTGCCATACACGCGTTCAATACACGCGATAAGTTACGGACGCGTGTATGATCGCGCATGTATATGAGTAGTATCGGGTGCGCGTATATTGGCGTCTAAATTCGCTTGTATTGAAGTTTCAGAAACGCGTTTACCAGCGCGTGTATATTGGCATCTAAATTCGAGTGTATACTGGTTTCAAAAATGCGTGTATCAGTGTGTGTATATACACACAAATATGCACGCATTATTACACACGAGAATTTTATTAAGAAAAACTCCATTCCTTTACAAAATTAAAAACTATTTTCTTTAAACCATCTCATAGTACATTACAGTATATATCCTTACACAATCCCACTACATGCATTTATAACAACGAAATATATTCAAAAATAAATCATGAGATGATAATAAAAGACAACATATACAATCGAAATGTCATCAATTTAGAATGATACAGTGATGGATTAGTTAGGGTTCGATCTCATCTTCAATAAGATCCATCCTTGCCAAACGATCAACATCAATATCCATTTGATCAATTTGTAAGGCTACAATTAAATTTATTCCACTATCGATATTCTGTCCATTGATAATGGTATCGATGTCTTGATCATCCTCATCAACATCACCATCATCCTCAATGGTAGGGTCATTCTTATGATCATGAGAAATGGCATGCTCATCCTCATTATCATGATCATCTCTTATTTCTTGATCATCGATCACAACATCTTCATTGGCATGTTTGACATCATCTTCATTGTGGCTTGTTACATCCTCCATATGCTCCATATCAGTGAATGTATTATACATCACTTTGGAACGTGGTGCAATAGGGATAACGTACCACCATTTAATGTCATGCACCATTGGCAGATAGATAACCTACTCAAATACACATACTGCAGTAATTAATTAGCATATCAAAAGTCAAGGGGTACGTGAGCTTAGATATATATGTACATGAAACAGATTAGTAAAAAAATGCATACCTGCTCACATTGTTGTGGCAATACGAGCCTATCTTTCTTTGTTTGCCAAAACTTTGTAAAGTCAATAGTTACATAGCCACTTACATGGCGTTTTATCGTTGCATTAGGCCCTTTTTTCACCACGTTCATTTGCCATTTGACATCCAAAACATACACAAAGAAGCGACAAAAGTCAAGCCTAAATATGTCTTGGATTGTGCCATAATAATCATCCATTTTTCCATTAGCTCCCTCAAAGCTACTAATGACACCGCAATCTTGTGTATTCCTATTTTCTTCAATTCTTTGTGTTCGAAAATGCTTGTCTTCACACCATATAGCATTGAACATAGTGCACTGGACCAAAATACAAGCAATATTTGTGTAAGCAATGTGAATAAATATTAAAAGCAAATCACTTACAACTAATGCAAAACATTAGTTCTATGTACCTTTAACATTAGTTCGATGTACCTTTAACATTAGTTCTATGTACCTTTAACATGCATCCTCGTGCATACTCCCATTCTTCCGCCGTGATACGCAGCCCCTCGCCGCTCTCTACTCCCTCTATTTCCTCGTGCAACCAATCAACATGGATATCATTCGGAAGTGTTGCTAGATACTTAGGGTACGCCTTACGAGAGCCATGTTTCCTCTGAAAGAGAGCTCTTTCTGCTTGCCTTTTTGTCTTTGCATCCTCATATCTTGTAAAGCATCTGCTCATCACATCACTATTAAGGATGCAAGTGAAATTGAGATCATCAATCAATGTTCTGTCAATTACTTTACTCTGTCCTTTTCCTTGAGGCACAATAGAGGTCATCCTCAAGTCCTCTTCATTGCTCCATAGTCGTGTGGCTAAGAGCTATCCACCTGACCAAGAAATTCTGAAATATATACAAGAGACTCTTGTATCAACCAACCCTCGGCCATGCTTCCTTCAGGCCTTGCACTTTGCCTCACAAAGTCTTTTAAGATCTTCATGAAGCGCTCTAGGAAGAACATCCACGTGCATGCACAGTGCCACATAAAGCAATTTCATCCACTAAATGCACAATGAGATGTAGTTGACTTGTGAGAATGGTTCGCGAAAAAGTCTCCTCTACCAAACAAACCACCTCCACTGCCATAACACGCGCATCATCCAATGTGGCTGGATCAATTGCTTTAGAACTGACATATCTGAAAAATAAATGAATAGTATGTTATACCTCATGCACGTTCATTTTGCAAGGTATAATGAAGGGTGCTCTGACATGGGTTTTACATACCTCACAAGCTCGCCCATTTTATAAATATATTTTTTCAAACTCTTATTTGCACAATGGTCGATCCTAGTATAGGTAGTATGAACTGCGCACATAAGAGCAAATGTATGTATGGTTTATGGCATTACAAAATTTAATCTCAACGTACAAGACTTGGAAAACACTTACTTGGAGCATCTTGTGCCAATCGTGGGACTTCAACCCATATAGTTACTCAACGCCTCTTTTCTTAGTGGTTGTAAAGGCTCCCTTCAATGATCTCATGCATCCAGTGGGAGTATGCAAAGTGGTGATGGCCTGCTTTACTTGCTTCTCCTCTTTCTTTGATATAATCCATGGTGCAGGCGGAAGACGAACGTGCCCACCCTCCTCTTGTGTGGCCAAGCTTGACGCATACGTCCTGCGACCCGGAAGTCCTCTCATATGCTAACATTGTCTCGTTTACCAATAACATGTTGAAAAAAACAAGATTGAAAAACATTACTATACCTGTTCATGCCATCTGGAGGAAGAATATTTGTAGACTCCCAAATACGCTTCTAATCTTTTGCACGAAGTGTTTGTGGAGGAATGTTACTCTTACTAGCAACATATTTAGGATGATCTGACGGGAGAAATCGATGATGATTATCGAATATGGTCTTACACAAACCGTCAGCATACTCATGTACTAACGAAGGGCCACAAACAGGACATACATGTTTACCCGATGTTTTCAAATCTATAAAAATATAAATATAAGTTAGAATAATAAAGTCAATAGTTAATTAATATAGCCAATAGTATTACAGTAGGGAGGTAATTAGAATTCTTACCAGAACAATCGCTGTATCCTGGAAAGCCATGCATTGTCCACATTAACACTGCTTTTAAGTCGAAGTGTCAAGAGGAGGGAGGCCTACTAATGTCCACCACTGCAACACCTCTCCATAGTTCCTCCAACTCATCAATCAATAGTTCAAGATAAACATCCATACCCGATGTTTTCAAACCTGTTGATCCTTTGTCCCAACCACACATCGCGATTACGATGACGCATTGTCTCATCCTCACCAGAACTGCTTGAGGAGGTTGATGACATCCTATGTACAAAAGAACAAACACAAAATCATAATCAATTTTTAATGAAAGTATAAAAATTTCTATAAATCACATGTAGCAACGCGTCTACATCGTGAAAATTGCGTGTATCAGCGCGTCTACATCCTGAGAATCGCTTGTATAAGCGCGGCTACATCTTAAAATCGCGTGTATATACATGGCTACATCCTTAAAATTGCATGTATAAACACAGCTGATTTATTATACACGCAAAAATACACGCACTGTTACACCCGATGACCTGTCTATACCTAAAATAACCCGCCGCCTTCTCCAAAAAAACATTTTCAAACTAAGATTTCCTCTCCTTCGTCGCCGCCTCTTCCAACAGAGCACTAAACCTAAGTGCAAGGAGCAGACACGGGTGAAGGAAACCAGCCAAAAAGAAGACTCACTTTTTCAGAGGTGAGTCAGTTTGTCCTTTGTCCTATCTCTTTCCTTCCATTTGTTTATGCTATTGTCTCTTTCCTTCTCCTTCTCTGGTAGTACTTTTGTGAACGATTGTGACAGTGGGCTTTCTTATAAGGACGATTTATCAGAGGTCGGTCGCTTTCAAATTTTTTTTGCATAGGCCGCGTGTAGGAACGCGTGTATGTCTGCATGTATGCTGTTTGTACAGATGTTCACGTGCATATACACGTGTTTTTGGATGGGTGTATACACGCGACTGTGTTTCGCCCATGCTTGTGCTCTAGGTTCTTCAGAGAGATGATCCCATTTGCATATGGCTTGCCTTCACAAAATCATATGTCCTAGCTTGCATTTGTGCTTTGATGCAATCATGTATATACTTTTATTTTTGCAGATTCTTTGTGGATCCAAGTTCTTCATCCGATCCATTTGCGTATGGCACTTGGATGATGGAGATGCTAAATCATTTTGGGCGCCATCCTGGTCCAGTTGAGCTTACAGAGTACATGTATGTCCATCCCCCTCTTGGATTGGCTGGTATCTATACCCCACCTCCGAGTATCCATGTCAGTCCACTGCGGTCTATGCCTGCGAGTCCGATGAGACGGCATGCAGCTTCTCCTCTTCCATGCCCACCGAGGAGACATACCCCGTCCTAGACACACTCACGCACACCCTCCCAGGCACCGTCACGTCAGGGCTCACAGCCACCATCACGTACTCCCTCACAACCACAGTCACGTAGATAATCCCCCAGTTCGTGACTCCACCCGCAGTACAGAGGAGAGCAAACGCCGCAGTAAGAAGAGTGGGAGTGGAGGATGCAGTGGGTGCTTTGGTGGGGGAGGTATTAGGGCACGCAGTGAGAGAGGAGATAGAGGGAGAAGAGTTAGAGGAGACAGTGAGGATGAGGAGGAGGTGAGAGAGGTGGAGGGAGTGATCTGCTATGATGTGACGGATAGGGGCGAGATAGTGATGGATGCGAGGGGGAAAGAGGTAATGGAGTACATGCGTGGGGTAGTATTAAACTTGTATAGAAATTATTTTATTAGATTTAAAGATCAAAATAGCCGATTAGTTGGGGAGGTGATAGATGCTGTACATAGTCGGTACCCCAATCCCCCACATGCGACATTCGCGGATGTATGGGAAAGGACGCGAATAAGGGAGATCTTAAGTAATAAAAGATCTCACCTTAAGAAACTCACGTACGATGATGGGCTAAATGCAGCTGTGGGTGGCTATCCTGCTGAGAAACCTGCCCACTGTGCATAAACGTACGTGAAAGGCGGCAGAGAAACATGCAGAGGGTGGCGTGAAGAGCAGGTAGCATGTGGAGGCACGACGGATCCAGATGAAGACCATTGGATCTTCGCATTTCGGATCTGGCCGCGTCGAGTCATGGGAGGCAGAGTTTGTAAGTATCTTGCCACTTTATTTGATTGTTTACTTAATTCATTGATTCTATGATTGTTTTAATATTACAAATTGTGTTGATTATGATACAGCAACGGGTTACGAGGAGGAAGCCCATAGCTCGCCCATAGCCCCACGATACTGGGTATGCTCGCCGGCATAGCAGACAAGACACGTGGGCCCTCTTCAGAGCCGAGGGACGTATTATGGACGCGCAGTTTGAGATGGCCATGAGACCATACGGTCCACATGTACTTGAAAACTCTAAACGAATGATTTTGGTTTATTGAATTACATATATATATATACTTATATACTATATATTACTTGAACAGGCACAAGCTGCTGCTGCACCTACTAATGATCTTGCCACTGATGATCCACCCGCCGCCACTGCAGAGGGTGGACGTGAGCACTACTCATCGGACATTCCGACCGATGTGAGCTCATCTGATCATGGAGGGAGCAGCGAGTCATCATCTGGGTCTGAGTAGTACTCAGACTTATAGTATCACATTCCATATTGAGGATGTGGTTGTATATATATTTTTGTAACTGAAGCCATGGGCTACTTCGACATATGGACTCCCTTGTATATATGTGTACACATAAAATTTTGATAGTAATATTGAATTGTGAATTGATAGTATTGCATTCATGTCTGTCTTGAATCGTGTATTAACAATGTATGCATTTATGTCGTTCTTGTCTTAAATCTTCCTCGTGGTGGATGGTGCAATACACCAAAAAAAAAATCCAGAGAGTGCTATTGGGTGGTGCTGGAATGCTGGAACAGCATTCAGGTACCAAATAGTTTTTTTTTTTGCTCTCTGTTCGCGTGTATAGACGCATCAACTCTGCAAAAAGTCGCGTGTATATACGCGGATACTCTGTGAAATGCGCGTGTATAAGCGTAGCTAAACTGGCAAAACGAGTGTATACACCCGCGTATCAGCGCATCTAAGAGCAGCTAAACTAACAAAATGCGTGTATACGCCCTCGTATCAATGCGTCTAACTGCTTCTATACATGCGCTTTTAGACGCATGTCTCTGGCCGCGATGATACATGGGCCCGTTACTTTTTTTCCACAAGTAACAAAATGCGTGTATATGCCCTTGTATCAATGCATCTAACTGCTTCTATACATGCGCTTTTACACGCATGTCTCTGGCCGCGATGATACACGCGCTGATACACGGGCCCGTTACTTTTTTTCCACAAGACATTTTTAGCGGCTAGGAGCGCGGGTCTGAGCCCGATTCCTTGTAGTGTTTGTGCATATAAACATGCTGAATGAAAGCGTCGATTATTGTACCATTGGTGCGTCTCTTGAACTCTATGATTCTATCTTTCCATTGTTTGTTGGGGTCTGTTATATCTTTGAGCTTGACCTTGAAACTCCCATGAGTACTTGGTCTCATTAAAAACCAATTTAACTTACTATATTGATCAGAAATCCAACTATCTTCATCATCTCTCCTATTAAACACCTCCACTGTGTGAATATTACTGATATTCCTCCTTCTTGAAGACATATACACAAATTAATAAATTAGACTGCATGATTAATAAATATCTATGTTAAGATTATAAGCAACAAATAAATATTATAACAAGAAATAAACAGAAACCTATTGCTTTGATTCACACAATCTTGTTTCTTACAACTTATGAAAATGAACATAAACACATCAAGACAAAACATAAACAAACCCTAAACCTATGATCATTACTCACAAGTATTTTATGCCACTTAAAATCATGATAGCTATTTATGGTATAGAGAAGATTATAAGCAACAAGTAAAGATTAAAATAACACGAAATAAACAGCAACTTACTGCTTTGATTTGCACAATCTTATTGCTGACAACCTTGCTCCTATGAAAATAAACAACAACACATCAAGACAAAACATAAACAAACCTATCTTACATCAAGACAAAACAAAGACAAACCCTGCACATATGATCATTACTCATAAGAATTTGATGCCGCTTCAAATCTAGATAGCTATTTGTGGCGCAACGAAGAGAAAGTTCATGCGAGAAAACATACATATACTCATAGAGGTTTTGTCCAAATGAGATGAAATTTTATGAGGAGAGAGCTATCGTGGAGAACAACATACCTGTAAAATTTCATGAAGAAAGAACTAGAGCTGCAGAAGATATGGCAAAATTGAATTCTACTAAAAAAAGGGGAGCAATGAAAAGGTAGTGAAATGCAAAAGGAGGAAAAGTAATAAGTTAAATATAAAAAAAAGAAAAAAATAAAATTCGATTTTCAAACTTCCATGTGCTGACCACAAGCAAGGTGGATAGAAAGTGAGAGATAGAGAATGCAATAGAAGTGAATGAAAATAACCCCTACTTATACTTATAAATATAAATTTATATATTATTTCATTAAAACTTTAATAAAGTAATATATATTTTATTAAAATTTTAATGGAGTAATATTTATTTCATTAAAACTCCAAGAGCTCTAACACATACTGCATGAGGAGGTACTCCACCCCTTCAATGGTGATGGCACTTAATGAAGCTAGTGGTGGGTCATGACTTTGGGTTTCGTGAGGCTGGATGGATGCAATTTATGCTTATGTTTATTATTATACTTAAAATATCTATAAACTTATATTTATTTTAATACCTCATGTTTATACTTTAGTAAATAAAGGACACTTCAATAAAATATGATAAATAATAAATCATACTTCTATTTTTGGTTACATATTATTATTATATTATGTTATTTACAAAGTTACTTATATTATTATTTACACTTAAATATATACTTAAAGTTATAATTCTAGGATAAATAATTATATTATTGTTTACACTTAAATATATATTTATACTTATATTTATAAATATACTTACTTATACTTATCTTTATTTTCTTACATATTAATAGGTTCGAAACACAACAGATGTATAAAAACCACTACAATTTATGAAAATGAAATAAAATTAAATTTACAACACTTTTAGAGAAATAATTTGTAATATTCACTTGGAAGAATAATAATTACATGGACTCTACAATTTCAAGGATGTGTGGAGCAACACACTGCTTGCATGTTTTGCAATGTTCACTTCGACTCTCCCAACCTTCCTAACATCTAACTTGAAATAAAAATTACAAAGGGGATCATTGGACACGAGTTGGATTTCCTGTCTCAGAAAACTAAGAGGCCAATGACTTTCTACATTAACACTAAAAGGGTCACGACCCTCCCAAAGAATATTCACATCAATGAGTGCTGAATGTGTGCCATCTCGCATGTCTTGGTCTAAGCTAAGCTACTCCCCTCGTAGAAGTCACCTCCTATACTTGAAGCAAATGCACAAAGTTTGTCTTGCAATGAAGTACCTATCATAAAAAATAAACAACCAACATAAAAACAAAAAAATAAAAAAACAACAATCAACAATAAAAAATCAACAACAAACTTAAAAACATGAAAATAATAACAATCAACCGATCGGTGTCTTGCAATGAAGTACTTATTAGGACTAAAAACTATAAACAATTAATAGCATTGTATTCTTACCTAAAGGTAACATCTGACTTAGTGATTCTGCACTCAATGATATCATCATGGTGAGTTCTCTTGAGATGCCATGACTCACCTAGTAATTAAGTCATCCAATTCTTAGATGGGCACTTGTATTGATACATAATCTTAGTTTTCTTTACTACTTCACAGGATCCAAACAAATGTGGAAACAAACCAAATGGTATAAACCAACTTAGATGCACATCTCTAGAGCCTATGGAGGGTTTCATGGCAGCATGAACATCAGTTTTTATCTTTACCCTACATGCCTCTAACATGTCTAAGTTAGGATTATACCATTCCTGGCTAGACAACGGTGGAAGTGGAATGTACTCCAAACTTTGTCTCTCCACAAAACATGTGGAGTCATAAAAGTAAACATTCTGATATGCCAATTCGCTTGCACTCTTGTTGTCATAATCAAGGCATCTATCTCTGCATGTAAAATATTTAGCTTTCCACTTAAGCACCCTACATTTTACCATTCATGCAGAGTTCATGGATATAAAGCTGCAAGCACAAACATGCTTGTATTAAAACATGCTTGGACTCAAAGCACAATAACACAAAGCACAAAGATATAAACTTACTGTTAGGCTTATGGCTCGCACTGAAGTTGTCATGATGCACTCGAATCTCTTTGTGCATATAAACATGCTGAATGAAAGCCTCTATTATTGTACCATTGGTGCGTCTCTAGTTGAACTCTATGAGAAAGATGCTACTAGGCCATAGTACTTAATCGAACATGTTCCCAATTGATATATGTCTATATCTTGAGAAAGATGCTACTAGGCCATAGTACTTAATCGATCACGTTCCCAATTGATAGATGTCCAATCTTGAGAAAGATGCTACTTAGCCATAGTCCTCAATCAATCACATTCCCAATTGATAGATTCATCACCAATGTAAATCATGTCCAAAGATTTTAAAGGATTTAGGGTTTTTACCTCTATTTTCCTGAAAGCATTTGGATTCAAGGTCATGGTGCTTCCATAACATAGCCTTAATAAGTGAGATACCACAACAAATTGATAGTAGGTCCATTGAATAAGGTGCCACAAAAAGCAACACATATTTTCTTAGAAAAAGTGATTGAGGGGAAAAAACAAACTTCCTTTAAAAAAACATAAGATGCAAAGACACACCCCAAAACTCAAGATTTTCCATTTGGTCCCGTAATTCTTAAAGTGATTTGGGGTTTTTACATTTATTTCCATGAAAGCATCAGGATTCAAGGTCATGGTGCTTCCATAACATAGCATTAGTAGATGTGATGCACAAGTGAACTAGGGGGGAAAATACACTTTACTGTGTTTTTCATGCTACATTCACTATCACCACAGTCAGATATAGTTACTACATATGAACTCTTGGCCATCATCATAGTTACGCACGGAATGCATGCTAGACTCAGCAAAATGAAAGATTAATTAAGCCTTGCAAAAAACGCAGTTTTTACAAAAAATCGCGGACAATAGCAGCATCCCATTGTCCGGGAAGAAAAAAACGTTGACGCTCACGCTCGTCAAGTGGACGCGTAGTGGCATGAGCCGTAACCTACACACAAGAAATGGCCGGCCAGATCAGGTGATGAAGAACACTAGGTGACAAAGAGAAGGAGGAGTGAGGAGTAAAGAACTTACTGGGATCGGCGTGGACAAGCACAGCCGCACCCTGGAAGTCGCAGGTGGCGCCTACATTCTTGTGAGCCTGCCAGTAGGCATTGAAAGCATAAGATGCGTGGGAGGATAGGGTGTTAGGCTCGTAGCAGGGCTGGCCACGCATGATGGCCTGGCAGAAGTTGGCGTTCATCGTGCAGGCGTAGAACAAACCCGTCTCCAGGGTTTTAGGGTCCGCATCAGGGATAGCCACACACCACTGGGGGGCTGGTGTAGTAGAAGGAGAAGGTACAGGCGCTGGTGGAGAAAAAGAAGGATCTCAATGCGTTAGAACTCGATCGATATCATAGATATTAGCTAGAATTATATATGTAGAAGAAAACCCACTGCATAACGCAGCTATACGTACCCGCTAGAGCTGCTCTGGTCGTGTAGGCAACGAGCACGAGCAGGAAGCACGCGAAGCTTGGAGCTCTGGCCATCATGCCAAATGCTATAATGACGAGAAGGGGACACTCTCGTTTAGCATTACCCACCCAACCTGACCTCGTTCATATACCAGGAGGAAGGCCAGCTAAGGCGGTGGGGTTGGGCGCACATATTGAGGGCTTTTTATTTCGGCGGCAGGGTTTTTTATATCGATAGAAATGAAATTTTAAAATGTGAAAATCATAGGCCAACGTAGTGCTCGTGCTTGGCAAATTTGAGTCTCTCGATCAACAAGATTTCTAGAGTGCATGAAAACACAAGAGAATTTCACGTGCGTAAGAATTTATTTTCACAGGGGGAGATTTTCATATTCATGAGAATTGATTTTCACGTGCATGAGAATTGGTTTTCATGGGGGAAGATTCTCACATGCGTGAGAATGTAGGAAGATTTCCAGGTGCATGAAAATTGCTCTTGCATGGTTTATAAGCGTATTCTTTCAGCCCTCCTAAATTTGAGCAATGTAACTCCAAAATTCTTGGAGGGTGATTATGTAATTAAATAAAGCTAGGTCCTAAGTCATGCAAAGAGCAAGTATGCATCACATATGTTTTATATTGATCTTAAGCCACCCAATCCAGAAACCGAAATAACAAGTGCTACCATGAAGGACGTGTCTCTACAAAGAAGGATTGTTAAAAAAATGAACTCATGTGGTCCTCTCCTTTCATGTAAAGATAACATGCCTTTGCACCAATAAACAATGGCTAACTTTGCTTGAAACAGGGTTTTGCACGTGGTAATGCAAAAAGCTGATCTTCCATATCAACTTTTGCATGGTAATGCAAAAATTGATCTTCTTGGATACACATATCTTAAAGAGGTATCATTTTTTTTTGTCAAGGACCTATTTACAAGTCTTGTATTTTGTTCATGCCTATTCAAGGGCCTCATCCCCTTCACTTTTAACTTTTGGTTGATTTAAAGGACTCGCGTTCATTATGGTTTGTGCTGTTGGATTTTTCTAAATCCCTAGGGAAGAAACGCTTCATACAAGTCATCAAGTCTTTCTGCTAAAATGGTTTACATGGCTTAGAATACAAATTATCACAACATCATTGCCATGTAAATTTATATGGGTGGCTAGTCAACATGAATATGGACTTGAAATTGAACATCGAGTCTTTTGCTACTATAGGTATGTGGATCTAGTATAGAAGAAATTGGTACTTTCTAAGAGAGATGCTAATAGGCTAGAGTACTGAGTGGCATGGTATAACTAAGACTAGGAGACCATACCCATTTGGCAAGAGAACAAAGGAATTCATAAAGAAGGAGGAAAAGGAAGTTCTTAGGGTTAGATTATCCTCAAAGCACCCCAATATCTTTTTGTACTCTAAATAAATTAAGCTACTAGATTTGCAGTATGAAGCGATGCTATTCATAACATAAGTTTAGTGGCATATCCTTTAAAGACTAGCGCTATGGCTTTCTTTAAGCATATCTCTATGCAACACAGAAATCCACACATTTTGGGTCATTCAACGATCAAAATTTGATCGGTTTTCTTTACAAAACCACTCTAAAGCCTTGAAAAAATGTTTTTTGTAATTTGTATTAAAAAGAATATCTAGGCTTAGCTTGTCCTAATTTACCCAAACTAACTAAGCCTAAGAGACATTATCTATATTCACGAAATTATAGCTAGTGTAAGGTCCCTCCGAGGCCATGTATGTGTCGCTTTTAATATAGATTTCAATAAGGAAAGAGAGTGCACTTAGAGATTACTTTTACATATTTAGAGTCCATGCATACTAAAAATGTGGAAAAGCAACGCGTTTCTAAAGATGGAACGTTTGCGACTGTATTCAGACGTTTTTGCCTATTCTACCCACGATGGCTCTTGTAGACTAGATGCCTTCCAGTTCTTTTAGCTGGTTATATGACCACACTCTGAGTTTTTATCAGAGAGTTATGGCCAAAACAATTTGCTGATTCTGTCAAGGTCTCTACATAGCGAAAACTGTAAGAAGGCAGCAAGTAGCCTCAAGGTAATCCTAGAGCTTGAGATGTATATATCCCTTCATTCTTATCTAATACCTTAGAAGAGAAGTGTAACGTAGGCTGTAATGCCTGTGTGACTGACGGCGGTAGACCGAATGGCCATGTCCGGGGTTCAGTGGGAGAGGACGCCCATGCGGAGTCATGGGCGGCCAGACTAGTGTGGACAGCAGGTCACACACTATATAGCTTGGGGGATGAGGGGCAATCCTCATTCTTCCTCTATGGCTGGGTGGTGAGCTAGAGGCCGTCCCCTCCTGTGGTAACTCCCGTAGTGGCATTACGAGCATCTAACACTGGTATCAGAGCGTCGGTTTGATTGGGTCGTCAGGGTCCGCGCGTTACCGGGGGACCAGAGCCCACTCAATGGTTTTCAACCATTCAAAATCTCATCCTTATCTCCACAATGGAGTGTGTGGAGGGAGGCGACCAGAATTGAAAGGAAGAACTCTCTCTCTCTCTCTCACTCTCTCTCTCCATCGCACACAACAAAGCGAATTGCAGGTAAGAATTTTGTTTTTTTCTGCTTTGAAGCTTGTCTGCAAAAAATGGTGTAGACTGTAACGTGAGTGCCGCTGGAGCCTACGTTGTGCAAAAGGGGGGGGGGGCGAAGAATGCTGCTGTGGGCGCTGGCCTACGTTGTGCAACACAGTAGCGCAGGCTTAAACCTATGCTGAACGGAGGAAGGCGTCGGGCTAGACAACCGCGCACGCCGTATGTCGTGCTGTGAAAACGATGCACGCTGGTCTCTGTTAGCCGCCAAGGAGGAGCTTGCTGTGAAGGCCCTCTGTTTGGGGGGGCGAAGAGAAGCTCAGGCGGCCAGGAAAAGCTCAGGCGGCCAGGCCATACCCGGCCAACCAGGCCAGCGAGGCGGCGGCTAGCCAAGCCAGCGCAGTAGGCGGCCACCAGAGCAGAAAAAAATAAATCATTTATTTATTTTTATATTTTAATTATTCATTTTTAATAAAATTAAAAATGAAAGTAAATTCAACGGATCCTCTCTCTTGGCTGGGGAGGGATAATCCCAGGCAAGGGATAATCCGAGTGTTTCAGGCACAGCCTCCCCAGCAAATTAATTTTTGTTATGAGTTGCAGGCATTTTTTCTCTTGGATCGGAGCATCCCGGAATAGCGACGCTTGTAGAGGCTCGCACCGCAACACAAATCGACAGGCGACCGTAAAGGGGGGTGACTATTCTCTCTCCACCACTGCTCATTTTATTAGCGTTTTTTTTTGTACTTTTCGAGTTCTCGCATTGTTTTTTGCAAGAATTAAAGATGTCTGCTAGGCGTAGTGTGTCCCCACCGCCTTCTACTTCTCTAGGGTTTTCAGGTCTCTTGTCCTCGGTCGTGGGTTTGATCCCGACCGAATTGTCAGGCCGTACACGCTCGACCGTTGTCCAGTCAGGAGTGCGCCGGTCGATCACGCATGATCCGCCAACGCCCTCCTCGTCTATTTATCCCGCCTTAGGACCCAGCGAGCCCGCAACGGCCGCATTAGCAGATGACCCCTTTCTGGCCGATGAGCCAGAGGACACGTCGCCGAGGGGACCGAGGAGGACCTCTTAGAGTATGACGACGATGATTATGACCTATTAGACCCTGCCGACGTCCTGACAAAGATGGAGCTCTCTAGTGGACTTTTTAAATATCTTAATGCCAAACTGAACAATATGGGTAAAGTCCAAGCTGATTTAGTCACGATGCTACAGAGCATCTCCACACGGTTAGATGTACTGACAGCTGCCTCGGCTAGTACTCCGACTCCTCGTGGTAGCCGAGCTCCTGCGGCACGGGTGAGCGTAGCCTCGCCAGTGGTTGCAGGAGTACAGGCCGATGCACCTGCGGGGCCATCCGTAGCGATAGCTTCGTCATTATTAAAAGACTTAAAGCCGCCTAGTTTTGGTGGCGAGGAGAAGGAGAGAAACAAGGACTCGGTCAATATGTTTCTAGCAAAGTGGTCAGATTTGCACGCGCTGCGACAGCAGCCTAGTCGTATATAGCCCGTAGAGGCTAGCCTCTCATTAACCGGCAAAGCGTACAAGTGGTGGATGAGTTTGACAACTCATCCTGACACTTGGATGGAGTTTGAAACGATGTTTCGAAAAGAATTTTTGCCTCTTAATGAGACAGAGAGAAGGTGGGAGTTATGGGACAAATGCTCGATGGAGAACAAATCCCTAACTCAGTACATCTCAGACTATAGGGAGATAGTACTCAAGCTAAAGGGAATCGATGCATTCCAGACATTGCAAAGCTTTAAAAGAGGCCTCAAAAATGATTACCTTGAGTATGTAGAGCCCTTACAGCCTAAAGACTTAGCAGAGGTAATTAAGTATGCGCAGATATTTGATGACATCAAGCGCTGTAGCACGCGTGGTGGTTCTAGCAGGGCCGAGGGTAGTGAAAAGAGGAGGTCAAGCCTTAAAAGAAAAGGGTTCCGCAGTGATAAACAAGGGGATAGGACGGACCAGGAAGGACAGGGTGGTCATTGGTGTAAAAAACCGCGACCATCCAGGAAGAAAAGAGACAGCGAAATCCAAAAGAAAGAGCAGTATATTAAAGCGCGAAAAGAAAATCGTTGCTTTAATTGCAATGATGTAGGGCACACAAAGGCTGAGTGTCCAAAGCCTAAAGCCAGCACGAGTGGCAACGAGCCCAAAAAAGATGGTAAATCTTCTAGGTAGTTGCATACAATGCAGAGACTCCCTCTCAGTTTCGCAGAGTTCAGAGAGGTGACAGTGTGTCATTGTGATGAGAATCACGCTTGTTCAGTGACACCAACGATGTGGCAGCCTACTGTAGGTCCGCATGACATGGTGCGTATGTATGGCACCATAGGTGGCCGTAGAGTCATAGTTTTTATTGATGATGGAGCTAGCCACAACTTCTTGAACAACTCGTTAGTCAAGAAGTTGGGGTTAACTGAGACCCGGAGTGATCATGAGTATACTGTTGGCCTAGCCAACAGATATGACAAAACGGTATGGAATACCGTGGTATTGGGGGTCCCATTATCTATGCAGGACTACGAGGCTCCGCTTGACTTTCAGGTCATGCACTTATCCAGAGCAGACGTATATCTAGGCAGGGAGTGGCTGTATGGCTTGGGCCCTAGTCTAGCTCGGAATTACTTACATAATACACTATGTTTTGAGCACAGAGGAAGAGTCATTACCCTGCAAGGCGACCGTACTGCCCCTGCCACACCACTTATTTCCTCCACGGAGCTGTGTACAGCGGTCCGCAGAGACCAGATAGCAGAGGTATATGCTTGTTACCCTCTTTTGAATTCTGTTTCCGTAGATGAAACTGTAAATGATGTTTGCGTAGACAAACAAGAAAAACAAAATAGCCTTGGACGAGACCCACTATTTGAAAACCCTGTTTGGCATGCATGTAATTCAAACAAGAAAAAATCCAAGGTGAATGAGACATTAAAGAAAAAGTACGTAGATACTTTAATGAATTTATTAGAGGAATTTCAGAATGTTTTTCCTGATGATTTACCAGATGGTTTACCACCATCTAGAGAAGTAGACCATGGCATCGAAGTTATGCCAGGATCAAAACCTATAAGCAAACCTGCTTATAGATTAAGCCACTCCGAGGCACAGGAGGTGGAAAAACAATTGACGGAATATTTGAACAAAGGCTTCATTCGGCCTAGTTCAAGTCCGTGGGCATCACCTATTCTTCTAGTAAAGAAGAAAGACGGATCTATGCGGATGTGCATAGACTATAGGGCTCTTAATCAAATAACGATTAAGAACAAGTATCCAATGCCACGCATGGATGAGTTGTTTCATCAACTCTATGGATCGAGATACTTTACAAAAATAGACCTGAGATCAGGATATCATCAGGTTAGAATTAAACAAGAAGATGTTGCGACGAAGACAGCATTTAGGACCTGTTTCGGGCATTTTGAGTTTTTGGTTATGCCATTTGGGCTAACTAATGCTCCAGCGACGTTTTTGACGCTGATGGACAGCATTTTACGTCCATATCTGGGAAAATTCGTAGTAGTTTTCCTAGATGATATTCTTGTGTACAATAGGACACAGAAAGAACACATAGAGCATTTGCGTCTAGTGTTCGAGTTGTTGCGAGAGCACAAACTATTTGCAAAGAAGAGCAAATGTGAATTTTTTGAAACAGAAATTCACTACCTTGGCCATATTATTTCCGCCGATGGTACGCGGATGGAGCCAGAAAAAGTAGAGGCTATTCTTAAATGGCCAGCACCGAAGAATCTCGAGGAACTGCATATTTTTCTTGGCATGTCAGGGTTCTACCGACAGTATGTGAAGGACTACGCGAAGATCGCAGTCCCGTTGACTGACCAGTTACGGTCAAAAACTAAAAACATTAGTTAACAGAAAAGCTTTGATAAGCTCAAGGTGACCGTAGCAGCTGCACCTGTTTTTACTATTGTCGATCCAAATGAGCCGTTTGTTTTGAAACAGATGCTAGTAATGAGGCCATTGGGGCCGTACTTATGCAAAGGGGACGCCCAATTGCGTTGGAAAGTAAAAAGTTAGATCGTGTGTAGCATAACTACTCGGCTTATGAGCGAGAGTTACTGGCGATAGTTCATGCACTTAAAAAGTGGAGACACTATTTATATGGTGCTACTTTTGAGGTCCGGACGGACCATGAAAGTCTGAAATGGCTTTCAAGTCAAAATGAACTAAAGGGTAGAAAAGCTCGGTGGGCGGAGATTCTACAGGAGTTTGACCTTCAGATACGTTACCAGAAAGGTAAGTATAACGTGGTGGCAGACGCACTTAGTCGCATGCCACAGATTAATGAACTTAGTTTCACAGTCTTCAAGAATGATTTCTTGGAGTCACTACATGGTTTATGTGAGCATGATCTATCTTTTACAGAGGTCTGGCGCGCTGTACGTGTACGCACTTCTTCACAGACGCGACCACCTCCCTCGTTGGCACGGATTGCTAGTCCGGAGAGACTAGCCGAAGGTGCAACGAGAAGGGAAGCGAGAGTTAGTCTGGAGAGACTAGTTGTGTCTTCTAGGTATAGTTTGGAGCCGGAGAACTCTGACGTAGGCCCTTCATCACCTTTGACTGCCACGGCTTCAAAGGGGAGTGATAAACTTCGTCGGGAGGAGAAATATGCTAATTACTCCATTGAACAACAGGTACTTACTCTACAAGGGTAGAATATGTGTACTAACTATTGGTGACTTTCGAGCCCAAATTCTTAAAGAAAGTCATGATAGTCCAAGGGCGGGTCATCCTAGGATTCAGAAGACCTATGCACTAGTAAAAAGACAGTTTTATTGGCCTAGTTTGTTTAAGGACGTCCAGACTTATGTGCTGAAATGCAATAAGTGCCAGGTCAATAAACATGAACGTCTTAAGGTTGGAGGACTACTCCATCCGCTGGAGATTCCTCAAGGGAAATGGGAAAGCATTTCCATGGATTTCATTACCGGTTTACCCAAGACGAGTCGAGGGAATGACTCGGTGTGGGTGGACAGGTTAACTAAAATGGCAAAGTTTATCGCCACGAAGAAAACTGTTAAGACGCCAGAGTTGGCAAAACTCTTTATTGAACATCTCTACAAGCTATATGGCCTGCCCGCAGATATAGTGTCGGATAGAGAATTTTTGGAGGGAAGTCTTCAAAAAGTTGGATACTACTCTGAGTATGAGTACAGCAGATCATCCAGAGTCTGATGGTCAAACTAAAAGAGTTAACCAAATTCTAGAGGATATGTTGCGTTCTTATGTTAGTAAGAAGCAATCTAATTGGGAAGAGTACTTGCCCTTATTGGAGTTTGCCTATAACAGCTCCAAACACTCAGCGACTGGATTTACACCATTCATTTTGATGTATGGATTCCAGCCAAGATCTCCAATGGTTGTAGACCTAGAAAAGGAGAAAATTCAATATGTCAAGGATTTCCTTGCCGATATGAATGATATGCTCAGAGCCGCACGTGAGAGCATTCGTAGCGCTCAGGATCGCGCTAAAACTTATGCGGATAAAGGACATAGAAAGGTGACCTTTGCAGAAGGTGACTTTGTATTCCTCAAGGTTCCTGCACAGTCAGAAACCATGAAAACGGGAAAGTGTGATAAACTTTCTCCGAGATATTGTGGTCCTTTTAAAATCCTTAAGAAGATTGGGGACGTAGCATATAAACTTGAGTTACCGGAGAGTTCTCAAGTCCATCCTGTCTTCCATGTCAGTAAACTGAAGAAATCAGTTCACGAGTTAGAGAATGCAGTTTCTCCAGAGATTTTGGTGGACTTGATAGAGCCACCAAAGATACCACATGAACCTGAAAAGATTCTATAGTATCGTGACAGACAAACCCGACATAAAGTGTACCAGGAGGTACTTGTTAAATGGATAGATAGGGATGAGGAGGTAGCTACCTGGGAACGCCGTAGTGCAATTTCCAAAAGGTTTCCCCAGTTTGTTTTCGAGGACGAAAACTCTTCTTAAGGGGGGATAATGTAACGTAGGCTGTAACGCCTGTGATGACCGACGGCAGACCGGATGGCCATGTCCGGGGTTCAGTGGGAGAGGACGCCCATGCAGAGTCATGGGCGGCCAGGCTAGTGTGGACGGCAGGTCACACACTATATAGCCTGGGGGATGAGGGGCAATCCTCATTCTTCCTCTATGGCTGGGTGGTGAGCTAGAGGCTGTCCCCTCCTATGGTAACGCTCGTAGCGGTGTTACGAGCATCTAACAAGAAGGTTAGATTGCTATGGTCTTTTGGAGGAAGAGACCAAAACTCCATAGCTTTTCTTTTAATGAAAAAATAGTATGCCGTAGCCCTGCAAAGAGAAGACTATTTTGCCATAGACCTTTGAAAGAGAGAAAGTCAGAGTACGGGTAAGAGAAAATAAATCTTGGGGATTATCGGATGATTTCAATCGTAGGAGAAGGGATTAGATGACTCTTTATTCTCATATACCAAGTTTTGAAACTCTTATTAACGAGCAAAGATAACGATAAATGACAGATTTCTATAAGGTATATATATATTTTGTTTTTCAATTATATATCATTCTTAGGGGTTGAGGTATGGCCTTGGCTTCTCTATTAATTGTTAATAGTGATCTATTTGATTGATTTACTAGTTAAAGTTTGTATTCTTTTAAACAACAGCATATGCCTTAATAAAGAATGGCTTATCACAATCTCAAGTTGAAATTGTTTTCTTAAGAAGGTAACATGGATTTTAGTCCTATGGTTTAGTTGAGTAAATGGATTGTTATCTTGTTTAAAATAAGGTACAGGTACAACTCTCCCTACCTTGACGCTGCCCTGTTCTTGTGCTTGTATAGCCAAATGACAGAGACGTTAGAGTAAGGCCCGGAGTTCGCGCCCATGGTATCCCTCATACCATTGGGAGAATGAGGTTTGCGGATTGAGGTAAGTGATTGTGATGCTGCCTAGTTCTGAGGGCCCAGGCTAGTGCGGTGAATTAGCCCACCCTAGTGCCTAGACATCCCTCTGAGGGATGGGAGGATCGAGCGACGAATCTTGAGAGGGTGACAGGTCGGCTTGAGTTCTCGCTAGCGACAGACGATGAGGTGTATGGTCCCGTAGGGTTTTACCTAGCATGTAGAGGCTGGAAGGCCGAATTCTAGATTATTCGTAGTATAAAGGAAAAGAATAAGAGAGCCGGTTTGGCTTGTATTATGAAATTGATTCATGTATAAACTTTTTTTTATAAATCTTGTCTTTGGCATTATTGTACTGTGAAAAAAGGCTGTTTTACAAACCTTGTGAAAAGGACCTTAATTAAAGAACCTTAATTAAAGAACATGTTTATTTATGTCAAACAGTGTGGTAGGATTAATTAGAAAACAAATTGACGCGTGAGTAGAGTGGAAAGTGGGAGGATGGAATGCCTCGATGGCACCATCCTACGAACGGCGGGTGGACCCAATTAGTCGGGTAGCTTTCCAACATACTAAGTGAAAGCCCTACGCTAGATAAATAGGTTCTCAAGCAATTCTATTCTAGAAGACTAGGCTAGTGGCTGTGCCTTGCATGGACGAGGAAAAAAGCGTTGTCTCTAGGAATCAAGACTAGTAGTTGCCCAAATTATGATCAATTACTCTATGGGTTATTTGATTTTTAGAAGACCACGCCCTGCAGGATAGAACTAGGTCTTACCTATGAATCGTATCCTTGAATCTCTGCATGGTCAAGGTGTCGATGAGTAGGAAATTTTCTCCAAGATAAGACTTAGTGGACTATCTTAAGTGTTTCCCCTATTTTACTATCTCTAGAGCCCGTGGATGGTTTCATGGCAGCATGAACATCGGTTTTTATCTTTACCCTACATGCTTCTGACATGTCTAAGCTACGATTATACCATTCCTGGCTAGACAACGGTCGTAGTGGAATATACTTCAAACTATGCCTCTCCACATCATACACTGAACCATAAAAGTAAACATTCTGAGATGCCAATTTGCTTACACTCTTGTTGTCATAGATCAAGGCACCTATCTTTGCATGTAAAACATTTAGCTTTCCACTAAAACATTCTACATTCTGTCATTCATGTAGAGTGGATGGATATAAAGCTGCAAACAACAAACATGCTTGTATTATAACATGCAGAGTGGATGGACTCAAAGCACAAGAACACAAAGCACATAGATATAAACTTACTGTTAGGTTTATGTCTTTCATTGAAGTTATCATGATGCACTCGAATCTCTTTGTGCATATAAACATATTGAATGAAAGACTTTGTTATTGTACTCATACCATTTGTGCGTCTCCTGAACTCTGTGATTCTACCTTTCCATTGCTTGTTGGGGTGGTCTGTGACATCTTTGAGCTTGACCTAGAAATCGTCATGAGTACTTGGTTGTATTAAAATCCAATTTAACTTACTACTGATCAGGGATCCAGTTACTTTCATCATCTCTCTTGTTAAACACCTCCAGTATGTGAATATTACTGATATTCCTCCTCCTTGAAGATATCTAAATTAATAAAGCTAGACTACATGATTAATAAATATATATACTAGATTGTAAGCAACAAATGAAAGATTAAAACAATAAGAAATAAACACCAACCTTGTTGCTTTGATTTACATAACCTTGTTGCTCCTATGAAAATAAACATAAACCCATCAAGACAAAACATTAACAAACCCTAAACCTATGATCATTACTCACATTAAGACAAAACATAGACAAATCCTAAACCTATGATCATTAATGTTGTATTTTATGCCACTTGAAATCAATACTATGCAGAGAAGATTATAATAAACAATTAAAGAAAAAAACAAGAAATAAATAGCAACTTACTGCTCACAACCTTGTTGCTCCTGTGAAAATAAACAGCAATATATCAAGAGAAAACATAAACAAATCCTAAACCTATGATCATTAATGTGGTATTTTATGCCACTTCAAATCAATACTGTGCAAAGAAGATTGAAAGCAACAAATAAAGATTAAAACAACAAGAAATAAATAGCAACTTACCGCTTTGATTTACACAACCTTGTTTCTCACAACCTTGCTCCTGAGAAAATAAACAGCAACACAACAAACCCTAAATATATGATAATTACTTAAAAATTTGAAGCTGCTTCACATCAAGATAGCTATCTGTTGTGTAGAGAAGAGAAAGTTTATGTGAGAAAATAGGCATAACTCACAGAAGTTTTGTCCAAATGAGATGAAATTTTAGGAGGAGAGAGTTATGGTGTAGAACAACATGACTGTAAATTTTTGTGAAGAAAGAACCATAGTTGCAGAAGACATGGTAAAATTGAATTCCACTAAAAAACGGGAAAAATGAAAAGGTAACAAAATGCAAAAGGAGGGAAAGTAAAAAGTTAAACATAAAAAATGGAAAAAAATAAAATTCTGTTTTCAAACTTCCATGTACATCTGACATGGAAGATATGGAATCTGACATGAAATATGACATTTCTCTATTTTATTGTCTTAAGAGATTTGGGCAAAGATATGACAAAAAGATCCATGTTACATGGATCTAGAATCCCAGCTCTCTCATTGGTCAGGCCAATCTTTTTTTATTCACTCCTTAAGGGGAAAAATGGAGAGTCCATATTTCTCCCAATGTGTCTTGCACACAAATAACAATTTTGTATTAGATGTATGCAAGTTTTAATCTCTAATGGCAAAATTTTACAGTATACCTGTTGTGCAGAATGTTGATGCAAGCCAAAAATTTATTTTAAAGCTTGATTAAAGTGAGGTTATCAAAGGTCAGAAGTTAGAACGTGTTAGTCTAACTCTCATGAATAAAGCACTGGATCCTAACATCTTGCCTCGTTATCCTGATTACTTTAGTGTACAGTCTAAGAATGAAATTTGGTGGCTTGCTGCATTTGAGGTACCAAAGGAAGATCATGACTCATGAGATTTTTTTAAAACTTGACAGAGATACCTAATACAGTGCAACATCAAAATCATGGTGAAAGTTTGCATGTGGAAGGTTATGGTGAGTATCAAGTGGAATGGCACCTTGTTGGAGATGTCAAAGCTTTGAAGTGCACGTTTGGTGTGTCAAATGCAGCAAATGCCGAGTTTCCTTGCATATATTGTGTGTGTTCTAGAAAGAAAGGTAAGAATGGGAAGAAACACGTAGAGAAGGGTGTCCTACACGTGATCAATTTGTTTGCCGCGGGGGGCAAATTGTACGAGTAGATCCTAAGTGGGATCCTATTCTTGACATCCCCTTGACAAGAGTACACTATTGCTCTTTGCATGCACTAATGAGGATCATAGATAAATTGGTTTATGAATATGTGTGTTTTGCTTATAAAATGCAGCCAGCTTTTGATGCCCAAGAAACTTGTAAAAGGGTGGAAGAAATATTATCTCGGATGGTTTTACATCGAGGCCAGGTAGAAATAAAGAAGGATGAAAAAAAGTCGAGAGCAATTGGCAATGTACCATGCAAGCCTTACTTTGGCGGCTCAAAAGCAATTGGCAATGTACCATGCAATGTACCATGCAAGCCTTACTTTGGCGGCTCAAAAGCAAGGAAATTCCTCTCTGCACCATGAATTGAAAATAGAGAACTACTAGTACAATAACCAGAGAAATATGAAGCATGGAAAAAGTTACATATGGCCATTCCTGATCCAAGCAATGGATGAAAGACTAGAGTAGCAAAAGCAAATGTGTGGATTGCTCTTGACAAATTGGCAGTGCTTTTGCAGAAGATAACATTTGGACCAGATGATTCCAAGGAGTTTAAGGAGGTGATTGGTATATTCTATGCATCAGTTGTTTTATATGGTTTTAGAGACTAACTATGATTATGTTGTTTATTGATGTAGCATATATTGCATGCTCATGGTCCTTACTTTGCAAATGAGGGAAGTTTAACGATATGGTCTACACAGGGCATGGAGCAATCTCATTGGCAAGCAGGATGTGCTTTCCAAAAGACAACTGCTCATGGAGGTGGAATCTATGATATCAATCCAATGAAACAATTACTTCTCTGGTGGTATAGAGAGATAGTAATAAGGTTAGAGGAGAAGAAATCTATGTCCAATGGATCATAGGCAATACACAGAGTCATATGTGAGGTAAGAAAGGCATGATTTGAGAATTCATCAGGTAGAGAGAAACATGATGAATGGTTGAGAACTCAAGAAAGAGAGGGAAGCAAAAAGTGGAAAACCCGAGACTCAAGTGTTTCAAATGAGCAAATGCAAGTTGAAACTCTGTAATTTTTTGTTGATGCAAGTATTACTCTACTAAACTAAAATGGCTTTCACATAGAGCTTGTAAACCAATGTGATATATCACCCATAATCTCACTAACTATAACCATAATATTAAATGATTTTATGTGTGAGAGTATATGCATACTTGTGTGTGAAGAATTGTGTTATTCTTAAAGTGGACTAAAGTATTACTTAAAAGTGCTTATAAGTGGTGAGACTTATACATTTTATAGTCTTCTAGCTTTCAAAGCATGGCACGCACCAAGAAAAGTGCTAAGAGGAATCCTACTAAGACTCGCCCAACATAGCCCCACGTCAATATACCAACGGAGACTGATAGTGAGTGCACTCAATCTGACAATCCAGGAGGCGCTAATACAAGTACAATGCATCCACATCTGCCACATCACAAGAAGCGTAGATGGAGACTAGGCACTACTGCTCTTTGAGAAATAAGGAAGTATCAGAAAAGTACAAACTTAATCATATTGAGGGCGCCATTTGCAAGACTGGTGAGAGAGATATTGCAAGATCTCTAGCAGCGAATGTCTCGTAAATAATAATAGGTTCTAACTTAGTTTTACACAGCCAACAATGTGTAGTAGCGATGGTCACCCCAAGCATTGCTAGCTCTTCAAGAAGCACCTGCTGAGGCATATTCAGTGGACCTCATGCATGATGGTCAGTTGTTGGCAGCTATTCATGCGAAGCGCATCACTCTTATGGACAAGGATTTGAGACTTGTACAAAGGATTCATAATAATGGCAATGCCTTCAGTTTGAATATGGATAATATGATTTGAGTAAATCATATGATGCATTGTAAACCTGTGTTTCAATGTATTCTATGAGAAGTGTTTTTAATATAAGTACAATTTGATGTTTCTTTCTTAATATCTTGGGTGTTATTATCTTTTTCTCTCGTATAGTTTTTAAAGTTTATCGAAAGCATTATTTTTTTGTTCATAGGCCTCATATGGATTTAGGTTTTTTCACACAACATGTATGCATGAAAGACCATAAATGTATAAAATTTCAATGAATTTAGAAATTTTAAAAATTTTATCTTTACTTTAAAAATTAGATTATTTTAAACATGGAACGAAGTTCTAGAAACCCTTGGGAGTTAGTGAGATGTTGCATCAGAGGGGCTCTTATAAATAAGGAAATTACTAAATATAATAAAAATTACTAAAAAATTAAGAGTTATTTATTTTCATTCTATAAAAATATAAATATAAGTTTATATTTTCAATTTTTGAAGTTATAAATATAAGGTTAGAGTCTTTCGTTTTCATTCTATTCGTGTTGTATCTTCTTCAAGAACATGGCTCGCACGAAGCAAACTACCAAGAGGTTTGATCCCGTGAAGGTGAGGCCCCCACCACCACCCACACGTCACAAACGTTGGTGGAGACCCCGGCACCGTCGCTCTTCGAGAAATCAAAAAGTATCAGAAGACGATAGACCTTCTGATCTCGAGCAGGCCTTTTCATCGCCTTGTTATAGGGAGATTATGGATGATTTGAACACAAGTCGACTATCTCGATGGCATTGTCGGGTTGAACAATAGTGAGGCTCCCACAAGATGGACAACAGTACCTTTGGAAGCTCTTTAAGAGGTTGCTGAAGCTTTTTTGGTGGACATATATGGTGAGATACTGTACACAGCAGTCCATGCCAAGAGAGTCACCATCACTGACAAAGATATATGGCTAGTTCTACGCATGCGGCAGTGGAGGTAAGATTACGGTGATGATGAGCCGCAGTTAAGGGTCTCATGTATATTTCACAATGTAATCTCATGCGATCAAGATCTAATCTCATGCGATCAAGATGTAAATTCTTTACTTAATGAAAATATTTTCTTTTGATCCTTCCCAAGTGTCTACTTGTATTGTGATTTCAATACAAGTGTCTACTTGTATTGTGATTTCAATTTCAAATTAATGATAAATATTATTTGTTGATCGCACGAATATACCAAAACTTGAAAAATATATTTTTATTAATATAGAAACTATTACATCATGACATAGAAGCAAGTACAAAAATCCTAAACTCTGTGCCTCTTAGAACTAGGCTCAAAAGAGTCAGTAGGATGTTTAAGTGAAGGAATTACAACAAAATTTCCTTCGAGCTTGAGCTGGATATAGCATGAAGATCAATTTTCCCCGTGGCAAGGCCTAGGCCAACTAGTGAATGAATCTTCCCTCCACGCAGAGCTTCAAACAAGTATAGGAGCATGCAGCGCTTCACAAGCACCACCTTCTCTAAGCTTAATTTCACATGCATAGGCTTGAATGCAACACCCTTTGTTAAAGCCTTGATCTTCATTAGAGAGACTTGTTCATCAGGGGAGCATACTTTGTGAAAGACAATAATCTCTTGGAAGATTTTGCCAATGTACTCCTTCAAAGCTGCATCCTGGACTCTTCCTCTGCCATCCCTTGTTCCACCAACTCTAGATGCAAACTCATCGACATAGACAATTTCCTTAAGAAAATATTTGCATGCAAAAATAAAATATCAAAAATTATTCTAACATACATTTGCATGAAAAAAAATATTTGCAAATGAGATGAAATTATTTGTGCTGCAGATGTAGGGCCATCCTCACCAGCCTTCGGCTCGCATTCCAGTAGGCTCCTGATGCAACCCAGATTACATGTGTGGGGTCCCTAGGCCCCTGAGGCCCCACACCAAAATTTTTAGGAAGATTTTAAAAAAAGAAATTTACGTACCTTCTCAGCCTCATCATTATGTTTCCTATCCGATGCAGCTAGGTCTGCCCCCAGGGATCTCTCTATGACCATGTATAGGGTCCAAGAGGTCAATGCGTGGACGAGGTCCAAAGAGATCCTCCTACAACCTCTCAAATTTTGCATTTAAGATATCATACTCAGGAGCAGCTTCTGCAGCACTTCTTTGGATGTGGATGATTACAGAGACATCATCCATGCTCGTGCCATCGTATCGGCCAATCTCAACTACTTGTGGAAGGACATCCATAGTGTCAAAGTCAATGAGATCTTCATCAACATCCCGGACAAGGTGGCAATAGAGCTCTTCCTCCCTCAAATCCTAGACCTCAAGGACATTCTGCATGAGAAAGTACTCAATACCATCTACAGTGATGGCACTCAATGATGCAAGTTTTGCATTCTTAGTAGGATGGGCTGCCTCTTGGTGGATAGTCGACAAGTCCAAAGACAAGCTACGTGCCTCCTCTTCTTGTTATCTAGGACTGTCTCCTCTGGCTCCTTCTTTTCATATGTGAGAGGCACCATTGGCTCCTCATCATTCTCCTCTTCAAAATTAGAGCATAATATATAAATAGCAAAGGCAATATCTCACTCTGATGAGATCGATCTGGTTTAACTCCTCAAAAGTGAGGGGCACAGAGGTAGATCGGAAGGGGGGGAACATGTGCAAGGTCTCTTTGCACAACCTTTCTATGGTTGTCACTAGTCCTCATGGAGAAGAGGAACTCTAGGGGTATCCACCCAGCAGTGGAGTCAAGGATAAAGATTGTGATATCATCACATCCCGCGCAAAAAAATGCAAGCACTGTGCTATCGGGCCCTAGAGTCCTAAATATATTCTCTAGCTCAACACTGTAACAAAACCTAGGATAAATCTGGTCCCACATCTGACCGTAACAGGTTTCACTCATCCACTGTACGAACGCATCGTGATGAGAAGCCATGGTGAAGGCATAAAGGGAGCAACAAGCAAGGTGGAAAGAAAGTGAGAGATAGAGAATGCAATAGAAGTGAATGAAAATAACCCCTACTTATACTTATAAATATAAATTTATATATTATTTAATTAAAACTTTAATAAAGTAATATATATTTTATTAAAATTTTAATGGAGTAATATTTATTTCATTAAAACTCCAAGAGCTCCAACACATACTACATGAGGAGGTACTCCACCCCTTCAATGGTGATGGCACTCAATGAAGCTAGTGGTGGGTCATGACTTTGGGTTTCGTGAGGTGGATGGATGCAATTTATACTTATGTTTATTATTATACTTAAAATATCTATAAGCTTATATTTATTTTAATACCTTATGTTTATACTTTAGTAAATAAAGGACACTTCAATAAAATATGATAAATAATAAATCATACTTCTATTTTTGGTTACATATTATTATTATATTATGTTATTTATAAAGTTACTTATATTATTATTTACACTTAAATATATACTTAAAGTTATATTTATTTTTTAACTTATATCCATAGACTTAAAATTAATGACACTTCATTAAAATATAAGAAATCATAAATCATATTTATAATTCTAGGATAAATAATTATATTATTGTTTACACTTAAATATATATTTATACTTATATTTGCAATTGTACTTACTTATACTTATCTTTATTTTCTTACATATTAATAGGTTCGAAACACAATAGACGTATAAAAACCACTACAATTTATGAAAATGAAATAAAATTAAATTTACAACACTTTTCGAGAAACAATTTGTGATATTCACTTAGAAGAATAATAATTACATGGACTCTACAATTTCAAGGATGTGTGGAGCAACACACTGCTTGCATGTTTTGCAATGTTCACTTCGACTCCCAACCTTCCTAACATCTAACTTGAAATAAAAATTACAAAGGGGATCATTAAACATGAGTTGGATTTCCTGCCTTCAGAAAACTAAGGAGCCAATGACTTTCTACATTAACGCTAAAAGGGTCACGACCCTCCCAAAGAATATTCACATCAATGAGTGCTGAATGTGTGCCATCTCGCATGTCTTGGTCTAAGCTAAGCCACTCTCCTTGTAGAAGTCGCCACCTCCTATACTTGAAGCGAATGCACAAAGTTTGTCTTGCAATGAAGTACCTGTCATAAAAAACAAACAACCAACATAAAAACAAAAAAAACAAAAAAACAACAATCAACAATAAAAAATCAACAACAAACATAAAAACATGAAAAAAATAACAATCAACCGAGTAATTGAGTCATCCAATTCTTAGATGGGCACTTGTATTGATATGTAATCATAGTTTTCTTTACTACTTCACAGGATCCAAACAAATGTGCAAACAAACCAAATTGTACAAACCAACTTAGATGCACATCTCTAGAGCCTGTGGAGGGTTTCATGGCAGCATTAACATCAATTTTTATCTTTACCCTACATGCCTCTAACATGTCTAAGCTAGGATTATACCATTCCTGGCTAGACAACGGTGGAAGCGGAATGTACTCCAAACTCTGTCTCTCCACAATATATGTGGAATCATAAAAGTAAACATTCTGAGATGCCAATTCACTTGCACTCTTGTTGTCAACGATCAAGGCACCTATCTCTGCATGTAAAACATTTAGCTTTCCACTTAAGCACTCTACATTTTACCATTCATGCAGAGTGGATATAAAGCTACAAGCACAAACATGCTTGTATTAAAACATGCTTGGACTCAAAGCACAATAACACAAAGCACAGAGATATAAACTTACTGTTAGGCTTATTTTCCGTACTGAAGTTGTCATGATGCACTCGAATCTCTTTGTGCATATAAACATGCTGAATGAAAGCCTCTGTTATTGTACCATTGGTGCGTCTCTTGAACTCTATGATTCTATCTTTCCATTGTTTGTTGGGGTCTGTTATATCTTTGAGCTTGACCTTGAAGCTCCTATGAGTACTTAGTCTCATTAAAATCCAATTTAACTTACTATATTGATCAGAAATCCAACTACCTTTATCATCTCTCCTATTAAACATCTCCACTGTGTGAATATTACTGATATTCCTCCTCCTTGAAGACATATACAATAAAAAATAAAGCACCAAACTAATAAATTAGACTGCATGGTTAATAAATATCTATGTTAAGATTGTAAGCAACAAATAAATATTATAACAACAACAAGAAATAAACAGAAACCTATTGCTTTGATTCACACAATCTTGTTTCTTACAACCTATGAAAATGAACATAAACACATCAAGACAAAACATAAACAAACCCTAAACCTATGATCATTACTCACAAGTATTTTATGCCACTTAAAATCAAGATAGTTATTTATGGTGTAGAGAAAATTATAAGCAACAAATAAAGATTAAAATAACACGAAATAAATAGTAACCTACTGCTTTGATTTGCAATCTTATTGCTCACAACGTTGCTCCAGACACATCAAGACAAAACTTAAACAAACCTATCTTACATCAAGACAAAACATAGACAAACCCTGCACACATATGATCATTACTCATAAGAATTTGATGCCGCTTCAGATTTAGATAGCTATTTGTAGCTCAAAGAACAGAAAGTTCATGTGAGAAAACATACATATACTCATAGAGGTTTTGTCCAAATGAGATGAAATTTTATGAGGAGAGAGCTATGGGGGAGAACAACATACCTGTAAAATTTCATGAAGAAAGAACTAGAGTTGCAGAAGATATGGCAAAATTGAATTCTACTAAAAAAAAGGGAGAAATGAAAAGGTAGTGAAATGCAAAAGGAGGGAAAGTAAAAAGTAAAATATAAAAATTAAATTCGATTATCAAACTTCCATGTACTTGCCACAAGGCACATCTGACATGAAAGATATGGAATCTGACATGAAATCTAACATTTCTCTATTTTTTTAAGATATGGGCTCTATTATTTTATTGTCTTAAGAGATTTGGACAAAGATATGATAAAAAACATGGATCTAGAATCCTAGCTCTCTCATTGGTCAAGCCAATCTTTTTTTATTCACTCCTTAAGGGGCGAAATGGAGAGTCCATATTTTTCCTAATGAGAACAAGAAAACACTTATAATACATTGGCAACTAGTGCAAAATATTGTGAAAAGACCCTCACCTAAGTTAAGATTTTTCTGTAACGCATTAGCATGAGAAATGTCCCCATTATAACATTTCACATGGTCTATAAAAGATAGACCTTCCTAAATAATCAAAAAATGAACATCATGTGCACAACTTGTTTCAACTTAGGTTTTATAATTTTAGCAAGAATAGCCATCATGTAGATGTCCACATCTGGAGAAAGATGTTTAGTCCTCAATCGATCACATTCCCAATTGATATATGTCTATATCTTGAGAAAGATGCTACTAGACCATAGTACTTAATCGATCACGTTCCCAATTGATATATGTCTATATCTTGAGAAAGATGCTACTAGGCCATAGTACTTAATCGATCACGTTCCCAATTGATAGATGTCCAATCTTGAGAAAGATGCTACTTAGCCATAGTCCTCAATCAATCACATTCCCAATTGATAGAGTCATCACCAATGTAAATCATGTCCAAAGATTTTAAAGGATTTAGGGTTTTTACCTCTATTTTCCTGAAAGCATTTGGATTCAGGTCATGGTGCTTCCATAACATAGCCTTAATAAGTGAGATACCACAACAAATTGATAGTAGGTCCATTGAATAAGGTGCCACAAAAAGCAACACATATTTTCTTAGAAAAAGTGATTGAGGGGAAAAAACAAACTTCCTTTAAAAAAACATAAGATGCAAAGACACACCCCAAAACTCAAGATTTTCCATTTGGTCCCGTAATTCTTAAAGTGATTTGGGGTTTTTACATTTATTTCCATGAAAGCATCAGGATTCAAGGTCATGGTGCTTCCATAACATAGCATAAGTAGATGTGATGCACAAGTGAACTAGGGGGGAAATACACTTTACTGTGTTTTTCATGCTACATTTACTATCACCACAGTCAGATATAGTTACTACATATGAACTCTTGGCCATCATCATAGTTACGCACGGAATGCATGCTAGACTCAGCAAAATGAAAGATTAATTAAGCCTTGCAGAAAACGCAGTTTTTACAAAAAATCGCGGACAATAGCAGCATCCCATTGTCCGGGAAGAAAAAAACGTTGACGCTCACGCTCGTCAAGTGGACGCGTAGTGGCATGAGCCGTAACCTGCACACAAGAAATGGCCGGCCAGATCAGGTGATGAAGAACACTAGGTGACAAAGAGAAGGAGGAGTGAGGAGTAAAGAACTTACTGGGATCGGCGTGGACAAGCACAGCCGCACCCTGGAAGTCGTAGGTGGCGCCTACATTCTTGTGAGCCTGCCAGTAGGCGTTGAAAGCATAAGATGCGTGGGAGGATAGGGTGTTAGGCTCGTAGCAGGGCTGGCCGCGCATGATGGCCTGGCAGAAGTTGGCGTTCATCGTGCAGGCGTAGAACAAACCCGTCTCCAGGGTTTTAGGGTCCGCATCAGGGATAGCCACACACCACTGGGGGCCTGGTGTAGTAGAAGGAGAAGGTACAGGCGCTGGTGGAGAAAAAGAAGGATCTCAATGCGTTAGAACTCGATCAATATCATAGATATTAGCTAGAATTATATATGTAGAAGAAAACCCACTGCATAACGCAGCTATACGTACCCGCTAGAGCTGCTCTGGTCGTGTAGGCAACGAGCACGAGCAGGAAGCACGCGAAGCTTGGAGCTTTGGCCATCATGCCAAATGCTATAATGACGAGAAGGGGACACTCTCGTTTAGCATTACGCACCCAACCTGACCTCGTTTATATACCAGGAGGAAAGCCAGCTAAGGCGGTGGGGTTGGGCGCACATATTGAGGGCTTTTTATTTCGGCGGCAGGGTTTTTTATATCGATAGAAATGAAATTTTAAAATGCGAAAATCATAGGCCAACGTAGTGCTCGTGCTTGGCAAATTTGAGTCTCTCGATCAACAAGATTTCTAGAGTGCATGAAAACACAAGGGAATTTCACGTGCGTAAGAATTTATTTTCACAGGGGGAGATTTTCATATTCATGAGAATTGATTTTCACGTGCATGAGAATTGGTTTTCATGGGGGAAGATTCTCACATGCGTGAGAATGTAGGAAGATTTCCAGGTGCATGAAAATTGCTCTTGCATGGTTTATAAGCGTATTCTTTCAGCCCTCCTAAATTTGAGCAATGTAACTCCAAAATTCTTGGAGGGTGATTATGTAATTAAATAAAGCTAGGTCCTAAGTCATGCAAAGAGCAAGTATGCATCACATATGTTTTATATTGATCTTAAGCCACCCAATCCAGAAACCGAAATAACAAGTGCTACCATGAAGGACGTGTCTCTACAAAGAAGGATTGTTAAAAAAATGAACTCATGTGGTCCTCTCTTTTCATGTAAAGATAACATGCCTTTGCACCAATAAACAATGGCTAACTTTGCTTGAAACAGGGTTTTGCGCGTGGTAATGCAAAAAGCTGATCTTCCGTTTCAACTTTTGCATGGTAATGCAAAAATTGATCTTCTTGGATACACATATCTTAAAGAGGTATCATTTTTTTGTGTCAAGGACCTATTTACAAGTCTTGTATTTTGTTCATGCCTATTCAAGGGGCTCATCCCCTTCACTTTTAACTTTTGGTTGAGTTAAAGGACTCGCGTTCATTACGGTTTGTGGTGTTGGATTTTTCTAAATCCCTAGGGAAGAAACGCTTCGTACAAGTCATCAAGTCTTTCTGCTAAAATGGTTTACATGGTTTAGAATACAAATTATCACAACACCATTGCCATGTAAATTTATATGGGTGGCTAGTCGACATGAATATGGACTTGAAATTGAACGTCGAGTCTTTTGCTACTACAGGTATGTGGATCTAGTATAGAAGAAATTGGTACTTTCTAAGAGAGATGCTAATAGGCTAGAGTACTAAGTGGCATGGTATAACTAAGACTAGGAGACCATACCCATTTGGCAAGAGAACAAAGGAATTCATAAAGTAGGAGGAAAAGGAAGTTCTTAGGGTTAGATTATCCTCAAAGCACCCCAATATCTTTTTGTACTCTAAATAAATTAAGCTACTAGAGTTGCAGTATGAAGCGATGCTATTCATAACATAAGTTTAGTGGCATATCCTTGAAAGACTAGCTATATGGCTTTCTTTAAGCATATCTTTATGCAACACTGAAATCCACACATTTTGGATCTTTCAACAATCGAAATTTGATCGGTTTTTTTACAAAACCACTCTAAAGCCTTGAAAAAATGTTTTTTGTAATTTGTATTAAAAAGAATATCTAGGCTTAGCTTGTCCTAATTTACACAAACTAACTAAGCCTAAGAGACATTATCTATATTCACGGAATTATAGCTAGTGTAAGGTCCCTCAAAGGCCATGTATGTGTCTCTTTTAATATAGATTTCAATAAGGAAAGAGAGTGCACTTAGAGATTACTTTTACATATTTAGAGTCCATGCATACTAAAAATGTGGAAAAGCAACGCGTTTCTGAAGATGGAACGTTTGCGACTGTATTCAGACGTTTTTGCCTATTCTACCCACAATGGCTCTTGTAGACTAGATGCCTTCCAGTTCTTTTAGATGGTTATATGACCACATTCTGAGTTTTTATCAAAGAGTTATGGCCAAAACAATTTGCTGATTCTGTCAAGGTCTCTACACAGGGAAAACTGTAAGAAGGGGCAGCAAGTAGCCTCAAGGTAATCCTAGAGCTTGAGATGTATATATCCCTTCATTCTTATCTAATACCTTAGAAGAGAAGGTTAGATTGCTATGGTCTTTTGGAGGAAGAGACCAAAACTCCATAGCTTTTCTTTTAATGAAAAAATAGTATGCCGTAGCCCTCCAAAGAGAAGGCTATTTTGCCATAGACCTTTGAAAGAGAGAAAAGTCAGAGTACGGGTAAGGGGACATAAATCTTGGGGATGATCGGATGATTTCAATCGTAGGAGAAGGGATTAGATGACTCTTTATTCTCATATATCAAGTTCTGAAGTTCTTATTAACGAGCAAAGATAACGATAAATGCACTAGTGAGGATCATAGATAAATTGGTTTATGAATATGTGTGTTTTGCTTATAAAATGCAGCCCGCTTGTGATGCCCAAGAAACTTGTAAAAGGGTGGAAGAAATATTATCTCGGATGGTTTTACATCGAGGCAGGTAGAAATAAAGAAGGATGAAAAAAAGTCGAGAGCAAGCAGCAATGTACCATGCAAGCCTTACTTTGGCGGCTCAAAAGCAAGGAAATTCCTCTCTGCACCATGAAATGAAAATGGAGAACTACTAGTACAATAACCAGAGAAATATGAAGCATGGAAAAAGTTACATATGGTCGTCCTGATCAAAGCAATGGATGAAAGACTAGAGTAGCAAAAGCAAATGTGTGGATTGCTCCTGACAAATTGGCAGTGCTTTTGCAGAAGATGACATTTGGACCAGATGATTCCAAGGAGTTTAAGGAGGTGATTGGTATATTCTATGCATCAGTTGTATGATTATGTTGTTTATTGATGTAGCATATATTGCATGCTCATGGTTCTTATTACTTTGCAAATGAGGGAAGTTTAGCGATATGGTCTACACAGGGCATGGAGCAATCTCATTGGCAAGCACGATGTGCTTTCCAAAAGACAACTGCTCATGGAGGTGGAATCTATGATATCAATCCAATGAAACAATTACTTCTATGGTGGTATAGAAAGATAGTAATAAGGTTAGAGGAGAAGAAATCTATGTCCAATGGATTATAGGCAATACACAGAGTCATATGTGAGGTAAGAAAGGCATGATTTGAGAATTCGTCAGGTAGAGAGACACATGATGAATGGTTGAGAACTCAAGAAAGAGAGGGAAGCAAAAAGTGGAAAACCCAAGAGTCAAGTGTTTCAAATGAGCAAATGCAAGTTGAAACTCTGTAATTTTTTGTTGATGCAAATATTACTCTACTAAACCAAAATGGTTTTCACATAGAGCTTGTAAACCAATGTGATATATCACCCATAATCTCACTAACTATAACCATAATATTAAATGATTTTATGTGTGAGAGTATATGCATACTTGTGTGTGAAGAATTGTATTATTCTTAAAGTGGACTAAAGTATTACTTAAAAGTGCTTTTATAAGTGGTGAGACTTATACATTTTATAGTCTTCTAGCTTTCAAAGCATGGCACGCACCAAGAAAAGTGCTAAGAGGAATCCTACTAAGACTTGCCCAACATAGCCCCATGTCAATATACCAACGGAGACTGATAGTGAGTGCACTCAATCTGACAATCCAGGAGGCACTAATACAAGTACAATGCATCCACATCCGCCACGTCACAAGAAGCGTAGATGGAGACCAGGAACTGCTGCTCTTTGAGAAATAAGGAAGTATCAGAAAAGTACAAACTTAATCATACTGAGGGCGCCATTTGCAAGACTTGTGAGAGAGATATTGCAAGATCTCGAGCAGCGAATGTCTCGTAATAGGTTCTGACTTAGTTCTACACAGTCAACAATGTGTAGTAGCGATGGTCACCCCAAGCGTTGCTAGCTCTTAAAGAAGCACCTGAGGCATATTCGGTGGACCTCATGCATGATGGTCAGTTGTTGGCAGCTATTCATGCGAAGCACATCACTCTTATGGACAAGGATTTGAGACTTGTACGAAGGATTCGTAATAATGGCAATGCCCTCAGTTTGAATATGGATAATATGATTGGAGTAAATCATATGATGCATTGTAAACCTGTGTTTCAATGTATTCTATGAGAAGTGTTTTTAATATAAGTACAATTTGATGTTTCTTTCTTAATATCTTGGGTGTGATTATCTTTTTCTCTCGTATAGTTTTTCAAGTTTATCGAAAGCATTATTTTTTTGTTCATAGGCCTCATATGGATTTAGGTTTTTTCACACAACATGTATGCATGAAAGACCATAAATGTATAAAATTTCAATGAATTTAGAAATTTTAAAAATTTTATCTTTACTTTAAAAATTAGATTACTTTAAACATGGAACGAAGTTCTAGAAACCCTTGGGAGTTAGTGAGATGTTGCATCAGAGGGGCTCTTATAAATAAGGAAATTACTAAATATAATAAAAATTACTAAAAAATTAAGAGTTATTTATTTTCATTCTATAAAAATATAAATATAAGTTATATTTTCAATTTTTGAAGTTATAAATATAAGGTTAGAGTCTTTCGTTTTCATTCTATTCGTGTTTTATCTTCTTCAAGAACATGGCTCGCACGAAGCAAACTACCAAGAGGTTTGACCCCGTGAAGGTCAGGCCCCCACCACCACCCACACGTCACAAATGTCGATGGAGACCCCGGCACCGTCGCTCTTCGGGAAATCAAAAAGTACCAGAAGATGATAGACCTTCTGATCTCGAGGAGGCCTTTTTATCGCCTCATTATAGGGAGATTATGGATGATTTGAACGTAAGTCGACTATCTCGATGGCATCGTCGGGTTGAACAATTGTGAGGCTCCCACACGATGGACAACAGTACCTTTGGAAGCTCTTAAAGAGGTTGCTGAAGCTTTATTGGTGGACATATATGGTGACATAGTGTACACAGCAGTCCATGCCAAGAGAGTCACCATCACTGACAAAGATATACGGCTAGTTCTACGCATGCGGCAGTGGAGGGAAGATTATGGTGATGATGAGCCGTAGTTAAGGGTCTCATGTATATTTCACAATGTAATCTCATGCGATCAAGATGTAAATGCTTTACTTAATGAAAATATTTTTTTTGATCCTTCCCAAGTGTCTACTTGGGAAGGATCCTTCCCAAGTGTCTACTTGTATTGTGATTTCAATTTCAAATTAATGATAAATATTATTTGTTGATTGCACGAATACAACAAAACTTGAAAAATATATTTTTATTAATATAGAAACTGTTACATCATGACATAGAAGCAAGTACAAAAATCCTAAACTCTGCGCCTCTTAGAACTAGGCTCAAAAGAGTCAGTAGGATGTTTAAGCGAAGGAATTACAACAAAATTTCTTTCGAGCTTGAGCTGGATAGCATGAAGATTAATTTTCCCAGTCGCAAGGCCTAGCCCAACTAGTGAATGATTCTTCCCTCCACGCTGAGCTTCGAACAAGTATAGGAGCTTGCAGCGCTTCACAAGCACCACCTTCTCTAAGCTTGTTTTCACACGCATAGGCTTGAATGCAGCACCCTTTGTTAAAGCCTTGATCTTTATTAGACAGACTACTTCATCAGGGGAGCATACTTTGTGAAAGACAATAATGTCTTGGAAGATTTTGCCAATATACTCCTTCAAAGCTGCATCCTGGACTCTTCCTCCGCCATCCCTTGTTCCAGCAACTCTAGATGCAAACTCATCGACATAGACAATTTCCTGAAGAAAATATTTGCATGCAAAAATAAAATATCAAAAATTATTCTAACATACATTTGCATGAAAAAAATATTTGCGAATGAGATGAAATTGTTCGTGCTGCAGATGCAGGGCAATCCTCACCAGTCTTCGGCTCGCATGCCAGTAGGCTTCTGATGCATCCCAGATTACATGTGTGGGGTCCCTAGGCCCCTGAGGCTCCACACCAAAATTTTTAGGAAGATTTAAAAAAAAGAAATTTACGTACCTTCTCAGCCTCATCATTATGTTTCCTGTCCGATGCAGCTAGGTCTGCCCCCAAGGATCTCTCTATGACCATGTATAGGGTCCAAGAGGTCAATGCGTGGTCGAGGTCCAAAGACATCCTCCTACAGCCTCTCAAATTTTTCATTTAAGATATCATACTCAGGAGCAGCTTTTCAACACTTCTTTGGATGTGGATGATTACAGAGACATCATCCATGCTCGTGCCATCGTATTGGCCAATTTCAGCTACTTGGTGAAGGACATCCATAGTGTCAAAGTCAATGAGGTCTTCATCAACATCCCAGACAAGGTGGCAATAGAGCTCTTCCTCCCTTAAATCCTAGACCTCAAGGACATCCTACATGAGAAAGTACTCAATACCATCTATAGTGATGGCACTCAATGATGCAAGTTTTGCATTCTCAGTAGGATGGGCTGCCTCTTGGTGGATAGTCGACAAGTCCAAAGACAAGCTACGTGCCGCCTCTTCTTGTTATCTAGGACTATCTCCTCTGGCTTCTTCTCTTCATATGTGAGAGGCACCATTGGCTCCTCATCATTCTCCTCTTCAAAATTAGAGCATAATATATAAATAGCAAAGGCAATATCTCACTCCAATGAGATCGATCGGGTTTGCCTCCTCAAAAGTGAGGGGCACAGAGGTAGATCGGAAGGGGGGGGCACATGTGCAAGTTCTCTTTGCACAACCTTTCTATGGTTGTCTCTAGTCCTCATGGAGAAGAGGAACTCTAGGGGTATCCACCGAGCAGTGGAGTCAAGGATAAAGATTGTGATATCATCACATCCCGCGCAAAAAAATGCAAGCACTGAGCTATCGGGCTCTAGAGTCCTAAATATATTCTCTAGCTCAACACTATAACAAAACCTAGAAGTCAATATTAGGTAATTTGGGAAAAATCTCACATTTTGGGAATCAATTACTCCATATAGTTTTGGACATACCTTAAACATACTAACTCCAAATTCATCGGAGATCATAGATTTAGATTCTACTCTTCAAGATCTTTCCGATGATATGTCACATGAGGGGGTTTTGACAAACTTTTGGACAAGTTCACCATGCTCCCATTTTTCAAATGGGAATGGGATTTTTCCCAAATTATCTAATATGGTGTTCTAGGGTAAATCTCGTCCCACATCTGACCATAACAGGTTTCACTCATCCAATGTACGAACGCATCGTGATGAAAAGCCATGGTGAAGGTGTAAAGGAAGCAACAAGCAAGGTGGATAGAAAGTGAGAGATAGAGAATGCAATAGGAGTGAATGAAAATAACCCCTACTTGAACTTATAAATATAAATTTATATATTATTTCATTAAAACTTTAATAAAGTAATTATATATTTTATTAAAAATTTAATAGAGTAATATTTATTTCATTAAAACTCCAAGAGCTCCAACACATACGGCATGAGGAGGTACTCCACCCCTTCAATGGTGATGGCACTCAATGAAGCTAGTGGTGGGTCATGACTTTGGGTTTCGTGAGGCTGGATGGATGCAATTTATACTTATGTTTATTATTAGACTTAAAATATCTATAAACTTATATTTATTTTAATACCTTATGTTTATACTTTAGTAAATAAAGGACACTTCAATAAAATATGATAAATAATAAATCATACTTCTATTTTTGGTTACATATTATTATTATATTATGTTATTTACAAAGTTACTTATATTATTATTTACACTTAAATATATACTTAAAGCTATATTTATTTTTATACTTATATCCATAGACTTAAAATTAATGACACTTCATTAAAATATAAGAAATCATAAATCATATTTATAATTCTAGGATAAATAATTATATTATTGTTTACACTTAAATATATATTTATACTTATATTTGCTTATATTTGCAATTGTACTTACTTATACTTATCTTTATTTTCTTACATATTAATAGGTTTGAAACACAATAGACGTATAAAAATCACTAAAATTTATGAAAATAAAATAAAATTAAATTTACAACACTTTTAGAGAAACAATTTGTAATATTCACTTGGAAGAATATTAATTACATGGACTCTACAATTTCAAGGATGTGTGGAGCAACACACTGCTTGCATGTTTTGCAATGTTCACTTCGACTCCCAACCTTCCTAACATCTAACTTGAAATGAAAATTACAAAGGGGATCATTGGACATGAGTTGGATTTCCTGCCTCAAAAAACTAAGGGGCCAATGACTTTCTACATTAACGGTAAAAGGGTCACTACCCTCCCAAAGAATATTCACATCAATGAGTGCTGAATGTGTGCCATCTCGCATGTCTTGGTCTAAGGTAAGCCACTCCCCTCGTAGAAGTCGCCACCTCCTATACTTGAAGCGAATGCACAAAGTTTGTCTTGCAATGAAGTACCTGTCATAAAAAACAAACAACCAACATAAAAACAAAAAAAACAAAAAAACAACAATCAACAATAGAAAATCAATAACAAACATAAAAACATGAAAATAATAACAATCAACCGATCGGTGTCTTGCAATGAAGTACTTATTATGAATAAAAACTATAAACAATCAACAACAATGTATTCTTACCTAAAGGTAATATCTGACTTAGTGATTCTGCACTCAATGATATCATCATGGTGAGTTCTCTTGAGATGCCATGACTCACCTAGTAATTGAGTCATCGAATTCTTAGATGGGCACTTGTATTGATACGTAATCTTAGTTTTCTTTACTACTTCACAGGATCCAAACAAATGTGCAAACAAACCAAATTGTACAAACCAACTTAGATGCACATCTCTAGAGCCTGTGGAGGGTTTCATGGCAGCATGAACATCAGTTTTTATCTTTACCCTACATACCTCTAACATGTCTAAGCTAGGATTATACCATTCCTGGCTAGACAACGGTGGAAGCGGAATGTACTCCAAACTCTTTCTCTCCACAATATATGTGGAATCATAAAAGTAAACATTCTGAGATGCCAATTCGCTTGCACTCTTGTTGTCAACGATCAAGGCATCTATCTCTGCATGTAAAACATTTAGCTTTCCACTTAAGCACTCTACATTTAACCATTCATGCAGAGTGGATATAAAGCTGCAAGCACAAACATGCTTGGACTCAAAGCACAATAACACAAAGCACAGAGATATAAACTTACTGTTAGGCTTATTTTCCGTACTGAAGTTGTCATGATGTACTCGAATCTCTTTGTGCATATAAACATGCTGAATGAAAGCCTCTGTTATTGTACCATTGGTGCGTCTCTTGAACTCTATGATTAAATCTTTCCATTGTTTGTTGGGGTCTGTTATATCTCTGAGCTTGACCTTGAAACTCCCATGAGAACTTGGTCTCATTAAAATCCAATTTAACTTACTATATTGATCAGAAATCCAACTACCTTCATCATCTCTCTTATTAAACACCTCCACTGTGTGAATATTACTGATATTCCTCCTCCTTGAAGACATATACAATAAAAAACAAAGAACCAAATTAATAAATTAGACTGCATGGTTAATAAATATCTATGTTAAGATTGTAAGCAACAAATAAATATTATAACAACAACAAGAAATAAATAGAAACCTATTGCTTTGATTCACACAATCTTGTTTCTTACAACCTATGAAAATGAACATAAACACATCAAGATAAAACATAAACAAACCCTAAACCTATGATCATTACTCACAAGTATTTTATGCCACTTAAAATCAAGATAGTTATTTATGGTGTAGAGAAGATTATAAGCAACAAATAAAGATTGAAATAACACGAAATAAACAGCAACTTACTGCTTTGATTTGCACAATCTTATTGCTGACAACCTTGCTCCTATGAGAATAAACAACAACACATCAAGACAAAACTTAAACAAACCTATCTTACATCAAGACAAAACATAGACAACCCCTTACATATGATCATTACTCGTAAGAATTTGATGCCGCTTAAGATCTAGATAGCTATTTGTGGCGTAAAGAAGAGAAAGTTCATGTGAGAAAACATACATACACTCATAGAGGTTTTGTCCAAATGAGATGAAATTTTATGAGGAGAGAGCTATGGTGGAGAACAACATACTTGAAAAATTTCATGAAGAAAGAACTAGAGTTGCAGAAGATATGGCAAAATTGAATTCTACAAAAAAAAGAGGAGAAATGAAAAGGTAGTGAAATGCAAAAGGAGGAAAAGTAAAAAAAAGTTAAATATAAAAAAAAGGAAAAAAATAAAATTCGATTATCAAACTTCCATGTGCTGACCACAAGGCACATTTGACATGAAAGATATGGAATCTCACATGAAATCTAACATTTCTCTATTTTTTTAAGATATGGGCTCTATTATTTTATTGTCTTAAGAGATTTGGGCAAAGATATGATAAAAAACATGGATCTAGAATCCTAGCTCTCTCGTTGGTCAAGCCAATCTTTTTTTATTCACTCCTTAAGGGGCAAAATGGAGAGTCCATATTTTTCCTAATGAGAACAAGAAAACACTTATAATACATTGGCAACTAGTACAAAATATTGTGAAAAGACCCTCACCTAAGTTAAGATTTTTCTGTAATGCATTAGCATGAGAAATGTCCCCATTATAACATTTCACACGGTCTATAAAAGATAGACCTTCCTAAATAATCAAAAAATGAACATCATGTGCACAACTTGTTTCAACTTAGGTTTTATAATTTTAGCAAGAATAGCCATCATGTAGATGTCCACATTTGGATAAAGATGTTTAGTCCTCAATCGATCATGTTCCCAATTGATATATGTCTTTATCTTGAGAAAGATGCTACTAGGCCATAGTACTTAATCGATCGCGTTCCCAATTGATAGATGTCCAATCTTGAGAAAGATGCTGCTTAGCCATAGTCCTCAATCAATCACATTCCCAATTGATAGATTCATCACCAATGTAAATCATGTCCAAAGATTTTAAAGGATTTAGGGTTTTTACCTCTATTTTCTTGAAAGCATTTGGATTCAAGGTCATGGTGCTTCCATAACATAGCCTTAATAAGTGAGATACCACAACAAATTGATAGTAGGTCCATTGAATAAGGTGCCACAAAAAGCAACACATATTTTCTTAGAAAAAGTGATTGAGGGGAAAAAACAAACTTCCTTTAAAAAAACATAAGATGCAAAGACACACCCCAAAACTCAAGATTTTCCATTTGGTCCCGTAATTCTTAAAGTGATTTGGGGTTTTTACATTTATTTCCATGAAAGCATCAGGATTCAAGGTCATGGTGCTTCCATAACATAGCATTAGTAGATGTGATGCACAAGTGAACTAGGGGGGAAAATACACTTTACTGTGTTTTTCATGCTACATTTACTATCACCACAGCCAGATATAGTTACTACATATGAACTCTTGGCCATCATCATAGTTACGCACGGAATGCATGCTAGACTCAGCAAAATGAAAGATTAATTAAGCCTTGCAGAAAACGCAGTTTTTACAAAAAATCGCGGACAATAGCAGCATCCCATTGTCCGGGAAGAAAAAAACGTTGACGCTCACGCTCGTCAAGTGGACGCGTAGTGGCATGAGCCGTAACCTGCACACAAGAAATGGCCGGCCAGATCAGGTGATGAAGAACACTAGGTGACAAAGAGAAGGAGGAGTGAGGAGTAAAGAACTTACTGGGATCGGCGTGGACAAGCACAGCCGCACCCTGGAAGTCGCAGGTGGCGCCTACATTCTTGTGAGCCTTCCAGTAGGCGTTGAAAGCATAAGATGCGTGGGAGGATAGGGTGTTAGGCTCGTAGCAGGGCTGGCCGCGCATGATGGCCTGGCAGAAGTTGGCGTTCATCGTGCAGGCGTAGAACAAACCCGTCTCCAGGGTTTTAGGGTCCGCATCAGGGATAGCCACACACCACTGGGGGCCTGGTGTAGTAGAAGGAGAAGGTACAGGCGCTGGTGGAGAAAAAGAAGGATCTCAATGTGTTAGAACTCGATCGATATCATAGATATTAGCTAGAATTATATATGTAGAAGAAAACCCACTGCATAACGCAGCTATACGTACCCGCTAGAGCTGCTCTGGTCGTGTAGGCAACGAGCACGAGCAGGAAGCACGCGAAGCTTGAAGCTCTGGCCATCATGCCAAATGCTATAATGACGAGAAGGGGACACTCTCGTTTAGCATTACGCACCCAACCTGACCTCGTTTATATACCAGGAGGAAGGCCAGCTAAGGCGGTGGGGTTGGGCGCACATATTGAGGGCTTTTTATTTCGGCGGCAGGGTTTTTTATATCGATAGAAATGAAATTTTAAAATGCGAAAATCATAGGAGTGCTCGTGCTTGGCAAATTTGAGTCTCTCGATCAACAAGATTTCTAGAGTGACAAGAGAATTTCACGTGCGTAAGAATTTATTTTCACAGGGGATTTTCACGTGCATGAGAATTGATTTTCATGGGGGAAGATTCTCACATGCGTGAGAATGTAGGAAGATTTCCAGGTGCATGAAAATTGCTCTTCGTTGTCAACAAGATTTTTACATGCATGGTTTATAAGCGTATTCTTTCAGCCCTCCTAAATTTGAGTAATGTAACTCCAAAATTCTTGGAGGGTGATTATGTAATTAAATAAAGCTAGGTCCTAAGTGCATGCTCATGCAAAGAGCAAGTATGCGTCACATATGTTTTATATTGATCTTAAGCCACCCATCCCAGAAACCGAAATAACAAGTGCTACCATGAAGGACGTGTCTCTACAAAAGAAGGATTGTTAAAAAAATGAACTCATGTGGTCCTCTCCTTTCATGTAAAGATAACATGCCTTTGCATCAATAAACAATGGCTAACTTTGCTTGAAACAGGGTTTTGCACGTGGTAATGCAAAAAGCTGATCTTCCATATCAACTTTTGCATGGTAATGCAAAAATTGATCTTCTTGGATACACATATCTTAAAGAGGTATCATTTTTTTTTGTCAAGGACCTATTTACAAGTCTTGTATTTTGTTCATGCCTATTCAAGGGGCTCATCCCCTTCACTTTTAACTTTTGGTTGAGTTAAAGGACTCGCCTTCATTATGGTTTGTACTGTTGGACTTTTCTAAATCCCTAGGGAAGAAACGTTTCATACAACTCATCAAGTCTTTCTTCTAAAATGGTTTACATGGCTTAGAATACAAATTGTCACAACACCATTGCCATGTAAAGTTATATGGGTGGCTAGTCAACATGAATATGGACTTGAAATTGAACATCGAGTCTTTTGCTACTACAGGTATGTGGATCTAGTATAGCAGAAATTGGTACTTTCTAAGAGAAATGCTAGTAGGCTAGAGTACTGAGTGGCATGGTATAACTAAGACTAGGAGATCATACCCATTTGGCAAGAGAACAAAGGAATGCATAAAGTAGGAGGCATATTAAAAGGAAGTTCTTAGGGTTAGATTATCCTCAAAGCACCCCAATATCTTTTTGTACTCTAAATAAATTAAGCTACTAGAGTTGCAGTATGAAACGATGCTATTCATAACATAAGTTTAGTGGCATCTCCTTTAAAGACTAGCTATATGGCTTTCTTTAAGCATATCTCTATGCAACACTGAAATCCACACATTTTGGGTCATTCAATGATCAAAATTTGATCGGTTTTTTTTTACAAAACCACTCTAAAGCCTTGAAAAAATGTTTTTTGTAATTTGTATTAGAAAGAATATCTAGGCTCAGCTTGTCCTAATTTATACAAACTAACTAAGCCTAAGAGACATTATCTATATTCACAGAATTATAGCTAGTGTAAGGTCCCTCCCAAGCCATGTATGTGTCTCTTTTAATATAGATTTCAATAAGGAAACAGAGTGCACTTAGAGATTAGTTTTACATATTTAGAGTCCATGCATACTAAAAATGTGGAAAAGCAACGCGTTTCTAAAGATGGAATGTTTGTGACTGTATTCAGACGTTTTTGCCTATTCTACCCACGATGGCTCTTGTAGACCAGATGCCTTCTGGTTCTTTTAGCTGGTTATATGACCACATTCTAGGTTTTATCAGAGAGTTATGGCCAAAACAATTTGCTGATTCGGTCAGGGTCTCTACACAGGGAAAACTGTAAGAAGGCAGCAAGTAGCCTCAAGGTAATCCTAGAGCTTGAGATGTATATATCCCTTCATTCTTATCTAATATCTTAGAAGAGAAGGTTAGATTGCTATGGTCTTTTGGAGGAAGACTCCAAAACTCCATAGCTTTTCTTTTAATGAAAAAATAGTATGCCGTAGCCCTGCAAGAGAAGGCTATTTTGCCATAGACCTTTGAAAGAGAGAAAAGTCAGAGTACGGGTAAGAGGAGATAAATCTTGGGGATGATCGAATGATTTCAATTGTAGGAGAAGGTATTAGATGACTCTTTATTCTCATATATCAAGTTCTGAAACTCTTATTAACGAGCAAAGACAACGATAAACAACAGATTTCTATAAGGTATATATATATTTTGTTTTTCAATTATATATTATTCTTAGGGGTTGAGGTATGGCCCCGGCTTCTCTATTAATTGTTAATAGTGATCTGTTTGATTGATTTACAACAGCATATGCCTTAAGAAAGAATGGCTTTCACAATCTCAAGTTGAAATGCTAAAATATTTGTGAAAAGGATTGTTTTCTTAAGAAGGTAACATGGATTTTAGTCCTATGGTGGTTTAGTTGAGTAAATGGATTGTTATCTTGGTTAAAATAAGGTACATGTACAACTCTCCCTACCTTGGCGCTGCCCCGTTCTTGTGCTTGTATAGCCAGACGACGGAGACGTTAGAGTAAGGCCCGGAGTTCGCGCCGATGGTGTCCCTTATATCATTGGGAGAATGAGGTTTACCGATTGAGGTAAGTGATTGTGATGCTGCCTAGTTCTGAGGGCCCAGGCTAGTTCGGTGAATTAGCCCACCCTAGTGCGTAGACATCCCTCTGAGGGACGAGAGGATCGAGCGACGGAGCTTGAGAGGGCGACATGACGGCTTGAGTTCTCGCTAGCGGCCGACAATGAGGTGTATGGTCCCGTAGGGTTTTACCTAGCATGTAGAGACTGGAAGGCCGAATTCTAGATCATCGGTAGTATAAAGAAAAAGAATAAGAGAGCCGGTTTGGGTTGTATTATGAAATATGAAATTGATTCATGTATAAACTTTTTTTATAAATCTTGTCTTTGGCATTATTGTACTGTGAAAAAGGCTGTTTTAACAAACCTTGTGAAAAGGGCCTTAATTAAAGAACATGTTTATTTATGTCAAACAGTGTGGTAGGATTAATTAGAAAACAAATTGACGTGTGAGTAGAGTGGAAAGTGGGAGGATGGAATGCCTCGACGGCACCATCCTATGAATGGGTGGACCCGATTAGTCGGGTAGCTTTCCAACATACTAAGTGAAAGCCCTACGCTAGATAAATAGGTTCTTAGGCAATTCTATTCTAGAAGACTAGGCTAGTGGCTGTGCCTTGTATGGATGAGGAAAAAAACATTGTCTCTAGGAATCAAGACTAGTCGTTGCCCAAATTATGATCAATTACTCTATAGGTGATTTGATTTTTAGAAGACCACGCCCTGCAGGATAGAACTAGGTCTTACCTATGAATCGTATCCTTGAATCTCTGCATGGTCAAGGTGTCGATGAGTAGGAAAGTTTCTCCAAGATAACACTTAGTGGACTATCTTAAGTGTTTCCCCTATTTTATTATCTCTAGAGCCCGTGGATGGTTTCATGGCAGCATGAACATCGGTTTTTATCTTTACCCTACATGCTTCTGACATGTCTAAGCTAGGATTATACCATTCCTGGCTAGACAACGGTCGTAGTGGAATATACTTCAAACTATGCCTCTCCACATCATACACTGAACCATAAAAGTAAACATTCTGAGATGCCAATTTGCTTACACTCTTGTTGTCATAGATCAAGGCACCTACCTTTGCATGTAAAACATTTAGCTTTCCACTAAAACATTCTACATTCTGCCATTCATGTAGAGTGGATGGATATAAAGCTGCAAACAACAAACATGCTTGTATTATAACATGCAGAGTGGATGGACTCAAAGCACAAGAACACAAAGCACATAGATATAAACTTACTGTTAAGTTTATGTCTTTTACTGAAGTTATCATGATGCACTCGAATCTCTTTGTGCATATAAACATATTGAATGAAAGACTCTGTTATTATACTCATACCATTTGTGCGTCTCTTGAACTCTATGATTCTACCTTTCCATTGCTTGTTGGGGTCTGTGACATCCTTGAACTTGACCTTGAAACTGTCATGAGTACTTAATTGTATTAAAATCCAATTTAACTTACTGTACTGAATCAGGGATCCAGTTACTTTCATCATCTCTCTTGTTAAACACCTCCAGTATGTGAATATTAATAATATTCCTCCTCCTTAAAGATATCTAAATTAATAAATCTAGACTGCATGATTAATAAATATATATACTAGATTGTAAGCAACAAATAAAGATTAAAACAACAAGAAATAAACACCAACCTTGTTGCTTTGATTTACATAACCTTGTTGCTCCTATGAAAATAAACATAAACCCATCAAGACAAAACATTAACAAACCCAAAACCTATGATCATTACTCACATTAAGACAAAACATAGACAAACCCTAAACTTATGATCATTAATGTTGTATTTTATGCCACTTGAAATCAATACTATGCAGAGAAGATTGTAATAAACAAATAAAGAAAAAAAAACAAGAAATAAATAGCAACTTACTGCTCATAATCTTGTTGCTCCTGTGAAAATAAACAGCAATATATCAAGAGAAAACGTAAACAAATCCTAAACCTATGATCATTAATGTGGTATTTTATGCCACTTCAAATCAATACTGTGCAAAGAAGATTGAAAGCAACAAATCAAGATTAAAACAACAAGAAATAAATAGCAACTTATTGCTTTGATTTATACAACCTTGTTGCTCACAACCTTGCTCCTGAGAAAATAAATAGCAACACAACAAACCCTAAATATGTGATAATTACTTACAAAAATTTAAAGCTGCTTCACATCAAGATAGCTATCTGTGGTGTAGAGAAGAGAAAGTTTATGTGAGAAAACATGCATAACTCACATAAGTTTTGTCCAAATGAGATGAAATTTTAGGAGGAGAGAGTTATGGTGTAGAACAACATGACTGTAAGTTTTTGTGAAGAAAGAACCATAGTTGCAGAAGATATGGCAAAATTGAATTCCACCAAAAAACGGGAAAAATGAAAAGGTGATGAAATCCAAACGGAGGGAAAGTAAAAAGTTAAACATAAAAAATAGAAAAAAATAAAATTCTTCAAACTTTGATGTACATCTGACATAGAAGATATGGAATCTGACATGAAATATGACATTTCTCTATTTTTTAAGATATGGGCTCTATTATTTTATTGTCTTAAGAGATTTGGGCAAAGATATGACAAAAAGATCCATGTTACATGGATCTAGAATCCCAGCTCTCTCATTGGTCAGGCCAATCTTTTGTTATTCACTCCTTAAGGGGAAAAATGGAGAGTCCATATTTCTCCTAATGTGTCTTGCACACAAATAATAATTTTGTATTAGATGTATGCAAGTTACAATCTCTAATGGAAAAATTTTATAGTATATCTGTTGTTGCAGAATGTGGAGGCAAGCTAAAATTTATTTTAAAGCTTGATGAAAGTGAGGTTATCAAAGGTTAGAAGTTAGAACGTGTTAGTCTAACTCTCATGAATAAAGCACTGGATCCTAACATCTTGCTTGGTTATCCTGATTACTTTAGTGTACAGTCTAAGAATGAAATTTGGTGGCTTGCTGCATTTGAAGTACCAAAGGAAGATCATGAGATTTTTTTTAAACTTGACAGAGATACCTAATACAGTGTAACATCAAAATCATGGTGAAAGTTTGCATGTGGAAGGTTATGGTGAGTATCAAGTGGAATGGCACCTTGTTGGAGATGTCAAAGCTTTGAAGTGCACGTTTGGTGTGTCAAATGTAGAAAATGCTGAGTTTCCTTGCATATATTGTGTGTGTTCTAGAAAGAAAGGTAAGAATGGGAAGAAACGAGAAGGGTGTCCTACACGTGATCAATTTGTTTGCCGCCGCGGGGGGCAAATCGTACGAGTAGATCCTAAGTGGTATGCTATTCTTGACATCCCCTTGACAAGAGTACACTTTTGCTCTTTGCATGCACTAGTGAGGATCATAGATAAATTGGTTTATGAATATGTGTGTTTTGCTTATAAAATGCAGCCAGCTTGTGATGCCCAAGAAACTTGTAAAAGGGTGGAAGAAATATTATCTCGGATGGTTTTACATCGAGGCCAGGTAGAAATAAAGAAGGATGAAAAAAAGTCGAGAGCAAGCGGCAATGTACCATGCAAGACTTACTTTGGCAGCTCAAAAGCAAGGAAATTCCTCTCTGCACCATGAAATGAAAATGGAGAACTACTAGTACAATAACCAGAGAAATATGAAGCATGGAAAAAGTTACATATGGCCGTTCCTGATCAAAGCAATGGATGAAAGACTAGAGTAGCAAAAGCAAATATGTGGATTGCTCTTGACAAATTGGCAGTGCTTTTACAGAAGATGACATTTGGACCAGATGATTCCCAGGAGTTTAAGGAGGTGATTGGTATATTCTATGCATTAGTTCTTTTATATGTTTTTAGAGACTAACTATGATTATGTTGTTTATTGATGTAGCATATATTGCATGCTCATGGTCCTTACTTTGCAAATGAGGGAAGTTTAGCGCAATGGTCTACAGAGGGCATGGAGCAATCTCATTGGCAAGCACAAGGTGCTTTCCAAAAGAGAACTGCTCATGGAGGTGGAATCTATGATATCAATCCAATGAAACAATTACTTTTATGGTGGTATAGAAAGATAGTAATAAGGTTAGAGGAGAAGAAATCTATGTCCAATGGATCATAGGCAATACACAGAGTCATATGTGAGGTAAGAAAGGCATGATTTGAGAATTCATCAGGTAGAGAGAAACATGATGAATGGTTGAGAACTCAAGAAAGAGAGGGAAGCAAAATGTGGAAAACCCGAGAGTCAAGTGTTTCAAATGAGAAAATGCAAGTTGAAACTCTGTAATTTTTTGTTGATGCAAGTATTACTCTACTAAACCAAAATGGCTTTTACATAGAGCTTGTAAGCCAATGTGATATATCACCCATAATCTCACTAACTATAACCATAATATTAAATGATTTTATGTGTGAGAGTATATGCATACTTGTGTGTGAAGAATTGTGTTATTCTTAAAGTGGACTAAAGTATTACTTAAAAGTGCTTTATTATAAGTGGTGAGACTTATACATTTTATAGTCTTCTAGCTTTCAAAGCATGGCACGCACCAAGAAAAGTGCTAAGAGGAATCCTACTAAGACTCGCCCAACATAGCCCCACGTCAATATACAAATGGTGGAGACTGATAGTGAGTGCACTCAATCTGACAATCCAGGAGGCACTAATACAGTACAATGCATCCACATCCGCTACGTCACAAGAAGCGTAGATGGAGAACAGGCACTGCTGCTCTTTGAGAAATAAGGAAGTATCAGAAAAGTACAAACTTAATCATACTGAGGGCGCCATTTGCAATACTGGTGAGAGAGATATTGCAAGATCTCCAGCAGCGAATGTCTCGTAATAGGTTCTGACTTAGTTCTACACAGTCAACAATGTGTAGTAGCGATGGTCACCCCAAGCGTTGCTAGCTCTTCAAGAAGCACCTAAGGTATATTCGGTGGACCTCATGCATGTTGGCAGCTATTCATGCGAAGCGCATCACTCTTATGGACAAGGATTTGAGACTTGTTTGAAGGATTCGTAATAATGGCAATGCCTTCAGTTTGAATATGGATAATATGATTTGAGTAAATCATATGATGCATTGTACACCTGTGTTTCAATGTATTCTATGAGAAGTGTTTTAAATATAAGTACAATTTGATGTTTCTTTCTTAATATCTTGGGTGTGATTATCTTTTTCTCTCGTATAGTTTTTCAAGTTTATGGAAAGCATTATTTTTTTGTTCATAGGCCTCATATGGATTTAGGTTTTTTCACACGTATGCATGAAAGACCGTAAATGTATAAAATTTCAATGAATTTAGAAATTTTAAAAATTTTGTCTTTACTTTAAAAATTAGATTACTTTAAACATGTAACGAAGTTCTAGAAACCCTTGGGAGTTAGTGAGATGTTGCATCAGAGGGGCTCTTATAAATAAGGAAATTACTAAATCTTATAAAAATTACTAAAAAATTAAGAGTTATTTATTTTCATTCTATAAAAATATAAATATAAGTTATATTTTCAATTTTTGAAGTTATAAATATAAGGTTAGAGTCTTTCGTTTTCATTCTATTCATGTTTTATCTTCTTCAAGAACATGGCTCGCACAAAGCAAACTACCAAGAGGTTTGACCCCATGAAGGTAAGGCCCCCACCACCACCCACACGTCGCAAACATCCGTGGAGACCCCGGCACCGTCGCTCTTCGAGAAATCAAAAAGTATCAGAAGACGATAGACCTTCTGATCTCGAGGAGGCCTTTTCATCGCCTCATTATAGGGAGATTATGGATGATTTGAACACAAGTCGACTATCTCGATGGCATCGTCGGGTTGAACAATAGTGAGGCTCCCACACGATGGACAACAGTAGCTTTGGAAGCTCTTTAAGAGGTTGGTGAAGCTTTTTTGGTGGACATATATGGTGACATAGTGTACAGAGCAGTCCATGCCAAGAGAGTCACCATCACTAACAAAGATATACGGCTAGTTCTACGCATGCGGCAGTGGAGGGAAGATTATGGTGATGATGAGCCGTAGTTAAGGGTCTCATGTATATTTCACAATGTAATCTCATGCGATCAAGATGTAAATGCTTTACTTAATGAAAATATTTTTTTTGATCCTTCCCAAGTGTCTACTTGTATTGTGATTTCAATTTCAAATTAATGATAAATATTATTTGTTGATTGCACGAATACAACAAAACTTAAAAAATATATTTTTATTAATATAGAAACTGTTACATCATGACATAGAAGCAAGTACAAAAATCCTAAACTCTGCGCCTCTTAGAACTAGGCTCAGAAGAGTCAGTAGGATGTTTAAGCGAAGGAATTACAACAAAATTTCCTTCGAGCTTGAGCTGGATAGCATGATGATCAATTTTCCCAGTGGCAAGGCCTAGACCAACTAGTGTTGATTTCACACGCATAGGCTTGAATGCAGCACCTTTGTTAAAGCCTTGATCTTCATTAGAGAGACTTGTTCATCACCCGGGGGGTGCACCTAAAAAAATGTAAGTGTAGCACGTGAGTTCATCAGGAGGGTTTTTTTAATTGACAAAACCTACAGGATTACATCTACAAGAGGGGGTTTTTTATTACACTTTTGAAAAAAACCCGTAGGTTCCTTAAGAAAGAGGGGTAATTTTATTAGTTGATAGCATGTAGGTAGAGGGGGTTTTTTATTACCCCTTGAACGCACGTGATACATATGATTTCTTAGTGGTGGACCCCCTGAGGTTCATCAAGGGAGCATACTTTGTGAAAGACAATAATGTCTTGGAAGATTTTGCCAATGTTCTCCTTCAAAGCTGCATCCAAGACTCTTCCTCCACCATCCCTTGTTCCAGCAACTCTAGATGCAAACTCATCGACATAGACAATTTCCTGAAGAAAATATTTGCATGCAAAATAAAATATAAAAAATTATTCTAACATACATTTGCATGAAAAAAAATATTTGCAAATGAGATGAAATTGTTCGTGCTGCAGATGCAAGGCCATCCTCACCAGCCTTCGGCTCGCATGCCACTAGGCTCATGCATCCCATATTACATGTGTGGGGTCCCTAGGCCCCTGAGGCCCCACACTAAAGTTTTTAGGAAGATTTAAAAAAAAGAAATTTACGTACCTTCTCAGCCTCATCATTATGTTTCCTGTCCAATGTAGCTAGGTCTGCCCCCTATAGGTCTGCCCCCAGGGATCTCTCTATGACCATGTATAGGGTCCAAGAGGTCAATGCGTGGTCGAGGTCCAAAGAGATCCTCCTACAGCCTCTTAAATTTTGCATTTAAGATATCATACTGAGAAGCAGCTTCAGCAGCACTTCTTTGGATGTGGATGATTACAGAGACATTATCCATGCTCGTGCCATCGTATCGGCCAATCTCAGCTACTTGTGGAAGGACATCCATAGTGTCAAAGTCAATGAGGTCTTCATCAACATCCCAGACAAGGTGGTAGTAGAGCTCTTCCTCCCTCAAATCCTAGACCTCAAGGACATCCTACATGAGAAAGTACTCAATACCATCTATAGTGATGGCACTCAATGATGCAAGTTTTGCATTCTCAGTAGGATGGGCTGCCTCTTGGTGGATAGTCGACAAGTCCAAAGACAAGCTACGTGCCTCCTCTTCTTGTTATCTAGGACTGTCTCCTCTGGCTCCTTCTCTTCATATGTGAGAGGCACCATTGGCTCCTCATCATTCTCCTCTTCAAAATCAGAGCATAATATATAAATAGCAAAGGCAATATCTCACTCCGATGAGATCGATCGGGTTTGCCTCCTCAAAAGTGAGGGGCACAGAGGTAGATCGGAAGGGGGGGGAGGGACATATGCAAGTTCTCTTAGCACAACCTTTCTATGGTTTTCACCAGTCCTCATGGAGAAGAGGAACTCTAGGGGTATCCACCGAGCAGTGGAGTCAAGGATAAAGATTGTGATATCATCACATCCCGCGCAAAAAATGCAAGCACTGAGCTATCGGGCTCTAGAGTCCTAAATATATTCTCAGCTCAACACTATAACAAAACCTAGGGTAAATCTGGTCCCACATCTGACCGTAATAACAGGTTTCACTCATCCACAGTACGAACGCAATGTTAATATTTATTTCATTAAAACTCCAAGAGCTCCAACACATACTGCATGAGGAGGTACTCCACCCCTTCAATGGTGATGGCACTCAATGAAGCTAGTGGTGGGTCATGACTTTGGGTTTCGTGAGGCTGGATGGATGCAATTTATACTTATGTTTATTATTATACTTAAAATATCTATAAACTTATATTTATTTTAATACCTGATGTTTATACTTTAGTAAATAAAGGACACTTCAATAAAATATGATAAATAATAAATCATACTTCTATTTTTGGTTACATATTATTATTATATTATGTTATTTACAAAGTTACTTATATTATTATTTACACTTAAATATATACTTAAAGTTATATTTATTTTTATACTTATATCCATAGACTTTAAATTAATGACACTTCATTAAAATATAAGAAATCATAAATCATATTTATAATTCTAGGATAAATAATTATATTATTGTTTACACTTAAATATATATTTATACTTATATTTACATATTTATATATTTATACTTATATTATTGTTTACACTTAAATATATATTTATACTTATACTTATCTTTATTTTCTTATATATTAATAGGTTCGAAACACAATAGACGTATAAAAGCCACTACAATTTATGAAAATGAAATAAAATTATATTTACAACACTTTTAGAGAAACAATTTGTAATATTCACTTGGAAGAATAATAATTACATGGACTCTACAATCTCAAGGATGTGTGGAGCAACACACTGCTTGCATGTTTTGCAATGTTCACTTCGACTCCCAACCTTCATAACATCTAACTTGAAATAAAAATTACAAAGGGGATCATTGGACATGAGTTGGATTTCCTACCTCAGAAAACTAAGGGGCCAATGACTTTCTACATTAACGCTAAAAGGGTCACGACCCTCCCAAATAATATTCACATCAATGAGTGCTGAATGTGTGCCATCTCGCATGTCTTGGTCTAAGGTAAGCCACTCCCCTCGTAGAAGTCGCCACCTCCTATATGCTTGAAGCGAACGTACAAAGTTTGTCTTGCAATGTACCTGTCATAAAAAACAAACAACCAACATAAAAACAAAAAAACAAAAAAACAACAATCAACAATAAAAAATCAACAACAAACATAAAAACATGAAAATAATATCAATCAACCGATACGGTGTCTTGCAATGAAGTACTTATTATGAATAAAAACTATAAACAATCAACAACACTGTATTCTTACCTAAAGGTAACATCTGACTTAGTGATTCTACACTCAATGATATCATCATGGTGAGTTCTCTTGAGATGCCATGACTCACCTAGTAATTGAGTCATCCAATTCTTAGATGGGCTGTATTGATACGTAATCTTAGTTTTCTTTACTACTTCACAGGATCCAAATAAATGTGCAAACAAACCAAATGGTATAAACCAACTTAGATGCACATCTCTAGAGCCTGTGGAGGGTTTCATGGCAGCATGAACATCAATTTTTATCTTTACCCTACATGCCTCTAACATGTCTAAGCTAGGATTATACCATTCCTGGCTAGACAACGGTGGAAGTGGAATGTACTCCAAACTCTGTCTCTCCACAACATATGTGGAATCATAAAAGTAAATATTCTGAGATGCCAATTCGCTTGCACTCTTGTTGTCATAGATCAAGGCACCTTTCTTTGCATGTAAAACATTTAGCTTTCCACTTAAGCACTCTACATTTTACCATTCATATAGAGTGGATATAAAGCTGCAAGCACAAACATGCTTGTATTAAAACATGCTTGGACTCAAAGCACAATAACACAAAGCACAGAGATATAAACTTACTGTTAGGCTTATTTCCCATACTGAAGTTGTCATGATGCACTCGAATCTCTTTCACTACAAGACACTGCTGCCATACACGCGTTCAATACACGCGATAAGTTACGGACGCGTGTATGATCGCGCATGTATATGAGTAGTATCGGGTGCGCGTATATTGGTGTCTAAATTCGCGTTTATTGAAGTTTCAGAAACGCGTTTACCAGCGCGTGTATATTGTCATCTAAATTCGAGTGTATACTGGTTTCAAAAATGCGTGTATCAGCGTGTGTATATACACACAAATATGCACGCATTATTACAGGCGAGAATTTTATTAAGAAAAACTCCATTCCTTTACAAAATTAAAAACTATTTTCTTTAAACCATCTCATAGTACATTACAGTATATATCATTACACAATCCCACTACATGCATTTATAACAACGAAATATATTCAAAAATAAATCATGAGATGATAATAAAAGACAACATATACAATCGAAATGTCATCAATTTAGAATGATACAGTGATGGATTAGTTAGGGTTCGATCTCATCTTCAATAAGATCCATCCTTGCCAAACGATCAACATCAATATCCATTTGATCAATTTGTAAGGCTACAATTAAATTTATTCTATTCTGTCCATTGATAATGGTATCGATGTCTTGATCATCCTCATCAACATCACCATCATCCTCAATGGTAGGGTCATTATTATGATCATGAGAAATGGCACGCTCATCCTCATTATCATGATCATCTCTTATTTCTTGATCATCGATCACAACATCTTCATTGGCATGTTTGACATCATCTTCATTGCGGCTTGTTACATCCTCCATATGCTCCATATCAGTGAATGTATTATACATCACTTTGGAACGTGGTGCAATAGGGATAACGTACCACCATTTAATGTCATGCACCATTGGCAAATAGATAACCTACTCAAATACACATACTGCAGTAATTAATTAGCATATCAAAAGTCAAGGGGTACGTGAGCTTAGATATATATGTACATGAAACAGATTAGTAAAAAAATGCATACCTGCTCACATTGTTGTGGCAATACGAGCCTATCTTTCTTTGTTTGCCAAAACTTTGTAAAGTCAATAGTTACATAGCCACTTACATGGCGTTTTATCGTTGCATTAGGCCCTTTTTTCACCACGTTCATTTGCCATTTGACATCCAAAACATACACAAAGAAGCGACAAAAGTCAAGCCTAAATATGTCTTGGATTGTGCCATAATAATCATCCATTTTTCCAGTAGCTCCCTCAAAGCTACTAATGACACCGCAATCTTGTGTATTCCTATTTTCTTCAATTCTTTGTGTTCGAAAATGCTTGTCTTCACACCATATAGCATTGAACATAGTGCACTGGACCAAAATAGAAGCAATATTTTTGTAAGCAATGTGAATAAATATTAAAAGCAAATCACTTACAACTAATGCAAAACATTAGTTCTATGTACCTTTAACATTAGTTCTATGTACCTTTAACATGCATCCTCGTGCATACTCCCATTCTTCCGCCGTGATACGCAGCCCCTCGCCGCTCTCTACTCCCTCTATTTCCTCATGCAACCAATCAACATGGATATCATTCGGAAGTGTTGCTAGATACTTAGGGTACGCCTTACGAGAGCCATGTTTCCTCTGAAAGAGAGCTTTTTCTGCTTGCCTTTTTGTCTTTGCATCCTCATATCTTGTAAAGCATCTGCTCATCACATCACTATTAAGGATGCAAGTGAAATTGAGATCATCAATCAATGTTCTGTCAATTACTTTACTCTGTCCTTTTCCTTGAGGCACAATAGAGGTCATCCTCAAGTCCTCTTCATTGCTCCATAGTCGTGTGGCTAAGAGCTATCCACCTGACCAAGAAATTTTGAAATATATACAAGAGACTCTTGTATCAACCAACCCTCGGCCATGCTTCCTTCAGGCCTTGCACTTTGCCTCACAAAGTCTTTTAAGATCTTCATGAAGCGCTCTAGGAAGAACATCCACGTGCATGCACAGTGCCACATAAAGCAATTTCATCCACTAAATGCACAATGAGATGTAGTTGACTTGTGAGAATGGTTCGCGAAAAAGTCTCCTCTACCAAACAAACCACCTCCACTGCCATAACACGCGCATCATCCAATGTGGCTGGATCAATTGCTTTAGAACTAACATATCTGAAAAATAAATGAATAGTACGTTATACCTCATGCACGTTCATTTTGCAAGGTATAATGAAGGGTCCTCTGACATGGGTTTTACATACCTCACAAGCTCGCCCATTTTATAAATATATTTTTTCAAACTCTTATTTGCACAATGGTCGATGCTAGTATAGGTAGTATGAACTGCGCACATAAGAGCAAATGTATGTATGGTTTATGGCATTACAAAATTTAATCTCAACGTACAAGACTTGGAAAACACTTACTTGGAGCATCTTGTGCCAATCGTGGGACTTCAACCCATATAGTTACTCAACGCCTCTTTTCTTAGTGGTTGTAAAGGCTCCCTTCAATGATCTCATGCATCCAGTGGGAGTATGCAAAGTGGTGATGGCCTGCTTTACTTGCTTCTCCTCTTTCTTTGATATAATCCATGGTGCAGGCGGAAGACGAACGTGCCCACCCTCCTCTCGTGTGGCCAAGCTTGACGCATACGTCCTGCAACCCGGAAGTCCTCTCATATGCTAACATTGTCTCGTTTACCAATAACATGTTGAAAAAAACAAGATTGAAAAACATTACTATACCTGTTCATGCCATCTGGAGGAAGAATATTTGTAGACTCCCAAATACGCTTCTAATCTTTTGCACGAAGTGTTTGTGGAGGAATGTTACTCTTACTAGCAACATATTTAGGATGATCTGACAGGAGAAATCGATGATGATTATCGAATATGGTCTTACACAAACCGTCAGCATACTCATGTACTAACGAAGGGCCACAAACAGGACATACATGTTTACCCGATGTTTTCAAACCTATCAAAATATAAATATAAGTTAGAATAATAAAGTCAATAGTTAATTAATATAGCCAATAGTATTACAGTAGGGAGGTAATTAGAATTCTTACCAGAACAATCGCTGTATCCTGGAAAGTCATGCATTGTCCACATTAACACTGCTTTTAAGTCGAAGTGTCAAGAGGAGGGAGGCCTACTAATGTCCACCACTGCAACACCTCTCCATAGTTCCTCCAACTCATCAATCAATAGTTCGAGATAAACATCCATACCCGATGTTTTCAAACCTGTTGATCCTTTGTCCCAACCACACATCGCGATTACGATGACGCATTGTCTCATCCTCACCAAAACTGCTTGAGGTTGATGACATCCTATGTACAAAAGAACAAACACAAAATCATAATCAATGTTTAATGAAAGTATAAAAATTTCTATAAATCACATGTAGCAACGCGTCTACATCCTGAAAATTGCGTGTATCAGCGCGTCTACATCCTGAGAATCGCTTGTATAAACGCGGCTACATCTTAAAATCGCGTGTATATACATGGCTACATCCTTAAAATTGCATGTATAAACACAGCTGATTTATTATACACGCAAAAATACACGCACTGTTACACCCGATGACCTGTCTATACCTAAAATAACCCGCCGCCTTCTCCGAAAAAACATTTTCAAACTAAGATTTCCTCTCCTTCGTCGCCGCCTCTTCCAACAGAGCACTAAACCTAAGTGCAAGGAGCAGACACGGGTGAAGGAAACCAGCCAAAAAGAAGACTCACTTTTTCAGAGGTGAGTCAGTTTGTCCTTTGTCCTATCTCTTTCCTTCCATTTGTTTATGCTATTGTCTCTGTCCTTCTCCTTCTCTGGTAGTACTTTTGTGAACGATTGTGACAGTGGGCTTTCTTATAAGGACGATTTATCAGAGGTCGGTCGCTTTCAAATTTTTTTTGCATAGGTCGCGTGTAGGAACGCGTGTATGTCTGCATGTATGCTGTTTGTACAGATGTTCACATGCATATACACGTGTTTTTGGATGGGTGTATACACGCGACTGTGTTTCGCCCATGCTTGTGCTCTAGGTTCTTCAGAGAGATGATCCCATTTGCATATGGCTTGCCTTCACAAAATCATATGTCCTAGCTTGCATTTGTGCTTTGATGCAATCATGTATATACTTTTATTTTTGCAGATTCTTTGTGGATCCAAGTTCTTCATCCAATCCATTTGCGTATGGCACTTGGATGATGGAGATGCTAAATCATTTTGGGCGCCATCCTGGTCCAGTTGAGCTTACAGAGTACATGTATGTCCATCCCCCTCTTGGATTGCCTGGTATCTATACCCCACCTCCGAGTATCCATGTCACTCCACTGCGGTCTATGCCTGCGAGTCCGATGAGACGGCATGCAGCTTCTCCTCTTCCATGCCCACCGAGGAGACATACCCCGTCCTAGACACACTCACGCACACCCTCCCAGGCACCATCACGTCAGGGCTCACAGCCACCATCACGTACTCCCTCACAACCACAATCACGTAGATAATCCCCCAGTTCGTGACTCCACCCGCAGTACAGAGGAGAGCAAACGCCGCAGTAGGAAGAGTGGGAGTGGAGGATGCAGTGGGTGCTTTGGTAGGGGAAGTATTAGGGCACGCAGTGAGAGAGGAGATAGAGGGAGAAGAGTTAGAGGAGACAATGAGGATGAGGAGGAGGTGAGAGAGGTGGAGGGAGTGATCTGCTATGATGTGACGGATAGGGGCGGGATAGTGATGGATGCGAGGGGGAAAGAGGTAATGGAGTACATGCGTGGGGTAGTATTAAACTTGTATAGAAATTATTTTATTAGATTTAAAGATCAAAATAGCCGATTAGTTGGGGAGGTGATAGATACTGTACATAGTCGGTACCCCAATCCCCCACATGCGACATTCGCGGATGTATGGGGAAGGACGCGAATAAGGGAGATCTTAAGTAATAAAAGATCTCACCTTAAGAAACTCACGTACGATGATGGGCTAAATGTAGCTGTGGGTGGCTATCCTGCTGAGAAACCTGCCCACTGTGCACAAACGTGCGTGAAAGGAGGTAGAGAAACATGCAGAGGGTGGCGTGAAGAGCAGGTAGCATGTGGAGGCACGACGGATCCAGATGAAGACCATTGGATCTTCGCATTTCGGATCTGGCCGCGTCGAGTCATGGGAGGCAGAGTTTGTAAGTATCTTGCCACTTTATTTGATTGTTTACTTAATTCATTGATTCTATGATTGTTTTAATATTACAAATTGTGTTGATTATGATACAGCAACGGGTTACGAGGAGGAAGCCCATAGCTCGCCCATAGCCCCACGATACTGGGTATGCTCGCCGGCATAGCAGACAAGACACGTGGGCCCTCTTCAGAGCCGAGGGACGTATTATGGACGCGCAGTTTGAGATGGCCATGAGACCATACGGTCGACACGTACTTGAAAACTCTAAACGAATGATTTTGGTTTATTGAATTACATATATATATATACTTATATACTATATATTACTTGAACAGGCACAAGCTGCTGCTGCACCTACTAATGATCTTGCCACTGATGATCCACCCACCGCCACTGCAGAGGGTGGACGTGAGCACTACTCATCGGACATTCCGACCGATGTGAGCTCATCTGATCATGGAGGGAGCAGCGAGTCATCATCTGGGTCTGAGTAGTACTCAGACTTATAGTATCACATTCCATATCGAGGATGTGGTTGTATATATATTTTTGTAACTGAAGCCATGGGCTACTTCGACATATGGACTCCCTTGTATATATGTGTACACATAAAATTTTGATAGTAATATTGAATCGTGAATTGATAGTATTGCATTCATGTCTGTCTTGAATCGTGTATTAACAATGTATGCATTTATGTCGTTCTTGTCTTAAATCTTCCTCGTGGTGGATGGTGCAATACACCAAAAAAAAATCCAGAGAGTGCTATTGGGTGGTGCTGGAATGCTGGAACAGCATTCAGGTACCAAATAGTTTCTTTTTTGCTCTCTGTTCGCGTGTATAGACGCATCAACTCTGCAAAAAGTCGCGTGTATATACGCGGATACTCTCTGAAATGCGCGTGTATGAGCGTAGCTAAACTGGCAAAACGCGTGTATACACCCGCGTATCAGCGCATCTAAGAGCAGCTAAACTAACAAAATGCGTGTATACGCCCTCGTATCAACGCGTCTAACTGCTTCTATACATGCGCTTTTAGACGCATGTCTCTGGCCGCGATGATACATGGGCCCGTTACTTTTTTTCCACAAGTAACAAAATGCGTGTATATGCCCTTGTATCAACGCGTCTAACTGCTTCTATACATGCGCTTTTACACGCATGTCTCTGGCCGCGATGATACACGCGCTGATACACGGGCCCGTTACTTTTTTTCCACAAGACATTTTTAGCGGCTAGGAGCGCGGGTCTGAGCCCCATTCCTTATAGTGTTTGTGCATATAAACATGCTGAATGAAAGCGTCGATTATTGTACCATTGGTGCGTCTCTTGAACTCTATGATTCTATCTTTCCATTGTTTGTTGGGGTCTGTTATATCTTTGAGCTTGACCTTGAAACTCCCATGAGTACTTGGTCTTCATCATCTCTCCTATTAAACACCTCCACTGTGTGAATATTACTGATATTCCTCCTTCTTGAAGACATATACACAAATTAATAAATTAGACTGCATGATTAATAAATATCTATGTTAAGATTATAAGCAACAAATTAATAAATTAGACTGCATGATTAATAAATATCTATGTTAAGATTATAAGCAACAAATAAATATTATAACAAGAAATAAACAGAAACCTATTGCTTTGATTCACACAATCTTGTTTCTTACAACTTATGAAAATGAACATAAACACATCAAGACAAAACATAAACAAACCCTAAACCTATGATCATTACTCACAAGTATTTTATGCCACTTAAAATCAAGATAGCTATTTATGGTATAGAGAAGATTATAAGCAACAAGTAAAGATTAAAATAACACGAAATAAACAGCAACTTACTGCTTTGATTTGCACAATCTTATTACTGACAACCTTGCTCCTATGAAAATAAACAACAACACATCAAGACAAAACATAAACAAACCTATCTTACATCAAGACAAAACATAGACAAACCCTGCACATATGATCATTACTCATAAGAATTTGATGCCGCTTCAGATCTAGATAGCTATTTGTGGCGCAACGAAGAGAAAGTTCATGCAAGAAAACATACATATACTCATAGAGGTTTTGTCCAAATGAGATGAAATTTTATGAGGAGAGAGCTATCGTGGAGAACAACATACCTATAAAATTTCATGAAGAAAGAACTAGAGCTGCAGAAGATATGGCAAAATTGAATTCTACTAAAAAAAGGGGAGCAATGAAAAGGTAGTGAAATGCAAAAGGAGGGAAAGTAATAAGTTAAATATAAAAAAAAGAAAAAAATAAAATTCGATTTTCAAACTTCCATGTGCTGACCACAAGCAAGGTGGATAGAAAGTGAGAGATAGAGAATGCAATAGAAGTGAATGAAAATAACCCCTACTTATACTTATAAATATAAATTTATATATTATTTCATTAAAACTTTAATAAAGTAATATATATTTTATTAAAATTTTAATGGAGTAATATTTATTTCATTAAAACTCCAAGAGCTCTAACACATACTGCATGAGGAGGTACTCCACCCCTTCAATGGTGATGGCACTTAATGAAGCTAGTGGTGGGTCATGACTTTGGGTTTCGTGAGGCTGGATGGATACAATTTATACTTATGTTTATTATTATACTTAAAATATCTATAAACTTATATTTATTTTAATACCTCATGTTTATACTTTAGTAAATAAAGGACACTTCAATAAAATATGATAAATAATAAATCATACTTCTATTTTTGGTTACATATTATTATTATATTATGTTATTTACAAAGTTACTTATATTATCATTTACACTTAAATATATACTTAAAGTTATAATTCTAGGATAAATAATTATATTATTGTTTACACTTAAATATATATTTATACTTATATTTATAAATATACTTACTTATACTTATCTTTATTTTCTTACATATTAATAGGTTCGAAACACAACAGACGTATAAAAACCACTACAATTTATGAAAATGAAATAAAATTAAATTTACAACACTTTTAGAGAAATAATTTGTAATATTCACTTGGAAGAATAATAATTACATGGACTCTACAATTTCAAGGATGTGTGGAGCAACACACTGCTTGCATGTTTTGCAATGTTCACTTAGACTCTCCCAACCTTCCTAACATCTAACTTGAAATAAAAATTACAAAGGGGATCATTAGACACGAGTTGGATTTCCTGTCTCAGAAAACTAAGAGGCCAATGACTTTCTACATTAACGCTAAAAGGGTCACGACCCTCCCAAAGAATATTCACATCAATGAGTGCTGAATGTGTGCCATCTCGCATGTCTTGGTCTAAGCTAAGCTACTCCCCTCGTAGAAGTCACCTCCTATACTTGAAGCAAATGCACAAAGTTTGTCTTGCAATGAAGCACCTATCATAAAAAATAAACAACCAACATAAAAACAAAAAAATAAAAAAACAACAATCAACAATAAAAAATCAACAACAAACTTAAAAACATGAAAATAATAACAATCAACCGATCGGTGTCTTGCAATGAAGTACTTATTAGGACTAAAAACTATAAACAATTAATAGCATTGTATTCTTACCTAAAGGTAATATCTGACTTAGTGATTCTGCACTCAATGATATCATCATGGTGAGTTCTCTTGAGATGCCATGACTCACCTAGTAATTAAGTCATCCAATTCTTAGATGGGCACTTGTATTGATACATAATCTTAGTTTTCTTTACTACTTCACAGGATCCAAACAAATGTGGAAACAAACCAAATGGTATAAACCAACTTAGATGCACATCTCTAGAGCCTATGGAGGGTTTCATGGCAGCATGAACATCAGTTTTTATCTTTACCCTACATGCCTCTAACATGTCTAAGTTAGGATTATACCATTCCTGTGGCTAGACAACGGTGGAAGTGGAATGTACTCCAAACTCTGTCTCTCCACAACATATGTGGAGTCATAAAAGTAAACATTCTGATATGCCAATTCGCTTGCACTCTTGTTGTCATAATCAAGGCACCTATCTCTGCATGTAAAATATTTAGCTTTCCACTTAAGCACCCTACATTTTACCATTCATGCAGAGTTCATGGATATAAAGCTGCAAGCACAAACATGCTTGTATTAAAACATGCTTGGACTCAAAGCACAATAACACAAAGCACAAAGATATAAACTTACTGTTAGGCTTATGTCTCGCACTGAAGTTGTCATGATGCACTCGAATCTCTTTGTGCATATAAACATGCTGAATGAAAGCCTCTATTATTGTACCATTGGTGCGTCTCTAGTTGAACTCTATGAGAAAGATGCTACTAGGCCATAGTACTTAATCAATCATGTTCCCAATTGATATATGTCTATATCTTGAGAAAGATGCTACTAGGCCATAGTACTTAATCGATCACGTTCCCAATTAATAGATGTCCAATCTTGAGAAAGATGCTACTTAGCCATAGTCCTCAATCAATCACATTCCCAATTGATAGATTCATCACCAATGTAAATCATGTCCAAAGATTTTAAAGGATTTAGGGTTTTTACCTCTATTTTCCTGAAAGCATTTGGATTCAAGGTCATGGTGCTTCCATAACATAGCCTTAATAAGTGAGATACCACAACAAATTGATAGTAGGTCCATTGAATAAGGTGCCACAAAAAGCAACACATATTTTCTTAGAAAAAGTGATTGAGGGGAAAAAACAAACTTCCTTTAAAAAAACATAAGATGCAAAGACACACCCCAAAACTCAAGATTTTCCATTTGGTCCCGTAATTCTTAAAGTGATTTGGGGTTTTTACATTTATTTCCATGAAAGCATCAGGATTCAAGGTCATGGTGCTTCCATAACATAGCATTAGTAGATGTGATGCACAAGTGAACTAGGGGGGAAAATACACTTTACTGTGTTTTTCATGCTACATTTACTATCACCACAGTCAGATATAGTTACTACATATGAACTCTTGGCCATCATCATAGTTACGCACGGAATGCATGCTAGACTCAGCAAAATGAAAGATTAATTAAGCCTTGCAGAAAACGCAATTTTTACAAAAAATCGCGGACAATAGCAGCATCCCATTGTCCGGGAAGAAAAAAACGTTGACGCTCACGCTCGTCAAGTGGACGCGTAGTGGCATGAGCCGTAACCTGCACACAATAAATGGCCGGCCAGATCAGGTGATGAAGAACGCTAGGTGACAAAGAGAAGGAGGAGTGAGGAGTAAAGAACTTACCGGGATCGGCGTGGACAAGCACAGCCGCACTCTGGAAGTCGCAGGTGGCGCCTACATTCTTGTGAGCCTGCCAGTAGGCGTTGAAAGCATAAGATGCGTGGGAGGATAGGGTGTTAGGCTCGTAGCAGGGCTGGCCGCGCATGATGGCCTGGCAGAAGTTGGCGTTCATCGTGCAGGCGTAGAACAAACCCGTCTCCAGGGTTTTAGGGTCCGCATCAGGGATAGCCACACACCACTGGGGGCCTGGTGTAGTAGAAGGAGAAGGTACAGGCGCTGGTGGAGAAAAAGAAGGATCTCAATGCATTAGAACTCGATCGATATCATAGATATTAGCTAGAATTATATATGTAGAAGAAAACCCACTGCATAACGCAGCTATACGTACCCGCTAGAGCTGCTCTGGTCGTGTAGGCAACGAGCACGAGCAGGAAGCACGCGAAGCTTGGAGCTCTGGCCATCATGCCAAATGCTATAATGACGAGAAGGGGACACTCTCGTTTAGCATTACGCACCCAACCTGACCTCGTTTATATACCAGGAGGAAGGCCAGCTAAGGCGGTGGGGTTGGGCGCACATATTGAGGCCTTTTTATTTCGGCGGCAGGGTTTTTTATATCGATAGAAATGAAATTTTAAAATGCGAAAATCATAGGCCAACGTAGTGCTCGTGCTTGGCAAATTTGAGTCTCTCGATCAACAAGATTTCTAGAGTGCATGAAAACACAAGAGAATTTCACGTGCGTAAGAATTTATTTTCACAGGGGGAGATTTTCATATTCATGAGAATTGATTTTCACGTGCATGAGAATTGGTTTTCATGGGGGAAGATTCTCACATGCGTGAGAATGTAGGAAGATTTCCAGGTGCATGAAAATTGCTCTTAGATTTTTACATGCATGGTTTATAAGCGTATTCTTTCAGCCCTCCTAAATTTGACCAATGTAACTCCAAAATTCTTGGAGGGTGATTATGTAATTAAATAAAGCTAGGTCCTAAGTCATGCAAAGAGCAAGTATGCGTCACATATGTTTTATATTGATCTTAAGCCACCCAATCCAGAAACGGAAATAACAAGTGCTACCATGAAGGACGTGTCTCTACAAAGAAGGATTGTTAAAAAAATGAACTCATGTGGTCCTCTCCTTTCATGTAAAGATAACATGCCTTTGCACCAATAAACAATGGCTAACTTTGCTTGAAACAGGGTTTTGCACGTGGTAATGGAAAAAGCTGATCTTCCATATCAACTTTTGCATGGTAATGCAAAAATTGATCTTCTTGGATACACATATCTTAAAGAGGTATCATTTTTTTTTGTCAAGGACCTATTTACAAGTCTTGTATTTTGTTCATGCCTATTCAAGGGGCTCATCCCCTTCACTTTTAACTTTTGGTTGATTTAAAGGACTCGCGTTCATTATGGTTTGTGCTGTTGGATTTTTCTAAATCCCTAGGGAAGAAACGCTTCATACAAGTCATCAAGTCTTTCTGCTAAAATGGTTTACATGGCTTAGAATACAAATTATCACAACACCATTGCCATGTAAATTTATATGGGTGGCTAGTCAACATGAATATGGACTTGAAATTGAACATCGAGTCTTTTGCTACTATAGGTATGTGGATCTAGTATAGAAGAAATTGGTACTTTCTAAGAGAGATGCTAATAGGCTAGAGTACTGAGTGGCATGGTATAACTAAGACTAGGAGACCATACCCATTTGGCAAGAGAACAAAGGAATTCATAAAGAAGGAGGAAAAGGAAGTTCTTAGGGTTAGATTATCCTCAAAGCACCCCAATATCTTTTTGTACTCTAAATAAATTAAGCTACTAGATTTGGAGTATGAAGCGATGCTATTCATAACATAAGTTTAGTGGCATATCCTTTAAAGACTAGCTATATGGCTTTCTTTAAGCATATCTCTATGCAACACAGAAATCCACACATTTTGGGTCATTCAAGGATCAAAATTTGATCGGTTTTTTTTACAAAACCACTCTAAAGCCTTGAAAAAATGTTTTTTGTAATTTGTATTAAAAAGAATATCTAGGCTTAGCTTGTCCTAATTTACCCAAACTAACTAAGCCTAAGAGACATTATCTATATTCACGAAATTATAGCTAGTGTAAGGTCCCTCAAAGGCCATGTATGTGTCGCTTTTAATATAGATTTCAATAAGGAAAGAGAGTGCACTTAGAGATTACTTTTACATATTTAGAGTCCATGCATACTAAAAATGTGGAAAAGCAACGCGTTTCTAAAGATGGAACGTTTGCGACTGTATTCAGACGTTTTTGCCTATTCTACCCACGATGGCTCTTGTAGACTAGATGCCTTCCAGTTCTTTTAGCTGGTTATATGACCACACTCTGAGTTTTTATCAGAGAGTTATGGCCAAAACAATTTGCTGATTCTGTCAAGGTCTCTACACAGCGAAAACTGTAAGAAGGCAGCAAGTAGCCTCAAGGTAATCCTAGAGCTTGAGATGTATATATCCCTTCATTCTTATCTAATACCTTAGAAGAGAAGTGTAACGTAGGCTGTAATGCCTGTGTGACTGACGGCGGTAGACCGAATGGCCATGTCCGGGGTTCAGTGGGAGAGGACGCCCATGCGGAGTCATGGGCGGCCAGACTAGTGTGGACGGCAGGTCACACACTATATAGCTTGGGGGATAAGGGGCAATCCTCATTCTTCCTCTATGGCTGGGTGGTGAGCTAGAGGCCGTCCCCTCCTGTGGTAACTCCCGTAGTGGCATTACGAGCATCTAACACTGGTATCAGAGCGTCGGTTTGATTGGGTCGTCAGGGTCCGCGCGTTACCGGGGGACCGGAGCCCACTCAATGGTTTTCAACCATTCAAAATCTCATCCTTATCTCCACAATGGAGTGTGTGGAGGGAGGCGACCAGAATTGAAAGGAAGAACTCTCTCTCTCTCTCTCACTCTCTCTCTCCATCGCACACAACAAAGCGAATTGCAGGTAAGAATTTTGTTTTTTTTCTGCTTTGAAGCTTGTCTGCAAAAAATGGTGTAGACTGTAACGTGAGTGCCGCTGGAGCCTACGTTGTGCAAAAGGGGGGGGGGGCGAAGAATGCTGCTGTGGGCGCTGGCCTACGTTGTGCAGCACAGTAGCGCAGGCTTAAACCTATGCTGAACGGAGGAAGGCGTCGGGCTAGACAACCGCGCACGCCGTATGTCGTGCTGTGAAAACGATGCACGCTGGTCTCCGTTAGCCGCTAAGGAGGAGCTTGCTGTGAAGGCCCTCTATTTGGGGGGGCGAAGAGAAGCTTAGGCGGCCAGGAAAAGCTCAGGCGGCCAGGCCATACCCGGCCAACCAGGCCAGCGAGGCGGCGGCCAGCCAAGCCAGCGCAGCAGGCGGCCACCAGAGCAGAAAAAAATAAATCATTTATTTATTTTTATATTTTAATTATTCATTTTTAATAAAATTAAAAATGAAAGTAAATTCAATGGATCCTCTCTCTCGGCTGGGGAGGGATAATCCCAGGCAAGGGATAATCCGAGTGTTTGAGGCACAGCCTCCCCAGCAAATTAATTTTTGTTATGAGTTGCAGGCATTTTTTCTCTTGGATCGGAGCATCCCGGAATAGCGACGCTTGTAGAGGCTCGCACCGCAACACAAATCGACAGGCGACCGTAAAGGGGGGTGACTATTCTCTCTCCACCACTGCTCATTTTATTAGCGTTTTTTTTTTGTACTTTTCGAGTTCTCGCATTGTTTTTTGCAAGAATTAAAGATGTCTGCTAGGCGTAGTGTGTCCCCACCGCCTTCTACTTCTCTAGGGTTTTCAGGTCTCTTGTCCTCGGTCGTGGGTTTGATCCCGACCGAATTGTCAGGCCGTACACGCTCGACCGTTGTCCAGTCAGGAGTGCGCCCGTCGATCACGCGTGATCCGCCAACGCCCTCCTCGTCTATTTATCCCGCCTTAGGACCCAGCGAGCCCGCAGCGGCCGCATTAGCAGATGACCCCTTTCTGGCCGATGAGCTAGAGGACACGTCGCCGAGGGGACCGAGGAGGACCTCTTGGAGTATGACGACGATGATTATGACCTATTAGACCCTGCCGACGTCCTGACAAAGACGGAGCTCTCTAGTGGACTTTTTAAATATCTTAATGCCAAACTGAACAATATGGGTAAAGTCCAAGCTGATTTAGTCACGATGCTACAGAGCATCTCCACACGGTTAGATGTACTGACAGCTGCCTCGGCTAGTACTCCGACTCCTCGTGGTAGCCGAGCTCCTGCGGCACGGGTGAGCGTAGCCTCGCCAGTGGTTGCAGGAGTACAGGCCGATGCACCTGCGGGGCCATCCGTAGCGATAGCTTCGTCATTATTAAAAGACTTAAAGCCGCCTAGTTTTGGTGGCGAGGAGAAGGAGAGAAACAAGGACTCGGTCAATATGTTTCTAGCAAAGTGGTCAGATTTGCACGCGCTGTGACAGCAGCCTAGTCGTATATAGCCCGTAGAGGCTAGCCTCTCATTAACTGGCAAAGCGTACAAGTGGTGGATGAGTTTGACAACTCGTCCTGACACTTGGACGGAGTTTGAAACGATGTTTCGAAAAGAATTTTTGCCTCTTAATGAGACAGAGAGAAGGTGGGAGTTATGGGACAAATGCTCGATGGAGAACAAATCCCTAACTCAGTACATCTCAGACTATAGGGAGATAGTACTCAAGCTAAAGGGAATCGATGCATTCCAGACATTGCGAAGCTTTAAAAGAGGCCTCAAAAATGATTACCTTGAGTATGTAGAGCCCTTACAGCCTAAAGACTTAGCAAAGGCAATTAAGTATGCGCAGATATTTGATGACATCAAGCGCTGTAGTGCGCGTGGTCGTTCTAACAGGGCCGAGGGTAGTGAAAAGAGGAGGTCAAGCCTTAAAAGAAAAGGGTTCCGCAGTGATAAACAAGGGGATAGGACGGACCAGGAAGGACAGGGTGGTCATTGGTGTAAAAAACCGCGACCATCCAGGAAGAAAAGAGACACCGAAATCCAAAAGAAAGAGCAGTATATTAAAGCGCGAAAAGAAAATCGTTGCTTTAATTGCAATGATGTAGGGCACACAAAGGCTGAGTGTCCAAAGCCTAAAGCCAGCACGAGTGGCAACGAGCCCAAAAAAGATGGTAAATCTTCTAGGTAGTTGCATACAATGCAGAGACTCCCTCTCAGTTTCGCAGAGTTCAGAGAGGTGACAGTGTGTCATTGTGATGAGCATCACGCTTGTTCAGTGACACCAACGATGTGGCAGCCTACTGTAGGTCCGCATGACATGGTGCGTATGTATGGCACCATAGGTGGCCGTAGAGTCACAGTTTTTATTGATGATGGAGCTAGCCACAACTTCTTGAACAACTCGTTAGTCAAGAAGTTGGGGTTAACTGAGACCCGGAGTGATCATGAGTATACTGTTGGCCTAGCCAACAGATATGACAAAACGGTATGGAATACCGTAGTATTGGGGGTCCCATTATCTATGCAGGACTACGAGGCTCCGCTTGACTTTCAGGTCATGCACTTATCCAGAGCAGACGTATATCTAGGCAGGGAGTGGCTGTATGGCTTGGGCCCTAGTCTAGCTCAGAATTACTTACATAATACACTATGTTTTGAGCACAGAGGAAGAGTCATTACCCTGCAAGGCGACCGTATTGTCCCTGCCACACCACTTATTTCCTCCAAGGAGTTGTGTACAGCGGTCCGCAGAGACCAGATAGCAGAGGTATATGCTTGTTACCCTCTTTTGAATTCTGTTTCCGTAGATGAAACTGTAAATGATGTTTGCGTAGACAAACAAGAAAAACAAAATAGCCTTGGACGAGACCCACTATTTGAAAACCCTATTTGGCATGCATGTAATTCAAACAAGAAAAAATCCAAGGTGAATGAGACATTAAAGAAAAAGTACGTAGATACTTTAATGAATTTATTAGAGAAATTTCAGAATGTTTTTCCTGATGATTTACCAGATGGTTTACCACCATCTAGAGAAGTAGACCATGGCATCGAAGTTATGCCAGGATCAAAACCTATAAGCAAACCTGCTTATAGATTAAGCCACTCCGAGGCACACGAGGTGGAAAAACAATTGACGGAATATTTGAACAAAGGCTTCATTCGGCCTAGTTCAAGTCCGTGGGCATCACCTATTCTTCTAGTAAAGAAGAAAGACGGATCTATGCGGATGTGCATAGACTATAGGGCTCTTAATCAAATAACGATTAAGAACAAGTATCCAATGCCACGCATGGATGAGTTGTTTGATCAACTCTATGGATCAAGATACTTTACAAAAATAGACCTGAGATCAAGATATCATCAGGTTAGAATTAAACAAGAAGATGTTGCGACGAAGACAGCATTTAGGACATGTTTCGGGCATTTTGAGTTTTTGGTTATGCCATTTGGGCTAACTAATGCTCCAGCGACGTTTTTGACGCTGATGGACAGCATTTTACGTCCATATCTGGGAAAATTCGTAGTAGTTTTCCTAGATGATATTCTTGTGTACAATAAGACACAGAAAGAACACATACAGCATTTGCGTCTAGTGTTCGAGTTGTTGCGAGAGCACAAACTATTTGCAAAGAAGAGCAAATGTGAATTTTTTGAAACAGAAATTCACTACCTTGGCCATATTATTTCCGCCGATGGTACGCGGATGGAGCCAGAAAAAGTAGAGGCTATTCTTAAATGGCCAGCACCGAAGAATCTCGAGGAACTGCATATTTTTCTTGGCATGTCGGGGTTCTATCGACAGTATGTGAAGGACTACGCGAAGATCGCAGTCCCGTTGACTGACCAGCTACGGTCAAAAACTAAAAACATTAGTTGGGGGAAAGCCCAACAGAAAAGCTTTGATAAGCTCAAGGTGACCGTAGCAGCTGCACTTGTTTTTACTATTGTCGATCCAAATGAGCCGTTTGTTTTGAAACAGATGCTAGTAATGAGGCCATTGGGGCCGTACTTATGCAAAGGGGACGCCCAATTGCGTTTGAAAGTAAAAAGTTAGATCGTGTGTAGCATAACTACTCGGCTTATGAGCGAGAGTTACTGGCGATAGTTCATGCACTTAAAAAGTGGAGACACTATTTATATGGTGCTACTTTTGAGGTCCGGACAGACCATGAAAGTCTGAAATGGCTTTCAAGTCAAAATGAACTAAAGGGTAGAAAAGCTCGGTGGGCGGAGATTCTACAGGAGTTTGACCTTCATATACGTTACCAGAAAGGTAAGTATAACGTGGTGGCAGACGCACTTAGTCGGATGCCACAGATTAATGAACTTAGTTTCACAGTCTTCAAGAATGATTTCTTGGAGTCACTACATGGTTTATGTGAGCATGATCTATCTTTTACAGAGGTCTGGCGCGCTGTACGTGTACGCACTTCTTCACAGACGCGACCACCTCCCTCGTTGGCACGGATTGCTAGTCCGGAGAGACTAGCCGAAGGTGCAACGAGAAGGGAAGCGAGAGTTAGTCCGGAGAGACTAGCCGTGTCTTCTAGGTATAGTTTGGAGCCGGAGAACTCTGACGTAGGCCCTTCATCACCTTTGACTGCCACGGCTTCAAAGGGGAGTGATAAACTTCGCCGGGAGGAGAAATATGCTAATTACTCCATTGAACAAACGGGTACTTACTCTACAAGGGTAGAATATGTGTACTAACTATTGGTGACTTTCGAGCCCAAATTCTTAAAGAAAGTCATGATAGTCCAAGTGCGGGTCATCCTGGGATTCAGAAGACCTATGCACTAGTAAAAAGACAGTTTTATTGGCCTAGTTTGTTTAAGGACGTCCAGACTTATGTGCTGAAATGCAATAAGTGCCAGGTCAATAAACATGAACGTCTTAAGGTTGGAGGACTACTCCATCCGCTAGAGATTCCTCAAGGGAAATGGGAAAGCATTTCCATGGATTTCATTACCGGTTTACCCAAGACGAGTCGAGGGAATGACTCGGTGTGGGTGGACAGGTTAACTAAAATGGCAAAGTTTATCGCCACGAAGAAAACTGTTAAGACGCCAGAGTTGGCAAAACTCTTTATTGAACATCTCTACAAGCTATATGGCCTGCCCGCAGATATAGTGTCGGATAGAGATAGAAAGTTCAACAGTCATTTTTGGAGGGAAGTCTTCAAAAAGTTGGATACTACTCTGATTATGAGTACGGCAGATCATCCAGAGTCTGATGGTCAAACTGAAAGAGTTAACCAAATTCTAGAGGATATGTTGCGTTCTTATGTTAGTAAGAAGCAATCTAATTGGGAAGAGTACTTGCCCTTATTGGAGTTTGCCTATAACAGCTCCAAACACTCAGCGACTGGATTTACACCATTCATGTTAATGTATGGATTCCAGCCAAGATCTCCAATGGTTGTAGACCTAGAAAAGGAGAAAATTCAATATGTCAAGGATTTCCTTGACGATATGAATGATATGCTCAGAGCCGCACGTGAGAGCATTCGTAGCGCTCAAGATCGCGCTAAAACTTATGCGGATAAAGGACATAGAAAGGTGACCTTTGCAGAAGGTGACTTTGTATTCCTCAAGGTTCCTGCACAGTTAGAAACCATGAAAACGGGAAAGTGTGATAAACTTTCTCCGAGATATTGTGGTCCTTTTAAAATCCTTAAGAAGATTGGGGACGTAGCATATAAACTTGAGTTACCGGAGAGTTCTCAAGTCCATCCTATCTTCCATGTCAGTAAACTGAAGAAATCAGTTCACGAGTTAGAGAATGCAGTTTCTCCAGAGATTTTGGTGGACTTGATAGAGCCACCAAAGATACCACATGAACCTAAAAAGATTCTATAGTATCGTGACAGACAAACTCGACATAAAGTGTACCAGGAGGTACTTGTTAAATGGATAGATAGGGATGAGGAGGTAGCTACCTGGGAACGCCGTAGTGCAATTTCCAAAAGGTTTCCCCAGTTTGTTTTCGAGGACGAAAACTCTTCTTAAGGGGGGATAATGTAACGTAGGCTGTAACGCCTGTGATGACCGACGGCAGACCGGATGGCCATGTCCGGGGTTCAGTGGGAGAGGACGCCCATGCAGAGTCATGGGCGGCCAGGCTAGTGTGGACGGCAGGTCACACACTATATAGCCTGGGGGATGAGGGGCAATCCTCATTCTTCCTCTATGGGTGGGTGGTGAGCTAGAGGCTGTCCCCTCCTATGGTAACGCCCGTATAGCGGTGTTACGAGCATCTAACAAGAAGGTTAGATTGCTATGGTCTTTTGGAGGAAGAGACCAAAACTCCATAGCTTTTCTTTTAATGAAAAAATAGTATGCCGTAGCCCTGCAAAGAGAAGACTATTTTGCCATAGACCTTTGAAAGAGAGAAAGTCAGAGTACGGGTAAGAGGAAATAAATCTTGGGGATTATCGGATGATTTCAATCGTAGGAGAAGGGATTAGATGACTCTTTATTCTCATATACCAAGTTTTGAAACTCTTATTAACGAGCAAAGATAACGATAAATGACAGATTTCTATAAGGTATATATATATTTTGTTTTTCAATTATATATCATTCTTAGGGGTTGAGGTATGGCCTTGGCTTCTCTATTAATTGTTAATAGTGATCTATTTGATTGATTTACTAGTTAAAGTTTGTATTCTTTTAAACAACAGCATATGCCTTAATAAAGAATGGCTTATCACAATCTCAAGTTGAAATTGTTTTCTTAAGAAGGTAACATGGATTTTAGTCCTATGGTTTAGTTGAGTAAATGGATTGTTATCTTGTTTAAAATAAGGTACAGGTACAACTCTCCCTACCTTGACGCTGCCCTGTTCTTGTGCTTGTATAGCCAAACGACAGAGACATTAGAGTAAGGCCCGGAGTTCGCGCCCATGGTATCCCTCATACCATTGGGAGAATGAGGTTTGCGGATTGAGGTAAGTGATTGTGATGCTGCCTAGTTCTGAGGGCCCAGGCTAGTGCGGTGAATTAGCCCACCCTAGTGCCTAGACATCCCTCTGAGGGATGGGAGGATCGAGCGATGAAGCTTGAGAGGGTGACAGGTCGGCTTGAGTTCTCGCTAGCGACAGACGATGAGGTGTATGGTCCCGTAGGGTTTTACCTAGCATGTAGAGGCTGGAAGGCCGAATTCTAGATTATTCGTAGTATAAAGGAAAAGAATAAGAGAGCCGGTTTGGCTTGTATTATGAAATTGATTCATGTATAAACTTTTTTTTATAAATCTTGTCTTTGGCATTATTGTACTGTGAAAAAAGGCTGTTTTACAAACCTTGTGAAAAGGACCTTAATTAAAGAACCTTAATTAAAGAACATGTTTATTTATGTCAAACAGTGTGGTAGGATTAATTAGAAAACAAATTGACGCGTGAGTAGAGTGGAAAGTGGGAGGATGGAATGCCTCGATGGCACCATCCTACGGACGGGTGGACCCAATTAGTCGGGTAGCTTTCCAACATACTAAGTGAAAGCCCTATGCTAGATAAATAGGTTCTCAAGCAATTCTATTCTAGAAGACTAGGCTAGTGGCTGTGCCTTGCATGGACGAGGAAAAAAGCGTTGTCTCTAGGAATCAAGACTAGTAGTTGCCCAAATTATGATCAATTACTCTATGGGTGATTTGATTTTTAGAAGACCACGCCCTGCAGGATAGAACTAGGTCTTACCTATGAATCGTATCCTTGAATCTCTGCATGGTCAAGGTGTCGATGAGTAGGAAATTTTCTCCAAGATAAGACTTAGTGGACTATCTTAAGTGTTTCCCCTATTTTACTATCTCTAGAGCCCGTGGATGGTTTCATGGCAGCATGAACATCGGTTTTTATCTTTACCCTACATGCTTCTGACATGTCTAAGCTACGATTATACCATTCCTGGCTAGACAACGGTTGTAGTGGAATATACTTCAAACTATGCCTCTCCACATCATACACTGAACCATAAAAGTAAACATTCTGAGATGCCAATTTGCTTACACTCTTGTTGTCATAGATCAAGGCACCTATCTTTGCATGTAAAACATTTAGCTTTCCACTAAAACATTCTACATTCTGTCATTCATGTAGAGTGGATGGATATAAAGCTGCAAACAACAAACATGCTTGTATTATAACATGCAGAGTGGATGGACTCAAAGCACAAGAACACAAAGCACATAGATATAAACTTACTGTTAGGTTTATGTCTTTCATTGAAGTTATCATGATGCACTCGAATCTCTTTGTGCATATAAACATATTGAATGAAAGCCTTTGTTATTGTACTCATACCATTTGTGCGTCTCCTGAACTCTGTGATTCTACCTTTCCATTGCTTGTTGGGGTGGTCTGTGACATCTTTGAGCTTGACCTAGAAATCGTCATGAGTACTTGGTCGTATTAAAATCCAATTTAACTTACTACTGATCAGGGATCCAGTTACTTTCATCATCTCTCTTGTTAAACACCTCCAGTATGTGAATATTACTGATATTCCTCCTCCTTGAAGATATCTAAATTAATAAAGCTAGACTACATGATTAATAAATATATATACTAGATTGTAAGCAACAAATGAAAGATTAAAACAATAAGAAATAAACACCAACCTTGTTGCTTTGATTTACATAACCTTGTTGCTCCTATGAAAATAAACATAAACCCATCAAGACAAAACATTAACAAACCCTAAACCTATGATCATTACTCACATTAAGACAAAACATAGAAAAACCCTAAACCTATGATCATTAATGTTGTATTTTATGCCACTTGAAATCAATACTATGCAGAGAAGATTATAATAAATAATTAAAAAAAACAAGAAATAAATAGCAACTTACTACTCACAACCTTGTTGCTCTTGTGAAAATAAACAACAATATATCAAGAGAAAACATAAACAAATCCTAAACCTATGATCATTAATGTGGTATTTTATGCCACTTCAAATCAATACTGTGCAAAGAAGATTGAAAGCAACAAATAAAGATTAAAACAACAAGAAATAAATAGCAACTTACTGCTTTGATTTACACAACCTTGTTGCTCACAACCTTGCTCCTGAGAAAATAAACAGCAACACAACAAACCCTAAATATATGATAATTACTTAAAAATTTGAAGCTGCTTCACATCAAGATAGCTATCTGTTGTGTAGAGAAGAGAAAGTTTATGTGAGAAAATAGGCATAACTCACAGAAGTTTTGTCCAAATGAGATGAAATTTTAGGAGGAGAGAGTTATGGTGTAGAACAACATGACTGTAAATTTTTGTGAAGAAAGAACCATAGTTACAGAAGATATGGTAAAATTGAATTCCACTAAAAAACTTGAAAAATGAAAAGGTAACAAAATGCAAAAGGAGGGAAAGTAAAAAGTTAAACATAAAAAATGGAAAAAAATAAAATTCTGTTTTCAAACTTCCATGTACATCTGACATGGAAGATATGGAATCTGACATGAAATATGACATTTCTCTATTTTTTAAGATATGGACTCTATTATTTTATTGTCTTAAGAGATTTGGGCAAAGATATGACAAAAAGATCCATGTTACATGGATCTAGAATCCCAGCTCTCTCATTGGTCAAGCCAATCTTTTTTTATTAACTCCTTAAGGGGAAAAATGGAGAGTCCATATTTCTCCCAATGTGTCTTGCACACAAATAACAATTTTGTATTAGATGTATGCAAGTTTTAATCTCTAATGGCAAAATTTTACAGTATACTTGTTGCAGAATGTTGATGCAAGCCAAAAATTTATTTTAAAGCTTGATTAAAGTGAGGTTATCAAAGGTCAGAAGTTAGAACGTGTTAGTCTAACTCTCATGAATAGAGCACTGGATCCTAACATCTTGCCTCGTTATCCTGATTACTTTAGTGTACAGTCTAAGAATGAAACTTGGTGGCTTGCTGCATTTGAGGTACCAAAGGAAGATCATGACTCATGAGATTTTTTTAAAACTTGACAGAGATACCTAATACAGTGCAACATCAAAATCATGGTGAAAGTTTGCATGTGGAAGTTTATGGTGAGTATCAAGTTGAATGGCACCTTGTTGGAGATGTCAAAGCTTTGAAGTGCACGTTTGGTGTGTCAAATGCAGCAAATGCCGAGTTTCCTTGCATATATTGTGTGTGTTCTAGAAAGAAAGGTAAGAATGGGAAGAAACACGTAGAGAAGGGTGTCCTACACGTGATCAATTTGTTTGCCGCGGGGGGCAAATTGTACGAGTAGATCCTAAGTGGGATCCTATTCTTGACATCCCCTTGACAAGAGTACACTATTGCTCTTTGCATGCACTAGTGAGAATCATAGATAAATTGGTTTATGAATATGTGTGTTTTGCTTATAAAATGCAGCCAGCATTTGATGCCCAAGAAACTTGTAAAAGGGTGGAAGAAATATTATCTCGGATGGTTTTACATCGAGGCCAGGTAGAAATAAAGAAGGATGAAAAAAAGTCGAGAGCAATTGGCAATGTACCATGCAAGTCTTACTTTGGCGGCTCAAAAGCAATTGGCAATGTACCATGCAATGTACCATGCAAAGCCTTACTTTGGTGGCTCAAAAGCAAGGAAATTCCTCTCTGCACCATGAATTGAAAATAGAGAACTACTAGTACATTAACCAGAGAAATATGAAGCATGGAAAAAGTTACATATGGCCATTCCTGATCCAAGCAATGGATGAAAGACTAGAGTAGCAAAAGCAAATGTGTGGATTGCTCTTGACAAATTGGCAGTGCTTTTGCAGAAGATGACATTTGGACCAGATGATTCCAAGGAGTTTAAGGAGGTGATTGGTATATTCTATGCATCAGTTGTTTTATATGGTTTTAGAGACTAACTATGATTATGTTGTTTATTGATGTAGCATATATTGCATGCTCATGGTCCTTACTTTGCAAATGAGGGAAGTTTAACGATATGGTCTACACAGGGCATGGAGCAATCTCATTGGCAAGCACGATGTGCTTTCCAAAAGACAACTGCTCATGGAGGTGGAATCTATGATATCAATCCAATGAAACAATTACTTCTCTGGTGGTATAGAGAGATAGTAATAAGGTTAGAGGAGAAGAAATCTATGTCCAATGGATCATAGGCAATACACAGAGTCATATGTGAGGTAAGAAAGGCATGATTTGAGAATTCATCAGGTAGAGAGAAACATGATGAATGGTTGAGAACTCAAGAAAGAGAGGGAAGCAAAAAGTGGAAAACCCGAGACTCAAGTGTTTCAAATGAGCAAATGCAAGTTGAAACTCTGTAATTTTTTGTTGATGCAAGTATTACTCTACTAAACTAAAATGGCTTTCACATAGAGCTTGTAAACCAATGTGATATATCACCCATAATCTCACTAACTATAACCATAATATTAAATGATTTTATGTGTGAGAGTATATGCATACTTGTGTGTGAAGAATTGTGTTATTCTTAAAGTGGACTAAAGTATTACTTAAAAGTGCTTATAAGTGGTGAGACTTATACATTTTATAGTCTTCTAGCTTTCAAAGCATGGCACGCACCAAGAAAAGTGCTAAGAGGAATCCTACTAAGACTCTCCCAACATAGCCCCACGTCAATATACCAACGGAGACTGATAGTGAGTGCACTCAATCTAACAATCCAGGAGGCGCTAATACAAGTACAATGCATCCATATCTGCCACGTCACAAGAAGCGTAGATGGAGACTAGGCACTACTGCTCTTTGAGAAATAAGGAAGTATCAGAAAAGTACAAACTTAATCATATTGAGGGCGCCATTTGCAAGACTGGTGAGAGAGATATTGCAAGATCTCTAGCAGCGAATGTCTCGTAAATAATAATAGGTTCTGACTTAGTTTTACACAGCCAACAATGTGTAGTAGCGATGGTCACCCCAAGCATTGCTAGCTCTTCAAGAAGCACCTGAGGCATATTCAGTGGACCTCATGCATGATGGTCAGTTGTTGGCAGCTATTCATGCAAAGCGCATCACTCTTAATATGATTTGAGTAAATCATATGATACATTGTAAACCTGTGTTTCAATGTATTCTATGAGAAGTGTTTTTAATATAAGTACAATTTGATGTTTCTTTCTTAATATCTTGGGTGTTATTATCTTTTTCTCTCGTATAGTTTTTAAAGTTTATCGAAAGCATTATTTTTTTGTTCATAGGCCTCATATGGATTTAGGTTTTTTCACACAACATGTATGCATGAAAGACCATAAATGTATAAAATTTCAATGAATTTAGAAATTTTAAAAATTTTATCTTTACTTTAAAAATTAGATTATTTTAAACATGGAACGAAGTTCTAGAAACCCTTGGGAGTTAGTGAGATGTTGCATCAGAGGGGCTCTTATAAATAAGGAAATTACTAAATATAATAAAAATTACTAAAAAATTAAGAGTTATTTATTTTCATTCTATAAAAATATAAATATAAGTTTATATTTTCAATTTTTGAAGTTATAAATATAAGGTTAGAGTCTTTCGTTTTCATTCTATTCGTGTTGTATCTTCTTCAAGAACATGGCTCGCACGAAGCAAACTACCAAGAGGTTTGACCCCGTGAAGGTCAGGCCCCCACCACCACCCACACGTCACAAACGTCGGTGGAGACCCCGGCAGCGTCGCTCTTCGGGAAATCAAAAAGTATCAGAAGACGATAGACCTTCTGATCTCAAGGAGGCCTTTTCATCGCCTTGTTATAGGGAGATTATGGATGATTTGAACGCAAGTCGACTATCTCGATGGCATTGTCGGGTTGAACAATAGTGAGGCTCCCACAAGATGGACAACAGTACCTTTGGAAGCTCTTTAAGAGGTTGCTGAAGCTTTTTTGGTGGACATATATGGTGACATACTGTACACAGCAGTCCATGCCAAGAGAGTCACCATCACTGACAAAGATATATGGCTAGTTCTACGCATGCGGCAGTGGAGGTAAGATTACGGTGATGATGAGCCGCAGTTAAGGGTCTCATGTATATTTCACAATGTAATCTCATGCGATCAAGATCTAATCTCATGCGATCAAGATGTAAATGCTTTACTTAATGAAAATATTTTCTTTTGATCCTTCCCAAGTGTCTACTTGTATTGTGATTTCAATACAAGTGTCTACTTGTATTGTGATTTCAATTTCAAATTAATGATAAATATTATTTGTTGATCGCATGAATATAACAAAACTTGAAAAATATATTTTTATTAATATAGAAACTATTACATCATGACATAGAAGCAAGTACAAAAATCCTAAACTCTGTGCCTCTTAGAACTAGGCTCAAAAGAGTCAGTAGGATGTTTAAGTGAAGGAATTACAACAAAATTTCCTTCGAGCTTGAGCTGGATATAGCATGAAGATCAATTTTCCCCGTGGCAAGGCCTAGGCCAACTAGTGAATGAATCTTCCCTCCACGCAGAGCTTCAAACAAGTATAGGAGCATGCAGCGCTTCACAAGCACCACCTTCTCTAAGCTTAATTTCACATGCATAGGCTTGAATGCAACACCCTTTGTTAAAGCCTTGATCTTCATTAGAGAGACTTGTTCATCAGGGGAGCATACTTTGTGAAAGACAATAATCTCTTGGAAGATTTTGCCAATGTACTCCTTCAAAGCTGCATCCTGGACTCTTCCTCTGCCATCCCTTGTTCCACCAACTCTAGATGCAAACTCATCGACATAGACAATTTCCTTAAGAAAATATTTGCATGCAAAAATAAAATATCAAAAATTATTCTAACATACATTTGGATGAAAAAAAATATTTGCAAATGAGATGAAATTATTTGTGCTGCAGATGCAGGGCCATCCTCACCAGCCTTCGGCTCGCATGCCAGTAGGCTCCTGATGCAACCCAGATTACATGTGTGGGGTCCCTAGGCCCCTGAGGCCCCACACCAAAATTTTTAGGAAGATTTTAAAAAAAGAAATTTAGGTACCTTCTCAGCCTCATCATTATGTTTCCTATCCGATGCAGCTAGGTCTGCCCCCACCAGGGATCTCTCTATGACCATGTATAGGGTCCAAGAGGTCAATGCGTGGACGAGGTCCAAAGAGATCCTCCTACAGCCTCTCAACTTTTGCATTTAAGATATCATACTCAGGAGCAGCTTCTGCAGCACTTCTTTGGATGTGGATGATTACAGAGACATCATCCATGCTCGTGCCATCGTATCGGCCAATCTCAACTACTTGTGGAAGGACATCCATAGTGTCAAAGTCAATGAGATCTTCATCAACATCCCGGACAAGGTGGCAATAGAGCTCTTCCTCCCTCAAATCCTAGACCTCAAGGACATTCTGCATGAGAAAGTACTCAATACCATCTACAGTGATGGCACTCAATGATGCAAGTTTTGCATTCTTAGTAGGATGGGCTGCCTCTTGGTGGATAGTCGACAAGTCCAAAGACAAGCTACATGCCTCCTCTTCTTGTTATCTAGGACTGTCTCCTCTGGCTCCTTCTTTTCATATGTGAGAGGCACCATTGGCTCCTCATCATTCTCCTCTTCAAAATTAGAGCATAATATATAAATAGCAAAGGCAATATCTCACTCTGATGAGATCGATCTAGTTTAACTCCTCAAAAGTGAGGGGCACAGAGGTAGATCGGAAGGGGGGGGAACATGTGCAAGGTCTCTTTGCACAACCTTTCTATGGTTGTCACTAGTCCTCATGGAGAAGAGGAACTCTAGGGGTATCCACCCAGCAGTGGAGTCAAGGATAAAGATTGTGATATCATCACATCCCGCGTAAAAAAATGCAAGCACTGAGCTATCGGGCCCTAGAGTCCTAAATATATTCTCTAGCTCAACACTGTAACAAAACCTAGGATAAATCTGGTCCCACATCTGACCGTAACAGGTTTCACTCATCCACTGTACGAACGCATCGTGATGAGAAGCCATGGTGAAGGCAAAAAGGGAGCAACAAGCAAGGTGGAAAGAAAGTGAGAGATAGAGAATGCAATAGAAGTGAATGAAAATAACCCCTACTTATACTTATAAATATAAATTTATATATTATTTAATTAAAACTTTAATAAAGTAATATATATTTTATTAAAATTTTAATGGAGTAATATTTATTTCATTAAAACTCCAAGAGCTCCAACACATACTGCATGAGGAGGTACTCCACCCCTTCAATGGTGATGGCACTCAATGAAGCTAGTGGTGGGTCATGACTTTGGGTTTCGTGAGGTGGATGGATGCAATTTATACTTATGTTTATTATTATACTTAAAATATCTATAAGCTTATATTTATTTTAATACCTTATGTTTATACTTTAGTAAATAAAGGACACTTCAATAAAATATGATAGATAATAAATCATACTTCTATTTTTGGTTACATATTATTATTATATTATGTTATTTATAAAGTTACTTATATTATTATTTACACTTAAATATATACTTAAAGTTATATTTATTTTTTAACTTATATCCATAGACTTAAAATTAATGACACTTCATTAAAATATAAGAAATCATAAATCATATTTATAATTCTAGGATAAATAATTATATTATTGTTTACACTTAAATATATATTTATACTTATATTTGCAATTGTACTTACTTATACTTATCTTTATTTTCTTACATATTAATAGGTTCGAAACACAATAGACGTATAAAAACCACTACAATTTATGAAAATGAAATAAAATTAAATTTACAACACTTTTCGAGAAACAATTTGTGATATTCACTTAGAAGAATAATAATTACATGGACTCTACAATTTCGAGGATGTGTGGAGCAACACACTGCTTGCATGTTTTGCAATGTTCACTTCGACTCCCAACCTTCCTAACATCTAACTTGAAATAAAAATTACAAAGGGGATCATTGGACATGAGTTGGATTTCCTGCCTTCAGAAAACTAAGGAGCCAATGACTTTCTACATTAACGCTAAAAGGGTCACGACCCTCCCAAAGAATATTCACATCAATGAGTGCTGAATGTGTGCCATCTCGCATGTCTTGGTCTAAGCTAAGCCACTCTCCTTGTAGAAGTCGCCACCTCCTATACTTGAAGCGAATGCACAAAGTTTGTCTTGCAATGAAGTACCTGTCATAAAAAACAAACAACCAACATAAAAACAAAAAAACAAAAAAACAACAATCAACAATAAAAAATCAACAACAAACATAAAAACATGAAAAAAATAACAATCAACCGATCGGTGTCTTGCAATGAAGTACTTATTATGAATAAAAACTATAAACAATCAACAGCACTGTATTCTTACCTAAAGGTAATATTTAGTGATTCTGCACTCAATGATATCATCATGGTGAGTTCTCTTGAGATGCCATGACTCACCTAGTAATTGAGTCATCCAATTCTTAGATGGGCACTTGTATTGATATGTAATCATAGTTTTCTTTACTACTTCACAGGATCCAAACAAATGTGCAAACAAACCAAATTGTACAAACCAACTTAGATGCACATCTCTAGAGCCTGTGGAGGGTTTCATGGCAGCATGAACATCAGTTTTTATCTTTACCCTACATGCCTCTAACATGTCTAAGCTAGGATTATACCATTCCTGGCTAGACAACGGTGGAAGCGGAATGTACTCCAAACTCTGTCTCTCCACAATATATGTGAAATCATAAAAGTAAACATTCTGAGATGCCAATTCACTTGCACTCTTGTTGTCAACGATCAAGGCACCTATCTCTGCATGTACAACATTTAGCTTTCCACTTAAGCACTCTACATTTTACCATTCATGCAGAGTGGATATAAAGCTACAAGCACAAACATGCTTGTATTAAAACATGCTTGGAGTCAAAGCACAATAACACAAAGCACAGAGATATAAACTTACTGTTAGGCTTATTTTCCGTATTGAAGTTGTCATGATGCACTCGAATCTCTTTGTGCATATAAACATGCTGAATGAAAGCCTCTGTTATTGTACCATTGGTGCGTCTCTTGAACTCTATGATTCTATCTTTCCATTGTTTCTTGGGGTCTGTTATATCTTTGAGCTTGACCTTGAAGCTCCTATGAGTACTTGGTCTCATTAAAATCCAATTTAACTTACTATATTGATCAGAAATCCAACTACCTTTATCATCTCTCCTATTAAACACCTCCACTGTGTGAATATTACTGATATTCCTCCTCCTTGAAGACATATACAATAAAAAATAAAGCACCAAACTAATAAATTAGACTGCATGGTTAATAAATATCTATGTTAAGATTGTAAGCAACAAATAAATATTATAACAACAACAAGAAATAAACAGAAACCTATTGCTTTGATTCACACAATCTTGTTTCTTACAACCTATGAAAATGAACATAAACACATCAAGACAAAACATAAACAAACCCTAAACCTATGATCATTACTCACAAGTATTTTATGCCACTTAAAATCAAGATAGTTATTTATGGTGTAGAGAAGATTATAAGCAACAAGTAAAGATTAAAATAACACGAAATAAACAGTAACCTACTGCTTTGATTTGCAATCTTATTGCTCACAACGTTGCTCCAGACACATCAAGACAAAACTTAAACAAACCTATCTTACATCAAGACAAAACATAGACAAACCCTGCACACATATGATCATTACTCATAAGAATTTGATGCCGCTTCAGATTTAGATAGCTATTTGTGGCGCAAAGAATAGAAAGTTCATGTGAGAAAACATACATATACTCATAGAGGTTTTGTCCAAATGAGATGAAATTTTATGAGGAGAGAGCTATGGGGGAGAACAACATACCTGTAAAATTTCATGAAGAAAGAACTAGAGTTGCAGAAGATATGGCAAAATTGAATTCTACTAAAAAAAAGGGAGAAATGAAAAGGTAGTGAAATGCAAAAAGAGGGAAAGTAAAAAGTTAAATATAAAAATTAAATTCGATTATCAAACTTCCATGTACTTGCCACAAGGCACATCTGACATGAAAGATATGGAATCTGACATGAAATCTAACATTTCTCTATTTTTTTAAGATATGGGCTCTATTATTTTATTGTCTTAAGAGATTTGGACAAAGATATGATAAAAAACATGGATCTAGAATCCTAGCTCTCTCATTGGTCAAGCCAATCTTTTTTTATTCACTCCTTAAGGGGCAAAATGGAGAGTCCATATTTTTCCTAATGAGAACAAGAAAACACTTATAATACATTGGCAACTAGTGCAAAATATTGTGAAAAGACCCTCACCTAAGTTAAGATTTTTCTGTAACGCATTAGCATGAGAAATGTCCCCATTATAACATTTCACATGGTCTATAAAAGATAGACCTTCCTAAATAATCAAAAAATGAACATCATGTGCACAACTTGTTTCAACTTAGGTTTTATAATTTTAGCAAGAATAGCCATCATGTAGATGTCCACATCTGGAGAAAGATGTTTAGTCCTCAATCGATCACATTCCCAATTGATATATGTCTATATCTTGAGAAAGATGCTACTAGACCATAGTACTTAATCGATCACGTTCCCAATTGATATATGTCTATATCTTGAGAAAGATGCTACTAGGCCATAGTACTTAATCGATCACGTTCCCAATTGATAGATGTCCAATCTTGAGAAAGATGCTGCTTAGCCATAGTCCTCAATCAATCACATTCCCAATTGATAGATTCATCACCAATGTAAATCATGTCCAAAGATTTTAAAGGATTTAGGGTTTTTACCTCTATTTTCCTGAAAGCATTTGGATTCAAGGTCATGGTGCTTCCATAACATAGCCTTAATAAGTGAGATACCATAACAAATTGATAGTAGGTCCATTGAATAAGGTGCCACAAAAAGCAACACATATTTTCTTAGAAAAAGTGATTGAGGGGAAAAAACAAACTTCCCTTAAAAAAACATAAGATGCAAAGACACACCCCAAAACTCAAGATTTTCCATTTGGTCCCGTAATTCTTAAAGTGATTTGGGGTTTTTACATTTATTTCCATGAAAGCATCAGGATTCAAGGTCATGGTGCTTCCATAACATAGCATTAGTAGATGTGATGCACAAGTGAACTAGGGGGGAAAATACACTTTACTCTGTTTTTCATGCTACATTTACTATCACCACAGTCAGATATAGTTACTACATATGAACTCTTGGCCATCATCATAGTTACGCACGGAATGCATGCTAGACTCAGCAAAATGAAAGATTAATTAAGCCTTGCAGAAAACGCAGTTTTTACAAAAAATCGCGGACAATAGCAGCATCCCATTGTCCGGGAAGAAAAAAACGTTGACGCTCACGCTCGTCAAGTGGACGCGTAGTGGCATGAGCCGTAACCTGCACACAAGAAATGGCCGGCCAGATCAGGTGATGAAGAACACTAGGTGACAAAGAGAAGGAGGAGTGAGGAGTAAAGAACTTACTGGGATCGGCGTGGACAAGCACAGCCGCACCCTGGAAGTCGTAGGTGGCGCCTACATTCTTGTGAGCCTGCCAGTAGGCGTTGAAAGCATAAGATGCGTGGGAGGATAGGGTGTTAGGCTCGTAGCAGGGCTGGCCGCGCATGATGGCCTGGCAGAAGTTGGCGTTCATCGTGCAGGCGTAGAACAAACCCGTCTCCAGGGTTTTAGGGTCCGCATCAGGGATAGCCACACACCACTGGGGGCCTGGTGTAGTAGAAGGAGAAGGTACAGGCGCTGGTGGAGAAAAAGAAGGATCTCAATGCGTTAGAACTCGATCGATATCATAGATATTAGCTAGAATTATATATGTAGAAGAAAACCCACTGCATAACGCAGCTATACGTACCCGCTAGAGCTGCTCTGGTCGTGTAGGCAACGAGCACGAGCAGGAAGCACGTGAAGCTTGGAGCTCTGGCCATCATGCCAAATGCTATAATGACGAGAAGGGGACACTCTCGTTTAGCATTACGCACCCAACCTGACCTCGTTTCTATACCAGGAGGAAGGCCAGCTAAGGCGGTGGGGTTGGGCGCACATATTGAGGGCTTTTTATTTCGGCGGCAGGGTTTTTTATATCGATAGAAATGAAATTTTAAAATGCGAAAATCATAGGCCAACGTAGTGCTCGTGCTTGGCAAATTTGAGTCTCTCGATCAACAAGATTTCTAGAGTGCATGAAAACACAAGGGAATTTCACGTGCGTAAGAATTTATTTTCACAGGGGGAGATTTTCATATTCATGAGAATTGATTTTCACGTGCATGAGAATTGGTTTTCATGGGGGAAGATTCTCACATGCGTGAGAATGTAGGAAGATTTCCAGGTGCATGAAAATTGCTCTTAGATTTTTACATGCATGGTTTATAAGCGTATTCTTTCAGCCCTCCTAAATTTGAGCAATGTAACTCCAAAATTCTTGGAGGGTGATTATGTAATTAAATAAAGCTAGGTCCTAAGTCATTCAAAGAGCAAGTATGCGTCACATATGTTTTATATTGATCTTAAGCCACCCAATCCAGAAACGGAAATAACAAGTGCTACCATGAAGGACGTGTCTCTACACAGAAGGATTGTTAAAAAAATGAACTCATGTGGTCCTCTCCTTTCATGTAAAGATAACATGCCTTTGCACCAATAAACAATGGCTAACTTTGCTTGAAACAAGGTTTTACGCGTGGTAATGCAAAAAGCTGATCTTCCATTTCAACTTTTGCATGGTAATGCAAAAATTGATCTTCTTGGATACACATATCTTAAAGGGGTATCATTTTTTTTTGTCAAGGACCTATTTACAAGTCTTGTATTTTGTTCATGCCTATTCAAGGGGCTCATCCCCTTCACTTTTAACTTTTGGTTGAGTTAAAGGACTCGCGTTCATTAAGGTTTGTGGTGTTGGATTTTTCTAAATCCCTAGGGAAGAAACGCTTCGTACAAGTCATCAAGTCTTTCTGCTAAAATGGTTTACATGGTTTAGAATACAAATTATCACAACACCATTGCCATGTAAATTTATATGGGTGGCTAGTCAACATGAATATGGACTTGAAATTGAACATCGAGTCTTTTGCTACTATAGGTATGTGGATCTAGTATAGAAGAAATTGGTACTTTCTAAGAGAGATGCTAATAGGCTAGAGTACTGAGTGGCATGGTATAACTAAGACTAGGAGACCATACCCATTTGGCAAGAGAACAAAGGAATTCATAAAGTAGGAGGAAAAGGAAGTTCTTAGGGTTAGATTATTCGCAAAGCACCCCAATATCTTTTTGTACTCTAAATAAATTAAGCTACTAGAGTTGCAGTATGAAGCGATGCTATTCATAACATAAGTTTAGTGGCATATCCTTGAAAGACTAGCTATATGGCTTTCTTTAAGCATATCTTTATGCAACACTTAAATCCACACATTTTGGATCTTTCAACAATCGAAATTTGATCGGTTTTTTTACAAAACCACTCTAAAGCCTTGAAAAAATGTTTTTTGTAATTTGTATTAAAAAGAATATCTAGGCTTAGCTTGTCCTAATTTACACAAACTAACTAAGCCTAAGAGACATTATCTATATTCACGGAATTATAGCTAGTGTAAGGTCCCTCCCAGGCCATGTATGTGTCTCTTTTAATATAGATTTCAATAAGGAAAGAGAGTGCACTTAGAGATTACTTTTACATATTTAGAGTCCATGCATACTAAAAATGTGGAAAAGCAACGCGTTTCTAAAGATGGAACGTTTGCGACTGTATTCAGACGTTTTGCCTATTCTACCCACAATGGCTCTTGTAGACTAGATGCCTTCCAGTTCTTTTAGATAGTTATATGACCACATTCTGAGTTTTTATCAGAGTGTTATGGCCAAAACAATTTGCTGATTCTGTCAAGGTCTCTACACAGGGAAAACTGTAAGAAGGCAGCAAGTAGCCTCAAGGTAATCCTAGAGCTTGAGATGTATATATCCCTTCATTCTTATCTAATACCTTAGAAGAGAAGGTTGGATTGCTATGGTCTTTTGGAGGAAGAGACCAAAACTCCATAGCTTTTCTTTTAATGAAAAAATAGTATGCCGTAGCCCTCCAAAGAGAAGGCTATTTTGCCATAGACCTTTGAAAGAGAGAAAAGTCAGAGTACGGGTAAGGGGACATAAATCTTGGGGATGATTCGATGATTTCAATCGTAGGAGAAGGGATTAGATGACTCTTTATTCTCATATATAAAGTTCTGAAGTTCTTATTAACGAGCAAAGATAACGATAAATGCACTAGTGAGGATCATAGATAAATTGGTTTATGAATATGTGTGTTTTGCTTATAAAATGCAGCCAGCTTGTGATGCCCAAGAAACTTGTAAAAGGGTGGAAGAAATATTATCTCGGATGGTTTTACATCGAGGCAGGTAGAAATAAAGAAGGATGAAAAAAAGTCGAGAGCAAGCAGTAATGTACCATGCAAGCCTTACTTTGGCGGCTCAAAAGCAAGCAGCAATGTACCATGCAAGCCTTACTTTGGCGGCTCAAAAGCAAGGAAATTCCTCTCTGCAACACCATGAAATGAAAATGGAGAACTACTAGTATAATAACCAGAGAAATATGAAGCATGGAAAAAGTTACATATGGCCGTCCTGATCAAAGCAATGGATGAAAGACTAGAGTAGCAAAAGCAAACATGTGGATTGCTCCTGACAAATTGGCAGTGCTTTTGCAGAAGATGACATTTGGACCACATGATTCCAAGGAGTTTAAGGAGGTGATTGGTATATTCTATGCATCAGTTGTATGATTATGTTGTTTATTGATGTAGCATATATTGCATGCTCATGGTTCTTATTACTTTGCAAATGAGGGAAGTTTAGCGATATGGTCTACACAGGGCATGGAGCAATCTCATTGGCAAGCACGATGTGCTTTCCAAAAGACAATTGCTCATGGAGGTGGAATCTATGATATCAATCCAATGAAACAATTACTTCTATGGTGGTATAGAAAGATAGTAATAAGGTTACAGGAGAAGAAATCTATGTCCAATGGATTATAGGCAATACACAGAGTCATATGTGAGGTAAGAAAGGCATGATTTGAGAATTCATCAGGTAGAGAGACACATGATGAATGGTTGAGAACTCAAGAAAGAGAGGGAAGCAAAAAGTGGAAAGCCCAAGAGTCAAGTGTTTCAAATGAGCAAATGCAAGTTGAAACTCTGTAATTTTTTGTTGATGCAAGTATTACTCTACTAAACCAAAATGGCTTTCACATAGAGCTTCTAAACCAATGTGATATATCACCCATAATCTCACTAACTATAACCATAATATTAAATGATTTTATGTGTGAGAGTATATGCATACTTGTGTGTGAAAAATTGTGTTATTCTTAAAGTGGACTAAAGTATTACTTAAAAGTGCTTTTATAAGTGGTGAGACTTATACATTTTATAGTCTTCTAGCTTTCAAAGCATGGCACGCACCAAGAAAAGTGCTAAGAGGAATCCTACTAAGACTTGCCCAACATAGCCCCATGTCAATATACCAACGGAGACTGATAGTGAGTGCACTCAATCTGACAATCCAGGAGGCACTAATACAAGTACAATGCATCCACATCCGCCACATCACAAGAAGGGTAGATGGAGACTAGGCACTGCTGCTCTTTGAGAAATAAGGAAGTATCAGAAAAGTACAAACTTAATCATACTGAGGGCGCCATTTGCAAGACTTGTGAGAGAGATATTGCAAGATCTCCAGCAACGAATGTCTCGTAATAGGTTCTGACTTAGTTCTACACAGTCAACAATGTGTAGTAGCGATGGTCACCCCAAGCGTTGCTAGCTCTTCAAGAAGCACCTGTATTCGGTGGACCTCATGCATGATGGTCAGTTGTTGGCAGCTATTCATGCGAAGCGCATCACTCTTATGGACAAGGATTTGAGACTTGTACGAAGGATTCCTAATAATGGCAATGCCCTCAGTTTGAATATGGATAATATGATTGGAGTAAATCATATGATGCATTGTAAACCTGTGTTTCAATGTATTCTATGAGAAGTGTTTTTAATATAAGTACAATTTGATGTTTCTTTCTTAATATCTTGGGTGTTATTATCTTTTTCTCTCGTATAGTTTTTCAAGTTTATCGAAAGCATTATTTTTTTGTTCATAGGCCTCATATGGATTTAGGTTTTTTCACACAACATGTATGCATGAAAGACCATAAATGTATAAAATTTCAATGAATTTAGAAATTTTAAAAATTTTATCTTTACTTTAAAAATTAGATTACTTTAAACATGGAACCAAGTTCTAGAAACCCTTGGGAGTTAGTGAGATGTTGCATCAGAGGGGCTCTTATAAATAAGGAAATTACTAAATATAATAAAAATTACTAAAAAATTAAGAGTTATTTATTTTCATTCTATAAAAATATAAATATAAGTTATATTTTCAATTTTTGAAGTTATAAATATAAGGTTAGAGTCTTTCGTTTTCATTCTATTCGTGTTTTATCTTCTTCAAGAACATGGCTCGCACGAAGCAAACTACCAAGAGGTTTGACCCCGTGAAGGTCAGGCCCCCACCACCACCCACACGTCGCAAACGTCGGTGGAGACCCCGGCACCGTCGCTCTTCGGGAAATCAAAAAGTACCAGAAGACGATAGACCTTTTGATCTCGAGGAGGCCTTTTTATCGCCTCATTATAGGGAGATTATGGATGATTTGAACGCAAGTCGACTATCTCGATGGCATCGTCGGGTTGAACAATTGTGAGGCTCCCACACGATGGACAACAGTACCTTTGAAAGCTCTTTAAGAGGTTGCTGAAGCTTTATTGGTGGACATATATGGTGACATAGTGTACACAGGAGTCCATGCCAAGAGAGTCACCATCACTGACAAAGATATACAGCTAGTTCTATGCATGCGGCAGTGGAGGGAAGATTATGGTGATGATGAGCCGTAGTTAAGGGTCTCATGTATATTTCACAATGTAATCTCATGCGATCAAGATGTAAATGCTTTACTTAATGAAAATATTTTTTTTGATCCTTCCCAAGTGTCTGCTTGGGAAGGATCCTTCCCAAGTGTCTACTTGTATTGTGATTTCAATTTCAAATTAATGATAAATATTATTTGTTGATCGCACGAATACAACAAAACTTGAAAAATATATTTTTATTAATATAGAAACTATTACATCATGACATAGAAGCAAGTACAAAAATCCTAAACTCTGCGCCTCTTAGAACTAGGCTCAAAAGAGTCAGTAGGATGTTTAAGCGAAGGAATTACAACAAAATTTCCTTCGAGCTTGAGCTGGATAGCATGAAGATCAATTTTCCCAGTCGCAAGGCCTAGGCCAACTAGTGAATGATTCTTCCCTCCACGCTGAGCTTCGAACAAGTATAGGAGCTTGCAGCGCTTCACAAGCACCACCTTCTCTAAGCTTGTTTTCACACGCATAGGCTTGAATGCAGCACCCTTTGTTAAAGCCTTGATCTTCATTAGAGAGACTTCTTCATCAGGGGAGCATACTTTGTGAAAGACAATAATGTCTTGGAAGATTTTGCCAGTATACTCCTTCAAAGCTGCATCCTGGACTCTTCCTCCGCCATCCCTTGTTCCAGCAACTCTAGATGCAAACTCATCGACATAGACAATTTCCTGAAGAAAATATTTGCATGCAAAAATAAAATATCAAAAATTATTCTAACATACATTTGCATGACAAAAATATTTGCGAATGAGATGAAATTGTTCGTGCTACAGATGCAGGGCAATCCTCACTAGTCTTCGGCTCGCATGCCAGTAGGCTCCTGATGCATCCCAGATTACATGTGTGGGGTCCCTAGGCCCCTGAGGCCCCACACCAAAATTTTTAGGAAGATTTTAAAAAAAGAAATTTACGTACCTTCTCAGCCTCATCATTATGTTTCCTGTCCGATGCAGCTAGGTCTGCCCCCACCAGGGATCTCTCTATGACCATGTATAGGGTCCAAGAGGTCAATGCGTAGTCGAGGTCCAAAGACATCCTCCTACAGCCTCTCAAATTTTGCATTTAAGATATCATACTCAGGAGCAGCTTTTGCAACACTTCTTTGGATGTGGATGATTACAGAGACATCATCCATGCTCGTGCCATCGTATCGGCCAATCTCAGCTACTTGGTGAAGGACATCCATAGTGTCAAAGTCAATGAGGTCTTCATCAACATCCCAGACAAGGTGGCGATAGAGCTCTTCCTCCCTTAAATCCTAGACCTCAAGGACATCCTACATGAGAAAGTACTCAATACCATCTATAGTGATGGCACTCAATGATGCAAGTTTTGCATTCTCAGTAGGATGGGCTGCCTCTTGGTGGATAGTCGACAAGTCCAAAGAAAAGCTACGTGCCTCCTCTTCTTGTTATCTAGGACTATCTCCTCTGGCTTCTTCTCTTCATATGTGAGAGGCACCATTGGCTCCTCATCATTCTCCTCTTCAAAATTAGAGCATAATATATAAATAGCAAAGGCAATATCTCACTCCAATGAGATCGATCGGGTTTGCCTCCTCAAAAGTGAGGGGCACAGAGGTAGATCGGAAGGGGGGGCACATGTGCAAGTTCTCTTTGCACAACCTTTCTATGGTTGTCTCCAGTCCTCATGGAGAAGAGGAACTCTAGGGGTATCCACCGAGCAGTGGAGTCAAGGATAAAGATTGTGATATCATCACATCCCGCGCAAAAAAATGCAAGCACTGAGCTATCGGGCTCTAGAGTCCTAAATATATTCTCTAGCTCAACACTATAACAAAACCTAGAAGTCAATATTAGGTAATTTGGGAAAAATCTCACATTTTGGGAATCAATTACTCCATATAGTTTTGGACATACCTTAAACATACTAACTCCAAATTCGTCGGAGATCATAGATTTAGATTCTACTCTTCAAGATCTTTCCGATGATATGTCACATGAGGGGGTTTTGACAAACTTTTGGACAAGTTCACCATGCTCCCATTTTTCAAATGGGAATGGGATTTTTCCCAAATTATCTAATATGGTGTTCTAGGGTAAATCTGGTCCCACATCTGACCATAACAGGTTTCACTCATCCAATATACGAACGCATCGTGATGAAAAGCCATGGTGAAGGTGTAAAGGGAGCAACAAGCAAGGTGGAAAAAAAGTGAGAGATAGAGAATGCAATAGGAGTGAATGAAAATAACCCCTACTTGAACTTATAAATATAAATTTATATATTATTTCATTAAAACTTTAATAAAGTAATATATATTTTATTAAAAATTTAATAGAGTAATATTTATTTCATTAAAACTCCAAGAGCTCCAACACATACAGCATGAGGAGGTACTCCACCCCTTCAATGGTGATGGCACTCAATTAAGCTAGTGGTGGGTCATGACTTTGGGTTTCGTGAGGCTGGATGGATGCAATTTAAACTTATGTTTATTATTATACTTAAAATATCTATAAACTTATATTTATTTTAATACCTTATGTTTATACTTTAGTAAATAAAGGACACTTCAATAAAATATGATAAATAATAAATCATACTTCTATTTTTGGTTACATATTATTATTATATTATGTTATTTACAAAGTTACTTATATTATTATTTACACTTAAATATATACTTAAAGCTATATTTATTTTTATACTTATATCCATAGACTTAAAATTAATGACACTTTATTAAAATATAAGAAATCATAAATCATATTTATAATTCTAGGATAAATAATTATATTATTATTTACACTTAAATATATATTTATACTTCTTTTTGCTTATATTTGCAATTGTACTTACTTATACTTATCTTTATTTTCTTACATATTAATAGGTTCGAAACACAATAGACGTATAAAAACCACTAAAATTTATGAAAATGAAATAAAATTAAATTTATAACACTTTTAGAGAAACAATTTGTAATATTCACTTGGAAGAATATTAATTACATGGACTCTACAATTTCAAGGATGTGAGGAGCAACACACTGCTTGCATGTTTTGCAATGTTCACTTCGACTCCCAACCTTCCTAACATCTAACTTGAAATAAAAATTACAAAGGGGATCATTGGACATGAGTTGGATTTCCTGCCTTAAAAAACTAAGGTGCCAATGACTTTCTACATTAACGCTAAAAGGGTCACGACCCTCCCAAAGAATATTCACATCAATGAGTGCTGAATGTGTGCCATCTCGCATGTCTTGGTCTAAGCTAAGCCACTCCCCTCGTAGAAGTCGCCACCTCCTATACTTGAAGCGAATGCACAAAGTTTGTCTTGCAATGAAGTACCTGTCATAAAAAACAAACAACCAACATAAAAATAAAAAAAATAAAAAAACAACAATCAACAATAGAAAATCAATAACAAACATAAAAATATGAAAATAATAACAATCAACCGATCGGTGTCTTGCAATGAAGTACTTATTATGAATAAAAACTATAAATAATCAACAGCACTGTATTCTTACCTAAACGTAATATCTGACTTAGTGATTCTACACTCAATGATATCATCATCGTGAGTTCTCTTGAGATGCCATGACTCACCTAGTAATTGAGTCATCCAATTCTTAGATGGGCACTTGTATTGATACGTAATCTTAGTTTTCTTTACTACTTCACAGGATCCAAACAAATGTGCAAACAAACCAAATTGTACAAACCAACTTAGATGCACATCTCTAGAGCCTGTGGAGGGTTTCATGGTTGCATGAACATTAGTTTTTATCTTTACCCTACAAACATGTCTAAGCTAGGATTATACCATTCCTAGCTAGACAATGGTGGAAGCGGAATGTACTCCAAACTCTTTCTCTCCACAATATATGTGGAATCATAAAAGTAAACATTCTGAGATGCCAATTCGCTTGCACTCTTGTTGTCAACGATCAAGGCACCTATCTCTGCATGTAAAACATTTAGCTTTCCACTTAAGCACTCTACATTGAACCATTCATGCAGAGTGGATATAAAGCTGTAAGCACAAACATGCTTGGACTCAAAGCACAATAACACAAAGCACAGAGATATAAACTTACTGTTAGGCTTATTTTCCGTACTGAAGTTGTCATGATGCACTCGAATCTCTTTGTGCATATAAACATGCTGAATGAAAGCCTCTGTTATTGTACCATTGGTGCGTCTCTTGAACTCTATGATTAAATCTTTCCATTGTTTGTTGGGGTCTGTTATATCTTTGAGCTTGACCTTGAAACTCCCATGAGTACTTGGTCTCAATAAAATCCAATTTAACTTACTATAGTGATCAAAAATCCAACTACCTTCATCATCTCTCTTATTAAACACCTCCACTGTGTGAATATTACTGATATTCCTCCTCCTTGAAGACATATACAATAAAAAACAAAGAACCAAATTAATAAATTAGACTGCATGGTTAATAAATATTTATGTTAAGATTGTAAGCAACAAATAAATATTATAACAACAACAAGAAATAAACAGAAACCTATTGCTTTGATTCACACAATCTTGTTTCTTACAACCTATGAAAATGAACATAAACACATCAAGATAAAACATAAACAAACCCTAAACCTATGATCATTACTCACAAGTATTTTATGCCACTTAAAATCAAGATAGTTATTTATGGTGTAGAGAAGATTATAAGCAACAAATAAAGATTGAAATAACACGAAATAAACAGCAACTTACTGCTTTGATTTGCACAATCTTATTGCTCACAACCTTGCTCCTATGAAAATAAACAACAACACATCAAGACAAAACTTAAACAAACCTATCTTACATCAAGACAAAACATAGACAACCCCTGCACATATGATCATTACTCATAAGAATTTGATGCCGCTTAAGATCTAGATAGCTATTTGTGGCGTAAAGAAGAGAAAGTTCATGTGAGAAAACATACATATACTCATAGAGGTTTTGTCCAAATGAGATGAAATTTTATGAGGAGAGAGCTATGGTGGAGAACAACATACTTGAAAAATTTCATGAAGAAAGAACTAGAGTTGCAAAAGATATGGCAAAATTGAATTCTACAAAAAAAAAGAGGAGAAATGAAAAGGTAGTGAAATGCAAAAGGAGAGAAAGTAAAATAGTTAAATATAAAAAAAAGAAAAAAAATAAAATTCGATTATCAAACTTCCATGTGCTGACCACAAGGCACATTTGACATGAAAGATATGGAATCTCACATAAAATCTAACATTTCTCTATTTTTTTAAGATATGGGCTCTATTATTTTATTGTCTTAAGAGATTTGGGCAAAGATATGATAAAAAACATGGATCTAGAATCCTAGCTCTCTCATTGGTCAAGCCAATCTTTTTTTATTCACTCCTTAAGAGGCAAAATGGAGAGTCCATATTTTTCCTAATGAGAACAAGAAAACACTTATAATACATTGGCAACTAGTACAAAATATTGTGAAAAGACCCTCACCTAAGTTAAGATTTTTCTGTAACGCATTAGCATGAGAAATGTCCCCATTATAACATTTCACACGGTCTATAAAAGATAGACCTTCCTAAATAATCAAAAAATGAACATCATGTGCACAACTTGTTTCAACTTAGGTTTTATAATTTTAGCAAGAATAGCCATCATGTAGATGTCCACATCTAGATAAAGTTGTTTAGTCCTCAATCGATCACATTCCCAATTGATATATGTCTTAATCTTGAGAAAGATGCTACTAGGCCATAGTACTTAATCGATCGCGTTCCCAATTGATAGATGTCCAATCTTGAGAAAGATGCTACTAGGCCATAGTACTTAATCGATCGTGTTCCCAATTGATAGATGTCCAATCTTGAGAAAGATGCTACTTAGCCATAGTCCTCAATCAATCACATTCCCAATTGATAGATTCATCACCAATGTAAATCATGTCCAAAGATTTTAAAGGATTTAGGGTTTTACCTCTATTTTCCTGAAAGCATTTGGATTCAAGGTCATGGTGCTTCCATAACATAGCCTTAATAAGTGAGATACCACAACAAATTGATAGTAGGTCCATTGAATAAGGTGCCACAAAAAGCAACACATTTTCTTAGAAAAAGTGATTGAGGGGAAAAAACAAACTTCCTTTAAAAAAACATAAGATGCAAAGACACACCCCAAAACTCAAGATTTTCCATTTGGTCCCGTAATTCTTAAAGTGATTTGGGGTTTTTACATTTATTTCCATGAAAGCATCAGGATTCAAGGTCATGGTGCTTCCATAACATAGCATTAGTAGATGTGATGCACAAGTGAACTAGGGGGGAAAATACACTTTACTGTGTTTTTCATGCTACATTTACTATCACCACAGTCAATATAGTTACTACATATGAACTCTTGGCCATCATCATAGTTACGCACGGAATGCATGCTAGACTCAGCAAAATGAAAGATTAATTAAGCCTTGCAGAAAACGCAGTTTTTACAAAAAATCGCGGACAATAGCAGCATCCCATTGTCCGGGAAGAAAAAAACGTTGACGCTCACGCTCGTCAAGTGGACGCGTAGTGGCATGAGCCGTAACCTGCACACAAGAAATGGCCGGCCAGATCAGGTGATGAAGAACACTAGGTGACAAAGAGAAGGAGGAGTGAGGAGTAAAGAACTTACTGGGATCGGCGTGGACAAGCACAGCCGCACCCTGGAAGTCGCAGGTGGCGCCTACATTCTTGTGAGCCTGCCAGTAGGCGTTGAAAGCATAAGATGCGTGGGAGGATAGGGTGTTAGGCTCGTAGCAGGGCTGGCCGCGCATGATGGCCTGGCAGAAGTTGGCGTTCATCGTGCAGGCGTAGAACAAACCCGTCTCCAGGGTTTTAGGGTCCGCATCAGGGATAGCCACACACCACTGGGGGCCTGGTGTAGTAGAAGGAGAAGGTACAGGCGCTGGTGGAGAAAAAGAAGGATCTCAATGCGTTAGAACTTGATCGATATCATAGATATTAGCTAGAATTATATATGTAGAAGAAAACCCACTGCATAACGCAGCTATACGTACCCGCTAGAGCTGCTCTGGTCGTGTAGGCAACGAGCACGAGCAGGAAGCACGCGAAGCTTGGAGCTCTGGCCATCATGCCAAATGCTATAATGACGAGAAGGGGACACTCTCGTTTAGCATTACGCACCCAACCTGACCTCGTTTCTATACCAGGAGGAAGGCCAGCTAAGGCGGTGGGGTTGGGCGCACATATTGAGGGCTTTTTATTTCGGCGGCAGGGTTTTTTATATCGATAGAAATGAAATTTTAAAATGCGAAAATCATAGGCCAACGTAGTGCTCGTGCTTGGCAAATTTGAGTCTCTCGATCAACAAGATTTCTAGAGTGCATGAAAACACAAGGGAATTTCACGTGCGTAAGAATTTATTTTCACAGGGGGAGATTTTCATATTCATGAGAATTTATTTTCACGTGCATGAGAATTGGTTTTCATGGGGGAAGATTCTCACATGCGTGAGAATGTAGGAAGATTTCCAGGTGCATGAAAATTGCTCTTAGATTTTTACATGCATGGTTTATAAGCGTATTCTTTCAGCCCTCCTAAATTTGAGCAATGTAACTCCAAAATTCTTGGAGGGTGATTATGTAATTAAATAAAGCTAGGTCCTAAGTCATTCAAAGAGCAAGTATGCGTCACATATGTTTTATATTGATCTTAAGCCACCCAATCCAGAAACGGAAATAACAAGTGCTACCATGAAGGACGTGTCTCTACAAAGAAGGATTGTTAAAAAAATGAACTCATGTGGTCCTCTCCTTTCATGTAAAGATAACATGCCTTTGCACCAATAAACAATGGCTAACTTTGCTTGAAACAAGGTTTTACGCGTGGTAATGCAAAAAGCTAATCTTCCATTTCAACTTTTGCATGGTAATGCAAAAATTGATCTTCTTGGATACACATATCTTAAAGGGGTATCATTTTTTTTTGTCAAGGACCTATTTACAAGTCTTGTATTTTGTTCATGCCTATTCAAGGGGCTCATCCCCTTCACTTTTAACTTTTGGTTGAGTTAAAGGACTCGCGTTCATTAAGGTTTGTGGTGTTGGATTTTTCTAAATCCCTAGGGAAGAAACGCTTCGAACAAGTCATCAAGTCTTTCTGCTAAAATGGTTTACATGGTTTAGAATACAAATTATCACAACACCATTGCCATGTAAATTTATATGGGTGGCTAGTCAACATGAATATGGACTTGAAATTGAACATCGAGTCTTTTGCTACTATAGGTATGTGGATCTAGTATAGAAGAAATTGGTACTTTCTAAGAGAGATGCTAATAGGCTAGAGTACTGAGTGGCATGGTATAACTAAGACTAGGAGACCATACCCATTTGGCAAGAGAACAAAAGAATTCATAAAGTAGGAGGAAAAGGAAGTTCTTAGGGTTAGATTATCCTCAAAGCACCCCAATATCTTTTTGTACTCTAAATAAATTAAGCTACTAGAGTTGCAGTATGAAGCGATGCTATTCATAACATAAGTTTAGTGGCATATCCTTGAAAGACTAGCTATATGGATTTCTTTAAGCATATCTTTATGCAACACTGAAATCCACACATTTTGGATCTTTCAACAATCAAAATTTGATCGGTTTTTTTACAAAACCACTCTAAAGCCTTGAAAAAATGTTTTTTGTAATTTGTATTAAAAAGAATATCTAGGCTTAGCTTGTCCTAATTTACACAAACTAACTAAGCCTAAGAGACATTATCTATATTCACGGAATTATAGCTAGTGTAAGGTCCCTCCCAAACCATGTATGTGTCTCTTTTAATATAGATTTCAATAAGGAAAGAGAGTGCACTTAGAGATTACTTTTACATATTTAGAGTCCATGCATACTAAAAATGTGGAAAAGCAACGCGTTTCTAAAGATGGAACGTTTGCGACTGTATTCAGACGTTTTTGCCTATTCTACCCACAATGCTACCCAATCCAGAAACCAATCCAGAAACCGAAATAACAAGTGCTACCATGAAGGACGTGTCTCTACAAAGAAGGATTGTTAAAAAAATGAACTCATGTGGTCCTCTCCTTTCATGTAAAGATAACATGCCTTTGCACCAATAAACAATGGCTAACTTTGCTTGAAACAGGGTTTTGCGTGTGGTAATGCAAAAAGCTGATCTTCCATATCAACTTTTGCATGGTAATGCAAAAATTGATCTTCTTGGATACACATATCTTAAAGAGGTATCATTTTTTTTTTGTCAAGGACCTATTTACAAGTCTTGTATTTTGTTCATGCCTATTCAAGGGGCTCATCCCCTTCACTTTTAACTTTTGGTTGAGTTAAAGGACTTGCGTTCATTATGGTTTGTGCTGTTGGACTTTTCTAAATCCCTAGGGAAGAAATGCTTCATACAAGTCATCAAGTCTTTCTGCTAAAATTGTTTACATGGCTTAGAATACAAATTGTCACAACACCATTGCCATGTAAATTTATATGGGTGGCTAGTCAACATGAATATGGACTTGAAATTGAACATCGAGTCTTTTGCTACTACAAGTATGTGGATCTAGTATAGAAGAAATTGGTACTTTCTAAGAGAGATGCTAGTAGGCTAGAGTACTGAGTGGTATGGTATAACTAAGACTAGGAGATCATACCCATTTGGCAAGAGAACAAAGGAATTCATAAAGTAGGAGGCATATTAAAAGGAAGTTCTTAGGGTTAGATTATCCTCAAAGCACCCCAATATCTTTTTGTACTCTAAATAAATTAAGCTACTAGAGTTGCAGTATGAAGCGATGCTATTCATAACATAAATTTGGTGGCATATCCTTTAAAGACTAGCTATATGGCTTTCTTTAAGCATATCTCTATGCAACACTGAAATCCACACATTTTGGGTTATTCAATGATCGAAATTTGATCGGTTTTTTTTACAAAACCACTCTAAAGCCTTTAAAAAATGTTTTTTGTAATTTGTATTAAAAAGAATATCTAGGCTGAGCTTGTCCTAATTTACACAAACTAACTAAGCCTAAGAGACATTATCTATATTCACGGAATTATAGCTAGTGTAAGGTCCCTCCTAGGCCATGTATGTGTCTCTTTTAATATAGATTTCAATAAGGAAAGAGAGTGCACTTAGAGAAGAGTGAGACAATAAGGCTAGAAACATTAGGAAAGTGTTAGAATAAAAATATTAGCTCCAAAAATCCTAAAAGAAATAAGAAGACAAGAATAGTTCTATTAAGAGATAAGTATCTCCAAAACTAGAAATTTGAATTTAGGTGATAGGAGGTCGTATTTAGAGTACTTTTACATATTTAGAGTCCATGCATACTAAAAATGTAGAAAAGCAATGCGTTTCTAAAGATGGAACCGTTTGTGGCTATTTACAGACGTTTCTGCCTATTCTACCCGCGGTGGCTTGTAGACTAGATGCCTTCCGGTTCTTTTGGCTTGTTATATGACTACATTCTCAGTTTTTATCAAAGAGTTATGGCCGAAACAATTACTGATTCTGTCAGGGTCTCTACACAGGAAAAACTGTAAGAAGGCAGCAAGTAGCCTCAAGGTAATCCTAAAGCTTGAGATGTATATATCCCTTCATTCTTATCTAATATCTTAGAAGAGAAGGTTAGATTGCTATGGTCTTTCAGAGGAAGACACCAAAACTCCATAGATTTTCTTTTAATGAAAAAATAGTATGCCGTAGCCCTGCAAGAGAAGGCTATTTTGCCATAGACCTTTGAAAGAGAGAAAAGTCAAAGTACGGGTAAGAGGAGATAAATCTTGGGGATGATCGGATGATTTCAATCGTAAGAGAAGATATTAGATGACTCTTTATTCTCATATATCAAGTTCTAAAACTCTTATTAAAACGAGCAAAGACAACGATAAACGACAAATTTCTATAAGGTATATATATATATTTTGTTTTTCAATTATATATCATTCTTAGGGGTTGAGGTATGGCCCCGGCTTCTCTATTAATTGTTAATAGTGATCTTTTTGATTGATTTACTAGTTAAAGTTTGTATTCTTTTAAACAACAGCATATGCCTTAATAAAGAATATCTTATCACAATCTCAAGTTGAAATGCTAAAATCTTTGTGAAAAAGGATTGTTTTCTTAAGAAGGTAACATGGATTTTAGTTCTATGATTTAGTTGAGTAAATGGATTGTTATCTTGGTTAAATTAAGGTACAGGTATAACTCTCCCTACCTTGACGCTGCCCCATTCTTGTGCTTGTATAGCCAAACGACAGAGGAGAATGAGGTTCGCCGATTGAGGTGAGTGATTGTGATGCTGCCTAGTTCTGAGGGCCCAGGCTAGTGCGGTGAATTAGCCCACCCTAGTGCATAGACATCCCTCTCAGGGACGGGAGGATCGAGCGACGGAGCCTGAGAGGACGACAGGCCGGCTTGAGTTCTCGCTAGCAGCCAACGATGAGGTGTGTGATCCCGTAGGGTTTTACCCAGCATGTAGAGGCTGGAAGGTCAAATTCTAGATCATCGACAGTATAAAGGAAAAGAATAAGAGAGTCAGTTTGGCTTGTATTATGAAATTGATTCATGTATAAACTTTTTTTATAAATCTTATCTTTGACATTATTGTACTGTGAAAAAAGACTGTTTTAACAAACCTTGTGAAAAGGGCCTTAAGGAACATTTTTATTTTTGTCAAATAGTGTGGTAGGATTAATTAGAAAACAAATTTACGCGTGAGTAGAGTGGAAAGTGGGACTCCGAGAATGGAATGCCCTGACGGCACCATCCTACGGACGGGTGGACCCGATTAGTCGGGTAGCTTTCCAACATATTAAGTGAAAGCCCTACGCTAGATAAATAGGTTGTCAGGCAATTCTATTCTAAAAGACTAGGCTAGCTGTTGTGCCTTGCATGGATGAGGAAAAAAGCGTTGTCTCTAGGAATCAAGACTAGTAGTTGCCCAAATTATGATCAATTACCCTATAGGTGATTTGATTTTTAGAAGACCACGCCCTGCAGGATAGAACTAGGTCTTACCTATATGAATCATATCCTTGAATCTCTGCATGGTCAAGGTGTCGATGAGTAGGAAATTTTCTCCAAGATAAGACTTAGTGTTTCCCCTATTTTGGAAGGGGGGAACCTTACAAGTGGTATGAGAGCCGATCTTAGTTCCTAGGATTTGTTTTTCAAAGGTTAATTGTCAAGGGATTAAAACAAGTGATTGTTTATCATATGAGGATGAATCAATCATCTCTACTGGCCATAGAAGTGATTTGAATATCCTCACATGTTGAGACAATCCTCGGGGGGGTCACTATATGTAAATCCTCTATATCACGTGCGTTCAAGGCCTATTTAAAAAGTCCCTTATCTATGAATTTTTTAGTGAATATAATGTATCCTTTCCTATTCAAATCTGTAAATTTTTTTTAAAATATAATAAGTAAATCCCCTCTGTAATTATATTTCTGTAAGTTTTAAATATTTAAAATGTCCTTCTGTTGAACCCACGTGATACTTACATATTTATACGAGTGACCCCCCCAAGAGACAATCATCCTATGAAATTGTGCTTGTATCCCAGGGCGATCAAATGAAGAAACTAGTGAGAGACTGAATGACTAGAAGGATAGACTGAAACTTTGTTTAGAGAAATTTTCAGGATATATCTCATTAACTTGCATATTATAAATTATTAATATTATAACTCCATTAAGGTTTGAATAGTTGATGTGTGAATGCCATCCATTGGATGCTTTACACTAGGACGATCATCCAAGATCTTGAACCCATCTCAGACAAACATGGGTCTAACTTCGGATGTGTAATTCCTAGAGGATCATGCTATTGGAAGTGTTAATCCCAAGATACTAGATGTGTAATTTTCAGAAAACTACTCATCTCAGACGTGTTAATCCTAATAATCTTTGGATGTGTCAATCCCAAGGCACCAGATGTGTAATTCTCAAAAAAATGAAGATCTCAGATGTATTAGTCCCGAGTGCCTTCAAATGTGGTGCTATGATAAGTATTTGATAGTTTTGAACTTTTAATGGATACAATGGATACAATGAAAGAAGCACTTGTTCACCCTTGCTCGCATCTAAAAATCATAAGAAATGCCAAATTAGTTGGAAGCACTGTTGTCAATAACCACTGAAATGCCAAATTAGTTGGAAGCACTGTTGTCAATAACCAGAATCAGTTATGGGATGCAATGAAATTACACCTTCAAGAAAGGTTTTGTCCTCCAAGATTTCGAGAGGATGAAATGAATGAATTTTTGGAGCTAACCCAAGAAAGAAAGACCCTAAAATAATACCACCAAACTTTTGTTAAACTTCTCCAATTTTCTCTAGAGATGGATGAGGTAACTCTTCTCCATCGATTCATTTGGAAGCTTAATCTACCATTGAATAACCTCGTCAAGAATGCAAAACCATCCTCTATTTCAGAAGCCATAATTATAGCCAGAGACAATGATAAAGTTTTTTTATATAGAAAGTGGACATGAGTCCTTCCATGTTAATCAAGAAGACGTCCCCTAATTCAAGTGGAACGTCAAGCCCACCCTTGGCTACAAGGAATCATGAGCTACAGCAAAAATTAGGTCAAGAAATAGGGATAGCAGGATTAAAGATAATTGAATTCAACAAGTATTTCTATGAGTAAATAGAAGAGGATTGGTGCAAGATTCATGTGAAGTAAAGTGCATGATGAATAGAGGTATTCTACAAGACGATACTAAGATTATGAAATTGCTATCATAGATTAGATTGCGTAAAGAATTGATTCCCTTATGTTTTTCCATGACAATTTGTTAAGTAACATATTGCATGGGGGTATAGAATAAGGAATTCGAAGGTTCATATCACATGGAGAGGTATATGGATGCATGAACTTAGGATAATAAGGCCAATTAACTTTAGAATAATAAAGACCTTTTGGAGGCACAACAAAACAAGACAAACACATGAAATAAGGGACTCTTTACGAACAATGTTTAGATAAAAGAAGATTTCTACCTAGTGGGGACACCACTTTGAAAGAGACAGGAGTATTTACTTAGATACTAGTAGAGGACTATGCTCAGAAGTTCAGGGTTCTCTCTAGAAGATTGGAAGGAGCAGATAGGCTTTCCAATGAAATGTTAGCTTCCTATTTCCTGAATGGATTAAGGAAGACAATCAGATCAGCAGTGGCTAATGTAGACATTGTTGCAGGTTTTGATGCTTTGGTGCAAGCAGCAGTAAGAGTAGAAAAGAGGTTGGGTGTTACCAAGAAGAAGAAAAAGAAAAAGAGGTTTGATTCAGACCTGGAATCTGACTCTGATAGAGACACAGACTCAGAGAGCTCTGATGATAATTCCGAATATAATAGTGACTCAGATTCAGATGATGAATCAACTAGCTAGAAAAGGAAAAAGAAGAAGAAATCTTCTAAGTCCAAAGATAAGGGCAAAAAGAAGAAAGGATTGGATGATGAACAACTATTAAAGAGGCTTAAAGCATTGAAGTATGCCTCAGTATTAACAAATGATAGACCAGTGTGTCAGATATGCTCAAAGGAAGGACATTTAGCAACCAATTGCTGGTATAACCCAAATTTCAAAGGAAGAGTTCCCCTCGGTGTACAAAAGGTCAAAGCAGTAGCAGAACAAAACTTCATCTAATCAAGTCTTCCCTGCTCAAGCTAGAGGACCAAATAGACAGTTCAGATCACAGCCTAGACAAACATGGCAATCAGATTCTAGAGGAGAATTGAAGTGCACTTATTGTGACAAAGAGGGCCATAGACAGGGCCATAGACAGGGCCCAGCTTGTGAGTTATGGTGCAAGCATAGGATAGAGAGGGGTATCCCAGTTGTAAGGTACCCTATATCAGATCAAAATCAGAGAGGAAAGATGCAGCAAAACCAACAAATAACACAGTTAAATGCAGTGATAGTGATAGAGGACCAGTTTCAGAGTAACTCTGATATGGTTGAGAATGTTGCTTGTGATTGTTCTGGATGTGTAGTCCATGCAAATGATAAGGATGGGAAACAACAGGTTCTTGCCTTGGTAGTGACAAGAGCTGCAAAGTTGAATAAAGATCCAATTCAATGGGTAGATCAGGAGAAAGTTAGACGCAAGGTTCAGAGGAAGTTGGATATGAAGAAGCCAGCTTTGGAAGAACTATTGTTAGAACAAATAGAAGAGGTTTGTGAAGAACAAGGACAGGACAAAGGAGAAGAGGAAATTTCTATGGTTGACTCACTCTATGAAGCTCTGTTACATTCAGAAATTCAGATTTCTCTTGACCAATTGCTGACATTAGTACCAGGGTTCAGAGATTTGCTGTTTCAAAGAATTCTTCAGAGAAAAGGTGTTGATTCACCTCAAAGTAATTTTTCAATGAGTAATATTGTTCAGGTGGAAGATGTTGATTTCAAAGTTCCTGCCATATCAGTCAAATATCAGGGCCAGTCCATACATGGAGTTCTTTTGGATGGTGGATCAGGAGTTAATATACTTCCTGAGTCAGTTTATATTCAATTTGGGAGCCAAAAGTTGCATCCAGCACCTTTTCAGGTTAAAATGGCTGATCAGAGGAGATGACAACCTTTAGGTTTGCTAAAAAACCAGGAGATCTTCATTGCAGGATTGAAGTTTATGGTCAACTTTGTAGTACTCATGATGCAATCAGGGAACTTGGCCTACCCAATGCTCCTTGGAAGACCCTGGTTCAGGCAGGCTAAGTTAAAGCAAGATTGGGGAGCTAATATGGTGATCTTGAAACAGGGGAACCAGAAACAAACTTTACCCATGACATCTATTATAATTATGCCAAAGGAGCAAAGAGCTTTGTGGGCACAAGGCATACACCTGGCAGATGAAGTCGAAGATGATGAAGAAGAGGAATATTTGAAGGCCAATCCAGCAGTTGTCCCAATGTTTGATATAAATGTGATGACTATTTTGGGAGATTATGAGCATTGTTTTGCTGTAGCTCTAGAAGGGGAGAGAGACCAGCAATTAGAGGATATTCAAACAGGGACTGAGATGACTAAGGAATAGTTCAGAGTTCTACAGGAATCAGAGCTGTCATAGTCAGAGGAGATGCAGAATGATCTATCAACTGATCAGGCTATTGCAATAGCAGAGCAAAGATATGAAAACAGTATGAAGAAATCAGCTAGAGTTATGGAGGATGATTTGAATGAATGCAATTTGGGAACAGAGAATGACCCTAAAGTTGTCAAAGTTAGTGTTCATGTGGAAGGAGGATTCAAAGACAATCTTTTGAAATTATTAATAGAATACAAGGATATTTTTGCATGGGAATATTCAGATATGATTGATCCTGCATTTTATTCCCATAGGATTAATTTGAAGCAAGATGCTAAGCCTGTTATCCAACAGAGGTACAGAATGAATCCTAATTATGCTAAGCCTGTTATCCAACAGAGATACAGAATGAATCCTAATTATGCAAAGCAGGTTAAAGATGAAATTGACAAGCTGCTCAAGGTGGGATTCATTAAGCCTGTACATGAAGCAACATGGCTATCTCCAATTGTAGTAGTCCCCAAGAAAAATGGAAGAATCAGAGTTTGTGTGGATTATAGAAAGCTCAATGCAGCTACCATCACAGATCCTTTTCCATTACCTTTTGCAGATACTCTGTTAGATTCAGTTGCAGGGGATCAAATGTATAGTTTTTTGGATGGGTTCTCAGGATATAATCAAATCAGGATGCACCCTGATGATGAACACAAAACAGCCTTCATTACAGAGCGGCGAGCATTTGTGTTCACAGTAATGAGCTTTGGATTAAAAAATGGACCACCAGCTTTCTCAGAGGTGGCAAGTAGAGTGTTTGAGCCCTATTTGTCTTCTTTTATGAGGGTATTTATGGATGATTTCTGTGTGTTTGGATCCAAAGAGATGCATTTGGAGCCCTTAGAACAGATGAAGGAGCAAATATTAAGTGAGCATGAAGAATTGTCTATAGGAGGTGTTCTGGTCTCTGAAGCAGATGTGGGGAGAATCAAATTAGCAATGATTCAACAGGGATCAGTGATATGGAAAGAGATCAGAGAAAGAATTGGGCAGTTTGTTTTCAAGCCATATCAGAACCTCAAAGGCGTTGTGAACACAATGGAGCAAGAGGTGAATTTGAAGCGCATTGCTCAATTAGAAGCTGAGGTGGTACAGCTTGTAGCTGAAAAGTCCAAATTTCAGAGCAAGGTAGATGAAACAAAGGATATGCTGGAATATAAGACACCGAGTGGTTTTGCTCTGAAAAGCACAATCAGGCCAGAGGAGTCTCATATGATGGGGATAGAAAGTCCTAGTTCTAATCCTTTTAAGCTTGTTAAGTTGAAATCGTCTACAGGGAAGTGAAGAAGATTACAGCCCTTTTTCAGACACAGGAAGAAGGAGCAGGTGCTGCTGAAGGAAAAACATCTGGAGCTGTTCAGAAAAAGAGCTATGATGAGCAAGTGAGCTTGCTGAAGGGTATGGATAAAGCTTTACCAGATGATGAAGACCCTGAGGTGGTGATCAACATTGCAAAGGAGGTTCAAATGGACGTGGAAGCTCAGCAGGAGCAGGTCTTAGAGATTCAGACTGACCAACTGGGTCAAGCATAGTGATGCTAGGAATGTTTACCACTTTGTTTTTCAACACTAGTTTAAACAAAAACAAAAACAGACAAACACTAGGCATTTTCTTTTTAGGGAAATTCCATTTTGTTATAGACACTCTCTTTACATGATCAGAGGTCTACTGTAGAAATCAGATTTTGCTGATCAGGAATTGATGGGTTCAAGTCAAATTTTTGGGAGAAATTTAGCCACGAGGCTGTGCCAAGTGTTAGGGCTTTCTTATGTAATTCTTAGACCTTAGTCAAAGGGCTTGGGGGTTAGTTACGTGTGGATGTACCTTTTGGGATCTGAACCGAGTAGTTATTACCCGGACAGTTGCATCTAGGGAATATGTTGATTCTGATCGCTAATGAATGAAGGAGAAGTTCTGCTATGTCTTTGCTCAGTGTCTATTATGTCTTTCTTGATGTTTGTGCAATCATTATGCTATCGTCATAAATCAGAGTCTATGCTCTGATGTGCTCTGAATGGTGTTGAGTGAGTATTATTTGTTAATGCCTTGTACAGAACCTTTTTGAGGCCATGTACGCAGTCTCTAGGAATCAAGACTAGTAGTTGCCCAAATTATGATCAATTAACCTATGGGTGATTTGATTTTTAGAAGACCACGCTCCCTCTGCGGGATAGAACTAGGTCTTACCTATGAATCGTATCCTTGAATCTCTGCATGGTCAAGGTGTCAATGAGTAGGAAATTTTCTCCAAGATGAGACTTAGTGGACTATTTTAAGTGTTTCCCCCCTATTTTGGAAGGGGGAAACCTTACAGCTAGCTAGACATACAATAAACATATTTCCAAACCACATAATATAGATACAATGAATCTCGATACTTGATTGTTTTGGGATTATCGTCCTTCTTTAAAACCTTTAGCATTCATTTTTTTGGAGCCTTCTACCCTTAAAGTGCGTGGACCCATCTCTCTACTACTCAAGTGTTCGCTATGTGCCAGAGCCATTTCTCTCAATGTCAACTTCTAGCACCCCTAGCCTAACTCTTTGCAACTGTAGTTCGTGCAGTTATTATCAAGAATGGAGATTTCATGCAAATTTCAATGTACTTAATAGTTCTAAAGCAAATTTGAGCAATCCATTATATAGATTGCTATCCTAGTGAGGAGGCTGTCCTAGTGAGGAGGTTTATCCAGATTGCTATGCAATTTGTAATTTGGTTGTAAATTTATACAAGAGCTTTCGGTGTAGAGTAAAATTTCAAGAATCTTGATGCAAAATTGTAAAGTTTATGAGATCAAGTGAAGAAATCAACAAATCTTGGTGCAACATTGAGAAATGAGTGATTCTTGATTGAAACTTTCTTAATCTTGATCATTTCTTGCAAGAATCATGTTTCTTTAGGAGGCAATGTTCGCTCCTCCATTTGATGGATAATACTTGAACTCCAACGTACTCCACCTCATGTATTATCCTCCTCTCTCTAATATATGGATTTTATATATTTTGATACATAGATTTTTACCATTCAATAACGGGTGATGTTTTGTTAAACAATCTTTAAATGTGATTGATCATGATGAAAGACATAGATTAAGCAACATAATTAAGGTGGATTAAACCACACTAAGAACTCCATAACTAGAGAGAGAGAGATTACACGCTTAACACTCAATTCTATTGCATATCACAAGTGAACCATACAATGATATAGGACTTCTAGCCTTATCCCACTTTACACATCATCATCCATGTGGCACTCCCTTTTCCACTTCTTTTGGTCAACACTCACACACCATTCATTATTACATGTGGAATTCTTATCTTGCCACAATATCTTGCACCTCTAGGGTGCTTTCCCACATACACACATCACCACGATTACATCTCTGAACACCCCCTCTTAATCGAGGTGTTCCACAACTCACCCATCACCCATATCAATGTAGCATTGCACAACTAAAATCGCTACTTCTCAACACTCCCCCTCAATGATACATTGGAGTGCCCATCAAACAAACATGTGTGAACATGTCTAACATCTTAGACACCTAGTCCCTTTTGAGCCAGCTCGCTCATAGCGGAACCACTAAGTCTGATTTGAACATAGAAGTTCCGGTGGGAACCAACCCATTTGCATGCACCTCACACGTGCATCACTCATGCACACATTACAAAACCATTTTGAGCTTCTTGGTGAGCTTGGCAGTGAACCCTCATACCATGGGTGAATACACTTCTCATTTTAAGCTTCTCGAGCTTGGGTACGGTTAACCATTAGCACTTAGGTGAGTAAAAAAATTTACAACACATGTCAATTGCACCCACATACAAAACCCATCTTAAAAGACAATCCATGGCTCTCTTTTTGGTAAAGCCGATAAGTTCGATACATGCCCGCTATTTCAAGGCGCTGCTTTGTGTGTGAGAAAGTGCCCTTATCTTGATTAAGGTTTTGATCAATTTTATAATCCAATAATGAAGTTCTTTCATGCATACTTTCTTTCTTTGCAAAATTGCAATGTGCGAAGCAACCCTTAGAGTTATTAAGGGTCATTTGTTACTTTTTTTTTAAAGAAGAAAAATAAATCAAATCTTTCTCTGTTGTGTGACAGACGTGCATCGTTCTACACCATGCATCCTCCTTGCACGCAGTGCCATACATTGTATACCATAACGTGTATACTGCCAACATTTTTTTTTAATGCTAAATGCGAAACTGGTTGGAGGGTCCCGCACAGTCACGAGCTCTTCTTCATCATCGTACATGCTGTACTTACAAGGTTTCTATCTCAAGCTACCATGGCGATTCTGCATTCTTTGAGATTTCCACTGCTAAATCAAACTTTGTAATCTATTGTAATAATTACCTTAGCTATGTAGCCGTACAGGTAATGCTTTGGATGACTCCTCTTAGCACGTCAACTTCTCCAACCATGATCTCACTGCCTACACTCCTCATTCCGTCTCTGTAACCTCACCAGTGGCATGTCCATTCTTTGATTTTAAATAAGGTATCCTTTGATTCATGGGCTTGTTTCTCTTTCACAGTCTGTAGACTGATGATGCCACTACTCTCTTATACCTTGATGATCTGTTGCTTTCAGCCCTCAAGGGGACTCCCATTGACCTCCATAAGCAGCTACACTATCTTTGCCTCCTTAACCTCTTCTGTGAGGTCTATAGTGACCACCATTATAGCCACGATGAGCTTGCTCAATTGAGCTCCAAACTTGCATGCTACTTCCTTACACACAAACTTCAAGGGTAAGTTTGTCAAGTTTCTCACATTGAGAAACCATAGGTGCATACGCATATTGAAAATTCTCACAACTTCCACCACTTTGCTTATCTCCTTGAGCAACATCCACAAGTACATCATCTTCTTGATGCACACACATGTGAACTCCATTGAGTCCACCATCTCACTTGCCATCATCTTGACAAGCATGCACCTCCACACATGCTCTTTGCCCAAGTGCAAATAACCATAGGATTCACAAATCCCAACATGGCAACCCTTTTCAAATACAAGCATTCTTCCATGCTCAAATACCAAATTACTGGCAAACACCCCAAAATACTTTCACAAATCTCCTTGGCAGCTTCTTCTTGATGACACCGAAGACTTCATAGCCTTCATACTTGCTGAAATCTTTATTTTCAGCTTCTTTGATGATGAGCAGGCTCTCCATGTTGCAAAACTCCCATTTGCAGCTCTTTGGGGCAGCTTCTATGCAACCTCCTTGTTGCAAATCTCCTCTCAAACTTGAGAATGGCCGCTCTAAATCTCTCTCAAATCCTCACAAATGCAAATCCAAATGATAATATGAGTGTGCATAAATTTTTTGGATAATAACTAAAAATAATGCTTAATCAAAGAACTCATAACCAAGAAAAACTATACATAAATATTCACCATGACCAAGAGCCCACCCAAGCTCTGATACTATGTTAAACAATCCTAAAATGGGATTGATCATGGTGAAAGACATAGATTAAGCAACATAATTAACGTGGATTAAACCACACTAGGAACTCTATAACTAGAGAGAGAGAGAGATTGCACACTCAACACTCAATTCTATTGCATATCACAAGTAAGCCATACAATGATATAGGCCTTCTAGCCTTATCCCACTTTACACATCATCATCCATGTGTGGCACTCCTTTTTCAACTTCTTTTGGTCAACACTCACACACCATTCAATATTACATGTGGCATTCTTATCTTGCCACAATATCTTCCCACATACACACATCATCGCAATTACATCTCTCAACATGTTTTACACAAGTAGGATTGGAGGTGGCCTAAAGGCCTTCTTACTTTAGAATGCCCAATTGCCTTGTCTCGCCTCTTCTGCTGAGATTGAGGTAGGTTCCTCCCCTTCTTCTTCATTACTTGCAAATTCAACCAAATGCTTTTTAATTAGAAATAATTCCTTCTCTAAGTTATTGCTATTTTGCACTTAACCTTGATATTCACTTTAAATTGGGCCCTTTGTTGATCCTTTTGTTGAAATATCCCACTTCTTGCTTACTCTAGAACTTTCTCTCTTCTTCATTGAGTGAGGTAACCACCCCTTACAATGTTGGATATGAAATGTTCTTCAAAGTGGTACCAATATTAACATAGATGTCATCATGCATGCTCTTGAGTAGCATGGCTATAGAAATTTCTATGGTATCATCATCGACTATGGCATCGTTAGTGCATGAATGTCTGCTTGGTTCATCAAACTTTTCATATATTAATATAAGTGGTAAAATAATCATGTGGTTTCATTTTTAGTTCACAAAATTTAAATTTTCATTTAACTTTTAAATTTCCTATGGACTCTAATTTATTATACACTAATTCTAGGGATGTTCCTAGAATTCATGATACACTTTTGCTAGGGTTGTTTCCAAAATGTATGTAATAAAGTAAAAGGTTCTCCTACTCTTTAACTATACTATCACAAATTTTTGATGTTTGGCTAATTTATGATAGACTAATACTAGGCATGTTCCTAGCATTTTATGTAAGAAATAGTGATGAATAAGCTGTTGACTAGGTCTTACATAAGAGTTGAGAGATTGAACCTCATCATTTTATGAGACCAAATTTAAGCAAATTGTAAAGAGACATATAAGAGTAATCCTTGAACTCTCGTAAGAATTACTCAGGTTATAAAAATTAAAGCAACAAGGTTGGTGTTTATTTCTTGTTGTTTTAATCTTTATTTGTTGCTTACAATCTAGTATATATATTTATTAATCATGCAATCTAGCTTTATTAATTTAGATATCTTCAAGGAGGAGGAATATTAGTAATATTCACATACTGGAGGTGTTTAATAAGAGAGATGATGAAAGTAATTGGATCCCTGATCAGTAGAGTAAGTTAAATTGGATTTTAATACGACCAAGTACTCATGACAATTTCAAGGTCAAGCTCAAAGATATCACAGACCCCAACAAGCAATGGAAAGGTAGAATCATAGAGCTCAGGAGATGCACAAATGGTATGAGTACAATAACAGAGTCTTTCATTCAATATGTTTATATGCACAAAGAGATTCGAGTGCATCATGATAACTTCAGTGAAAGACATAAACTTAACAGTAAGTTTATATCTATGTGCTTTGTGTTCTTGTGCTTTGAGTCCATCCACTCTGCATGTTATAATACAAGCATGTTTGTTATTTGCAGCTTTATATCCATCCACTCTACATGAATGGCAGAATGTAGAATGTTTTAGTGGAAAGCTAAATGTTTTACATGCAAAGATAGGTGCCTTGATCTATGACAACAAGAGTGTAAGCAAATTGGCATCTCAGAATGTTTACTTTTATGGTTCAGTGTATGATGTGGAGAGGCATAGTTTGAAGTATATTCCATATGACTGTTGTCTAGCCAGGAATGGTATAATCCTAGCTTAGACATGTCAGAAGCATGTAGGGTAAAGATAAAAACCGATGTTCATGCTGCCATGAAACCATCCACGGGCTCTAGAGATAGTAAAATAGGGGAAACACTTAAGATAGTCCACTAAGTCTTATCTTGAAGAAAATTTCCTACTCATCGACACCTTGACCATGCAGAGATTCAAGGATACGATTCATAAAGTAAGACCTAGTTCTATCCTGCAGGGCGTGGTCTTCTAAAAATCAAATCACCCATAGAGTAATTGATCATAATTTGGGCAACTACTAGTCTTGATTCCTAGAGACAACGCTTTTTTCCTCATCCATGCAAGGCACAGCCATTAGCCTAGTCTTCTAGGATAGAATTTCCTGAGAACCTATTTATCTAGCGTAGGGCTTTCACTTAGTATATTGGAAAGCTACCCGACTAATCGGGTCCACCCGTCCGTAGGATGGTGCCGTCGAGGCATTCCACCCTCCCACTTTCCATTCTACTCACACGTCAATTTGTTTTCTAATTATTCCTACCACACTGTTTGACATAAATAAACATGTTCTTTAATTAAGGCCCTTTTCACAAGGTTTGTTAAAACAGCCTTTTTTCACAGTACAATAATGCCAAAGACAAGATTTATAAAAAAAATTTATACATGAATCAATTTTATATTTCATAATACAACCCAAACCGGCTCTCTTATTCTTTTCCTTTATACTACCGATGATCTAGAATTCGGCCTTCCAGCCTCTACATGCTAGGTAAAACCCTACGGGACCATACACCTCATCGTCGGCCGTGCTAGTAGCAAGAACTCAAGCGAGACTGTCGCCCTCTCAAGCTCCATCGCTCGATCCTCCCATCCCTCAGAGGGATGTCTATGCACTAGGGTGGGCTAATTCACCGCACTAGCTTGGGCCCTCAAAACTAGGCGGCATCACAATCACTTACCTCAATCGGCAAACCTCATTCTCCCAATGGTATGAGGGATACCATGGGCGCAAACTCCGGGCGTTACTCTAACGTCTCCATCATCTGGCTATACAAGCACAAGAATGGGACAGCGTCAAGGTAGGGAGAGTTGTACCTGTACCTTATTTTAACCAAGATAACAATCCATTTACTCAACTAAACCATAGGACTAAAATCCATGTTACCTTCTTAAGAAAACAATCCTTTTCACAAATATTTTAGCATTTCAACTTGAGATTGTGATAAGCCATTCTTTATTAAGGCATATGCTGTTGTTTAAAAGAATACAAACTTTAACTAGTAAATCAATCAAATAGATCACTATTAACAATTAATAGAGAAGCCGGGGCCATACCTCAACCCCTAAGAATGATATATAATTTGAAAAACAAAATATATATTTATACCTTATAGAAATCTGTCGTTTATCGTTGTCTTTGCTCGGTAATAAGAGTTTCAGAACTTGATATATGAGAATAAAGAGTCATCTAATACCTTCTCCTATGATTGAAATCATCCAATCATCCCCAAGATTTATCTCCTCTTACCCATACTCTGACTTTTCTCTCTTTCAAAGGTCTATGGCAAAATAGCCTTCTCTTGCAGGGCTACGGCATACTATTTTTTCATTAAAAGAAAAGCTATGGAGTTTTGGTCTCTTCCTCCAAAAGACCATAGCAATCTAACCTTCTCTTCTAAGATATTAGATAAGAATGAAGCGATATATACATCTCAAGCTCTAGGATTACCTTGAGGCTACTTACTGCCTTCTTACAGTTTTCCTTGTGTAGAGACCCTGACAGAATCAGCAAATTGTTTTGGCCATAACTCTCTGATAAAAACTCAGAATGTGGTCATATAACCAGCTAAAAGAACCGGAAGGCATCTAGTCTACAAGAGCCATCGTGGGTAGAATAGGCAAAAACATCTGAATACAGTCGCAAACGTTCCATCTTTAGAAACGCATTGCTTTTCCACATTTTTAGTATGCATGGACTCTAAATATGTAAAAGTAATCTCTAAGTGCACTCTCTTTCCTTATTGAAATCCATATTAAAAGAGACACATACATGGCTTGGGAGGGACCTTACACTAGCTATAATTCCGTGAATATAGATAATGTCTCTTAGGCTTAGTTAGTTTGTGTAAATTAGGACAAGCTGAGCCTAGATATTCTTTTTAATACAAATTACAAAAAACATTTTTTCAAGGCTTTAGAGTGGTTTTGTAAAAAAAAACCGATCAAATTTCGATCATTGAATGACCCAAAATGTGTGGATTTGAGTGTTGCATAGAGATATGCTTAAAGAAATCCATATAGCTAGTCTTTAAAGGAGATGCCACTAAACTTATGTTATGAATAGCATCGCTTCATACTGCAACTCTAGTAGCTTAATTTATTTAGAGTACAAAAAGATATTGGGGTACTTTGAGGATAATCTAACCCTAAGAACTTCCTTTTAATCTGCCTCCTACTTTATGAATTCCTTTGTTCTCTTGCCAAATGGGTATGATCTCCTAGTCTTAGTTATACCATGCCACTCAATACTCTAGCCTACTAGCATCTCTCTTAGAAAGTACCAATTTCTTCTATACTAGATCCACATACCTGTAGTAGCAAAAGACTCGATGTTCATATTCATGTTGACTAGCCACCCATATAAGTTTACATGGCAATGGTGTTGTGACAATTTGTATTCTAAGCCATGTAAACCATTTTAGAAGAAAGACTTGATGACTTGTATGAAGCATTTCTTCCCTAGGGATTTAGAAAAGTCCAACAGCACAAACCATAATGAAGGCGAGTCCTTTAACTCAACCAAAAGTTAAAAGTGAAGGGGATGAGCCCCTTGAATAGGCATGCACAAAATACAAGACATGTAAATAGGTCCTTGACAAAAAAAATGATACCTCTTTAAGATATGTGTATCCAAGAAGATCAATTTTTGCATTACCATGCAAAAGTTGATATGGAAGATCAGCTTTTTGCATTACCACGCGCAAAACCCTGTTTCAAGCAAAGTTAGCCATTGTTTATTGGTGCAAAGGCATGTTATCTTTACATGAAAGGAGAGGACCACATGAGTTCATTTTTTTAACAATCCTTCTTTATAGAGACACGTGCTTCATGGTAGCACTTGTTATTTCAGTTTCTGGATTGGGTAGCTTAAGATCAATATAAAACATATGTGACGCATACTTGCTCTTTGCATGAGCATGTACTTAGGACCTAGCTTTATTTAATTACATAATCACCCTCCAAGAATTTTGGAGTTACATTGCTCAAATTTAGGAGGGCTGAAAGAATACACCTATAAACCATGCATGTAAAAATTTGTTGACAACGAAGAGCAATTTTCATGCACCTGGAAATCTTCCTACATTCTCACGCATGTGAGAATCTTTCCCCATGGAAACCAATTCTCATGCACGTGAAAATCAATTCTCATGAATATGAAAATCTCCCCGTGTGAAAATAAATTCCATGTCAGATGTACATGGAAGTTTGAAAACAGAATTTTATTTTTTTCCATTTTTTATGTTTAACTTTTTACTTTCCCTCCTTTTGCATTTTGTTACCTTTACATTTTTTCCATTTTTTGGTGGAATTCAATTTTGCCATATCTGCAACTATGGTTCTTTCTTCACAAAAATTTACAGTCATGTTGTTCTACACCATAACTCTCTCCTCTTGAAATTTCATCTCATTTGGACAAAACTTCTATGAGTTATGCTTGTTTTCTCACATAAGATATGATTTTAAAATTTTGGTTAAGAACTGATGAGTTGAATTGGATTCTGGTTGAAAAATGATGATTCTTGAATTTTTTGTTGAAAAGCGATAAACTGAGCAAAACTACAATGAGGATGAATGGGACGAGTCCCTGTGTTGATGTTTGTAACTGAAATGATGATAATGACATCAGCAAATCACTATGAGATTAGTGGATTGTGCTGACAGATTGCTACTGTTAACTCGACCTAGTGAAACAAGTTAAGGGATGACAAATTAAAAATCTAAAAAATTAAAATCCCCCCATGGAGGACTATTTAGATGGAAATTTTGATCTAATAGACCATTATTGTGTTAAAGATATGAATGATATGTTCTGAATGAATTGTTATCTGATAATGTGAGTATCTTTATCCCACGATTCTATGGGGAGCCGACCTATCTAAAGAACCCCAGAATCAGATGAATCAAAAATCGGATTTGAATCATAAATAAAGGGAACTTAACAAGATTTTTCGTATTGATAGAAACATGGATCGAGGTCGTAGTGGTAGAAATAAAAACCCCCAACTCAATGAGGAAGAGCTCGACCTGGATGTTCGTAAAACTCTTCATAGCTCAGAGCCTGGACCTTTCAAGGGTGAAGGGGAAAACTTGGGAGAGGCCGTGGAGAAGTGGATCGAAGCAATGGAAGAATACTTCGATGTCACTGGGTACAATGAGAAGAGCAAAATGGCTCTTGCGCAGGGCTGAAGATTTTAGAAACAGCGAGAGTGGCAAGGAGAAACCACTGAGAGACAAACCGTCTGGATCGGAATACCCAAACATGGAATGATCTCAAAATTTACCTAAGGACGATGTTCTGTCCTCCCAGCTTTTGGAAACAAAGATGAACGAATTCTTAGAGCTAACTATTGAAGTATATCACCAAGCGTTCGCTCTTCTCCTCAAATACTCGCCACCGCTAAATGAAGAACAGTTGGCGGCCAGGTTTATTCGGGGACTGAACGAACCTTTGAATATTTTGGTGAAGAACGCCAAGCCACTTTCCATGGCCGAAGTAGTGCGGATGGCAAAGGATTTCTCCAAGGCCTTTGATGTCAAGGTCCCACCAAAGCCAACACCATCACCAAGGCAGTTTCCATGGCCAAAGCAGTGCGGCGGATGGCAAAGGATTTCTCCAAGGCCTTTGATGTCAAGGTCCCACCAAAGCCAACACCATCACCTTTCAAAATATTATTAGTTCCAGACGGTGATTCCAACCTTCCACCGCCTAAGAGATATCAAGGTCAATCCCAGGATAGGGGAAGTTCCAGAATGGAAGAAATGTCCTTTTTTCGAAACTCAATTCACTGGAATTTAACTTCAAAATTTCCACCCTTGAATAAGGGAGTGAAATGCTATAACTATCAAGGATTTGGACATCGTAGTATGGATTGCCCAACTCCTTTTGGATCAAGGTTTTCGGGGTAGGGAAATTAGGGATAAAGATTCCAGACTCCATCTCCTTCCTTCCAGAGTAATCACGTTTCTATCCGCCAAATTCAGCGAAATCCCAGAGATAGACCCTCTAACCAACCTGCAGTTTCAATCCAAAGTAATGCAAGACCTCTGCCTCTCAGAATAGGGGAAGTCAAAGAGAGTTGTTCCCAAATCGGTCGTCCATTTCCAAGGTAGTAACGCTAGAAGTGATTGAAGGAAGAAGAAGATGATGAAAGAGATCATACTCCACCTGTGAGATGAGGACATCTCACATTTTTTAAGTGGGGTAGGATGTACGATTCCTCCCCCAGCCCCTCAAGATGTCCAATCTCTCCCCCTATAATCATGAAGAAGAAGAAGATGATGAAAGAGATCATACTCCACCTGTGAGATGAGGACATCTCACATCTTTTAAGTGGGGTAGGATGTAAGATTCCTCCCCCAGCCCCTCAAGATGTCCAATCTCTCCCCCTGTAATCATTCCCCTTGTGAGAATATTAACAGATCTTATTTCTACCTATTTTGGCTTAGAGAGAGAAAATATTCTAGAGAGAGGTTATTCAATTTTTAGATATTTTTGGATGGAAAAATATCTCTTCTTATTAAAATAAATTCCTCCAAAACAAAAAGTTCAAAAAGAAATTCAGAAGGTGCATTAGAAATAAATTATAATCTGTTCAAAAGGCCTTAGCCTAAGACTCCAAATTTTTTGAAAATTTTAGATTAAGGTTCTGAGGGGTCAATTAGATTAATCCAAATGTAGGGAGGAGATAGATTGAAGAAATAAAGAAAATCCCCCCCCTAAAATGAGTAAATACTCACATAAGATGAAGAGTTGACTAAGGACAAGGTTATTAGTTAAAAAAGAAGAGATATTTAGAGAAAATGATGCATTTTTGACACCTCAGTGTGGGGGAATTTCCCTCATGAAGGAGGCGCCTATTTCACATGTGTGGTGGAGTTTTAAACTCTCAAATAATGAGATATTTCATCCCTCCTCTCTCTTGTTTCAACTAGAACTAAAAAGTAAGCTAAACTGACCTAAAAATGGTCAAAAAGTGACCAAACTGATCTGGAAAATTCTAGAATCAGTTTGCTTGGTTAGAGGCTCACTTTTTCCTATAAATAGAAGCCTCCCCCTTTGTAAAAGCTTAATAGTGTTTTATGCACTGTTACTCTACTCCTCCTGAGAGCAAAAAACATTGAATTCTTTGATAATTCACTTGTTTTTGACTATTTCCTCTACAAAGAATTGGTGGCCACTCTTGATCCAAGCAAGAGTAGAACCCTCAATCCATCAAGCCAAAAGGATAGCTCACAAAACTCCATGTAAGTTAGAAATTCTATTTTTTTCTAATTCTATTCTATGGTTTTATGATTTCTTGCTTCTTTTAAATTAAAATTGGATGTTATGCCTTGATGGAAAGGCTTCCCCCTTCTCTTCATTGAATTCAGCTCTTCTTTATCCAAGATGTGTGATCAATTAAATAGAGTTAAACTTTTTGTATTGTTATCTCTTTAAAAGATGAGAATTGATTATATTAGAGTGCTAATTTCATCTTGAGTTAAATTCTAAGTAGAATTAGAATGCAAAAATTGAAAAATGGTCAGCCATACAAAGGAGGTTATGGCAAAATTTTCATAAATTTTGTAGAAATAAGTTTTATCTTCATGTTATTCAAAAAGAGTAATCCCCTTCGTTTATGTATTCTAAAATTGTTATTTTCATTCTATGCATAGAAAGATGCATATTAGAAATATTTTTATTGTAAAAGCAATATTTTTATTAGAATTAATTTCTATCCATAGAAAGATGCATATTGGAAATATTTTTATTATAAAAGCGTTATTTTCATTAGAATTAATTTCTATGCATAGAAAGATGCATATTGGATATTTTTTAAAGTGTGATTTTCATTAGAATTAATTTCTATGCATAGAAAGATGCATATTGAAAATTCTTTTTATTATAAAAGTGTTGTTTTCATTTAATTTTGATTTTATGCATAGAAGGATGCATAAAGAAATTTATTTTTATTTCAAAAGAGTTATTCTCATTGATTTTAATTTTATGCATAGAAAGATGCATAAAGAAATTTATTTTTATTTCAAAAGAGTTATTCTCATTGATTTTGATTTTATGCATAAAAAGATGCATAAAGGAATTTCTTTTAATTTCAAAAGAGTTATTCTTATTAAATTTTATTTTATGCATAGAAAGATGCATAAAGGAATTTATTTTTATTTCGAAAGTGTTATTTTCCTTAAAATTGAATTTATGCATAAATAGATGTATAAAAGGATTTTTATAAAAGTGTTATTCCCTCAAAAGTTGATTTTTATAAAAGAATTTGAATGGATGGATAGGTGTGATGTGAATCAGATAAATGTTAATGAATGGATTGATAGATGTGATGTGAATCAGATAAATGTGAATGAATGGATGGATAGATGTGATGTGAATCAGATAAATGTGAATGAATGGATGGATGGATGTGGATGTATGTGAAGAATGGAAGTGGATGTATTTGAAAGAATGGATGTGGATGTATGTATGTGAAAGCATGGATGTGGATGTATGTGAAAGGATAGATGTGGATGTGTATGTGATAAGTATGGATGTGGATGTGTATGTGATAAGTATAGATGCGGATGTATGTGGAAGAATATATGTGGATGTGATAAGTATAGATGCGGATGTATGTGGAAGAATATATGTGGATGTGGATGTGATGGATATGAATGAGAATAGAGGCGATGAGATGTGATGTAAATTGGATAGATATGAATGATAAAGGATGTGAATGAATGATATGGGATGTGAATGAATGTGTTAGCATGTGAATCAGGATGTGAATGAATATGATAACCTGTGAATCGGGATGTGAATGAATGTGATGGCATTGAATCGGGATGAGAATGAATGGTATGGGATGTGAAAGGATGTGATGTGATGTGAATCAGGATGTGAATGAATGGGATGTGATGTGAAATGGATGTGATAAGATGCGATGTAAACTAGATAGATGTTAATGAATGTGATGAGAGGAGATGTATGGGTAAATGCGAGTGGATGAGATATGATGAGATGTATGGGTAAATGCGAGTGGATGAGATCTGATGAGGTTGATTGAGGAAAGAAGTGTTGAGATGGAAAATGATGTGATTGGATGAGAATGGGAATGCTTATGAAATGAACGTGGATTAAGTAATGTAGATTGATGTGAAAAGAAGAGATTCGTTATTATAGAAATTGTATTTATGACATGTTTTTAAATGACTGTTTTATGTCAAGAATGCTGGGGAAGCATTTTGACTATCTTGTGAATGAGGTCATGGAGACCTAGCTGATAAAGTTGCAATAGCTGACGGAGAGTCAATGGAGGATGTCTCGCGTAGCAAGGTCGGTCAAGGTCTTGACCAGCCTCGGTTCGATTTAAATGGTGAGCTTCCAGTACAGTTGATGAGGGACCAAGGAAGCGGCCTATGAGTGAAGCACTAGGTCACCTGCAAAGGATCCTAGAGAGTGTTGACCATACGGTGCTCGGGCTCTGGGTCGCTGATGATACCCACACGTGCGTCGTGGAAGATATTAGAACAAGGAGTAAGAGTTGTTTTCTAAATTCGGGCATGGATCTCGTTGATTGACCTTGCTGGTCCTCAACGGATGAGTCCATGGCTCTTTTATATGGATCCATTGGTTGATCTTGCTGATCTTCAATGGAGATTCCATTTTGATATGTGAATATATTGCCGGTTACTCTATGAGCTAGGAACTATCGAAAAGGCCCCTGAGTGGACAGGTGGTGAGCGTTCTGGTTGCTAATGATGCCATAGGTACACCGATGAAGGAATGATTGGAAACAAGGATTCAATCAGAGATTTTGACGATTATGATCACTGACACAAGGGTTTCATTAAAAGATTGTTTTTAGAAGATGCTGAATCTCTGAAAAAGGCAATTTCATATGTGTAAGTGGTGTGACTAGTTTTAAGTTTGCATGAATTTCCGGCTAGGGGGCTTGGGAACTCTTTTCGCTGGTACCCAGGACAAAACATAACCAAATTTTTAATTGGATCCCATCACTACAGTGGTTGGCTAACCCATGGGACTGGATGGGGCTAGGCTGGACTGATGGATCCCTAAAATGAGACTAAATTTCTGTTGGTGTATGATAGATGAAGTAAATCCCGGATAAAAATTGTTCTATGGAAAAGAATCAACGGCTGTGCCTCTCAATGAGGAAAAAAGTGTTGGTCTCTATGATCCAAGTGAAATCTTTCCCTTGATCTAACTATGGGACTTATGGGTTCGATCAGATCAGTTCAGTTAGTTAAGGCTTTTAACTACATTAGAGAAAAGTTATCCTGGAGGAATCGTCTGTGCTTTCCGGGTAAGGGAAGTTTTTTCGAGTTTGATTTTGGAAGAGCTGATGGATTAGTCTCTTGTCTGGATATCCGTTGGGCGAGGCCCCGAGTGTGGGACCCTGCCCTGCGCAAGGAGTGCTACTTCCGCTACTAGCACCCCAGAATTCATTGCGCAGTGGGGTCAGGGATCTTACACATACATCTACCACATGGCCTACAGCATCGCTGGCTCAAAGGTGGTTTTACTCTGTTGGGGCAGGTTACAGTGGGTTGTGGGGTTTCTCTCTCTCTCTCTCTCTCTCTCTCTCTCTCTCTCTCTCTCTCAAAAGATGATCTAACTCCACTTCCTTAGGAGCCTCCATGAAGTTTGCCGATGTCGTTCCTTCTCCAGTGGGTTTGCTGTAGCAGTCTCTTTCCATGTGTCCTAGCTTTCCATAGTTGTGGCAAGTCAAGGTCCTTCCTCCTACTCTGCCTCTTCCTCGTCCTCGTCCTCGTCCTCCTCAAGAGAATCCTCCTCGGGTGAAGAATTCTTCTCTAGTTGTTGAGTCCATCCATTTCTTCTCTTTGACCCTGGTCTCTTGCTCTAGTAGAGCTCCTTCTATCTCGTGCAACTTTAATTCAGGTATATTCTTTAATGTTGCTACAATGTTTTCATATTCACCTTTGTCCACACTCTTCAGAAGCACTGCTAGTGCCTCATCATCTTCTACCTTCTTGCCAATGGTGGCTGCCAGTTGTTGCTTAGTGCTTTTGTTCAAGTGTGTGCTTAAAGGTTCACTTTCCTTCATATCCAGTTTGTAGAATTGCATTAACAGATTTATCTTTGAATTTTTTGCCTGAGGTGCCAAATAATTTATTGAGTTCATCCCATGTATTGGTTGCCCATTGTATCCTTGTAATGTGATGAATGATTTCATCATTTAAACTGAGTGCGATAAGTCCTAATGCTTTCTCATTCCTGCTCTTCCACTCATTTTTCCCTCTCACCTCTGGGCATTTATCTCTTCCTTCAACTAGCCCCCACAGATTTTTCCTCATGAGCAGATACATGGTTTTTGTTTGCCATGTGTAAAACTGCTCCTCATTAAATTTGGCTATCTCTAGTGCCGTGCTCATGATGATGTAAAGGGGTTCTTACCTCTTGATCCAATTTCAAGATTCAAGCGCAGTGTCTACCCTTTTACAACTCAATCTGGTGTTTAGGTTATGATCACAAACAGATTTATCAACATAAATTCACCAAAAATTACATTAAACCAAGGGTAACAAATCTGTACTGAATGGTTAGAGTATCAAACCATCTCTGAATTCCAATATGAAGTTATAGGGATATGTATCAGATACCCAATGGTTAATTTAAACCCTCAATTGCACCAAAATACAGTGATTAGTACTGATTAATCATTGATTAGTAAATTGATCCTCTGTTTTGTGTGCAAAAAACAGAGTATGCAGAGAGTCCAGATCTAGGGCTTCAGAGTTCAAATGAGCTCAAATCCTTTCAAGGCCATCAATAGCAATTAGTCTAGTAGAGGACTAAGCTAAGAAACACAAGATTTGACCAAACATTGAATGCTTAATCTCTATTTTACCTGCAGATTTGATGAAGAGCTTGGATCTCACTGTAGACTTGATGAAATCAAAAACTATCTTCACCAGCTTGTAAAGCACCCTTGAAAACCCCTAGGGTCAAGGGGAATTAGAGCCATTTCATCTGGTGCAGACAAGATCTCAAATCTCCTTCAGAAAAAAAAAGCGCTGGAAAAAATACAGAATTCTGCAGCGTGCGCCAGCGGTTGGCTGGTTTGTCTTGATGGGCTGAAGCTTGGGCCTTGTGGCTATGTGTGGCTAAGAGCTTGGAGGCTATTGTTAAGCCTAGAGGGAGATCAAGCCCCTCCACCAAGTGGGGGTACAGAAGCTCTTTGAAAAAGAGGTAAAAAACTTAATTATCTACTAATCCTAATTAGCTAGGTGATTAACAAGATAATGAGCTCATAAATTTGATGGATTCTAGGCTAAGCTTTGATACCATGTTAAATTTGTAGCAATGTGATGAGCTATGGTGGATCAAATGCTAGAATCAACATCATTAGAAAGGCAACTAGATGATAATTAAGACGTGATTAATGAGCAATTAACTGATAGCTTAATGTAAGCATGGATAATCAAAAACGAGCAAATTCTCATTAGGCCAATGCCTCAATTTATAGAGTTTACATCCAAGCATCTAATCCCATTGACCTCTCCTTGATTCACTCCACCTCTTTTGCTTGCTTCTCTCCACCTCTTCCCAGAATATCTCCACACCTCCTAAATCTTCTCATGCTACCCTTTATTCTCTCCCAGTAGATACCTCTCAAGGCTTTTCACATCTTCTCTCACATTTACAGATTCTCTTTTAGAGCCTCTTGCTAAGGGCTTGTTCTTGCACACACCTCATTCACTTGTATATTTCAACACAATACCTACAAAAGTTTGGAGACATAGGGAGAAATTAAACATAGAATAGCTTCACTATGTTGGTCACTCATACCATATTGTAGGAGAGTTTAAGGAAGAAGGTGGCAGCATATTCTACAATGAACACAACAATATATTCATGGACTTGGAGCTCTTGCAAAAGAGAATGGTGGAGTTCTATGATTTTGCATTTGAGGAGACAGGAGGTGTACTTCAATTTGTCATCAAACTTGATGAGTGTGAGATTATCAAGGAGAAAAAGATGGAAAGGGTCACAATAACACTTATGAATAGGGCTCTTTCTAATTATAGTAGTGAGATGATCCAAAGTATTTTAGCGTGCAGTCTAAGACAAACATTTGGTGGCTAGGTTCATTTGAGGTCAAGAAAGAGAGCCATGAATCCTTGTTTTGGGTATTTCATCATACACATATCCCCAATCTCATTAAAGAACAGATGAATGCAACCAGGATGCTCCATGTAGAGAAAAGGGGGGACTACATTACACACTACATGGTATGTTTCTAGCTTACTCTTGTTTCCTAGCCCTCAATACAACTTACATTGTATGTTTTCTTATGCAGCATATTCTCTACAACCACATGCCTTACTTTATTAACAAGTATGGAGATCCTAGCATTTGGAACACACAAGGTCTTGAGAAATCACACTATATAGCTCGAAACGCATATTTCAAGCGCACACAACATGGTGGTGAAAAAAGTAAGGCAAACAACCTACAAGAAGTGTTCCAATGGTTCTATAGAAGGATATTACAACAACTACACAAAAAAGAAACCTTGAGGTCATCCAAACTGATGCAGACACTCAGAGATATGGAAAGGAAGAGATTGAATCATTCCAAAGCATTTAAAAACTCAGATGCCATACAAGCTTCAAACAAATGGAGAGAAAAAAAGATTTTTGTTAATCATCGTTGCACAGATAGATGTAACACATAATTCTTGTATAATTTATCTTTCCATTCTAATGACTTTTGTAATTCCTGTGGTTCTGGCTTTTGTTTATACCTTACGAAATGGTGTTTGCCATACTCTTCTAGTTCCTATGGGCTCTCTATGCCTAGAGACAATGCTATTGCAGCATCGGTATGAAAGTAACCCCTTTGGATGCCGGCATAACCAAGGTAGCATCCAAAAGTTTCTAAGGAAGTGGACTTCTCTATCAAAATAATCTTCTCATAACTTTTAGGAATAATTGTTCCACCTAGAAACAGGGACAATGTCTTGAATAAAAAATTTGCATCTCTCCCTTCCTGGCTCATGGCATTCTGGTAGATTATCATCTTTGCCTTAGACAATTTGGGTAGGTAGTGAGAGAGAGCTGCGTCTCAGCCATAGTACTCCCTTTTATGCCGCTGCAAGAATTCATCATTGACTTCAAACATACTCTCTAAAATAAAATAATTAAGGAAACATAAATCTACATATCACTTCTTCACACACACACACACACACACATATATATATATATATATAGAGAGAGAGAGAGAGAGAACCTGAGTCTCATCTATCTCACAAATAGTTGGTCTTGCGCCAAAGGTTAATAGAACTTTTGCTATCTTCTCCTACTCTGTTCATCCACTCCTTTGTGGAGTCATTCAACTTATCATAGCCATATTTGGCTTGAAGCTCCATGAAGGTCCTATCATCTAGCACAAAGCCATCATCTTTGAACTTCTGTGCTTTGCTCAAACATATGCTGAGAGAAATGCTTTACTATTGTAATTATCCTCCAATGCTAAGTCATCACTCTCATCTTCTGAGACAAAACCACTGCTCTCTTCCTGAAATTTGGCAATAGCACATAGAGCAAAATCTTCCCTAAGACTGAAAATATTCTGAATGTCAGATAAGAGTACATAACGTTTGTTATTATCCACAATAAATTCTAGCAATATTGGAAATATTAGACCACACTGGTCCACTTTATAGAGATCTACATCCAAAGGTCTTTGTATGTTGCACGTCTTAAGAGCAACAATATCCATAGACTTGGCCTCCTCTTCCTCATGTACTAACTATATCTCTTCCTCCACTTCTGCCTCTTGTGAGAAGGTAACTCATCTTCTTGGGAAATCTCATCTTCAATAGTATCTTCATAGAGAAGTTCTTCGCCCCTTCCAAGAAGCTCTTTATAAAGGTAGTAAAAATAGCAGAGGAATCCCAATGGCTCATACAGCAGCCTACAACAACTCATGTGAGTGGTACACCAAGTAGGTTTGTAGGAATATGGGAGTTGATGGTACCTCTTGTGTAAAAAATTATTTGCCTTCTTGCTTGGTTCACAATCCAGCAAGTGCACATAAGCTTGATCCCTTACCAGCAGCCTTCCTTTGGATACTGCTTTTTCAAAACCGTCCCTCTGTTTTGACAGGTACTTTGCATGCTAGTCCAAAATTGACTCTACTGGAAAAGTCTTGTTAAACATCTCAGCAATTATGTGAGAATCATGAGCAACTCCAGCGTTACAAACAAAATCAAAAATTCTCTTATAAAATAAAGCAAGATCATTGCTCTCAACAATTTCCTCTTTCATCTGGTCCTCAATGATGACGCATAATTTGAGGCCTCTTGTCATGCTAGTTTTGAGAGAATCTAAGATTGAGGAGATATAATTGTATTTTGTATATGACCAAAGGCACTGTTATCATCTCGAACAAACCTGTGGTACTATTGCATATGAAGCACTATGAGGTTATCTAACATCCCTATGATCCCACAAATATATTATTAATTGATGATACCCCTGGAAAAGGAAATGTATAATCCCATTGCAACATGGATATCACCCCTTCCTTTTGAAGGTAACCCAGATGTTTATTTGGAAGAACAATTGATTCCATATTTAGATGGATTGTACAAATAAAAAGACTCTGTACAAGATTATGTAATGAGAAACCAATTTTTGTAATGTAATGTCTTCAACTGCCCTATTCTCATTGAAGTAATGTGTCCTGAAAAGTAGTATACATTGTCTTGTTTTTTGAAAGTAAAACTCAGACAAAAGGCTCTTGATTAATTATGTTAAAAGAGTACATTCAAATGGGTAATGTCAAGTAGGAGTGTCATTAACAAGATGGACTTGATTAACTTTGTGAAAAGAGTACATTGAAATGGGTAGAGTCAAGTAGGAAAGATCTTGACTGTGTTACCCAATTCTTTACATTGTATTAGTTGCTCCCTTCTCAGGAGGACCTTTCTTCCATTGTGAATGAAAGTAAAGTGTCGTGACATGTCGTGCAAGGATTCTTTGATAATATCCTTCCTTAGCTATTGTAGATTGCATTTCTCCCGTATAGAAACAATTGTCACCAATGTTGAAGCTTCATCTATCACTTCAATGTCTATGAATTTGTTGTCCATTACAATTGCGGCTTCCTAATCCATTGGCACCAACTCTCCATTCATGTAACGGGACTTGCTATACCAAAAGGACAAGATAAAAGTTTGAGTTACAATCATGTACTTTGCAACTATTGTCTTGAGTGCAATGTTACAATGGATATCGTCAAAAACTTTACTCTGCCATCCCTCAAGAAGTCTTGCTAAGAGGAATGTATCCAAATATTTGAAGACGAGCATGGTTCTTGCTATCTTCACCTGGAATAAGCTAAAAAGCTCCACAAACATAGTAATTGGTAGGTAAACCACAATTCTCACTACATGAATTGGAGAGCTCCCTCATAGGGAGCATTGCACATCCTTGAAGAGCTTGCTCCTTGCTGACTCCTTTACTGAGGAGTCTGGGATAGGCCAATCCATGTAGTTCCATTCAGTTTGCAAAGTTACCTCTTCCAAGCAGCCACAATTGTGTTTCTTGTTTAGCAGATGGTAGAAATGATCATAGAAAACGATACCTGTATCTACAAGGCTTTTGTTGCTCTTCCCCTCATACTATAACCAACCAATGTGTGCATGAACCACATTCATAATTCCAGTGATGCACTCAACTGGCTCCCACTCCTCATAGGATGAGGGATACACATCTGCAACCATAGAGATAGAGAGTTTACATAGTTCATGAGACCATTATGAGAAAATGGAAGATTGACAAGCGATAGATTAACTTACAGTTTGGTCTATGCGAGGGTAAAGATATGTCATCTTGACTCTCAAGCACAAGCTCGTTATGCATATATACATGCTACACTAGGACCTCCTTTTGATGGTCGTCCTTCCAACCTCTATCTTGAAGTATTTCACTCTTCCTATCCATGACGCCCTGAAGATATTCTTGTTGCTTGTCTTTCTTCTCTTCCTTGGCTGCATAAGAACCCAAGTGCCCTTGGTGATTAGCACTTCAGCCCACTGATTTTGCACATGGATAGAGTTGGATACAAGTATGGCAAACACTGATGATCTTGGTCTCCTTGTCCTAGGAATTGAATCATCTATGATGGCAGTAGTGGGGCAAAATTGGGATGATAAAAAACGAGATTTGCTACCAATCATTTCAAGAGAAAATGGAGTGCAGAAGGTAGAGGAAATTAAAAGAGCGCGAAAAATTGTTTAAGCCCAAGAGGAAGTTTGAGAAGGAGGTAATTTTCCCTCCTCTGCAAAGATACGTGTATTTAATATATGGATAGGAATAGAAGTTTCCCTCCTCTGCAAAGATATGTGTATTTAATATATGGATAGGAATAGAAGTTTCCCTCTCTGTACAAAAGTGTAGGTGTGTTTAATGCATTTGGGTGTGAAAAGTGACTATTAAGTGTAGGTGTGTTTAATGCATTTGGGTGTGAAAAGTGACTATTAAGTGTAAGTAGAATGCCTTTGGAGGTGGAAAAGAAGAATTTTTGGATTTAGGAAAAAGAAATAACCTATTTTTCAACGTAATGTTACCTTCTTCCTGATTGGATGCGCTCCTTTTTCTCTCTCTATGAAAAGGCCGTATGAATGACCTCCAAAATGTCCTAATGTTAGATCAGTGAGAAGTTTTAAGTTCCCAATTCCAAGGGGATATGACCTTCTAGCTTATTTTGATCAAGGTAGAGGCAGAGAGGCTAGAGTAATTTCCAAGTGTGGGGGGAATGGTGGCCGTTAGATTGTTATCATTCATAAGAAGATCTATAAGGTTAGTGAGCTTTCCCAACTCTGGGGGTATGGGACCACTAATATCATTAACGAGAGAGGAGAATGTGAGGGAAAAAAGACAAAAGGACTAGATGCACGAGAGATCAGAGTAAAAAAACACAACATGAAATGGGTGAGTGAGTGTATATATGATGGTAAGTGAAAATATGTACAAGAAGTCCTCTGATGTGAGGAGACTCTGAGCAGAAGACCAGTGTAGAAGTAGAGATGATGTCGGAGCTGAAGCATGGTCGATGACGAAGGCTCACGTTGATGTGAGGCAAAGGCACTCCGTGAGGTGGTCAGTGTCTAAGGCTCGTGTCGGTGGATTGAGAGGAACTCTGAGGTGGTAGTGGGCAATAGAAGATGAAGTGATGATGATGCAAACTTTGGTGCAAGGGTGCTAGGGTACCTGAATGGTGATGAAGAGCAGAGAGAGTTGCCATCCTGAGTGATGCAAGATCTGGTGACAAGGGTGCTGCAATACCTAAGGGGTGGTGAGGAGCAGAGAGGGATGTCGTCTCCCAAGTGGTGTTGATGGTAAAGATAAGCAGAGGGCTATCGTACCGATGATGTGAGATGGTGAGCAGAGAGGGATGCTGTCCTGAGGTAAACTATAGAAGAAAAAGATGATGTGCTATAGCAGAGAATGGCATGTTGTCCCAAGATGCAGGAGTAGAGAGTAGGCTGCTATCCCAAAGAATAAACTGAAGATAAAACAATGATGTGTTGAAGTGTAGCAGAGAGGGCTGTTGTCCCATGAGAGCTGATGTAAAACAATGGTATGCTCTATGTAGCAGCAGAGAGGGTTGTTGTCCCATGAACTGATATGAAAAGATGGTATGCTCTATGTAGCAGAGAGAGGGCTGCTATCCCATGAAATGACGTGAAATATTGGTGTGTTGGAGATGACGATGATGATGAAGTCGGTAGCAGCAGAGCAGTATCAAGTAGTAGCAAATAATCACGTTGTACCTTATATGGTCAATGGAGTGGTACAATGTGTTGAATGATGAGGATATTCTATATATTACCATATTAGGGAGATTGGGAAAATCCCATGAATTCACTTTTTAATCTAATTTTTGGTGTATCGTGAGCAAACCAATTCCAAGGTTATTGGAGAATGTGGATTTAGAACCTACTCTTCAAGAGCTTTCCAATGATATGTCACATGAGGGGGTTTTAACAAAATATTAAAAGGGTTCACTATGTCCCAAATTTTTTGATCTTGCAAAATTGGAATTGGGATTTTTCCAAACTCCCCAATATGGTGTTATATATAGTAAGTGGGGCTGTTGGTGGTGGCGGCTAGCAACAAGACCCCCATAACAAATAATAAAACTAATAAAATTTAGAAAATTCTCCTTCTTAGAGCTGGAAAAATACCATTTTCACATAGAGAAGAGTGCCAAGGCTGGTACAATTTGTGAGTGTAGTTGGGATATGGCCCCAATGAGCTTGTTGCGAGCTAGGAAGAGAGATTAGAGGCTTTTGAACAAGCCAAACTCATACGGTATGGAGCCTTGAAAATAGTTGTGAGATACGAAAAGATAAAACTAAGCTAGAAAAGTTTCCAAGGCTTAATAGTTCTCCGCTAAGACTACTTGGACCAAGAGAAGGTATTCTAAGGTTGTAATTTTGCAAAGGATGGTAGGAACATGCCCTATTTGAGCATTGCTATCCAGATGTAATTCTTGTATGGTTGTAGAGTTGCCAAGAGCCTTGGGGATCTAGACTAAGTCAATTGATTCTAAGAGAGATATATGAGCTAAATTTAAGGCACTGTGACATGCGGGGAATTGATCGTAGTAAAACAACCTTAGCCTTAACTAAACTGAACTTAGAAATACTTAAGAGATAGAAACACAATGCAACTATCTTAAATGCAACGGTTAGAACTAAGATCTAAAAAGATCTATGATGATGATGCTGTTGACTTTGACTGAATGATTATGAATGCTGACTTAGAATGTTGTACTACTGTATTGTTGAATGCTCAATGAAGAACTGAATGTTGTACTACTGTATTGTTGAATGCTGACTTAGAATGTTGTACTACTGTATTGTTGAATGCTCAATGAAGAACTGAATGTTGTACTACTGTATTGTTGAATGCTGAATGAAGAAGTGAATGTTATGACTAATTTTTTCATCCTCTTAGTGTGCTCTATGGCTGGATATTGAAGAGAAAGAGAGAATGGTGACTATGAATAATTCCCCTCCTCCTTAGGCTGGAAATGTTGAGAAGAAGGAGATGATTGGAATGAATGATGTGTTTTCTTTATATATGGATTTATGCTACAGGTTGGCCAGGATAATGCCGTCGGCCTCTTTGTCTGGGTTCTCGGCAACCTCATAAATGCCCAAAAGTTTCTTTCTATGCTATTGGATGGTTCCACAGGCCCCGACCTATTGTGATGCATGCCTTAAATGCTCTTAATACCTAATGTACTATTGTAGGTGCTGTAGAAGCCCCATACACTACTACACGTGCTATAAATATTGTGATCTATGCTTGGTTACATGATTTAACTATTTTAAATGCTTGGTTAGAATGTGGTACATGTTGGAGATGCTCCTTATGCTTGAATGCAATGCTAAATGCTCATGAGTGTTACAAGACACCGAGCGAACATAATCAAGCAAGCTCCAAACATGAACCAGTGCAAAAACCATATAGTGTTGTAGGTGATATGGTCTAGACCTCAATGTCAATGTCATGTTGGAGATATGGTATTTTGGTTATGGTGGTTATGATGTCCCTAGTCCATGACCTCGACTAGGGACAGGGTCAGCTAAGGGTCCTAGTGGTCAGTTAGTGTTAGCTGAGTGTTAGGATAAGTTAGTTGAAAGTGTAGAAGGGTAAAAACAAGACTTTTGGGCTGAGAGGAAGCCATTTCTAAAGGATCAAATCTAATAGCTAGAAGTCTATTAGATTGAAACATAGTTTTGTAAGCTAGAGGATGTCAAACAAGGTCAGCTGGAGGTCAGTTAACATTAGATAAGGGACTATAGTGCTGAATCATTGTGGGATCTAAGGTGTTTGTTGCGAGTTTGTAAGTGATGGGAAGGTCTGAAGTCAAGTGAGTCAAGGCTAAATCAGGTAGGAGTTAGTATAGGTAGTCATAGCAAAGGGGTGTTGACCCCTCCTTTGAGTGCTCCTCCACTAACCCCTCCTCCTCTCACCCCTCCTCTGAATCCTCTATTTTGCCTCCTGTAATTCCTCTTATGAGTCCTCTTTTCTACCTTCTCTAAGTCCTCCAATCCTCTGACTCCACCTCTGACTCCTCCTTTGAGTCCTCCTCTGACCTTCTTCTTTGACTTCTCCTCTAACCCCTCCTCCAAGATACAAATAGACTCTTCATCTTCCACCTTTAAACATACCTTCCTCTTCCAAGAAAACTTCCATCTTGAAGATTCATGATCTAAGCTCAATCATCTCCACCTATTCCATGTGAATCCTTAAGCATCTCCACCTCCCATGTGAAACTTTCTTCATTGCGTACATCATTGAATTCACCTTTTTATCCACTTGCATTCACTAATGTGGAAAACAACATGCAACCTTTGATGTGTAATAAAATACACATAAATACAAATCCATCCATGAAAGAATTATAAGATTCTAGATCCTTTACAAATTGCGACATAGGGTAAGTGGAAATGTGGCCAAGTTTACAAACATTGCCGAGTTTACAAACTTGGCCTTTTCCAAGCCATGTAAATATTGTGATCTATGCTTGGGTACATGATTTAACTACTATAAATGCTTTACAAATTGCGACATAGGGTAAGCGAAAATGTGGCCAAGTTTACAAACATGGCCGAGTTTACAAACTTGGCCTTTTCCAAGCCATGTAAATATTGTGATCTATGCTTGGGTACATGATTTAACTACTATAAATGCTTGGTTAGGGTGTGGTACATGTTGGAGATGCTCCTTATGCTTGAATGCCATGCTAAATGCTCACTTAATGCATATGAGAGGAACAACACCCAAAGCATCAAGAATGCTCCCATTGATTTGATTTTATTGAAGAAATAGAATTTGGAGGTTGGTGCAATCCCTTATGAATGCGAGCAAGTTGTAAGTGAGGTTATAAGCAAGGTCTAGAAAATAGAGGCTCTTGCAAGAGCTAGGTTGGCATAGCAAATACTCCTGCTTGCATATAAGCTAAACCCATCATTTCATTTAGAGAATCACTCCTCCATAGAGCATAGCTAGCATAAGAATCAGGGCTTACATCAGCATTGGAGTAGATCATCATGGCATTGTGGACACATGGGCACTTATTTGAATGTGTGTGTGTGTGTGAGAGAGAGAGAGAGAGAGAGAGAGCAATAAGGTGCAAGAGTAGTGAAACTTAAGTACTGTTCATAGTATATTATGCGGTAAAATCCATCAATGATTAATCAAAGTAATTAATTTTCACAGGTTTATATTGAAAAGATGCAGGGGAGAAGAGAGCTTGAGCTCTTGGAAGTACACACACACTCACAAAACCCTAAAAGAGAACACACAAGGTGAGAGGCTAAAAATCTTCTTCTTCTTCACACAACACTCAACACACCATATATAAAGATAAGAGTACACACCATATGAAAAGGTACTCAACCAAATACATACTAGGGTTCTCTATAGTGTGAACCCAACTAAATGAGCTGGCGCTGTAACTATGCCAGTCTCTAGAATGGCTATCACACACAGCCTGTCATCCCACTGGCTGCATATCACCCATGATCTCACCAACCATGCCAATGGTGTAAGTGTGGGGCCTATCCCCCAGGTGGATCATCCTCAGTGTCCACCGCCGCCTCACTAGATAAGCTCGATATCTCAACACTCGCCCTCGAGCTCAACTCCATCTCATGTACACCAAGCCAAGCCCTGAATTTGCGGAGCTTCTCTGTACCCAATGCTTTGGTGAAGATGTCAGCGACCTGATCCTATGTGCTGACATAAATAAGGTCAATGTCTCCTGCCAAAACCTTCTCTCTGACAAATTGGTAGTGGACCTCTCTATGCTTTGTGCGAGCATGAAAAACTGGGTTCCTGGCCAACTGTATACTGCTAATGTTGTCACAGAAAATGACAACTTGTCTATCCCACTGATAGACCCAAATCTACAAGTACCTTTCTCAACCAAGCTACCTCACATGCTGCCATAGCAGCACCTCTGTACTCAGCCTTTGTACTGGATAGAGCAACTGTAGGTTGCTTCTTGCTGCTCCAAGTCACAGCAGCACTCCTCAAAGAAAACATGAAGCCACTAGTAGATCTTCTATCTGAGATACTACTAGCCCAATCAGCATCTACGTACCCATGTACACATATCTCTGTCCCAATTTCATAAAATAGTCCACAATGCAAAGTAGACCTCACATACCTCAGTATGCGTCTCAATGCATCCAAATGCAGCTTCTGAGGAACCTGCATAAAATGACTCACCAACCCAACACAATAGCTCAAATCTAGCCTGGTGATCGTCATGTAGATCAAGCTTCCTACTATGCACCTATACATAGTAGGATCCTCCAAAATCTCTCCAAAATCTGCACTCAACTTGCCATTTTAATCCAATGGCACTGAGATAGGCTTAGATCCTGTCATACCATACTTGGACAACATGTCCAAGCCATACTGTCTCTGCAGTAATCCAATACCATCATGTGGTGACCTAATCACCTCAATGCCCAAGAAATATCTAAGCTCTCCCAGATCCTTCATCTCAAACTTCTGTCTAAGCAAGATCTTTACATCAAAGATCTCTGCATCATGGTCCCCCGTAATGATCAGGTCATCTATATAGATGACAATAAGCACAACCTCTCTATCACTGTGTGTCTCACATACAGCGAGAAATCTGCATTAGCTACATGAAAGCCAATAGTGACAAGATATTCAAAAATCTTGTCAGACCATGCTCTTGGTGCTTGTTTTAGGCCATACAAGGCTTTCTTCAACTTGCAAACATGGTCGGGGTGACTCACATCCTCATAACCAAGTGGCTGCAACATATACACCTCTTCCTACAAATCCCCATGCAAGAATGCATTCTTTACATCCATCTGATGTAAAGACCATTACTTTGATACAGCCACTGCTATCACAACTCTCACTATTGCCATCTTGGCAATTGGACTGAAGGTTTCCTCATAATCAATGCCATATGTCTGCGTATATCCTTTGGCTACCAATCTAGCCTTGTACCTGCTTATGCTTCCATCACTGTTATATGTTTTACTTTGTACACTTACTTGCATCCAATGGCTTTCTTGCCTTCATGCAATTGCACTAAATCCCAAGTCTCATTTCCATATAGTGCATCCATCTCCTCATCCAAAGCTTTCTCCCAACACACATTTTCAATAGCCTCATCAATGTATGTGGGCCCTACAACCTGCATAACTTTTGCCATGTATACATAGTGATGTGCCACATAACCATCATAGGTAAACTTCTGCTTGCACAAGATTCTTCACTCTCCCACATCTTCATAGCTTTGCATTTATGGCTTCCATAGCCTTCTTTACACCAAATGTTCTCATAGCTGGTATCCCAAGATCCTCATCAAGGCTCATCTCTGAGCCTCTAGACTCTCAATCAACATGAGAATGCCCTGCAGAAATGTCAGGCATACCAAGGGGCTCAACCACTTTCTCTTTGCCTTTATATGATGTACTAATCACATTTGCAGGACTGGTATTATGACGTAGCCTGCCACTCCATGGTCTATCAACTAAACCACTAGATGGGGACTCTCCTGGTCCACTCAAAGACTATGATTGCTGACTTGTATTCTGTGCAACCACATTTCCACTCACATCAGTCCCAACAGCTTCTTTTTTAGCAGCATACCAGCTGCTCATCTCATCAAAAACAACATCACTGCTTACCCTCAACTCATGTGTAGCAGGGTTATAACACCTGTATCTCTTTTGCTCAAGGGAATACCCAATAAACACACATTTTTCAGCTTTTGGATCCAACTTAGCTCTTAGCTCATCTGGCACATGCACATATGCAATGTATCCAAAGACTTTCAGATGAGACAAATCAGGTTTTCTGCCAGTAAACCTCTCCTCTGGAGTTACATCATGTATGGCTGCAGTTGGAGTCCTGTTCATGATGTAAACTTTAGTAGAAATAGCTTCAGCCCAATAGCTATGTGGCATATTCTTGTCTCCCATCAATGCTCGCACAATCTCAGCAAATGTGCCTGTTTTTTTGCTCAGCAACTCCATTTTGCTGCGAAGTGTATCTGCATGTAAACTTTCTCCGAATACCATTCTTCTCCAAAAATCTAGAGAACTCATTGGAGAAGTACTCTCCCCCTCCATCTAACCTTAGGCACTTTACATATTTCCCTGTTTGCTTTTCAATCATAACTCTGAAATTCTGAAAATGAGTGTTCACCCTTCTCCTTCATGAAGTATACCCACACTTCCTTGTGTGGTCATCAATAAATGTCACATAATACCTATAGCCTCTCATAGACATGGTCTTCATAGGACCCCATACATCTGAATGCACAACATCCAGTGCATTTTTGCTCACATTTCTATCACATGGAAATACATGCTTTGTTTGCTTTCCAAATTGGTATGCTTCATGATAGGGAACAAGACCTAAAAGATCCTTTTCCACCCTACTTATATGTTGTTCGCCCAAGCAAAAATTAATAACTTGTTCCAATCATTATATTTCTATCATAATTATGCTTATGATGTACTTAACGTATGTGACCAAGACAAGTGATAGAGCTGGCATCCACCCAATGTGTGCTTTGACTAGCCTATATAAGGTTTGACAATAAGTGGGCACCTAATTAGTTATTAGGTGTGGATGCCTAAACTTATAACTCCCTTGTATATAAGTTAATTTCTCTTATGAGAAAGGAAAATTCTTTGAGTCTTGATTGAAAGTGTGCTCCTGCTTTTTATGCTCCATTAATCCTAATGGAATTCAACTTTACAATAATAGTTAAAAAAGGTTCCCAACATGTTCTAGCTGCTGGTGCATGCCTATTTCATTTAAGCATGGTACCAAAGTGGAGACATGAAATAGCTCATTTTTTATCCACTAGTTTTCCAATGGATGATGAAATCATCACTCTTCATCGGGGGCTCGTAAGTTAATAAAGGCGGAGTTTCAATACACACATAGCCGATAGCTTGTATCAGCGGCGTAGCAAGCATGACATTTTGAGGCTATGCATTTATGAAGATCATTATACCAAGATTATGGAAGACCATATAAGAATTTGTGGAGGCCATCAAGCAAGATTTTGCAAGGTAGGATGTGGTGGCCTACCCTTTTCACGATGTAGTTAAGTTTGTCACAAGGTGTGATATGTGCTAAATATTTTTGGTGACTCAAAACAAGGATTGCATGCCCCTAACTTTTATTATTTCCTTACAACCATTGCCAAGTAAGGCATTGACTTTGTAGGATCCATAAGTCCGGTGGCTTGCTATATATGAAATCTCGCTACATCATTATAGCCACTTACTACTACTGCACCTCATGGGTGGAAGCTAAGGTAATGGTGTGGGCCACTGCTAGGTCGACTGTGCTAAGTTTTTGTATAAAAATGTAAGCATATGATTTGGCTATCCCTTAGAAATTGCAAGTGACAAAGACACATTTCTTGATTGAGGTAGTGACATTCCTGTTGGACAAATTCATGGTAATCCATAGGAAATCATCACCTTATTATCCATAAAAAATGGACTTTCTAAAAGTACTAATAAATTCGTGTTCAATTCTAACCAAGATTGTGGAGGCATCACGTCCATACCTATACACATGCACCTGTATAGGTATGGGCCTAGGCACATGGACCTTGGTTCCCTTGAGCATAGATTTGGGGCATGGGAATAATGTTAACTAGTGTGAAATGGCCAGGCATAATATAAGTGACCTTGGTCTAGGCTATTATACCTTTTATCACCTTATAATTTAATAGAGACATCTTGTCTTCTTGGAGCTTATCCCTAATCTTTCATGGTTGATTCATTGCAGTCTTTCCATGTTTAGGTGCTACTCCCAAGGATAAGTGGGACATGTGTGTACTCCATGATGCTAATGAGTGTAACCCCTTAGATCTCTTCATTACATTAGTAAGCTCTTGACTTAGATCTTGATGATTTGATTAGGAAATGCTTAATGCTTAATCCATTTTTAAATTAGTGCTTTTATACACCTTTTAGATTTTTTAATAAATCTATTTTGAGTGAATTAGCAATGGTATTAATGATAAGTATCTTCAAATATATGCTAATCAAAATTTTGAAAAACCCTAATTTCTACACAGATTTGAGAGAATCTTGATTTTCTTGATTTTTCAATTAAGGTTCTCAACTGCCATTTTTAGAGTGCTTTTTTGGGATTTTCTTGCTAAATCTTCTTGATTAGTGCTTCTTTTCATCAAATCTATTTGTAAATCTTAGTTTCCTTCTATATTTGCCTAGTTTACCTAGTTTCTTGGGGATCTGGGTAGTTTTGGAGAATATTGAAGGTTTCTATGCAAATTTTGGTGTAGTTCTTATCAAGAATTGGTGGAGATTGAAGGTTGCTATGTAGATTTTGGTATAATTCTTTATCAAGAATTGGTGGAGATTGAAGATTTTATGTAGAATTCAGTGTAGTTAACAGTTCTAAAGTAGATTTCACTTACAACACCTTGGGGGCATAGCAAATTTTATTTTGTTGGAATATCGGGGATTCTATTCGCTACTCCACAGCGTTTATAGCAGTGAAATTTTGCTATTGGGCAGCACTTGTGTTTATAGCAGTAAAATTTCGTTGCTATACTATAATTTCACTGTTGTACAACGAAAGTAACAACAAAATTACGTTGATATTTTTGCCACATAAAATTCCAAGAGTTGTCGAATGCTAAATTTTAAAAAAACATGTCACATATACGCAAAAAATGATGGATAGTTTTAAAAAAACATCTATTAGAATCCTTGGAGCCATGTTTCGAGCAAAAAATGATATATAGTTTTAAAAAAACATCTATTAGAATCCTTGGAGCCATGTTTCGAGCAAAAAAAAAAAGATAGTTGAAAACTTTTTAGAAGCAAAACAATGTCAAGATCATGAATCTATTCCATCTTGGAATAAATCCATATGTGTTGCTTCATTAGTGTGTCTATCTAATGGAAGCTCAATGAAAAGATGGGGTTCCATATCACTATCATGGTCCAATGAAACATTGTCATGATTGATAGGTGACTCATCATCTTCTTCAGATTGATGTTCCTCATGCTCTTGGTCGGCCCCCGCCAAAATGTTTTCTTAATCATCTTCTTCCAATGAGTCAATTTGAGGTAGTACTTGCACCTCATCCAGAGATTTGGCCTTCACATCTTGAACTTGAAAGATATGTTTTGAACAAGGGAAAACTTTTATAACATACCACCACTTTGAATCAATTCGATTGGCATGAAACACAACCTAATATCACAAAGCAAAGGGGTTACACTTTTATTATACTACATCAAGATTTAATTTGGGATTGGTTGGGTTACTAACATGTTGACAGTGTTGAGGTAGTACGAAAGCATCTTTCTCATCATTCCAAAACTTAGTGGAATCAATTTGAAAAAGCCCATTTGGATGTTTCTTCACGGTTGCTTGAGCACCTCTATATATCACCTTGAACCATTTGACATCAAAGATGAATAGACTAAATTCTCTAAATCCAACCTCAAGAATATCCTGAATAGTTCCACAATACGCAAGATTGTCGTCTATAACATTGGTATCATGTCTACTAGCTCGACTTTCTTGCTCAAAAGTTGACATCACACCACAATCAAATGTGTTTCTTTTAGAATCCACACTCTCCATGTGAAAGTGCCTTCCCTTTTACCATATTGAATTATACAGTTTGTACTTACATTAACCAAAATCATGACATTTAGTATAGTGCATTAAACAAGGTATACACGTGAGATAGAGATAAAGAATGTACTTGAGGGTCGCATCCTCTTGCATACTCATGATCTTCTCTTGTGATCATCTCTCCATTTTGCGATGCCATCGATATTGCTATACAAAGCCATTCTATATTGATCACATTTGGTAGAGGTTTCAAGCCAGGCAGGAATGGCAAAAATCTATTTGCTCTTCTGAAAGCTCTTCTCTCATCCTTTAGTTTATTGATTACATCCTTGTATCTCCCAATCCAATTCTCCAGGATGGGATTATTTAGAATCCAAAACGTATTCACCTTGTGGAATAATGCTTCATTCAGTCTTTGTTGGCTTCCTTTTCCCTAAGGCACATTAGTGATTAGTCAGTCATCCTCCTCGTTGCTCCATAACCGTGGCATGGAAGGATCTATGTGAGATAGATGTTTTGAGATATACACAAGAGACTCTTGCATTAACCATCCCTCTGCCATGCTTGCTTCTAGACTTTCTCTTTGTCTCACAAAGTCCTTTAAGGTTTTCATGAACCTTTCAAGAAAAAACATCCATCAAACATGAATAACACCACACAACGCCACTTCATCAACCAAATGCACCACAAGATGCAATTGGCTAGTGAGAATTGTTCTAAAAAAGAGGGCTTACATCTTGTAGCTGAATCCATATGAATCGCCACGTGGCCGGATCCCTTGGTGGTTGTTCACTTGAATAGACCTACAAAAAATCATGATAATAATTCAAAACATTAGTTAATTAGAACTATGCAAAGGCTATGTATAAGCACTATACATAAGATGTGCATAAGGCCTATTGCATAGGGCTTATGCAATAGGCTATGCATAGGGCTTATGCATAAGGCTACTGCATAAGCCTTATGCATAAGGTTATGCATAAACCTATTTCATAGGGCTTTTGATTAATGCTTATGCAATAAGCCCCATTGCATAGGGCTTATGCATAATCCCTATGCATAAGGCTATGCATAAACCTATTGCATAGGGTGTATGCATATGCATAAGGCTATGCATAAACCTATTGCATAGGGTGTATGCATATGCATAGGCCCTATGCATAAGGCTATGCATAAACCTATTGCATAGGGCTTATGCATAAGCCCTATACATAGGCTATGCATAAACCTATTGCATAAGGGCTATTGACCTAGCCCTAATCCCTGGTACCCAAGGGTGCAAAAACACAAAGACAAGACGCATAAGTCAAAATGAAAAAAGAGGGCTTACCATATGAGAGGCTATGCCCAAACCCTTGTTCACTTGAAAAAAACTACATAAAAGAAACATAATAAATACAAAAGTTAGTCCTCATTAACACATTAGCAAGTAAGGAGAATAAGAGCAAAAAGAGATGTGTGCCCTAAACCCTACTCTTAATGCATAAGTGAATGAAAAAATTAGTTTATGTTAAGCCTAAACCCTAGCTCTATGCATAGAATGCTTAATAGAAAGCTTTGATGGAGAGCTCTCCATCAAAGCTCTCTATTAGAGCTCTATGCATTAGGCTAGGGTTAGGGAAAGGCAGACGAAAGAGAAGGGAAGGGAGAAAGGGGAAGAAAAGCTTATATTGAGCCATGAACAAGCTTTCCATGAAAGCTTGGAATAAGGTAAAGATTGAAGCTTTCTATTAAAGCTTGAAGAAAGCAAGAAAGAGGGATTACCTTGGAGAGGGAGAGTTGATTGATGCAAAAGCCTTGAGAGAAGAGGTGTGGTAGGAGGAATACTCGGGCTACAAGCATAGTCTATGCATGTGTAGGATAGGGGAAGTAGGTAGCTATTGACACTCATCGGCGGTGTTTTAGGTGAGAGTCTCAATTTGTAGGTCACTGCTCAGCAGCGAAATTTCACTCCTAGTAGGTAGCATATTTTCGCTACTGGTGGGTAGTGAAAAAATTCTATTGTCTTCACTGTACAACAACAGTGAAACCTTGGGTAATTTTATGTTTACAGTTTTGGATGTTGTTGTGTGTTTTGTATGAACCCTAAATCAAATTTGGCTAGTTTAAAGATGTCTGATAGTGATCATCAAGGGTCGGAAGTTGGTTCTGAGGCTCTAAAAGACATTGTGCAAGCAATTTTAACAAATAGACATTCTAGCAGCATAGCTATTCAAAGGGTTGTCATTGTTGGATAGACCATTAAGGACTAAAGGTCTAGGTGAAGAGTGATACAAGCTAACATTTTCTTCCTTTCTAGCATGCCTTTCCATGAAAGTGGTCAACAAATAATAAGGGCATTTGTCTCTAGATTGCAAGATTAGCAAGTAATCACCTTGTTTGGACAAGGCCCCAACTAGTAGCAAGGTGAATAACTAGCTCATGAATTGTTGTTGCAATCCATTTTTTGGGATAGTTAAAAGTTGAAACTTCTTTCAAAAAGAAGTCATTAATTATCTTTCGTCATCCAGAAAGTTTTGCTATAGCATTAAATGAATAATGTTTTGTAATAGCTTATGAGTGGTGCCATTTGATAGTTGTTCAAAAACAGGACCAGTTCTGCTCATAAGCCGTACTAACAGCAGCTCAGGTCAAGCGTACCAATAGTAGGCAGAACACCACCAGCAGGCAACATTCACCATTATAGCTTGAGACATCGCATATAGTCTTGCTCTCTCTCTCTCTCTCTCTCTCTCTCTCTCTCTATATATATATATATATATATATATATATGAGTTTTAGCAGTGGACTCAGCACAGATAACACTCTCTCCAGTGCTTATCGCTTAGCTCTAAACATGCAGGTCAGTGCAGCAAGTGCATTAGGATACAGAGAGGCTCGTATCCGATCTAAGCGTGCCTTAGAGCAGCCAAAGAAGGCTACGTAGGGTGGCGACCGTGGTCTACAAGTTTTCTCTCTCTCTTTTGCCAGGGAGCACAACTGCATTGATACCACAACCTGTGTCAGCAAGCGACACTTAGAATGAAGAAAACAAAGATGATGGGTTATTCTCCAAATTCTTAATGGCTATGGTAGCTCCAGACATCGTCTGCATCTATTAATGACATCACCTATTGTAGCATGATAGGCTAAGTAGTAGATTTAAAATAAATGATGGAAGACGACACTCGCTTCTCGTAGATATAGCACACCTTTAAAATAAGTGATGGACGACAACGCTTGCTTCTAGCAGATGCAACACAAATTTATTTTAAAAAAACAACAAACAAGCAGGGTGTAGTAAGGCTAATCTCGAAGGCTTAGCAAAAATGCGTCATCGTCATGGATTCTCATATATTTACAATCCGTCAATCTAATCTTAAAGGCTTTGTGAGCGTTCTTTCACATTTTTAATGTTTTGAGGAATGTTCACACATTTGGGGTACTTTGTTGAGATTGTGCACACATAATTATCGGTTTTTCCTACTATTTTTACCCCTCATTTGATTGACATTCTACACCTCATCATCATCATTGACATCCCCATGTTACCATTTTAGATCCTGATCTTACTCTAGGAATGCTCGTGCAATATCTTAATGGCTTTATTCTTGTTATTGCGAGCTACTATTATATGTCATGGATCATATTTCTTTTGTTGCATTCACACATAATTTTGACACTACGAGGTCTAGATCATCTCCATATAATGATGAGGCAGCCTATTCATGCCATGGGTGGTTTTTCAAGCTCGAGGGATTGATGCTAGCTAGTCACTTGATACATTTGATTGATGAGGTGGATGTTTGTACTAGATGATATGCACACGGGGATTTTATTATGTCATTGCTTGCCTTCCTTCACACGGCTGGTTTGGTATTGTTCACATGGGATGATTCTCTCTTTGGCATCTTGCATGAGTGTCCTACACTCTTGAGCCATTATGCTTATTTCCCTGAGGGTATGGACTACACTGACACAGATTCAAATGATGATGTATCACATGCACATACCTATTATGATGTATCTCATACACATACACATGATGATGTACTCCACACACAACTTAGGATGATACTGGTACACATGCACATGATCGTAGTGGTACACATGCATATTATCTTAGTGATACACATGCACATGATGCTATTGCCACATATGTACATGATGATGATAGTGACGTGTGTGAGTTGGATCAGGTGGGAATGATCTCCAGGGCAAAGATGGCAGCAAGCACATCGAGCATTAATACCTTTATGCCTATCTTCCTTCCTACGGATCACGAAGATAAATCAGTTTATGAGGATACATTAGTTGATTGTGGGAGCATTTTAGAGGATGGTGTGCATTCGATTAGTGATATATCTAGTATAGTACAGTTGATGAGGACGTGCCTGCAGATGAGACCAGCCAGCCTCATGACGAAGATATAGAAGTTGTTAATGAGGTCCAACTTGAACGCGAGGCAGAAGAAGCGAAGACCCTAGACCTGGTTCTTCTCAGGAGTCAAGGTTTGAAGATGCCAGATGATCTACAGGAGTTCAATGTTGAAGACAGCCAGTTGATCGTGGTTGTACTCCCAGAGTTCGAAATTGATGGGAAGGTGTATCTCCTTTTGAGTGACATACAGAATACATTTAGGATACGTGAAGACTACGCTCTATCTGCCATAGCCAGTTTTTATGATGGAGAGGAGGGATTTGTTTCAGAGGACTCTAGTGTGACGAAGAGGCCCTCGAGTTGAATTTTGATGGCAAAGACTGTCGAAGGAAGTGTTTTAATAAGGCAAGGCAATATAGGGATGATCGATTAGTCCTGGATGATCACTCTTTCAAAAAGTTTCAAGAGGATCATAGTTTTGATAAGTTGAAGGACTCTACACGAGGCTGGGTGGACAAGAAGATGCAGGCAAAAGAGAGCTCAATTGATCTCTGGATCAACAACAGGTTTGTAGCAGATGAAAGCACTCAGGTAGTGTAATCTCTCTCTCTCTCTCTCTCTCTCTCTCTCTCTCTCTCTCTCTCTCTTTCTCTCATATTTCTGTGGTATTCAAATTTCTTGCATACCTTTATGGAGGAGCCAGATCAATTTTTACAGAGGCACAATCGGAGCTACCGTGGTAGAGATGCTGCATTATCTTACTACCTGAAGAGATTATCAACTGTAAAGATTTTGATCTACCATAATTCTATGAGCCAACACGGTGTCTTAGCAAATTTCTTGTTCAAGACACTCTCTCACTTTCTTGGCGGTACAATAATACCCAAAACCATACGATAAGATAGTTCTTGTAGAGAAAGTAAGTGCATTATATATTTTTGGATACTACCCTGACTTAAGAGCTTCTAGGAGAGCTTACTTTCTTACGTACATTGCTAATGCTTTATCCTTAGGTATAGAGAATCCTGAGGAGTTAGATGAGTATGGAAAACATTTTCTACTTAGATTCAACAACCAGCACACCGTGTTAGCAATCACTACAAGCCATTGCGGGGTCTAGCAAGGGTGTTTAAATTATCTAGCGTCGCTTATACGATGACGTATACGTCGCTTACGTGATGTCTAAAAAATTTTAGAAAATTTTAGTCGTTTTTTGGAGCCGTTGTTTAAGCGAATATCTAAAACGACTGTTTTAGTGACGTTGGCATACTAAAAATCGTTACTTAAACGACGGCTAAAAAAGTTTATATCCCCGGCCCAGCCACCACGGGAGAGAGATTTGTTTATTTTCACAGTGCGCGCGGACATAAGTCTCTTGGACTAACAAGGCAGGTAGACTTGACAAGGTTACAATTTGTGTTTTGTTTGGACATCATTTTCATTCCATCTTGGTCAATTGAAGTCTTAAATAACTTAGGAGCTACATATATTTGCAAGACATTTTTTCTCTACATCATATGAGTCTAGGGTGTCGATTCAAAGGTTGTGTTCGGTTGATCTCTCCTTCATTTTTTGCATTTTGGAGCACGTACAATCTAGACATATTTAAGGATTTTGTATTTGTAATACTCTTATAGGTTTTAAAACAAATTCCTTTAAGGATAGTCAGAAGGCAATGAAGGATTCTACAGATAAACCATCCCACCCAGGTGATTTCTCTCTTCCCATCTTTAAAAGGGCATCCTAACATTCCTCTATCTTAATATTTCTCTCGATCCATCTAGCCCTATCCAATCTATTGCTAATTTGTTGTAGAAATTTGGCTTCATTTTTTAGTAATCCTCTTTGAGACTGAGGGTTATTAACTCAAAAACTCTACCCATTTTTTGGCTATTAACCTAGTCCCTCTATCTCTTAATCATTTTCATCCAAAACCCTCCCCATAATCTCCTTACCCCTCTTCCCCTCATTCGACTTAAATAGATACCCATCTGACGTCCTTTTGTTATTAAAGGTTTTCCACTTGTTTCTAATTTCCTCCCTGCTACTACATTTCTCATCTTCACTCCTCAACCCAGCTTGACATTTGAAATACCAAGTAGCCTCCTCATCAGTAAATTTCCCAATCTCCGTCTTTTTCTATAGAGTTTCTACAAGATCACCCCATCTCCTTCTTTTTTGTCTTTTTTCCTCAACTCTCAATTTCCCAACCCCTCTAATTATATCTTGCATTGCATTGGAAAAAATCTTCCATGATTCTTGTATAATGCCTCTCCTCTTGAGTCTCTCAATTGCGTCTTCTGTTTGTCTAATAAATAGTTCATCCTTGAGTAATAAATTGTTTACCCCCTTAGTTTCCTAGTAGGAAACTTGTTTAACTCAGCTTCTTCACAACCCATTGCGTGTTATCCCCATTTTTAGAGGCATATGGTCATACAGTGCAGTACTGGAATCCACATTCAATTTGAGAGTGTGAGGAACCCACACATCCTGTGGGTGCGTCTATTTAGCGAGCCAAGAGCAGTGAGCACAGAGCAGTGAGTAGAAATAAAGTCCTTGTGAAAGTGAGCAAGTAGGGGCATGGTATGATGTTAAGCGAGCATGTAATGTTAAAGAGAAGAGTGAAACCATAGTGCAACTCTATAATGAACAGAACAAAGAAGACTAAAAAAGTTTAAAAAGACTATTGCAAATAAAGCATTTTCAAATGAATGGTGCGGATATAAAAAATCACTACAAAACTCATACTAATTGGCTCGCTAAAAAGACGTTGAATTGGTCATTGAGCTACTAATAGAAACAAACTATTGTTTGCAACCACATGGAAACCACAGCGACCAGAGAGCATAGAAATCAAGCCATTAAGATGCACACCAATTTTAATAGCCATACCACTGACACAACAATATAATACTCTTTAGAAACCATAACCATAGGATTTAAAAATTTTATAATCCAAATAAAAATTGTCCAACAATCAGCTACATGCTATTGTAAAAAACATTCAGAAGCATAACATCCATCAAAACATTACTTCCAATAGTCCCAAAAAAATGATTGTCTCAATTAAAAAAAAGACTATCTCTAATGGCATTCTGATGTAGACATGTGATCCTCATAACTGCAAGAGACACAAAGAAAAGAAAATAAGCTTTATCAATACAAAATTATTCTCTACTAACATATTTATCTTTTCAACATGCATACCTTTGCTGAGTATGGTTCTAACAGGTGATCATAGATCCGCTCATCCTTGTCTAACATTATGGCATTGCGATCCATAAATGCTGCCACTAGCCCAAGAGTTCCAGTGCCAGCAAACAAATCCAAAATTGTGTCCCCAGGACGACTGAAGACGGAGACGATGTATTTGCTAAGCCGCTGACCTCTCTGACAACCGCCCCACCATGGTCTACCCTTTCTCTTCACCAGATCCTCCGATGGCACTCTTGAAAACGCACACAAACCATTAACCATATGCCATAAAGATCACCGAAAATCATTTTAAATTCTATCTTGATTTGAATGCATACATACATGTCAAAGATAAGATCTTGCCCTACATCAAGATCATCACCTAGTGCCAAATCCCTTAGTTGATCCCCATGCATCACAAAGCTTGTAGCAGGAGATGTTGAGCGAACAAAAACAGCCAATATTAGACAAGTGACCTACAAGCAAAGACACATTGGTTGTTCATGCATTTTCACCTTAAATGGGACAAAGAAGATTTGCACAAATGACAGCCCCAAAGAGAACAACACTAATACCTGGGTAGTAATCATTTGCCCCATCTTCTTCCCAATAGGTGGAGTACACCTCACAACCTGTCTATGATAAATGCCAAACCCAACGCTCTGTGCAACCTGCTCAATGGTCACTCCTTCTTCGATAGTGTAAAGGCATGTAAAGAAGCCTCGATCCGAGAGACAAGAATCAACAACTTTAAAAGTAGAGTCATACATGCCATCCCCAATCTTATTCCAATATGGAACCTTGTTTGCAACACAACCTCCAATGATGATATTTGAGGGGAAGTCTGCAAATATCAACTCCACACAGTAATCGGACCCTCTACTCTTGACATTCCCTACTGTGCAAATAACATTCATAGCATCAAGCACTTGCTTTCCCAATGAGGATGCATCCTCCATGTTCACAAAAGTAGCTGCAAGGTCCTCAATACTGACATTGAAGGCATAAATGGTTCCTATAGACAGGTTTTTGACATTTAACACACATAGTCTCAAGTCAAAACAATCGGATCACGATAGAGATGAGGTAGGAAGCTCACATACCTGGAGCTTGCAATGTCTTGGTTATGATGTCAGTTGGTTGTATCCCGCCTGCACTACTATTGGATGTCTGTTGTGTTGACTCTGCTCCCTATTTGCTTCCATTGCTCGATTCACCTCCAATGCACGATTCACTATTTCCCTCCCTAAATTCACTGGCAATGACTTACGAAAAGAAGCCGATGCAATCGATGTTGCATGTGATGTGGATGTGGCCTCATTATGATCAATTTGCTGGCTACGAAGCTCCAATATAGACTTATGTTGGCGATACAGATCAAGCTCCTCCTCAGGCACATGGTTTCTTTCAAGGTCCAACCACCACGGGCAGAAACGAGACTCTATGCTTGACATGGCCTGTTCAATGACAAACATGGGTAAACATAACTCACCCTCAATATGAACATGTTTCTCAATCATGGATTCAAAATGACAAATTCAATCACTTACTCTTCCAAGCTTCAAATCGGCATACATATAAGATTGATTGTCAACACAAAGCCACACACTAGCGAGAGGGGGTAAAATATCCAATTGGTGCTCCTCAATTTCAGAAAGCAACCATCTGCAAGCCAAAGCACAAATGATAAAACAACACACAGAAAGAAGCATGCATGTTTTTTAACAAGGAATATCTGGGTTATGTTGGAGGAAAACCTATAAACGACTCGCCGTGTAGCACTTTGTAGGCCTGGTTGATGGTCAATATCATGGCTAAATTTTATGCCTCCTTCGTGCACTTTGAAAGCCCTTTTGAAGTACTTTCTTCTGCATAGAACAACAAAAGAGGTGAATCGGCTCTCACCTGGCAACCTGACTCGATCGGCATTTTTAATATCATTTTGGATTCTCAAACCCAGCTCTGTGATCTGAAGCCAGTAGGAGTACATGTGCAGCCATTCCCTAACCTTTGTCTTATCATTTGGCATACCCTCAAGTGATCGCACTGCAGCCTGAGAGTTGTCCAATAGCTTGACAATGTGAGCCTTATCTGTGTCTCTGATGCAAGCAGAACCTATCATATTGAGCTTTTCCTCTGTGGCCACATGATTGCTTGACGCGTGCCATGGGAGGGAGAGCACTGCACACCAAAAGGCCTCACCGTTGGAGGGATCAGCAATCCTTGCATATTTTGATGTTTTTCCTCTGTAGAGAACTTCTACCTTTCGAGTTACATTCTCCCTAGCAGACTCGGCAAGTGGTCCATTTGATGCCTCATCAATTTTTTGCTCCATCTCATCCTTGAACAAGAGCCAAGTCATAATCTGGATTGGCAAATGAAGCCAACTAGGCCTTCCTCTGGCAGATGCACTCTGCATCTCTCTCTCAACCCATAGCTTGTCCTCATTGTCCAAATGTGCCATGAGAGTTGTTAGGTCGGACTCTCCCAATCTTCTTAGTTGAAATAGACGATCACCAAATGTGGTTGGCACAAATGCATAATCATGCGTCCTACAAAACAAAGAAGAAATATGTTAATATTCTTGAGTACAAACAACTTACTTGACATAGAAGGAGACTCTGATGACAAATTAACTTACTTGTTCAACCTGGACAATGAAAACAAAAGCTCACCCACATCCCTCCGCTCGAACACATAAAATTTACAGAGAACACAACAATGCATGGACAAATCCCCTTGAAACCCTGTAATAAAACACAAAATTAGGAAGGACAAAGAAGCATAAGAAACTATAACATCCAAATGAGAACTCACCTGTAGAAATGCAGTCCATCCAAGCATTGTGTCGATTATTACCATCAAGAATATGCACAATTTTTCGGCTCAAGTACGGACCCCACTCGGGGTCAAGTGCAAGAGTTTCCTCAAATTGTTGATTCACAGTCCTCCAATGCTCATCCCAAGATTCCTCCCTCTCTTGTGTCAATGGTGTCTCCTCCCCTTCCAAGTCCATAATTGATACTGTGAAAGCTCCCATGCTCTCAATGTACCCACCTAGTTTTTTGAAGCTTCGAGTAAGAGATTTATCTGTTGAGGGAGAAACCTTTCGGATTGCCTCCGTCTAGATCATCCTACAGAGAGGAACACGTGGAGGTGGAGACCTAAATTTGACTCCTATCCTATCTAAAAAGGCTTGTGGAGTAGATGTCTCTAGAATCTTCCCAAAAATATCAACCTTATTTTTTTCTGCTTGCTTCCTTCAGTTTGGGTTGTGACAACTGTTTCTTCTTGATCCTCTAGTGGATGTGTGTTCTCTTCCCCCTCTATCTCTCTCCCAGTATCCTCAGTATTCTCACCTTCATCCTCATTATCACCACCTTGAGTATTCTCACCCTCATTTTGATCACCTTTATTTTCCTCAATTGCCCCCACTACATTTTGTCCATCCTCCTCATTTCTTTCATCACTATGTAGATGCTGCCTATCCATATCCACCTCCAGGTTAGTGTCATCTATGATATGTACCGCATGCTCTGTAGTAGTAGGGTTTGAGGAGGCGGCTTGCTCCAAAGTGCTAGAAAAATCAGCTTGCCTCCTTGTGTGTCTCGATGAGCTCTCACCTGGGCCAACCTGCACACTCTTTTTCCGCTTAGCAAGAGGTAACTCATCCATTTTTGCACAACAAGAACCTTTCAAGCAAGATGCTCTAGTGAAATGACTCGAACTCATTTGAAAACCAGATAGCCATGCAAAAATACAAGAACAAATCTTCAAATAGTATTGTACTCGTATTGTATAATTAATTGATTATTTTAACAGCAAATTCAGTAATACGACACAAACTTAAAGAAAAGGTGGCACATTCACTAAAGAGATTAAATTCAGTACTGCAACACAATCATCAAACAAAGGTGGCACATTCACTATCCATGTAAGATTCCTCCCCCACCCCCTTTTTGATGTCTAGTATCTTTCCCTGTAATCAATCCCTCTTCAGAAATATAAAGACCTTGTTTCTATCTGTTTTAGCCTAGAGAGAGAAAAATATTCTAGAGAGAGAATATTCAGATTTTGAATATTTTTGGATAGAAAAATATCTCTTATAATTCAGATGAGTTCCCCTGAAACAGAAATTCAAAAAAAAAACTTTCCAATGTGCAATTGGAATTAATTGGAAATGGGTATAAAGAACCTTAGCCTAAGGGTCTAGATTTTCAGAAATTTTTAGATTATGGTCCAATTAAGGTTCCTATGGGCCAATAGCATCAATCCATGTGTAGGGAGGAGATAAATCCAATTTGTAAAAGAAGATACCCAAAAATGAGTAAATGCTCACATAAGATGAAGAGTTGAAAATGTACAAGGTTTATTAGTAAAAAACTATGAGCAATATTAAAAATATGAGATATTTTGGGTATCCAAAAATGAGTAAATGCTCACATAAGATGAAGAGTTGAAAATGTACAAGGTTTATTAGTAAAAAACTATGAGCAATATTAAAATGATTCCATTATGACACATATGTAAGGACGGGGAGTTCTTTAAAGGAGGTGCATATTTCACATAAGATGAAGAGTTGAAAATGTACAAGGTTTATTAGTAAAAAAAAAACTATGAGCAATATTAAAATGATTCCATTATGACACATATGTAAGGAAGGGGAGTTCTTTAAAGGAGGTGCGTATTTCACATAAGATGAAGAGTTGAAAATGTACAAGGTTTATTAGTAAAAAAAACTATGAGCAATATTAAAATGATTCCATTATGACACATATGTTAGGAAGGGGAGTTCTTTAAAGGAGGTGCATAATTCACATGCTTGAATGAGTATTAAACTCATAAAAATTGAGATATTTCATCTCTCCTCTCTCCTAATTCAAGTCTAGTTCCAAAAAGTTAGCTTAACTGACCTAAAAATGGTCAAAAATTGACCAAACTGATTTGGAAAATTCTAGAATCAGTTTGTTTGGTTAGGAGCTCAATTTTTCCTATAAATAGAAGCCTCCCCCTTGTTGAAAAATATATAGTGTTTATGCATCGTTACTCTACTCCACCTAAGCCAAGAACTGTGAATTCATTTAATAATTCACTAGTTTTTGGAGCTTCCCTCTTTCTTCAATCCCCATTAGTGGCTCCATCAACATACTTAACCAATTGATTGGTTGGGGGCCTCTACCGTGAACAAAGAATCAAGCAATTTGTAAGGTAATTAGTGAATATTGATCTTTTCTATAATTTCTCAATGTTTCTCTCTTCTCAACCCCTCTCAAGCTTGAGAAGCTTAATTGGTATGGTTTTTTTAATGCTATTGAAGTTAATTGGTGAATAGTAGTGAAGAGTTACATAATTTAATAAATGCTATTGAAGTTAATTTCCATTTATGTTTAAATTCTAATGGTTTTTATGTAATTTCTCTCTCTCACTCAAGAAATGGTCATACTCATGACCCATTCTCAATCCAAATCAAGCATTTCATAAAGCTTTTCCTTAACCCAAGATTAAGCTATGCTTGAGGCCAAATTAATGGATTTTTTCTATGCTTTTAGTTTAAGTATATTGATGATTCAATCCATTATGGATTAATGATCCAATTAGAGATCATTTTAATTATTTCCTTAATGATAAGCTTTATCCCTTAGAAAAATTGAGATTTATAGTCATAGCAGCAGAGCTATGGCAAAATTTCATAAAAATTATGCATAAAATAATTTCATCCAAAGCATAAAAAGAGGACTTCCTACCATATTCTAGGAATTATCATCCTAGATTAATTGTTTTATATTATGCATTATTGATTTTCAAGCATAGAGCTATGCATAAAATATTATTATTTTAACATAAAAGTGTTACTTTTATCATATTTGGATTTCATGCATAGAGGTATGCATAAAAGATTATTATTTTAACATAAAAGTGTTACTTTTATCAAATTTTAATTTTCATGCATAGAAGTATGCATAAAGGATAATTTTTTTATATTAAAAGTGTTACTTTTATCATTTTTAATTTTCATGCATAGAAGTATGCATAAAGAAAAAAATTTTATATCAAAAGTGTTACTTTTATCATTTTTAATTTTCATGCATAGAAGTATGCATAAAGGAAATTTTTTTATATCAAAAGTGTTACTTTTATCATTTTTAATTTTCATGCATAGAAGTATGCATAAAGGAAAATTTTTATATCAAAAGTGTTACTTTTATCATTTTTAATTTTCATGCATAGAAGTATGCATAAAGGAAAATTTTTTATATCAAAAGTGTTACTTTTATCATATTGGATTTCATGCATAGAGGTATGCATAAAAGTTGATTATTTTATTATAAAAGTGTGACTTTTATCATAATTGAATTTCATGCATAGAGGTATGCATAAAATTTGATTATTTTATTGTAAGAGTGTTACTTTTATCATATTGGATTTCATGCATATAGGTATGCATAAAAGATATTCTTTTTATACTAAAAGTGTGATTTTCCTCATAAATGGATTTTATGCATAACTTAGATGCATAAGAGAAATTCTTTTATTCTAAAAGTGTAATTTCCTACCAAATTGAATTTATGCATAAAAGATTGATTTTAATTTCGAAAGTGTTAGTCTCCTTAAATGGAATTTATGCATAAATAAATGTGTAGAGAAATCTTATATCAAATATAAGAATTCTCTTTAAGAAAAAAAAGATATGAAATGTGATAAGATGTGATAAGAGGTGTATGAGATGTGATAAGATTTGATAAGATGCGTATGGAAAGTGATAGGATGTGATAAGAGGTGTATGAGATGTGAAAAGATGTGATAAGATGTGTATGAGATGTGATAAGATTTGATAAGATGCATATGGAAAGTGATAGGATATGATAAGAGGTGTATGAGATGTAAAAAGATGTGATAAGATGTGTATGAGATGTGATAGAATGTGTTAAGATGAGTTAGGATGTGTTAAGATGCATATGGGATGTGTTGGGACGAGAATGGATGTAATATGGTTGTATGAATGTGATGTGGATGTATACATGTAGATGTATATGTATGAATGTGAATGTGAATGTGGATGTAGATGTGGCTGTATAGATGTGAATGTGGAATGTGGATGTGGATGTATGTATGTATGTGGATGTAGATGTGGATGTATAGATGTGAATGGGAAGGTGGATGTGGATGTATGTGAATGTGGATGTAGATGTGGATGTATAGATGTGAATGTGGATGTAGATGTGGCTGTATAGATGTGAATGTGGAATGTGGATGTGGATGTATGTATGTATGTGGATGTAGATGTGGATGTATAGATGTGAATGGGAATGTGGATGTGGATGTATGTATGTATGTGGATGTGGATGTATGAATGAGGACGTGATAGTAGATGTATGCATGTGGATGTGGATGTATGGATATGTATGTATGAATGTGGATGTATAAATAAGGATGTGAAAATGGAGGTAAGCATGTAGATGTGGATGTATGGATGTGAATGTGGATGTGGATGTGTATGTATGAATGTGGATATGGGATGTGGATGTATAAATGAGGATGTGAAAATGGAGGTAAGCATGTAGATGTGGATGTATGGATGTGAATGTGGATGTGGATGTGGATGTATGGATGTGAATGTGGATGTGGATGTGGATGTATGGATGTGGATGTATGGATGTGGATATGGATGTATGGATGTGAACGTGGATGTGGATGTGGATGTGGATGTGGATGTAAGGATGTGAATGTGGATGTGGATGTGGATGTATGGATGTGGATATGGATGTGAATATATGATATGTGATGTGAAGGAATCTGAAGTGAAGAGATGGAAAATGATGTGATTGGATGAGTACACATATAAATGGAATGTGGAATAAGTAATGTGGATTAATGAGGGAAATGTGGAAAAATGAGAGTTAATATAGAAATTGTATTTGTAAACTGTTTGTAAATGCTGTTTGTAAATGGCTGTTTTATGTCAAGAATGCTGGGAAAGCATTTTGACCGTCTTGTGATTAAGGTCGTGGAGACCTAACTGATAAAGTTGCAACTGCTGACGGAGAGTCAATGGAGGACGTCTCGCGTAGCAAGGTCGACCGAGGTCTTGACCAGCCTCGGTTCGATTAAAATGGTGAGCTTCCGGTACAGTGGATGAGGGACCAAGGAAGCGGCCTATGAGTGAAGCGCTAGGTCACCTGCGAAGGATCCTAGAGGGTGCTGACCATACGGTGCTCGGGCTCTGGGTCACCCAGGATACCCACGCGTGCGTCGAGGAAGATATTGGAACAAGGAGTAAGAGTTGTTTTGTGAAACCGGGCATGGATCTGGTTGATTGACCTTGCTGGTCTTCAATGGATGAGTCCATGGCTCTTTATATGGATCTGTTGGTTGATCTTGCTGATCTTCAACGAGAGTCCATCTTGAATTTTTATAAGTGATTATATTGCCGAGTATTATGGGCTAGGAACTATTGAAAAGGCCCCTGTGTGGACAGGTGGTGAGCGCTCTAGTTGCCAATGATGCCATAGATACTTTGATGAAGGAATGATAGGAAATTATGAATCAACCGGATAAATTGGAAGATTGTGATCAGTGGTACTATGGTTTCATTAAAGGATTGTTTTAAAGTTAGCCAATGCTAAGAAAAAGGCAATTTCATATTGGGTGTGTAAGTGGTGTGGCTAGTTTTATGTTTGCATGAACTTCCGGCTAGGGGGCCTTGGAACTCTTTTCCTTGGTACCCGGGACAAAACCTAACCAAATTCCAAATTGGATCCCATCACTACAGTGGTTGGGCGGTTGGCTAACCCATGGGATCGGATGGGGTTAGGCTGGACTGATGGATCCGTAAATCGAGATTTAATTTCTATTATTACGATAGATGAAATAAATCTCGGATAGAAATTGTTCTATGGATAGGAATCAACGGCTGTGCCTCTTGATGGGGAAAAAAGCGTTGATCCCAATGATCCAAGTGCAAGTTTCTTCCTTGATCTGACCAAGTATCTTTATAGATGCAGTCGGATCTGTTTGATCAGTAAGAGTTTTGACTACGTTAGAGTAAAAAGTTATCCTGGTGGAATCGCCCGTGTTTTCCGGTAAAGAAAGTTTTTCCGGGTTCGGTTTGGAACAACCGACGGATTAGTTTCTTATCCGGATATCCGTGGGTGAGACCCCGAATGTGGGACCCCTGTCCTGCGCGAGAAGTGCTACTTCCGCTGCTAGTATCCCGAATCTGTTGCTCGGTGGGAACAGGGATCTCACAGTTGGTATCAGAGCCTTTGGTTAATAAGGATCAACCGAGAAGCCAAATATATCAAAAATTTATCAAGAATCAAAAAGGTTGTAATTGTGTGATATAATTCATACAAATTGATATTCAATCTGAAAATTCATAAATTAGTAATTGGGTCTTCAAATGGAAGTACCGCAATTATATAGAATCCTGACTTGCTTGAGGCCTAGACATGATGGTATTTACCTTATAATTCCAAGGGCCTTGACTACCCGTATATATCGAGAGTATACTGCAGCTCTTTACTGACAGTATATACGAGTAAATCTAAGACTTGAAATTATAAGCGTTAATGCTATCCAGATGATGAATTCGAATGTGGTTGATATGATTTTTAATTCTGTTTGGGAATTGATAAAATTGATTTGGATTCTGATTGAAAAATGATGATTTCTGAAATTTAGTTAAAATGTAATAAGCTGTGTGAAACCACAATGAGGATGAATGGGACGAGTCCCAGTGATAATATTCGTAACTGGAATGATAATAATGATTTCAGCAAATCACTATGAGATTAGTGGATTGTGCTGTCAGATTGCTACTGTTAACACTTGACGGTAGATTAAGTTAAGGGATGACAAATTGAGAACTTGCTTAACTAAAATTCCTGTGGAGAAATGTTCAAAAGGAAAATTTTCAGTCTAATGGACCATTATCGTGTTAAAGATATGAATGATATGATCTGAATGAATTGTTATTTAATGATGAGTTCTATATAAGGGATAATTATCCCCGTATTCTGTTGGGTTGACCAGAATATAAGGAACCCCAGAATAAATTGGATCTTAAGAAAAAGAGTTGTCCTCTACCTTGCGAGATGAGGACATCCCGCACTTTTCAAGTGGGGTAGAATGTAAGATTCTCCCCCAGCCTTCGAGGTATACAGGAGTAAGAATCTCCCTTTCTGATCTTATAATTATTCTCTCTAAAATAAAAGAAAGATTCTGTTTAAAAAAGGAAGAACCTTTTCCCTGAATACTTCTCAAGAGTCCCACCTGTTTTAAGATTCAGAACAATGAGTTCAGAAGTGAGAATCGATGTTTTGGATATCAAGGTTTTGGTCTTCATTCGAGTACGGCCCAAAAGAAGTTCTTCATCTCTTGGGAAGTATAAGAAGTTATCTCCCAGATATTGTGGACCAAAGAAAGTAGGTGATTTAGCTTACGAACTTCTTTTATCTCCTCATCTCAAAGTTCTAAATGCCTTCTATAGAAAAATAGGCCAAACCCAAATCATGGAAAGATGGTAAAACTTCAGTGGCAAGTTACCGTTGGCTTCTAAGTTACGCTAGCTCCTTCCTTTATATAAGTCGTAACTTTTACTTGTCGTTCACAGTAATCTTACTCCCATCGATTTCCTTTCTTTCTTCATCTCCTTCATGGCTTGGCAACAAGAATTAGTTTTATCCATAATGATTCCTCACCTTCAAGACGCAAGTGAGTCTGTGAAGAAGGATTTTATAGAATCAGCGCTCACTTTTTCCTCACCTAGGAACTTCTGTAGCGCAGACCAAATGGCGGACCTATCAAGACATAACTAGGGTAACACCCTGGGGTCAGCAACACTTTCGTAACAATGTCCGCTTGGCCATGGTTATCGAAGCCTTGGGTTTGGGTCCTCGATACTACTGCGTCATGAGATCAAGACATCTTGGGTTTTCTGAGCGGGTCTTCTTACTGGCGTGTTTTCTTCCTCATGAGAAGATATGCCTTTACCCCGTTTTTGGCTTACCTCTTAGAGGTCCTTTTGTTAGGTCACCTCATACCACTGAGATAGGTGCAGAAATAACCAGCAGAATCATTCCCATAGACGAGTTACCCTATACTTGTGCAGCTTGTGAGGATTGCTTTTGTGATCATATGATGGACGGGCTTATGGAAGTGTAAAGAGTTCTTCTATCTTTACTGTATAAGTTCCGAGAATGAATAAAGTTTAAATCTTGTTCTTAATTTAAATCTTGCTCTCTTTAAGACGTTTCTTGGTGGTTAATCTTGATTAAAATTTTTCTCTAAGTCTCATATTCGTGCATCTTGCGAAATTATCCCAGTTTGCGAGATGAGGACATCTCGCATTTTTTAAGTGGGGTAGAATGTAAGATTCCTCCCCCACCCCCTTTTTGATGTCTAGTATCTTTCCCTGTAATCAATCCCTCTTCAGAAATATAAAGACCTTGTTTCTATCTGTTTTAGCCTAGAGAGAGAAAAATATTCTAGAGAGAGAATATTCAGATTTTGAATATTTTTGGATAGAAAAATATCTCTTATAATTCAGATGAGTTCCCCTGAAACAGAAATTCAAAAAAAAAACTTTCCAATGTGCAATTGGAATTAATTGGAAATGGGTATAAAGGACCTTAGCCTAAGGGTCTAGATTTTCAGAAATTTTTGGATTATGGTCCAATTAAGGTTCCTGTGGGCCAATAGCATCAATCCATGTGTAGGGAGGAGATAAATCCAATTTGTAAAAGAAGATACCCAAAAATGAGTAAATGCTCACATAAGATGAAGAGTTGAAAATGTACAAGGTTTATTAGTAAAAAACTATGAGCAATATTAAAAATATGAGATATTTTGGGTATCCAAAAATGAGTAAATGCTCACATAAGATGAAGAGTTGAAAATGTACAAGGTTTATTAGTAAAAAACTATGAGCAATATTAAAATGATTCCATTATGACACATATGTAAGGACGGGGAGTTCTTTAAAGGAGGTGCATATTTCACATAAGATGAAGAGTTGAAAATGTACAAGGTTTATTAGTAAAAAAAAAACTATGAGCAATATTAAAATGATTCCATTATGACACATATGTAAGGAAGGGGAGTTCTTTAAAGGAGGTGCGTATTTCACATAAGATGAAGAGTTGAAAATGTACAAGGTTTATTAGTAAAAAAACTATGAGCAATATTAAAATGATTCCATTATGACACATATGTAAGGAAGGGGAGTTCTTTAAAGGAGGTGCATATTTCACATGCTTGAATGAGTATTAAACTCATAAAAATTGAGATATTTCATCTCTCCTCTCTCCTAATTCAAGTCTAGTTCCAAAAAGTTAGCTTAACTGACCTAAAAATGGTCAAAAATTGACCAAACTGATTTGGAAAATTCTAGAATCAGTTTGTTTGGTTAGGAGCTCAATTTTTCCTATAAATAGAAGCCTCCCCCTTGTTGAAAAATATATAGTGTTTATGCATCGTTACTCTACTCCACCTAAGCCAAGAACTGTGAATTCATTTAATAATTCACTAGTTTTTGGAGCTTCCCTCTTTCTTCAATCCCCATTAGTGGCTCCATCAACATACTTAACCAATTGATTGGTTGGGGGCCTCTACCGTGAACAAAGAATCAAGCAATTTGTAAGGTAATTAGTGAATATTGATCTTTTCTATAATTTCTCAATGTTTCTCTCTTCTCAACCCCTCTCAAGCTTGAGAAGCTTAATTGGTATGGTTTTTTTAATGCTATTGAAGTTAATTGGTGAATAGTAGTGAAGAGTTACATAATTTAATAAATGCTATTGAAGTTAATTTCCATTTATGTTTAAATTCTAATGGTTTTTATGTAATTTCTCTCTCTCACTCAAGAAATGGTCATACTCATGACCCATTCTCAATCCAAATCAAGCATTTCATAAAGCTTTTCCTTAACCCAAGATTAAGCTATGCTTGAGGCCAAATTAATGGATTTTTTCTATGCTTTTAGTTTAAGTATATTGATGATTCAATCCATTATGGATTAATGATCCAATTAGAGATCATTTTAATTATTTCCTTAATGATAAGCTTTATCCCTTAGAAAAATTGAGATTTATAGTCATAGCAGTGGAGCTATGGCAAAATTTTTATAAAAATTATGCATAAAATAATTTCATCCAAAGCATAAAAAGAGGACTTCCTACCATATTCTAGGAATTATCATCCTAGATTAATTGTTTTATATTATGCATTATTGATTTTCAAGCATGGAGCTATGCATAAAATATTATTATTTTAACATAAAAGTGTTACTTTTATCATATTTGGATTTCATGCATAGAGGTATGCATAAAAGATTATTATTTTAACATAAAAGTGTTACTTTTATCAAATTTTAATTTTCATGCATAGAAGTATGCATAAAGGATAATTTTTTTATATTAAAAGTGTTACTTTTATCATTTTTAATTTTCATGCATAGAAGTATGCATAAAGGAAAAATTTTTATATCAAAAGTGTTACTTTTATCATTTTTAATTTTCATGCATAGAAGTATGCATAAAGGAAATTTTTTTATATCAAAAGTGTTACTTTTATCATTTTTAATTTTCATGCATAGAAGTATGCATAAAGGAAAATTTTTATATCAAAAGTGTTACTTTTATCATTTTTAATTTTCATGCATAGAAGTATGCATAAAGGAAAATTTTTTATATCAAAAGTGTTACTTTTATCATATTGGATTTCATGCATAGAGGTATGCATAAAAGTTGATTATTTTATTATAAAAGTGTGACTTTTATCATAATTGAATTTCATGCATAGAGGTATGCATAAAATTTGATTATTTTATTGTAAGAGTGTTACTTTTATCATATTGGATTTCATGCATATAGGTATGCATAAAAGATATTCTTTTTATACTAAAAGTGTGATTTTCCTCATAAATGGATTTTATGCATAACTTAGATGCATAAGAGAAATTCTTTTATTCTAAAAGTGTAATTTCCTACCAAATTGAATTTATGCATAAGAAGATGCATAAAAGATTGATTTTAATTTCGAAAGTGTTAGTCTCCTTAAATGGAATTTATGCATAAATAAATGTGTAGAGAAATCTTATATCAAATATAAGAATTCTCTTTAAGAAAAAAAAGATATGAAATGTGATAAGATGTGATAAGAGGTGTATGAGATGTGATAAGATTTGATAAGATGCGTATGGAAAGTGATAGGATGTGATAAGAGGTGTATGAGATGTGAAAAGATGTGATAAGATGTGTATGAGATGTGATAAGATTTGATAAGATGCATATGGAAAGTGATAGGATATGATAAGAGGTGTATGAGATGTAAAAAGATATGATAAGATGTGTATGAGATGTGATAGAATGTGTTAAGATGAGTTAGGATGTGTTAAGATGCATATGGGATGTGTTGGGACGAGAATGGATGTAATATGGTTGTATGAATGTGATGTGGATGTATACATGTAGATGTATATGTATGAATGTGAATGTGAATGTGGATGTAGATGTGGCTGTATAGATGTGAATGTGGAATGTGGATGTGGATGTATGTATGTATGTGGATGTAGATGTGGATGTATAGATGTGAATGGGAAGGTGGATGTGGATGTATGTGAATGTGGATGTAGATGTGGATGTATAGATGTGAATGTGGATGTAGATGTGGCTGTATAGATGTGAATGTGGAATGTGGATGTGGATGTATGTATGTATGTGGATGTAGATGTGGATGTATAGATGTGAATGGGAATGTGGATGTGGATGTATGTATGTATGTGGATGTGGATGTATGAATGAGGACGTGATAGTAGATGTATGCATGTGGATGTGGATGTATGGATATGTATGTATGAATGTGGATGTATAAATAAGGATGTGAAAATGGAGGTAAGCATGTAGATGTGGATGTATGGATGTGAATGTGGATGTGGATGTGTATGTATGAATGTGGATATGGGATGTGGATGTATAAATGAGGATGTGAAAATAGAGGTAAGCATGTAGATGTGGATGTATGGATGTGAATGTGGATGTGGATGTGGATGTATGGATGTGAATGTGGATGTGGATGTGGATGTATGGATGTGGATATGGATGTATGGATGTGAACGTGGATGTGGATGTGGATGTGGATGTAAGGATGTGAATGTGGATGTGGATGTGGATGTATGGATGTGGATATGGATGTGAATATATGATATGTGATGTGAAGGAATCTGAAGTGAAGAGATGGAAAATGATGTGATTGGATGAGTACACATATAAATGGAATGTGGAATAAGTAATGTGGATTAATGAGGGAAATGTGGAAAAATGAGAGTTAATATAGAAATTGTATTTGTAAACTGTTTGTAAATGCTGTTTGTAAATGGCTGTTTTATGTCAAGAATGCTGGGAAAGCATTTTGACCGTCTTGTGATTAAGGTCGTGGAGACCTAACTGATAAAGTTGCAACTGCTGACGGAGAGTCAATGGAGGACGTCTCGCGTAGCAAGGTCGACCGAGGTCTTGACCAGCCTCGGTTCGATTAAAATGGTGAGCTTCCGGTACAGTGGATGAGGGACCAAGGAAGCGGCCTATGAGTGAAGCGCTAGGTCACCTGCGAAGGATCCTAGAGGGTGCTGACCATACGGTGCTCGGGCTCTGGGTCACCCAGGATACCCACGCGTGCGTCGAGGAAGATATTGGAACAAGGAGTAAGAGTTGTTTTGTGAAACCGGGCATGGATCTGGTTGATTGACCTTGCTGGTCTTCAATGGATGAGTCCATGGCTCTTTATATGGATCTGTTGGTTGATCTTGCTGATCTTCAACGAGAGTCCATCTTGAATTTTTATAAGTGATTATATTGCCGAGTATTATGGGCTAGGAGCTATTGAAAAGGCCCCTGTGTGGACAGGTGGTGAGCGCTCTAGTTGCCAATGATGCCATAGATACTTTGATGAAGGAATGATGGGAAATTATGAATCAACCGGATAAATTGGAAGATTGTGATCAGTGGTACTATGGTTTCATTAAAGGATTGTTTTAAAGTTAGCCAATGCTAAGAAAAAGGCAATTTCATATTGGGTGTGTAAGTGGTGTGGCTAGTTTTATGTTTGCATGAACTTCCAGCTAGGGGGCCTTGGAACTCTTTTCCTTGGTACCCGGGACAAAACCTAACCAAATTCCAAATTGGATCCCATCACTACAGTGGTTGGGCGGTTGGCTAACCCATGGGATCGGATGGGGTTAGGCTGGACTGATGGATCCGTAAATCGAGATTTAATTTCTATTATTACGATAGATGAAATAAATCTCGGATAGAAATTGTTCTATGGATAGGAATCAACGGCTGTGCCTCTCGATGGGGAAAAAAGCGTTGATCCCAATGATCCAAGTGCAAGTTTCTTCCTTGATCTGACCAAGTATCTTTATAGATGCAGTCGGATCTGTTTGATCAGTAAGAGTTTTGACTACGTTAGAGTAAAAAGTTATCCTGGTGGAATCGCCCGTGTTTTCCGGTAAAGAAAGTTTTTCCGGGTTCGGTTTGGAACAACCGACGGATTAGTTTCTTATCCGGATATCCGTGGGTGAGACCCCGAATGTGGGACCCCTGTCCCGCGCGAGAAGTGCTACTTCCGCTGCTAGTATCCCGAATCTGTTGCTCGGTGGGAACAGGGATCTCACAGTTGGTATCAGAGCCTTTGGTTAATAAGGATCAACCGAGAAGCCAAATTTATCAAGAATCAAAAAGGTTGTAATTGTGTGATATAATTCATACAAATTGATATTCAATCTGAAAATTCATAAATTAGTAATTGGGTCTTCAAATGGAAGTACCGCAATTATATAGAATCCTGACTTGCTTGAGGCCTAGACATGATGGTATTTATTTACCTTATAATTCCAAGGGCCTTGACTACCCGTATATACCGAGAGTATACTGCAGCTCTTTACTGACAGTATATACGAGTAAATCTAAGACTTGAAATTATAAGCGTTAATGCTATCCAGATGATGAATTCGAATGTGGTTGATATGATTTTTAATTCTGTTTGGGAATTGATAAAATTGATTTGGATTCTGATTGAAAAATGATGATTTCTGAAATTTAGTTAAAATGTAATAAGCTGAGCGAAACCACAATGAGGATGAATGGGACGAGTCCCAGTGATAATATTCATAACTGGAATGATAATAATGATTTCAGCAAATCACTATGAGATTAGTGGATTGTGCTGTCAGATTGCTACTGTTAACACTTGACGGTAGATTAAGTTAAGGGATGACAAATTGAGAACTTGCTTAACTAAAATTCCTGTGGAGAAATGTTCAGAAGGAAAATTTTCAGTCTAATGGACCATTATCGTGTTAAAGATATGAATGATATGATCTGAATGAATTGTTATTTAATGATGAGTTCTATATAAGGGATAATTATCCCCGTATTCTGTTGGGTTGACCAGAATATAAGGAACCCCAGAATAAATTGGATCTTAAGAAAAAGAGTTGTCCTCTACCTTGCGAGATGAGGACATCCCGCACTTTTCAAGTGGGGTAGAATGTAAGATTCTCCCCCAGCCTTCGAGGTATACAGGAGTAAGAATCTCCCTTTCTGATCTTATAATTATTCTCTCTAAAATAAAAGAAAGATTCTGTTTAAAAAAGGAAGAACCTTTTTCCTGAATACTTCTCAAGAGTCCCACCTGTTTTAAGATTCAGAACAATGAGTTCAGAAGTGAGAATCGATGTTTTGGATATCAAGGTTTTGGTCTTCATTCGAGTACGGCCCAAAAGAAGTTCTTTATCTCTTGGGAAGTATAAGAAGTTATCTCCCAGATATTGTGGACCAAAGAAAGTAGGTGATTTAGCTTACGAACTTCTTTTATCTCCTCATCTCAAAGTTCTAAATGCCTTCTATAGAAAAATAGGCCAAACCCAAATCATGGAAAGACGGTAAAACTTCAGTGGCAAGTTACCGTTGGCTTCTAAGTTACGCTAGCTCCTTCCTTTATATAAGTCGTAACTTTTACTTGTCGTTCACAGTAATCTTACTCCCATCGATCTCCTTTCTTTCTTAATCTCCTTCATGGCTTGGCAACAAGAATTAGTTTTATCCATAATGATTCCTCACCTTCAAGACGCAAGTGAGTCTGTGAAGAAGGATTTTATAGAATCAGCGCTCACTTTTTCCTCACCTAGGAACTTCTGTAGCGCAGACCAAATGGCGGACCTATCAAGACATAACTAGGGTAACACCCTGGGGTCAGCAACACTTTCGTAACAATGTCCGCTTGGCCATGGTTATCGAAGCCTTGGGTTTGGGTCCTCGATACTACTGCGTCATGAGATCAAGACATCTTGGGTTTTCTGAGCGGGTCTTCTTACTGGCGTGTTTTCTTCCTCATGAGAAGATATGCCTTTACCCCGTTTTTGGCTTACCTCTCAGAGGTCCTTTTGTTAGGTCACCTCATACCACTGAGATAGGTGCGGAAATAACCAGCAGAATCATTCCCATAGACGAGTTACCCTATACTTGTGCAGCTTGTGAGGATTGCTTTTGTGATCATATGATGGACGGGCTTATGGAAGTGTAAAGAGTTCTTCTATCTTTACTGTATAAGTTCCGAGAATGAATAAAGTTTAAATCTTGTTCTTAATTTAAATCTTGCTCTCTTTAAGACGTTTCTTGGTGGTTAATCTTGATTAAAATTTTTCTCTAAGTCTCATAATCGTGCATCTTGCGAAATTATCCCAGTTTGCGAGATGAGGACATCTCGCATTTTTTAAGTGGGGTAGAATGTAAGATTCCTCCCCCACCCCCTTTTTGATGTCTAGTATCTTTCCCTATAATCAATCCCTCTTCAGAAATATAAAGACCTTGTTTCTATCTGTTTTAGCCTAGAGAGAGAAAAATATTCTAGAGAGAGAATATTCAGATTTTGAATATTTTTGGATAGAAAAATATCTCTTATAATTCAGATGAGTTCCCCTGAAACAGAAATTCAAAAAAAAAACTTTCCAATGTGCAATTGGAATTAATTGGAAATGGGTATAAAGGACCTTAGCCTAAGGGTCTAGATTTTCAGAAATTTTTGGATTATGGTCCAATTAAGGTTCCTATGGGCCAATAGCATCAATCCATGTGTAGGGAGGAGATAAATCCAATTTGTAAAAGAAGATACCCAAAAATGAGTAAATGCTCACATAAGATGAAGAGTTGAAAATGTACAAGGTTTATTAGTAAAAAACTATGAGCAATATTAAAAATATGAGATATTTTGGGTATCCAAAAATGAGTAAATGCTCACATAAGATGAAGAGTTGAAAATGTACAAGGTTTATTAGTAAAAAACTATGAGCAATATTAAAATGATTCCATTATGACACATATGTAAGGACGGGGAGTTCTTTAAAGGAGGTGCATATTTCACATAAGATGAAGAGTTGAAAATGTACAAGGTTTATTAGTAAAAAAAAAACTATGAGCAATATTAAAATGATTCCATTATGACACATATGTAAGGAAGGGGAGTTCTTTAAAGGAGGTGCGTATTTCACATAAGATGAAGAGTTGAAAATGTACAAGGTTTATTAGTAAAAAAACTATGAGCAATATTAAAATGATTCCATTATGACACATATGTAAGGAAGGGGAGTTCTTTAAAGGAGGTGCATATTTCACATGCTTGAATGAGTATTAAACTCATAAAAATTGAGATATTTCATCTCTCCTCTCTCCTAATTCAAGTCTAGTTCCAAAAAGTTAGCTTAACTGACCTAAAAATGGTCAAAAATTGACCAAACTGATTTGGAAAATTCTAGAATCAGTTTGTTTGGTTAGGAGCTCAATTTTTCCTATAAATAGAAGCCTCCCCCTTGTTGAAAAATATATAGTGTTTATGCATCGTTACTCTACTCCACCTAAGCCAAGAACTGTGAATTCATTTAATAATTCACTAGTTTTTGGAGCTTCCCTCTTTCTTCAATCCCCATTAGTGGATCCATCAACATACTTAACCAATTGATTGGTTGGGGGCCTCTACTGTGAACAAAGAATCAAGCAATTTGTAAGGTAATTAGTGAATATTGATCTTTTCTATAATTTCTCAATGTTTCTCTCTTCTCAACCCCTCTCAAGCTTGAGAAGCTTAATTGGTATGGTTTTTTTAATGCTATTGAAGTTAATTGGTGAATAGTAGTGAAGAGTTACATAATTTAATAAATGCTATTGAAGTTAATTTCCATTTATGTTTAAATTCTAATGGTTTTTATGTAATTTCTCTCTCTCACTCAAGAAATGGTCATACTCATGACCCATTCTCAATCCAAATCAAGCATTTCATAAAGCTTTTCCTTAACCCAAGATTAAGCTATGCTTGAGGCCAAATTAATGGATTTTTTCTATGCTTTTAGTTTAAGTATATTTATGATTCAATCCATTATGGATTAATGATCCAATTAGAGATCATTTTAATTATTTCCTTAATGATAAGCTTTATCCCTTAGAAAAATTGAGATTTATAGTCATAGCAGCGGAGCTATGGCAAAATTTTTATAAAAATTATGCATAAAATAATTTCATCCAAAGCATAAAAAGAGGACTTCCTACCATATTCTAGGAATTATCATCCTAGATTAATTGTTTTATATTATGCATTATTGATTTTCAAGCATAGAGCTATGCACAAAATATTATTATTTTAACATAAAAGTGTTACTTTTATCATATTTGGATTTCATGCATAGAGGTATGCATAAAAGATTATTATTTTAACATAAAAGTGTTACTTTTATCAAATTTTAATTTTCATGCATAGAAGTATGCATAAAGGATAATTTTTTTATATTAAAAGTGTTACTTTTATCATTTTTAATTTTCATGCATAGAAGTATGCATAAAGGAAAAATTTTTATATCAAAAGTGTTACTTTTATCATTTTTAATTTTCATGCATAGAAGTATGCATAAAGGAAATTTTTTTATATCAAAAGTGTTACTTTTATCATTTTTAATTTTCATGCATAGAAGTATGCATGAAGAAAAATTTTTATATCAAAAGTGTTACTTTTATCATTTTTAATTTTCATGCATAGAAGTATGCATAAAGGAAAATTTTGTATATCAAAAGTGTTACTTTTATCATATTGGATTTCATGCATAGAGGTATGCATAAAAGTTGATTATTTTATTATAAAAGTGTGACTTTTATCATAATTGAATTTCATGCATAGAGGTATGCATAAAATTTGATTATTTTATTGTAAGAGTGTTACTTTTATCATATTGGATTTCATGCATATAGGTATGCATAAAAGATATTCTTTTTATACTAAAAGTGTGATTTTTCTCATAAATGGATTTTATGCATAACTTAGATGCATAAGAGAAATTCTTTTATTCTAAAAGTGTAATTTCCTACCAAATTGAATTTATGCATAAGAAGATGCATAAAAGATTGATTTTAATTTCGAAAGTGTTAGTCTCCTTAAATGGAATTTATGCATAAATAAATGTGTAGAGAAATCTTATATCAAATATAAGAATTCTCTTTAAGAAAAAAAAGATATGAAATGTGATAAGATGTGATAAGAGGTGTATGAGATGTGATAAGATTTGATAAGATGCGTATGGAAAGTGATAGGATGTGATAAGAGGTGTATGAGATGTGAAAAGATGTGATAAGATGTGTATGAGATGTGATAAGATTTGATAAGATGCGTATGGAAAGTGATAGGATATGATAAGAGGTGTATGAGATGTAAAAAGATATGATAAGATGTGTATGAGATGTGTTAGAATGTGTTAAGATGAGTTAGGATGTGTTAAGATGCATATGGGATGTGTTAGGACGAGAATGGATGTAATATGGTTGTATGAATGTGATGTGGATGTATACATGTAGATGTATATGTATGAATGTGAATGTGAATGTGGATGTAGATGTGGCTGTATAGATGTGAATGTGGAATGTGGATGTGGATGTATGTATGTATGTGGATGTAGATGTGGATGTATAGATGTGAATGGGAAGGTGGATGTGGATGTATGTGAATGTGGATGTAGATGTGGATGTATAGATGTGAATGTGGATGTAGATGTGGCTGTATAGATGTGAATGTGGAATGTGGATGTGGATGTATGTATGTATGTGGATGTAGATGTGGATGTATAGATGTGAATGGGAATGTGGATATGGATGTATGTATGTATGTGGATGTGGATGTATGAATGAGGACGTGATAGTAGATGTATGCATGTGGATGTGGATGTATGGATATGTATGTATGAATGTGGATGTATAAATAAGGATGTGAAAATGGAGGTAAGCATGTAGATGTGGATGTATGGATGTGAATGTGGATGTGGATGTGTATGTATGAATGTGGATATGGGATGTGGATGTATAAATGAGGATGTGAAAATGGAGGTAAGCATGTAGATGTGGATGTATGGATGTGAATGTGGATGTGGATGTGGATGTATGGATGTGAATGTGGATGTGGATGTGGATGTGGATGTATGGATGTGGATATGGATGTATGGATGTGAACGTGGATGTGGATGTGGATGTGGATGTAAGGATGTGAATGTGGATGTGGATGTGGATGTATGGATGTGGATATGGATGTGAATATATGATATGTGATGTGAAGGAATCTGAAGTGAAGAGATGGAAAATGATGTGATTGGATGAGTACACATATAAATGGAATGTGGAATAAGTAATGTGGATTAATGAGGGAAATGTGAAAAAATGAGAGTTAATATAGAAATTGTATTTGTAAACTGTTTGTAAATGCTGTTTGTAAATGGCTGTTTTATGTCAAGAATGCTGGGAAAGCATTTTGACCGTCTTGTGATTAAGGTCGTGGAGACCTAACTGATAAAGTTGCAACTGCTGACGGAGAGTCAATGGAGGACGTCTCGCGTAGCAAGGTCGACCGAGGTCTTGACCAGCCTCGGTTCGATTAAAATGGTGAGCTTCCGGTACAGTGGATGAGGGACCAAGGAAGCGGCCTATGAGTGAAGCGCTAGGTCACCTGCGAAGGATCCTAGAGGGTGCTGACCATACGGTGCTCGGGCTCTGGGTCACCCAGGATACCCACGCGTGCGTCGAGGAAGATATTGGAACAAGGAGTAAGAGTTGTTTTGTGAAACCGGGCATGGATCTGGTTGATTGACCTTGCTGGTCTTCAATGGATGAGTCCATGGCTCTCTATATGGATCTGTTGGTTGATCTTGCTGATCTTCAACGAGAGTCCATCTTGAATTTTTATAAGTGATTATATTGCCGAGTATTATGGGCTAGGAACTATTGAAAAGGCCCCTGTGTGGACAGGTGGTGAGCGCTCTAGTTGCCAATGATGCCATAGATACTTTGATGAAGGAATGATGGGAAATTATGAATCAACCGGATAAATTGGAAGATTGTGATCAGTGGTACTATGGTTTCATTAAAGGATTGTTTTAAAGTTAGCCAATGCTAAGAAAAAGGCAATTTCATATTGGGTGTGTAAGTAGTGTGGCTAGTTTTATGTTTGCATGAACTTCCGGCTAGGGGGCCTTGGAACTCTTTTCCTTGGTACCCGGGACAAAACCTAACCAAATTCCAAATTGGATCCCATCACTACAGTGGTTGGGCGGTTGGCTAACCCATGGGATCGGATGGGGCTAGGCTGGACTGATGGATCCGTAAATCGAGATTTAATTTCTATTATTACGATAGATGAAATAAATCTCGGATAGAAATTGTTCTATGGATAGGAATCAACGGCTGTGCCTCTTGATGGGGAAAAAAGCGTTGATCCCAATGATCCAAGTGCAAGTTTCTTCCTTGATCTGACCAAGTATCTTTATAGATGCAGTCGGATCTGTTTGATCAGTAAGAGTTTTGACTACGTTAGAGTAAAAAGTTATCCTGGTGGAATCGCCCGTGTTTTTCGGTAAAGAAAGTTTTTCCGGGTTCGGTTTGGAACAACCGACGGATTAGTTTCTTATCCGGATATCCGTGGGTGAGACCCCGAATGTGGGACCCCTGTCCCGCGCGAGAAGTGCTACTTCCGCTGCTAGTATCCCGAATCTGTTGCTCGGTGGGAACAGGGATCTCACAATCCAACAAAACGGCCAACTCATTATAACGAACAGAATATCTTTGAGATTATCATATGGAGTGCTTTGGCCCAAATTCCAAGGCATTCAAAGCCGTATTGAATATTTTAAAAAAATCTCCATTGGAAAATATTTACGGAGCCCTTTTCAGGTGTTCAATTCAAGGCATTCAAATTTATTGGAAAATATATAAAGATTCGGTACCCCAAATCTGAAGGCATTCAATATTGAGTACTAATAAACTTTAGAAGTGATATTTCGCAATCCAACACTTTTTTAAGGACAAACTTTTTTCTTTTTGTGCTATTGTTCTTTAGATGCACATGTTTGCTGGTCTCCTCTCTCGACTGTGTGAGCCGTTTCTCAACCAAGAAGACATCAAATGTGAGTTTTTTGAGCTTCTTGTATACACAAAGTCTGCATAATATAGACAGTAGTAAGAGAGACAGTCTATGCAATGTGTTTGAGACAGCACCATATAGATAGCATGTTCTTACACTACTCTCTCCAAATTTCTACCGCCGGGGGGATCCAAGGGGGGCCGGCGGTAGCCATTTAGGCCCCCCTTGGCGGGGGAGTTCGGGGGCAGCGCCCCCGAAGCTTGAAACGAACTCAAAATCGTGATGATTTTGTCACTGCTCGGCAGCAAAACATCCTATTATTTTGTGCGCTGAGCGCACAAATTAATTCAAGAAAAATAGCAAGAGGTAACGCCGCACATCTCATACTGTGTGTGGAGTGTGGCAGCAGCAAAACATCCTATTATTTTGTGCGCTGAGCGCACAAATTCATTCAAGAAAAATAGCAAGAAGTAACGCCGCACATCTCATACTACTGTGTGTGGAGTGTGGCGGCAGCAAACATCCTATTATTTTGTGCGCTGAGCGCACAAATTCATTCAGGCAAAATAGCACAAATTCATGGATGATGATACCTTTCTGTGTCTCTTTGTTGGGGAGAAAGATTGGAGTGGGGAGAGGGCCCTGCGCATGAGATCAGCGTTTCTTTGCTGGGGAGACGTATGATGCTTCATGATCGCTTCTCTGCGTGTGTGTTCGAGGGAAGATGCTTCTGTGTGGAGGACGACTAAAAGCGTTAAGTAATTGCTTCATAAGAAGTAGCCGACTACTAAAAACCCTAAGTTAGGCACTGGACAAATTTTTTTATCCTAACACTAATGAATTTCAACACTAAAATTTAAGGGTTTGGTCAATATTTTTCCGATTTATTTAAATCTATAGCACAGTTATGCTATGGCATCCAACTGGTAGAGTTTTTGAAATCTAACAGGAGATTATGAAAAAGCGCAAGAACTAACACAAAGCAAATATGTGTGTGTGTGTGTGTGTGCGTGTGTGTGTGTATACATACACACACGTGTACACACAAACATATATACATATATACATGTACTCTTTTTGATACCCTTCATTATGACTATTTTTGTAATAAATATTTTTATTTGCTTCTACCCATAGTCTTAAAATGAGCCTGGTAAAATTGTATTATGGCTAGTATATGCTATTGATTAGAGCAAGAACATCTAGTATTAAAATATTTTTGGCTAATATTCAATGTAAATTCCTTAATTGTTGTTGTGATTGCATTATGCAGGGAGGCTCGTGTTTTCCTCCATTCTACAATGGGTGCATGCATCCGAGTCCCCTTCTTGAATGGCAAATGTCTTGTGTCAATCAACATGATCCGAGGGAAGCTTGGAACTATTGGTGGGATAAATGTGGAGGCCTTACTTGAAATTGGAGGAGAGTATGAGCCCATCTGTCCTTTACACTTGTATGCAGGGATTGGAGACGATGCATATTTTATCTTGGAGCATTCATTGTCCTCTGTATATATTGCCAAATCAGAGAATTATTTTGAGACCCCAAAACAAGGCCCCTCAACTATATTTCCTCCCGGTTCTCGAAAGAGTACTCCAATGTAAGTGGCATTAACTTTGACTTTGACATTTTTTGTTTTGCATTGCGCATTGAATTAGAGAGCATTGTGCTTTACAGTGACTTGGACACTGAAGAGATAGAAGAAATCAATGTCCAAGCACATGGGTCATTGCAAGAGGAGATAGAGGTCCCTCCTGTGGAAAAGTGCTTTCAACATTTGGAAGAGGAAGATGTTCAGTTTGATACTGCGGTCTCTTGCTTTCAAATAATCCGCATGTTACCTCCTACTGATGTCTTGTACACTTTAATCCATGATTGTGATTACAAAGGCAAGGTAAAAGAGCTTCCCAAGGTGTACCCAGAGTTCAGTACATATGAGCTTGAAGGTGGGAAAGGTATGGAAGGGATGGAGCAAAAATACGAGGGCAACATTTGGACAAAGCCACAAACGCAAACTAGGGCCAATAAAACTTTTGTTCTTAGGAAGAGCTTCTGCGGGGGAACCTTCCAGTGCATGAATGAGCACTGCTCCTTTAGGACACGTATGAATCAACCAAACAAACTCCATTGGAATGGGCAGCTGATAAAATCTCCAAAATATGGGAATTTAGCAATTGGGAGTTTCGGGAACCTTGAGTGTTTTTTCTGCAAGCATGTGCCAATGTGTCTTTAAGAATGTCCTGCCTGTGTCTATTATTTTATGCCAAAAGAATCAATGCATAGCAGACTATTTATTCATTATGGCAAACATACACACATGGTTTCCAAGGGAATGTGCCGAGCATCGATACGAAATATCAAGGCCTTTGTAGCACGTGCAGTGGGCATCGACCACAACGCTGGGCCCAGAAAGGTACAAATGATTGTGGCAAGGGAGGTGGTTCTAAGAGCATTCACTGATGATGACAAGGCACAGGGAGAATTCATGACAGAGAGGGAGCTACAAGAGATGTCGCAAGAGTTGCAAAGTTTGATAAATGTCAAAAAGTACGTAGGAAGTGCAATTTAGCAAAGAATAGTATGCAATTATCATCTTTAATACACTAAGTATGCTTTATGAATGCAGGGTGAAGCAGATGGTAATGCAAACACGAAAAACAACACGGCCTCTGGGTGAAGGATATGAAGCCATTCTTAATCTAAAAAGAACATGCCATTTTGAGTTCTCCCATGGTTCTCGATTTCCATTGCAAGCCACCACTACTACTGAGCGTTGCTTTATCTTTAAGATGTCTACTACTGGACCTGGTTCTGGGATTGACATTGTTCGGCGAATGGACAAGGATGGTAATGGGGATCTTAATCAAGCATGGGTCTGCTTTGATCATGTGCATCGAGTGGATACTGGATGGCATACAATGGGAGCACATGTTTATGACCACATGTAAGTTACAAGCGGTAGAGAGCATTGCTTAATTTGTGTCTTTAATATAACTCTGTTTCCATTTGTGGCATGCAGGATTGGTGAGCTATTGACAATATCAACTTGTGAATTTAGAGAAGAGGATGAGGATGCTCAAGTCATGTTTTGGGAAAATATGAATTTGGTAATGGTGGAGCACACAGGGAAGGTAGCAAATTTTTTTGGGTTTATGGCGGATGAGGCTGGCGCTAACTGGAATGCAGTAAGACGTGTCTTCAACGACGGAAAGGAGATGATTGAAAGGGAAAGGTCATGTTTATGGCATTGGGAAGACAACCTTCGTGTCCACACGCAGAGGTACATCTATAGCCCACATCAAGAAAAGCACAGGGAGATGTGTGAGAAGTGGAGGACTGCCCCAAACAAAGAAAGTGCCCTTCAGCAATTTCGCAGGATACGAGCATGGTGGGCAACTGGCAAGGCAGCTGATAGAAACATCCCTAAGCTTCTTAGCTGGTTGAGTTGGTGGCACTATAGGGTTAGTCGATGGGGTCATTTCATTTTAAAGGTAATGTTTGTAAGAGATTATTCATTGTATTATTGTGTGCCTCCTACTTATGTGCACTGCATTGTTTTTAATCAATTTCTACCACTCTCTTGTAGGATGGAGAGCCTATTGTCAATGCTCTTGTCCCAAGGACAAATATGTCAGAGACCAAGCATGCAAGCTGGTTGGCAGGGGAGGGGTATAGGCAAAAGATTAGTCTTTATGATGCTTGTGTGACAGATCTAATCAATGCTTACTTCCAATGTGCCAGACAACTGGCTTTCTTGGAAGGAAAATACACAGGTTGTGGGCCTACATTGGAGCTTTTGGTTGAGAGAGCTCTTTCTCGACAGAAAGCAAGTCCATTCCCAATAGCTACCTCACGAGCAGTGGATGATGCAGTGGCGGGGACCCCTATGTTTTCAAATAGGGTAAAATTCAAGGGTGAGAATAAAACTATTCGAGCCAAAAGGCCACTACACGACTCGACAGAAGAAAACTTTGGCAACTCTAGCCATAGGCCTGAGTTTAACTATGTGACAAGAGAGAGGTTAGAGCCTGCAATAGAGGTCGATGAGCAATGCAAAGTTTTAGAGAGCCTTGAAAGTGATGTGCATGATACAAAGTGGGCCTTGCGGAGGATACCAACAGTGAATCGAGTTGAGTGCAACCACTGGGCATCAGGGAAAAAGTGTAGCTCAAGGTTGCGAGGGGGTGATGTCAGTCCTTGTTTTTGGAGTGATTGTCAACTATCCTCCTAGAAAAAGGAGAAGTATTGCTATTTTTGTAATACAGATGTTAGGCACACTTGGAAAATTACAAAGACAATATTACATCCACCAGAGGATGTCCCTTGTGTTTGGCCCATTGCTAAAGGTACCAAGTTACAAGTGAAAGAAGCCTGCAAGCTTATTAGAGCAGGATATGACATTGGTATTCCTCTTGAGTTTTTTCTAGAAAAGGAGCTTGCAAAAGGCACTAGCGAGACAAACAAGGAGGTGAAACAATTTCCATATCGACGAGGAATTTCAAAGGCTGCATTTGGTCAAATCACTGCAGCCTTAGATATGCATGCAGAAGTTGTAGGCAGCCATATACATATAGAAGGGGTAAAGGAAACATTTAGTATTAATCCATTGACCAATGGGAGCCAAGACACATCTCTGATAGAGGTCACTATTCAGAAGAATCCAATGTGTTCATGTGTGGAGTTCAGAGATAGAGTGGCCAAGAAAAGACCATATCTTGCATGCAAGCACATATACTTTGTGTTCTTAATGATTCTTGGACAGGATGTGAACAACAATATGCATATTCATCAAGTTTGTATTTCTGAGAGAATTGTAAAAGACATGCTAACTAAGTCTATTAGAAGTCATCCTCAACAGCTTTAGGAACCTGCAACCCACTTTAGTTGAAATATGTATGGGGGTCATGTCATACCAGCTGAACCATAGTACTTGTTTTGGAAATGTTTTGGTTATTTTATAAATTTTCCTGTCTATTGTCTTTTGTTTGCTAATGGCTCTCCAACATTGTGAATACTATAGATTCAATATCTTTTTAGCGAGCCAAGCAATATGGGTTTAATAGTGATTTTTTGTATCTGCACCATTGGTTCGAAAAAAAAATTATTGCAATGGTCATTTTAGAACATTTCATGTCTTCTTTGTTTGATTGCTACAGAATTGCACTGAGGTTCCACTCTTCTCTTTAACATTTCATGCTCGCTTAACATCATACCATGCCCCTACCTGCTCACTTTCACAAGAACATGAGCTCTACTCATTGCTTTGTGCTCGCTGCTCTTGGCTCGCTTTTTGACCACCCCCACATCCTGTTGACTGAAAAAGACCCTATCTAATCTTGAAGATGACCCAAAATATTCAAGACTAAAATAAGTATGCCCAAGATCTGATCCCCATTCACCCATATCCCACCCATCCCTTAAACCCATTCTCCCTCTCAGACCCTCCCACTTGATCTTCTACTATCCCATCAAAACAATTCTACCCCCACACCTATCCCTATGTTTCTCAACCATGTTAAAATACCCCATAAGGATGCAATGACCCTGAATATTTAGTTTAACTATCCATTCCCACATCCCACTTTTGACTTTATGATTATGAGCCCCATAAGCATTTATTATCCAAACTCTCTCCCCTTCTTTCTATAACCAAAATTCTACCATTAGGATGATTAGCTATGATGTTAGGTTTCAAACTGCTTTTAACAATAGTCATAACTCCACTATACCCTCCATTCACACCCCCATACAACATCACTATCCAATCCTTAAATTTATCTTTCCTCAAAATTTTAGACCCGTATAAATTATGCACTTGAATAGCCAAAATGGATAGACCCCACTCTTTGACAAAGCCCCAAAAAGTAGTGTTTTTCTTTTTATCTTTGATTCCCTTGACGTTCCTCGTGCACCGATTAATTTTTAATGCCTCTGTAGTATGCGGAAGCTTCGGAGAAGGATCGGTACTTCAAAACTCAGAAATTAGCACTCTTTTCGCGATGGAAATCCACCAGGGATGGTGTATTTGCTTTATTAGAATGATATAAATCTGAAAACAAATACAAAAAACTTGACCTTTCTTGGCTGGAAAATCCTGCCCTTGACCTGAATCCTTCACCCCTTTGCATTAGCAAGCCCTTGGCTATCTTGGCCCCTTGGTTTGCTTGAGCACTTGGTGAAAAATGAGATGAATGATGGGATTGTGGACCTCTACTATTTATACTACCCTTCAGGGGGAGTCGGCCAGCATAAGAGCAGGCGGCAAGCAGCATATTCCACAACTGAGCAAAATCAGTATAAAATGCTCCAAAAATCCTAATAAATGTTGCGTAAATTCCCTAGCAAGCTAGAGAGGCTGGCACTTGCTTCTAGAAGGCTGGGCATAGCCTTTGCCCATAATCCATGGGCTGGGCAGCCTGTATGGGCTGCACCATACTTGCCCTACAGCACTATGAAGGCTGTAATCTCCTGAAATTTGCCTTATTCTTGCCTTAGGGCTATCCCACAGCCCTTCCATGGCTGGTGGGTCCAGCCTAGGCCTTACTGGCCCACATGGGGATGGTTTCACACCATTCCCATGCCCATACTAAGCTCCGGGGTAGCCCTATGGGCTGGCCCCTTGTCCTAAACATACTCTACTCAGTGATCTGGCATCCGGTACCATACCTGATACACAGAACCACTGACATCATTCTAGAGGGAGACTCACAGCGCGGACTGGCACTGTTTCATGTGTAGGAGGATAGTGCACATCTGACCTTGGACTCATGTGCAGGACAATGCACACCTGGACCTCGGACGGCTAAGATGGATCCCTTCTGACTCGTCGGACTAGGCTCACATGGGACGAGTTCACCATCCTAGTTCCTGCACCTTCTATACAAAAATGTCTACGTGGCATCCAAGTGCGGGATGCATGTAACATCCCCTTCTGCTTAACTTGACGGAAGCTGCATAGCCTCCAAATAATCCGTCAATAACGCCGGATAGTCTTCGAAAAATTCTCTGTCAAGCCATACCACTTCATGAGTTCCTCGGTCCTGAAACTTTGTGAGGAACTGGCATAGTCTTCGGCCTGAGCCATGCTTGAAACAGTGCGGAAAGATCTGTTCTAGAACCATTACTTCTGCTTCATCCACAATGTCTGGTTCCGCTTCGTCTTTGACCTCTAAAGGGGGTGGACCTGCATGTGGCTTTAACCAACTGACATGAAATACATCGCGCATAGTCCAACTTGGAGGTAGCTTTAATTGCATAGACACCTCATTAATCTTTTTCCGGATGGGAAATGGTCCGAAGCTCCTGAAAGACAACTTTGGGCATCGCTTGCCCACCTCCTTTAATATTTGCTTCATAATCCGAAGATACACCCAATCTCCTTCCGAAAATGTCATATCCCTTCGGTCTTTATTGGCCTGTCAAGTGTAGGCCTCTTGTGCTTTAGCCAATCTATCTTTTACTGACTCTAGGATCTCCTGGTAAGACTCCGACACTCTGTTCGCCTCCGGTACTAAAGATGAAGTCCTGGTTCACAACAATGACTGGAAAGGTCTTCCAAACGCTGCCTCATATGGAGTCCTGCCAATAGCTGAAGAAAAAGAGTCATTCACAACTAAAGGCAAAAACGATTCCCACTTACCTTGCTGATCATGGTGGACATAACACTTCAACACATCAAAGGCCAACTGTTTGTATATCTCTATCTGGCCATCTGTCTATGGGTGAAAAATGCAATGCTAGAGAGCGGGAACGCTCCTCCAGAGCCAAGATCCACACCTTTTGCTCATCCAACTTGGCTGTCTGCGAGTGCTCGCATCTGCTGGAACATGTTTGTGACACTCAAGCCGGGTGCCCTAGCTGGGCTGCCTGGTGCACTCTGGTCCCATGGTTCTTGGTATATTCTAATGCTTATTGTGATATGAAAAATAAACAGACGCTACTGTATGGTGGAGACAAACAAGAGGAGGGCTGATATGTGCATGGAGACATGGCAATACTTCCACAAGGAGAGATGCCTACGCATCACTTTTCCTCAGCAGAAGGTGTGTGCCTTTGCTAACGTATATTAGAACTAATATGAACTTTGCTAGATTGATTCTAACTATTCTCTAATTTATGTTATTTTGTTTAATCAAATTTATTTAGACGAGGGTGATAATATCTTGCTTATACTATCAAGGGGTTTATTAGAATTTCAATTCTAAGTGCAAAATGCTTCATTAAAGAGCCCTATCTTGGTGTATAAGATACAAAAATAACTACTTTATGACAAGCTAACAAGAATTATATTAGAATAAGGTTATATTAGGATTCAAATTTCTGAAAAGCTTGCACAGCTATTCATAAATGCAAGAGTAGAGTAATCACTTCTTAAAATTCAGTTGTTTTATATTTGTACATTTTATCTAGAGAGAGAAAATAGGAATTCTTGAATTTCTTAGAAGGCCCTACAAATGATCTCCAAAATGTCCTGATGGCTCCCACACCAAGCAAACTTCCAAGAGGGTTGATCCCGTGAAGGTCATGTCCCCACCACCGCCCACACATCACAAATGTTGGTGGAGACCCGGCACCGTCGCTCTTCGAGAAATCAAAAAGTATCAGAAGATGACAAACCTTCTGATCCCAAGGAGGCCTTTTCATCACCTCGTTAGGGAGATTATGGATGATTTGATGCGAGCGGCTATCTCGATGGCATCGTCAGGTCGACAATAGTGAGGCTCCCACACGCCGGACAGTAGTAGCTTTAGAAGCTCTTCAAGAGGCTGATGAACTTTTTTGGTGGACATATATGGTGACACAGTGTACGCAGCAGTCCATGCCAAGAGAGTCACCATCACTGACAAAGATATGCGACTAGTTCTACGCATGCGAAAGTGGAGGGAAGATTATGGTGATGAGCCACAATTTAGGGTTAAGGATAATCTCATGTATATTTCACAATGTAATCTCATGTGATCATGATGTAAATGCTTTACTTAATGAAAATATATTTTTTTGATCCTTGCCAAGTGTCTACTTGATTCTATCTGGCAATCATAATTGTATTGTGATCCTTGCCAAGTGTCTACTTGATTATATCTGGCAATCATAATTGTATTGTGATTTCAATTTCAAATTAATGATTAAATATTATTTGTTGATCGCACAAATACAACAAAACTTCAAAAATATATTTTTATTAATATAGAAACTGTTACATCATGACATAGAAGCAAGAACAAAAAACCTAAACTCTACGCCTCTTAGTACTAGACTCAGCAGAGTCAGTAGAAGGTTTACGCAAAGGAATTACAACAAAATTTCTTTCGAGCTCGAGCTGGATAGCATGTAGATCAATCTTCCCAATAGCAAGGCCTAGGCCGACTAGTGAATGAATCTTCCCTCTGTTGAGATATTCAAGCTCGATGTCAGTGAGCCAGCTATGCTATGTGCTGGCAGATTAGGTAGGAACATGTGAGACATAAATGACCGCGTGTCCAGCTGGTCATAGTGTGTGGACATTAGCTAGGGTTAGTAGAGTGTGGACACAACTCATTGTGTGTTGTGTGGATTATGGATTAGTGCATTATGCTTTGTGTGAGAGTGGACATGGCTTCCCTCTATGGTTAGGGTTTGCAATATACATTAGGGTTTGCTCCTGTGTGTGTGTCTCCTCCTCCTCTACCGTTCTTTCAACATGGTATCAGAGCCTTGTGCTGTTTATTAGGGTTTATGAGTGAGTGAGTGAAGAGGGAGAAGAAGAAGCTGTGAAAAGAAGCTGTGAAGCTGCCATTGGAGCTGTGAAGCTTGGAGCACACCAAATACTATCAGATCTGAAAGCTAGGCCTACCGGGTAAGGTCTTCTAAACATCCTTGAGCGGATTGCAGGTGAAACAGGCAAAAGCAAAGCATTTTAGAGCAAATCAAAGCAAGGCAAAATTCTGGTTTTTGAAGCTTTCCATTAAAGCTTGGGAACATTGATGTATGGTGGAAATATGTGTGATTCTGGCAAAGCAAACATGTATCTAACAATGAGGGATGTTTTGGCAACTCTTATGCAAGCCCTACTGTGATTTTGGAGCAATTTACATGCATTTAATTGAGTGGAAAACTCTGGTTTTTGACCTCTCACAAAACAGAGAAAAGGAGGTGAAGATTTGATGCATTTGGAGCATATTTTTGGCAAAAATTCAACCATTGACTTGTTGCACACATACCCAAGTGTGTTGGGGACTTGGTTAGCTCTTCAATTAGCAAGTTAAACACTCCCAAACACCCTGAATGCAGGCGGCGCAGCTCATACAGAGAAAACAGGGCAATTTTCTGGTCTTTTCACTACGAGGAGGTTGATTTCTCATTGGTTACTTGACATCTTCCACAATCTTCTTAGAAATTGGATGCTTTACATCTTGGAGAAGAGGGCTATGTGATTTGTTTGGCCAATGATGCTTAATTGAGCTGGGAATGAGCTGATTAAAACAGGCTGTCCACTGGTTGCAGAGAAACAGAGCATTTTAATCGAGCAATTAATCTTTGGTGTTTTACAATTGGACAAATTCCTCTTACATGGAGTTGATGGACACTATTGCTAAGCCAATGAATGCCTGGTTGCCCAATTTGGTGAAATATTGAAGAAATTAGAGCCAAATCATTACTGGTTTTTCTGGTTTTTCTGGTTTTTCCAAAAACAGAGAAAGGGGTTTTCAAAAATTGATAATTATACATGTCAAATGGAGTTGATACTCAACATTGAGGTTCATTACGTGTCAATGCAAGTTGCCTAGACTTGATTGCACCATTACATTGCAATTTGGAGCCTTGGAAGGCGTGTCAGTTCAGGGTATCCCGCACTGCGTGAGTCAGTTCATCTTGGATCATTATAGGTTGATTTTCTACATCAAATTTGGAGTTTGTTGGCTATCTTGGAGTATCTGGAACATTAATTGGAGTGTGGTTGAGCTGAGGAAGGCTCATTTACAGATTTGAAGTGTGCGGAAGGTGTATGCATTGAGCAACATGTCGGACAATCCAGTTCAGATTGTTGGTGAAAAGCTGGATAGGAAGAACTTCCAGGCATGGAAGTACAGGATAAAGAGTTTCTTGAAAGGGAAAGGATTTTGGAATCTCATTACAGGTGCTGAGCCAGAGCCTGAGCTACCTCGGCAACCTACACAGCAGCAGCTTATTGCTCATAAGCAGTGGTCAGAGAGAGCATTCAAAGTGCTGCATTATTTGTCTATATGCATTTCTGATGCTATGCTCATACACATTCAGGATGCTGAGAATCCCAAAGATGCATGGGATACTTTGGTCAAGATGTTTGATACAGATACGAGTGCTCGCAAGTCTCAATTGCGACAGCAGATACACAATGTGAAAAGGAATAAAAGGAGTATACATGATTATGTGCAAGAAATCAAGAAGTTTGCAGATGCATTGGCCACAATAAATGCCCCCATGCCTGATGATGATTTGGTGGATATTACCTTGCGTGGTCTTGGCAAGGAATACAAATCTTTTGATACATCTATCTCAGTGAGGAGTACAGGTCTACCCGACTTCGATGAGTTGGTTTCACTCTTGTTGGTTGAGGAAATCAAGCTCAGTGATTCATTTCTGGATGCATCTTCTAGCCATGATGATGGCAGAAATCAGGCATTTTACTCGCAGAGAGGTTTTAGAGGCAGGGGGAGATTCGCATCACATGGACGTGGTGGTAATGGTCGTGGATGGCAGGATAGACCTCCACAGCAGAATTTTCAGCCTTCATATGGTGCACGAGGTGGTCGTGGATATGCACCACAAAGAGGCAGAGGTAACCCCCGTGGTAGAGGACGTTGGCAAGGCCAACAAAATTCTATGCAAGATGTGGAATGCCATTATTGTGGCAAATATGGTCATATGGCGAGAGATTGCTTTCGCAAACAGAATGATTTGAGAGGGGGAAGAGCACAACGTGGTGGTCATTATGGTGGAAACTATGCACAACATGGTGGCAACTATGCATCAAGTAGCAATGATGGAACTGCAAATCATTTGTTTGCCATGAAGCATGTTGTGGGTTCTATGACAACAAATGCTGAGAATGATGATACATGGTATATGGACTCAGGAGCATCAAATCATATGACATGCCATGGTGAATGGTTTGAGCACATGAAGCCAATGGATGTCAAAGGATATGTGGAAACAGGTGATGATACCCAGCATGTCATTACACATGTTGGAAGTGTACCATTGGTCATGCATAATGGTCAGACAAAGTCTATGTCAGATGTGCTGTATGTGCCTTCGATCACTAAAAGCTTGGCCTCAGTTGGTCAAATGGTAGAACAGGGATTACAGGTTAGATTCAATGAGCATGGATGCTTCGTTGAAGACTTTAAACATGGATGTAGAGTGATTGCTAAAGGCAAGAAAGAAGGAAGACTGTTTAAGCTGGATGCTGGAATTCCTGAGCTAAAATCAGCCATGTTCTCAAAGAGCAGGAATGTGGTACAGGACATTGATATGTGGCACAAGAGGATTGGCCATGTAAATATACAGAGATTAAAGAACATGCAAACAAGAGGCATTGTCAATGGTTTACCTAGGTTCAAATATGATGGACATATGCATGTTTGTGAAGCCTGTCAGTTTGGGAAGCAGGCAAGATTGAGATTTCCTAGAGAAGGAAATATGAGTAACAGGCCACTTGAGATCGTGCACAGTGATGTATGGGGTCCTGCACAAAACCCATCTATAAAAGGCAGCTTATACTATGTTACATTCATTGATGACTTTAGCAGGATGACATGGATATACTTTCTCAGGGAGAAGAGTGAAGTATTGGAAAAATTCATGGATTTCAAAGCTTTTGCAGAAAAGCAGTATGGCTGTTGGATTAAATGTCTGAGGACAGATGGAGGTGGTGAATACACCTCAAAAGCTTTTGAGCATTTCTTGAGGAAGCATGGGATAAGGAGACAATTGACATGCATTGCGGAGATCCCAGAGGGTCAGATATCCTGTTGACAGGTTGACATACAGAGATTTTGCTATGCACTATGCATATATGACATCTATGGTAAAGCATGTGGAACCTACATGCTACACAGAGGCTGTTGGAAAGCATGTATGGGAAAAAGCAATGGATGTGGAGATGGACGCATTGGTCCATAATGATACATGGGATTTGGTTGCCCACCAAAGGACAAGAATGTTATTGGATGTAAATGGGTCTACAAAGTGAAGTGCAAATCTGATGGTTCTATTGAAAGACATAAAGCACGATTGGTAGCAAAGGGTTATGCACAGACCCAAGGATTGGATTATGATGAGACGTTTAACCCAGTGGCTAAGATGGGCACAGTGAGAGCAGTCATTGCTATGGCTGCAGCTAATGGCTGGGAAATGCATCAGATGGATGTTAAGAATGCATTTTTGAATGGAGATCTACAAGAGGAAGTATACATGGCACAGCCAGAAGGGTATGTACACCCTAGATATCCCACTCACGTATGCAGGTTGAAAAAGGCATTGTATGGTCTGAAGCAAGCACCACGTGCTTGGAGTGATAAGATGAGCAGATATCTTATCTCACTTGGTTTCCAGATTTCTACAGCAGACTCTTCACTGTATGTGAAAAGACACAGCATGGGATTGTTTTACTAGTCATCTATGTGGATGACTTGATTATTACAGGTGATCATGGTGCCGATGTGATGCATGTCAAGAAAGCCTTGAGTGGGAAATTTGACATGAAAGATCTTGGTGAGTTGAGATACTTCCTTGGCATTGAAGTGGTGAAAGATCATGCAGGTACTTGGTTAGTACAGCGCCAATATGCATTGGATATGTTGGCAAAGTATGGCATGACAGGGTGTAAACCTATGAGTACACCATTGGAGCAAAATGTAAAGTTGCGGGCTGATTATGGCGAGGAATTGGATGATCCTTCTATGTACAGGAAGATGGTTGGTAGTCTCATATACATGACTATCACACGCCCAGATTTGAGTTATGCAGTGGGGCTAGTGAGCCAGTTTATGCAGAGCCCCAGGAAACCACATTTGGATGCAGTGAGACGCATCATGAGATATGTGAAGACCACAGCACATTATGGTCTATTCTATGAGAGTGGTAAAAGCTTGGACATACATGGCTACACAGATGCTGATTGGGCAGGTAGCGCATATGACAGGAGGTCTACTAGTGGATATGCTTTTACACTTGGCAGTGCTGTGGTGAGTTGGAGTAGCAAAAAGCAACCTACAGTTGCTTTATCCAGTACAGAGGCTGAGTACAGAGGTGCAGCCATTGCTACTTGCGAGGCTATATGGTTAAAGAGTCTCTTGGCAGATTTATGTGAGCCTCTTGATGGCAAAGTTGTCATACATTGTGACAACATGAGCAGTATGCAGTTGGCAAAGAATCCAGTATTTCATGCGAGGACCAAACACATAGAGGTCCATTATCACTTTGTCAGAGAAAAGGTGCTGGATGGTACAGTTGATCTTCACTATGTGAAGACTGATGAGCAGGTGGCTGATATCTTCACGAAGCCACTTAGCAGGGAGAAGTTTGAGTACTTCTGGACTATGTTGGGAGTACATGCGATGAGCTTGAGGGGGAGTGTTGAGAGTGTTGATATCCCAAGCTCATCTACATCTTCATCGACAGTACATCATGAGCTTGAGAGGGGCTGTTGAGATATTCAAGCTCGATGTCAGTGAGCCAGCTATGCTATGTGCTGGCAGATTAGGTAGGAACATGTGAGACATAAATGACCGCGTGTCCAGCTGGTCATAGTGTGTGGACATTAGCTAGGGTTAGTAGAGTGTGGACACAACTCATTGTGTGTTGTGTGGATTATGGATTAGTGCATTATGCTTTGTGTGAGAGTGGACATGGCTTCCCTCTATGGTTAGGGTTTGCAATATACATTAGGGTTTGCTCCTGTGTGTGTGTCTCCTCCTCCTCTACCGTTCTTTCAACACCCTCCATGCTGAGCTTCAAACAAATATAGGAGCTTGCAGCACTTCACAAGCACCACCTTCTCTAAGCTTGATTTCACAAGCATGGACTTGAATGCAGTACCCTTTGTTAAAGCCTTGATTTCACAAGCATGGACTTGAATGCAGCACCCTTTGTTAAAGCCTTGATCTTCATGAGAGAGACTTGTCCATCAGAGGGGATCATACTTTGTGAAAGATAATGATGTCTTGGAAGATTTTGCCAATGTACTCCTTCAAAGCTGCATCTTGGACTCTTCCTCCGCCACCCCTTGTTCCACCAGCTCTTGATGCAAACTCATCGACATAGACAATTTCCTAAAGAAAATATTTGCATGCAAAAATAAAATATCAAAAATTATTCCAAAATACAATTGCACGAAAAAAATATTTTCAAATGAGATGAAATTGTCTGTGCGGGGCCTCAAGGGCCTGGGGACCCCACACATGTTATCTGGGGGGATGCATCAAGGCCCTCCAGACATGCTAGCCAAAGGCTGGCGAGGATGGCCCCGGTGCATCCCAGATAACATGTGTGGGGTCACCAGGCCCCTGAGGCCCCGCACCAAAATTTTTAGGAAGATTTAAAAAAACTTACGTACCTTCTCAGCCTCATCATTGTCTTTCCCATCCAGTGCATCTAGGTCTACCCTAGGGATCACTCTATTACCATGTATAGAGTCGGAGAGGTCAATGCATGGTTGAGGTCCAAAGAGCTCCTCCTGTAGCCTCTCAAATTCTGCATCTGAGATATCATACTCAGGAGCATCTTCTACAGCACTTCTTTGGATGTGGATAATTGCAGAGACATCATCCATGCTTATGCCATCGTATCAGCCAATCTCAGTTACTTGTGGAGGGACATCCACAATGTCAACAAAGTCAATGAGGTCTTCATCAACATCCCGGACAAACATCCCGGACAAGGTGATAGTAGAGCTCTTCCTCCCTCAAATCTAAGACCTGAAGGACATCCTGCATGAGCAAGTACTTAACACCATCTATAAAGATGGCACTCAATGATGCAAGTTTTGCATTCCCAGTAGGATGGGCTGCCTCCTGGTGGATAGTCGACAAGTCCAAAGACAAACTACACACCTCCTCTTCTTACTTGTCTAGGACTGTCTCCTCTGCCTCCTTCTCTTCATAGGTGAGAAGAGGCACCACTATCTCCTCATCATTCTCCTCTTCAAAATCAGAGCATAATATATAAATAGCAAAGGCAATATCCCGGTCGATGAGATCGATCGGGTTTGCCTCTCAAAAGTGAGGGGCATAGAGGTATATTGGAAGGGGGGGAACATGTGCAAGTTCTTTTTTACAGAACCTTCCTATGGTTGTCACCACTCTTCATTGGAGAAGAGGAACTCTAGGGGTATCCACCGATCACTGGAGTCGGGGATAAAAAATGTGATATCATCACATCCCGCACAAAAAAATGCAAGCACTGAGCTATTAGGCTCTAGAGTCCTGAATATGTTCTCTAGCTCAACACTATAACAAAACCTAGGGTAAATTTGGTCCCACATCTGACCGTGGTTTCACTCATCCACTATGCAAACGCATCATGATGATGAGAAGCCATGGTGAGGGCGTAAAGGGAGCAACAAGCAAGGTGGATAGAAAGTGAGAGATAGAGAATGCAATAGAAGTGAATGAAAATAACCCCTACTTATACTTATAAATATAAATTTATATATTATTTCATTAAAACTTCAATAAAGTAATACATATTTTATTAAAATTTTAATGGAGTAATATTTATTTCATTAAAACTCTAAGAGCTCCAACACATCCTACATGAGGAGGTACTCCACCCCTTCAATGGTGATGGCACTCAATGAAGCTAGTGGTGGGTCATGACTTTGGGTTTCGTGAGGCTGGATGGATGTAATTTATACTTATGTTTACTATTGTACTTAAAATATCTATAAACTTATATTTATTTTAATACCTTATGTTTATACTTTAGTAAATAAAGTACACTTCAATAAAATATAATAAATCATAAATCATACTTTTATTTCTTATTACATATTATTATTATTATATTATTTACAAAGTTACTCATATTATTATTTGCACTTAAATATATACTTAAAGTTATATTTATTTTTATACTTATATCCATAGACTTAAAATTAGTGACACTTCATTAAAATATAAGAAATCATAAATCATATTTATATTTCTAGGATAATTAATTATATTATTTTTTACACTTAAATATATATTTAGACTTATATTTACAATTGTACTTACTTATACTTATCTTTATTTTCTTACATATTAATAGGTTCGAAACATAGTAGACTTAAAAAAACCACTAAAATTTATGAAAGTGAAATAAAATTAAATTTACAACACTTTTAGAGAAACGGTTTTTAATATTCACTTGGAAGAATAAGAATTACATGGACTCTACAATTTCAAGGATGTGTAGCAACACATTGCTTGCATGTTTTGCAATGTTCACTTTGACTCCCAACCTTCCTACCATCCAACTTGAAATAAAAATTACAAGGTGGATCATTGGACATGAGTTGGATTTCCTGCCTCAGGAAACTAAGGGGCCAATGACTTTCTACATTAACACTAAAAGGGTCATGACCCTCCCAAAGAATATTCACATCAATGAGTGTTGAATGCGTGCTATCTCACATGTCTTGGTCCAAGCTGAGTCACTCCCCTCCTAGAAGTCACCACCTCCTATACTTGAAGGCGAATGCACAAAGTTTGTCTTGAAATGAAGTACCTGTCACATAAAAACAAACAACCAACATAAAAAAGTGTCTTGCAATGAAGTACCTGTCACATAAAAAACAAACAACCAACATAAAAACATAAAAACAACAATCAACAATCAAAAACAAACATAAAAGCATAAAAACAACAACAACAATCAATGATCGGTGTCTTGCAATGAAGTACTTATGAATAAAAACTATAAACAATCAACGATCGGTGTCTTGCAATGAAGTACTTATGAATAAAAACTATAAACAATCAACAACAGTGTATTCTTACCTAAAGGTAACATCTGACACAGTGATTCTGCACTCAATGACATCATCATGGTGGTGAGTTATCTTGAGATGCCATAACTCACCTAGTAACTTAGTCATCCAATCCTCAGATGGGCACTTGCATTGATACGTAATCTTAGTTTTCTTTACTACTTCATAGGATCCAAACAAATGTGCAAACAAACTAACTAGAACAAACTAACTTAGATGCACATCTCTATAGCCTGTGGAGGGTTTCATGGCAGCATGAACATCAGTTTTTATCTTTACCCTACAGCATCTCTTCCAAAAACCCTCGCGTGTTCCACCTTTACGTTGAGCCCAAGCATCTACAGAGAGCTTCTAACATGTCTAAGCTAGGATTATACCATTCTTGGCTAGACAACTGTGGTAGTGGAATGTACTCCAAACTATGTCTCTCCACAACATATGTGGAATCATAAAAGTAAACATTCTGAGATGCCAATTCGCTTGCACTCTTATTGTCATAGATCAAGGCACCTATCTCTGCATGTAAAACATTTATCTTTCCCCTTAAGCACTCTACATTTTGCCATTCATGCAGAGTTGATGGATATAAAGCTGCAAGCAACAAAGATGCTTGTATTAAAATATGCTTGGACTCAAAGCACAAGAACATTGGTGCATCTCCTGAACTCTATGATTCTACCTTTCCATTGTTTGTTGGGGTTGGTTGTATCTTTGAGCTTGACCTTGAAACTCCCACGAGTACTTGGTCTCATTAAAATCCAATTTAACGTACTGTATTGATCAGGGATCCAATTACCTTCATCATCTCTCCTATTAAACACCTCCACTGTGTGAATATTACTGATATTCCTCCTCCTTGAAGACATCTACAATAAAAAACAAAGCACCAAATAAACAAAGTTAGACTGCATGATTAATAAATATCTATGTTAAGATTGTAAGCAACAAATAAACATTATAACAACAAGAAATAAATAGCAACCTATTGCTTTGATTCACACAACCTTGTTGCTTACAACCTATGAAAATGAACATAAACACATCAAGACAAAACATAAACAAACCCTAAACCTATGATCATTAATCATCACAAGTATTTTATGCCACGTAAAATCAAGATAGTTATCTATGGTGTAGAGAAGATTATAAGCAACAAATAAAGATTAAAATAATACGAAATAAATAGCAACTTACTGTTTTGATTTGCACAATCTTGTTACTCACAACCTTGCTCTTGTGAAAATAAACAACACATCAAGACAAAACATAAACAAACAGGCTATCTTACATCGACAAAACATAGACAAACCCTAAACATATGATCATTACTCATAAGAATTTGATGCCGCTTCAGATCAAGATAGTTATTTGTGGCGCAAAGAAGAGAAAGTTCATGTGAGAAAACGTACATAACTCATAGAGTTTTTGTCCAAATGAGATGAAATTTTATGAGGAGAGAGCTATGGGGGGAGAACAACATACCTATAAATTTTCGTGAAGAAAGAACTAGAGTTGCAGAAGATATGGCAAAATTGAATTCCGCTAAAAAAGATGCCCCCGCACCCCCCGGTGCCGTGCCGTGACGCCCCGCAGCCCCCCCGGGGCCGTGCCGTGACACCCCCCGCAGCTCCCGGTGCCGTGACGCCCGCGCAGCCCCGCAGCCCCCCCGGTGCCGTGCCGTGATGCCCCCGCAGCCCCCCGGGGCCGTGCTGTGACGCCCCGCAGCCCCCCGTGCGGTGCCGTGACGCCCCACAAAAAGATCCATGTTACATATGGATCTAGAATCCCAACTCTCTCATTGGTCATGCCAATCTTTTTTTATTCACTTAAGGGGAAAAATGGAGAGTCCATATTTTTCCTAATGATCCCATTATTGGAGAGATTGGAGAGATTGACCTAGTAGAGGGTATGATGCATAGCTGGGATCATGTTTATACACACACAGATGTAGTGGATCACACCTTGATTATTTGAGTGGCACTACATGGGACAAGGGTATTGGTTCACATTTGATATTGCATGATGCCACCTCGAGTTGGGTTCATTTGTTCTCTATAGGTGTCAACATGATCCCTATGTTCTTGGGAGCCAAGACATTTCTCTTTGGGTGCAATCCCTACTATTTGATATATATGGTGGATGAATATGTGGTTCTACATTCAAATTTACCTAGACATATCATATTCCTAGTCTGCATGACTGTTTGACATTTTGAACAAGAGATTTGAGTTCATTTGGTGAATTTTTCACACTTTAATTATTGCGATGATGGGCTTGATAGTTTTCCCTCGTGTTTGAGCTTTCATTTCGACCCATGAACTACTTCTACATCGGCTTTGGAGGTCCGATATGTGTACCATTCACATCCATTTGATCTAAGAAGATACCCGGCTAACTTCATCGTCAATGGTGGTTCCTTATCTTCTCTATTTTATTGAGATCACAACGCAGCCATTGTCTTGGATTTTGCATGCTTAAGATTTCATTTTGATCGAGGCGGAGGCATACTTAGCTTCAACATTGATTCTCTAGACTTTCCATGTAACCCAAGCAGATGGAGATCCATTGTGTTGGATTTCATATGGCTTGGACTTTCATTTGATCTAGTAAGTTGCATCATTAGCTTTCCATCGACGTGAGTCCCTTATCCTTTCAATTTGTTACTTCTCCACGATGTTGACATTCAATTTTGGATGTGATTTTTTACATTTTTTATATAGCCTTCATATTTGTCTTTTGTGCACAATCACCCTTGGATTTTAAGGATGAAATCATTGTAGGAGGGGATATTTTGTAATGAAGCAATTATATATAAGCATGCACATGTATAGGTATGGGCCTAGGAGGATGGACCTTGCATCCCTTCAGCATAGATTTGGGGTATGGGAATATTGTTAGCTAGTCTAAAATGGCCAAGCACTATATAAATGATCTCGGTCTAGGTTATTATACCTTTTATCACCTTATCATTTGATGTAGACACCTTGTCTTCTTGGAAATTATACCCAAGTTTTTATGGTTGATTCATGGTAGTCTTTCCTTGTTTAGGTGCTACTCCCTAGGATGAGTGGCACACTTGTGTACACCATGCTAGGGTGGTTACAAGATGAGGTTATCTAGTTTTGTTTAGTGAGCGCCCTTAGATTGAGCCTGAAAAGAGTTATTTTTTCAAGAAGAATAGCTAATCTCTCCTAATTAGCCAGGGAGTTTCACTTCAAGGTCTTCTAATGAAACATCATATGCAAAGTTGGACACCTAAAACTATAATCTGATCGAATATCAAATAATTGCAAATCCCCTTTTCTTTGGGAACCAAAATTAAAAGATCCCTGTCCCCACCGCGCAACGAATTCGGGGGTGCTAGCAACGGAAGTAGCACTTCTTGCGCGGGGCAGGGTCCCTCTCTCACAGTGGTTGGGTGGTTGGCTAACCCACGGGACTGGATGGGGTTAGGCTGGATTGATGGGTCCCTAAAATGAGACTCAATTCTGTTATGGTACAATAGATAAAGTAAATCCCGGATAAAAATTGTTCTATGGGAAAGAATCAACGGTTGTGCCTCTCAATGAGGAAAAAAGCGTTGGTCTCTATGATCCAAGTGCAATCTTTTCCTTGATATGACTATGGGACTTACGGGTGTTTGGTCAGATCAGTTCCAGTTAGTTAAGGCTTTTGACTACGTTAGAGTAAAATTATCCTAGAGGAATCGCTCGTGCTTTCCGGGTGAGGGAAGTTTTTCTGGGTTCGGTTTTGGAAGAACCGAGGGATTAGACTCTTGTCCGGATATCCGTGGGCAAGGTATTCATGTAAACTTAGAACTAGTCACACCACTTACACACCCAATATGAAATTACCTTTTTCACAGATTCAGCTATCTTTCAAATAATCTTTTAATGAAACTATAGTATCACTGATCATAAACTTCCAAAATATCCGATTGAATCCTAACACCCAAATTTTTCCTTCATCGGTGTACCTATGGCATCATTGACAAAACCAGAATGCTCACCACCTGTCCACTCAAGGGCCTTTTCCATAGTTCCTAGCTCATAGTAATCGGTAATATTTTCACTTATAAAAATCAAAATGGAATCTCTATTGAAGATCAGCAAGATCAACCAACAGATTTATATAAAAGAGCCATCGACTCATCCGTTGAGCAAGGTCAATCAACCAGATCCATGCCCGAATTCAGAAAACAACTCTTACTCCTTGTTCCAATATCTTCCTCGATGCACGTGTGGGTATCTTTGGTGACCCAGAGCCCGAGCACCGTATGGTCAGCACCCTCTACGATCCTTTGCAGGTCACCTAGCGCTTCACTCATAGGCTGCTTCCTTGGTCCCTCATCCACCGTATATCGGAAGCTCACCATTTAAATCGAACCGAGGCTGGTCAAGACCTCGGCCGACCTTGCTACGCAAGACGTCCTCCATTGACTCTTCGTCCAGCTATTGCAACTTTATCAGATTAGGTCTCCACGACCTCATCACAAGATAGTCAAAATGCTTCCCCAACATTCTTGACATAAAACAGTCATTTAAAAATAGGACATAAATACAGTTTCTATAATGAACTCTCGTCTTTCCACATTGTTCCATATCAATCCACATTATTTAAATCACATCCATTTCATATGTATTCCCATTCTCATCCAATCACATCATTTTCATCTCATCACATCTTTTCTCATTTATCCTCTCAGATCTCATCCACTCGTATCTACCCATCTCCACATCTCATCACATCACATTCATTCACATCTCAATTCACATCTCATCACTTCACATTCATTCACATCTCAATTCACATGACATCACATCTCATTTATTCACATCACATTCATTCATATCCATCACATTCATTCTCATCACCATGCCATCCATTAATACATTTTATCCACATAACATCACATCACATCTATCCACATTATATCTCATTCATACACATCTCATCTCATTCATCCACATCCATCCAATCGTTCACATGTACGACTACCCACATCTATCCATACATTCATATCTATCACTTCACATCCACATATAGTCATGTCACATCACATCTCTTTACATCACATCACATTCTTTCACATACACATCCACATCCATTCTTTCACATACACATCCACATCCATTCTTCACATACATATCCACATCCATTCTTTTACATACACATCCATTCTTCACATACATACACATCCATTCTTTCACATACATATCCACATCCATTCTTTCACATACACATCCACATCCATTCTTTCACATACATCCACATCCATTCTTTCACATACACATCCACATCCATTCTTTCACATACACATCCACTTCCATTCTTCACATACACATTCACATCCATCTGATTCACATCTCATCACATCTCATCACCTCTATTCACATCACATCCATCCATCCATTCATTCACATCCATCTTATTCACATCACATCTATTGACCTCACATCTCATCACCTCTATTCACATCACATCCATCCATCCATTCATTCATATCTATCTGATTCACATCACATCTCATCACATCTATTTACCTCACATCTCATCACCTCTATTCACATCACATCCATACATCCATTCATTCACATCTATCTGATTCACATCACATCTCATCACCTCTATTCACATCACATCCATCCATCCATTCATTCACATCTATCTGATTCACATCACATCTCATCACATCTATTCACCTCTTATCTCATCACCTCTATTCACATCACATCCATCCATCCATTCATTCACATCTATCTGATTCACATCACATCTTATCACATCTATTCATCTCACATCTCATCACCTCTATTCACATCACATCCATCCATCCATTCATTTACATCACATCTATTCACCTCACATCTCATCACCTCTATTCACATCACATCTATTCACCTCACATCTCATCACCTCTATTCACATCACATCCATCCATCCATTCATTCACATCTATCTGATTCACATCACATCTATTTACCTCACATCTCATCACCTCTATTCATAGAATTTAAACATAGAATTTAAGAGAATTCTAATTTTGATATAAAAATTCTTTATACATCGATTTATGCATAAAAATCTATTTTAATGGGAATAACACTTTTGAAATAAAAATAATTCCTTTATGCATCTTTCTATGCATAAAAATCAATTTTAATGAGAATAACATTTTTGAAATAAAAATAATTCCTTTATGCATCTTTCTATGCATAAAAATCAATTTTAATAATTAATATCAGTGATATCCATGCATATTCATAGGTGAATATGTACATGGAGTAATCAGAATATTTCTTTTAGATGCAAAAATGGTGGGAATTACTCTTTTGGAATAACATAAAAATAAAATTTCTTTTCCACAAAATTCTAGAAAATTTTGCCATAACCTCCTTTGTATGGCTGACCATTTCTCATTTTTATCATTCTTTAATTGACTTAAATTAACCCAAATTAGATTCATAGAACTCTAGTCTACACAATTTTCTAAATTCAAGAGAGTAAACAATAAGAAGAGTTTAATTAATCCTTTAGTTAATCTTTCTAGGATTAAGAAAGGCTGGAATGTAAAGAAGAGAAGGGGGTGGCCTTTTCATCAAGGCATAACAATTGAATTTAATTCAAGTTACTGCAGAACATAAAAATCAAGAAAACCATAGATTTAAAATTAAACGAGTAAGAAAATTAACTTACATAGTGCTTGTAAGCTCTCCTTTGGCTTGAGGGATTGAGGGTTCTACTCTTGTTTGAAGCAAGAGTGGCCACCAACTCACTTTGGAGAGGATTAGGCCAAAAATAATTGAATTATTAAAAAATTCAATGTAAATGGCTCAGGACAGGCGCAGAGTAACAGTGCATAAACACCATTAAGCTTTTACAAAGGGGGAGGCTTCTATTTATAGGAAAAAGTGAGCCTCTAACCAAGCAAACTGATTCTAGAATTTTCCAGATCAGTTTGGCCAATTTTTGACCATTTTTAGGTGAGTTTAGCTTACTTTTTGGATCTAGTTGAAATAGGAGAGAGCAGAGATGAAAATATCTCATTATTTTTTAGTTTAAAACTCCTTCACACATGTGAAATAGGCACCTCCTTCATGAGGGGATATCCCCACACTGAGGTGTCAAAAATGCATCATTTTCTCTAAATATCTCTTAATTTTTAACTAATAAACCTTGTACTTAGTCAACTCTTCATCTTATGTGAGCATTTACTCATTTTTGGAGATTTTTCTTTTATTCTTCAAATTATCTCCTCCCTACATTTAGATTAATCTTATTGGTCCATAGGAACCTTAATTGGACCATAATCCAAAAATTTCTGAAAATCTGGACCCTTAGGCTAAGGTCCTTTTTACCTATTTTCAATTAATTCCAATTGCACATTGGAAAGTTCTTTTTTAATTTCTATTTCAGGGGAAACCATTTTAGACACTAGGAGAATTTTTATATCCAAAAATATCTCAATTTTGAATTATCTCCTTCTAAACATTTTCTCTCTCCATGCCAAAAAAAACAGGGTAAAACAAGATCTTTCTTTTATTTTAGAGAGGGGAATAATTATAAGATCAGAAGGGGAGGTTTTTATACTTGCACACCTCAAAAATTGGAGGGATGGATCTTACAAAAATTGTACACAGGCCCTGTCGGAGGTTTGGACAGGTACACTAAATGTGAGTAAATTGTCTATAACTTTTACATTATTACCCATATGATTTTCCCACTTTGCATATCACAAATTCAAATAACATAGAGCTTAACTTGATTTATGGAGTAATTTTTTATGTGTTCTACTATTTTCTATATTATTTAAAATGTATTAGAATTGTTAAAAAAACATACTATTTTGTCATCCCACCACATCTACCATTTAAAATGTTCAATTTGTATGGATCTAGTGATGATTAGATTGGGGAAGAGTAGTAGAATGTGGGTCTAAGATAAAATTGCAAATCTAACGGTTGGATTTTTCTAGATGTACTTTGGAAAATTTGTTATGACTGTGAGAGGTCCGTTAAATCAATTGTAATTTAATTCTAGAAAATAAAATATTGAATCTTTCAATATAAAAACTCTAGAGATCAATATACTTGTCGCCATGAATTTATTAAAAATAATTTGGCTTAATTTGAGTATGGGAAGGTCCATTTTCAATCCTCCCAAGTGAAAATTTCCATATTGTGTCCACTTTCCCCTTTTCAAGTCTAAAACTAATCCTAGTTAGGTTTGGAAATCTAGGCTTGGTAAACTTCAAAGTCTAGATATCATGCCATGTGTGAGGCTTGAGCAGGCACAAATCTTATATATGCATGCCACTTTATGTCCACATCAGCTTCGAGAGGATCCACATAAGCACCTTGCCACCTCCACCCTCCATGTCAACATGGTCAACCTAGTTGATTGCCCACCTCATCATCCTAGTCATCATTAATGCCACATCTTCTTGCCACCTTTGCATGCCACCTCGCACTTAATGACATGGCATGCCACATCATGGAATTGCCACATCAGCCATAATAGTGGCATATGTTAAGAAAATGCCACGTGTCATGCATGCATGTGACACGTGGCACCTCCTTCCCACCTTCCCATTTTTTTCAAAAATATATTTTTGAAAAAATAAATTTTATATATCTTTAGAATTTTTAAAAAAATAGAAATAAAATATAGAATTTTAAATAATAAAATATATATAACTTATTAAGATAAAAGAATTTAAAATCACTAATTTTAAAGGATTATATTTTGAAATGATATAAATAATATTATTTTTAAAGTTCATATTATTATTTTTAAAGTTCATGTTATTTAATTTAAAATTTTAATTTTTTAAATTTAATATTTCTTGAAAATATTTTATGTAGGATAAACCTTTGAATAAAATGTAGTTATATAATTATATAAAAAAGATATATTTATATATCTAGTAATGATAAATATTTAGACTTGTAAATATCTATTATTAATATTATTGATTTTTAAGTGGATAATAGTTTATCTTTAATTATTTTTATGTTTATCAATTATCCAATCAATCTTAGATAGGAAATCCAATGAGATTTGAAGTGGATAACCTATTTTTTCTATATAATCACACATCTCTAGTATTATCCCACACTTATCTCTAGTACTATCCCATCATTGAGCCTTCATAAATTTTTCTCTCTTAGCTTCCTTGAGAATGGGTTCTCAAAGTCGTAGGAGTTGGAAACGTGATAGAACTAGAATTCCTCCCGTCCACCAAGTTCAAGACGAGAGGAAAAGGGTAGCTCGTGAGAGAAAGAGGATCAAGAATTCTCGCAGTAGTGCACTGTAATGAAAATCCCCACTCAGATAGCATGGGGAGGTCGAATGACTGCGGCCAGAGTGGAGAGCATGAGCAAAACCTTCCGTTGTTGGCGATGATCCAAGCCTTGCTCCTCCTCTTCCACTTCCTCTCCCTCCGCCATCTTCCCTCCCACTACCCCGTAATATAGATAATCCACATGAACCCACCCTTCCTGAGCCCCCTTCTCTTTTACAAGAACCCACCCCCTCCTTTGGGCACCCATAGTGTGGATAGGAAAGAGCTATCGTCGTCCCCATGCAATCTTCCAATCCTATTTCAAAGACATCACGCCTTCATCAGAGGCATGCGTGCTTGATGCTTTAATCGATCTACCCCCAACATGGCCAATTGCAGGGCGCTTTCTGACATTGGAGGTCAAAGAGAGAGGAGAGCTGGTATGGCGTGTTCGTCGTTCCTATACAGTTAACAAGAAGAGGAACTCTACGGATGCTTCGACCGGCTATTGTGGCAACCATAAGTATCTCCCAAATGAAGGGTAAGCTGAGTGCCACATCTCGCATCGTTTCCATAGCACCTGAGCTCGTAACCCTTAGGGTCTCCAAGATCTATAATGTAAGATCCATGTCCCCACCGCGCAACAAATTCAAGGGTGCTAGCAGCGGAAGTAGCACTTCTTGCATGGGGCAGGGTCCCACACTTGGGGCCTCAAGCCCACGGATATCTGGACAAGAGACTAGGCCATCGGTTTTTCCAAAAACCGAACCTAGAAAAACTTCCTTTGCCCGGAAAGCACGGGCAATTCCACCAGGATAACTTTTCCCTAACGTAGTCAAAAGCCTTAACTAACTGAGATCATCTGACCGAACCCGTAAGTCCCATAGTTAGATCAGGGAAAAAGACTATACTTGGATTATAGAGATCAACGCTTTTTTCCTCATTGAGAAGCACAGCCGTTGATTCTTTTCCATAGAACAATTTTTGTCCGGAATTTACTTCATCTATCGAACTAAACAGAAATTGAGTCTCGATTTACGGATCCATCAGTCCATCCTAACCCCATCCAGTCTCATGGATTAACCACTCTAGTGATGGGATCCAATTCGGAATTTGGTTAGGTTTTGTCCCGGGTACCAGGGAAAAGAGTTCCCAGGCCCCCTAGCCGGATGTTCATGCAAACATAAAACTAGTCACACCACTTACACACCCAATATGAAATTGCCTTTTTCTCAGCATCAACTATCTTTAAAACAATCCTTTAAAGAAACCATTGTGTCACTGATCACAATCCTCAAAATCTCTGGTTGAATCCTTATTTCCAATCATTCCTTCATCGTTGTACTTATGGCATCATTGGCAACCAGAACGCTCACCACCTGATCACTCAAGGGCCTTTTCGATAGTTCCTAGCTCATAGTAACCGGCAATATATTCACATAACAAAATGGAATCTCCGTGGAAGATCAGCAAGATCAACCAACATATCCATATTAAAGAGTCATGGACTCATCCGTTGAGGACCAGCAAGGTCAATCAACCAGATCCACACCCGAATTCAGAAAACAACTCTTACTCCTTGATCCAATATCTTCCACGACGCACGTGTGGGTATCTTCGACGACCGAGAGCCCGAGCACCGTATGATGGTCAGCACCCTCTAGGATCCTTCGCAGGTAACCTAGCGCCTAACTCATAGGCCGCTTCCTTGTCCCTCATCCACCGTACCGGAAGCTCACCATTTAAATGCTGGTCAAGACCTCGGCCGACCATGCTACACGAGACATCCTCCGTTGACTCTCCGACCGTCAGTTGTTGCAACTTTATCAGTTAGGTCTCCACGACCTTAATCACAAGACGGTCAAAATGCTTCCCCAGTATTCTTGACATAAAACAGTCATTTACAAACAAGTCACAAATACAGTTTCTATAATGAACTCTCGTCTTTCCACATTATCCCTCATCAGTCCACATTATTTATTTTACATTCCATTCATATGTGTACTCATTCTCATCCAATCACATCATTTTCCATCTCATCACATCAGATTCATTCACATCACATATCATTTATTCACATCCCAATTCACATGTCATCACATCTCATCCATTCACTCATATATCGACGTCATATCATTTCACATACACATTCGCATTCTTTATTCCACATACACACCCACATTCGTACATCCACATCCATACATCCAATTCCACATCCGCATTCATACATACATATCCATATCCACATCTATACATCCACATCCACTTTATACATCCATATCCACATCCACATCCATACATCCATTTTCGCATTCACATTCATACATCCATATCTACATCCACATTCATACATCCACATCTCCATTCACATTCATACATCCACACATCCACATCCACATCCACATTCATACATCCACTTCCACATCTTCATTCATACATACATATCCATATCCACATCCATACATCCACATCCACTTCATACATCCATATCCACATCCACATTCATACATCCATTTTCACATCCACATTCATACATCTATATCCACATCCACATTCATACATCCACATCCCCATTCACATTCATACATCCACACATCCACATCCACATTCATACATCCACTTCCATATCCGCATTCATACATACATATCCATATTCACATCCATACATCCACATCCACATTCATACATCCATATCCACATCCACATCCATACATCCACATCCACATCATCCATTTATCCATCTACATCAACCCACATCATTCACACATCGAACCACATCGTCCAGCAATCTACATTAATCTACATCATTCTCACATCAAACCACATCATCCATTCATCCATCTACATTAATCCACATCATTCTCACGTCAAACCACATCATCCATTCACATCCTAATTCACAATACATCACATCCATTCATCCATTTTCATTTATGTGATTCATATCACTTCCATCCATCCATTTACATCTATCTGATTCTTATCACATCTATCTGATTCTTATCACATCTCATCACATCTATTTATAGAATGTAAGAGAATTCTAATTTTTTAATATAAAGATTCTTTACGCATCTAATTAGGCATAAAGACAACTTTAGTAGGAATAACACTTTTATAAAAATCCTTTTATGGATCTATTTATGCATGAATTCAATTTTAAGGAAAATAACACTTTCCAATTAAAAATAAACCTTTTATGCAATTTACTATGCATAAATTCCATTTTGATGAGAATAACACTTTCAAAATAAAAATAAATCTTTTATGTGTCTATCTATGCATAAATTCAATTTCAATGAAAATAATACTTTCGAAATAAAAATAAATCCTTTTATGCATCTATCTATGCATAAATTCGAAATTGATAAGAATAACTCTTTTGGAGTAAAAATAAAATTCTTCATGCATCTATTTATGCATAAAATTAAAATTGATGAAAATAACTCTTTTGAAATAAAAATAGATTTCTTTATGCATCTTTCTATGCATAAAATCAAAATTGATAAGAATAACTCTTTTGCAATAAAAATAAAATTCTTTATGCATCTATTTATGCATAAAATCAAAATTGATGAAAATAACTCTTTTGAAATAAAAATTGATTTCTTTATGTGCATCTTTCTATGCATAAAATCAAAATTGATAAGAATAACTCTTTTGCAATGAAAATAAAATTCTTTATGCATCTATTTATGCATAAAATCAAAATTGATGAAAATAACTCTTTTGAAATAAAAATAGATTTCTTTATGCATCTTTCTATGCATAAAATCAAAATTGATAAGAATAACTCTTTTGCAATAAAAATAAAATTCTTTATGCATCTATTTATGCATAAAATCAAAATTGATGAAAATAACTCTTTTGAAATAAAAATAGATTTCTTTATGCATATTTCTATGCATAAAATCAAAACTGATGAGAATAACATTTTTGAATTAAAATAAATTCTTTATGTATCTTCCCATGCATAAATCTAATTTAGTAGGAATTACACTTTTAGAATAAAAGAATTTCTCTTATGCATCTTCCCATGCATAAAAACTAAATCCAATGAAAAATAATTCTTTTAAAATAAAAACCTTCTTTTATGCATCTATTTATGCATGAATTCAATTTTGATGAAAGTCACACTTTTATAATAAAATAATTTCTTTTATGCATCTAATTTATGCATAAAATCCATTTATGATGAAAATCACACTTTAAAAAAATATCTTTTATGCATATGTTTATGCATACAAATCATTTTTGATGAAAATCACTCTTTTAATATAAAAGAATATCTTTTATGTATCCATTTATGCATAAAAATCATTTATGATGAGAATCACTCTTTTAATATAAAAAATATCTTTTATGCATAGAAATCATATTAAAATCACTCTTTTAATATAAAAGAATTTCTTTTATGTATCCATTTATGCATAAAAATCATTTATGATGATAAAAATCACTCTTTTAATATAAAAAATTATCTTTTATGCATATGTTTATGCATACAAATCATTTATGATGAAAATCACTCTTTTAATATAAAAGAATTTCTCTTATGTATCCATTATTGCATAAAAATTATTTATGATTAAATTAACACTTTTATAATCAAAATAACAATTTCAATATGCTCCCTTCTATGCATAGAATTTAATTCTAAAGAAGTAACACTTTTTTAATAAAATATTTTTAGTATGCATTTATCTATACCTAGGATGAAAATAACACTTTAAGAATACATATACGATGGGAATTACTCTTTTTGAATTAAAAAAAAAGTAAAACTTATTTTTCACAATTTTAGAAAATTTCGCCATAACCTCCTTTGTATGGCTGACCATTTTTCAATTTTTAATTCTCTAAAATTAATTAGAATTTCACCAAGAGTATTTAAATCATTCTAATGTAAACATTTTCTACTTATTTAAGGGAAACGTTATAAAAACTTGATTTTATCCAATAATCATTCATCTAGGATAAAGAATGGTTGGATTTACTAAAGAAGAGAGGGGAATGCCTTTTTTTCAATGAGGCATAACATCATAATCATTTTAGAGAAGACAAAAATCATAAAAAACCATAAAATGAAATAGAAAAGAGAAGAATCTCCAACTTACAAAGGAATTTGAGAGCTTTCCTTTGGCTTGATGGTTTGAGGGATCTACTCTTGTTTGAAACAAGAGTGGCCACCAATCTTTAGAAGAGGGAAGGTCAAAAACTAATGAATTATGAGTAAATTCATAGTTTTTGGCTCTTGGGAGAAGCAGGGTAACATTGCAAAAACACTATTAAGCTTCAACAAAGGAGAAGGCTTCTATTTATAGGAAAAAGTGAGCCTCTAACCGAGCAAACTGATTCTAGAATTTTCCAGATCAGTTTGGTCAATTTTTGACCATTTTTAGGTCAGTTTAGCTCACTTTTTGGATCTAGTTGAAACAGGAGAGAGGAGAGATAAAAATATCTCATTATTTGGGAGTTTAAAACTCTCCCACACATGCTTTCTTTTTTAACTATTAACCTTGTCCTTAGTCAACTCTTCATCTTATGTGAGTATTTACTCATTTTTGGGGGGATTTTCTTTATTTCTTCCATTTATCTTCTCCCTACATTTGGATAAATCTTATTGGTCCATAGGAACCTTAATTTAAAGTTTCAAAAAAATCTTGACTCCTAGGATAATGCCTCTTGAACAGATTATACTTGATTTCTAATGCACCTTCTGCTGAAAATCTTTTTGAACTTCTGTCTCAGGGGAACTTATTTTAATAAGAAGAGATATTTTTCTATCCAAATATATTTAAAAACTGAATTACCACTCTCTAGAAGATTTTCTCTCTCTAGAGGCCAAAATTGGTAGAAACAAGATCTTTTATATTTTTGAAGAGGGATTTGATTACAGGGGAAGATACTGGACATCCTGAGAGGCTGGGGAGGAATCTTACATATAACTCCTTAAAAAGCAATTCCACCACGTCTCCCGCCACCACGAGTATTGTCACACCACCGCGTTGCACTACGGGTCCTCGTCCCTCCTCTCACCTCACTTCACTCACACTCACTCACTAACATGCATTAAGGAGAGAGATTAGCAAGAGCAAGACTCAATTGCACAATGGGAGAGTATGTTGTATTATAAGAGAAATTCACTTATATACATGGCCATAAGTGTTCACACTCAAACTGTGCCGATCGGGCACTTTAGGCTCATAAGAGGCCTAATGCTATTATAATTACTACTCTCATAATATATCCATGAACTACATCACTTAGGACTTCATCATATCTTGCTACCACATGCTCTTGAAGTGGGAATCGCCACATAAATACTCCATCACACCATTACGGGCGCCCATCCAAGTTGTAGCTTTGGACACTATTGCTTCATATCTTGAATGTACGACCCTTTGATGTATCTATCATGACTCCTTGATGTAAGATAATGGCAGTAGCTCTTGTTAATCCTAGAATTGGATTAACATTCCCCCCTTCCTGATGGCGATCGCGTCCTCGTATCACATTGAAGACCTTTGTGTGGGGAGAATGAACAAGCTTTGTCGTTTGTGTTAATGTTGAGGGACGTTCAATGTTCTTTGTTCCTCCGGAGGAAATAAGAAAATCTATTTAATGAATGAAGAGGTTAGTGGTTTATTGGGAATTCCTAACAAGGTGGGGGGGTGGGGTCTTTTGCTGATTACATTTTTTATATTTGTGTGAGTCCTTTTTTTTGCTCAATTTGTTTTAGGCAATCATCGGCAAGGTGAAATGTGAGTTTTGTTAGTGGGGACACTAAGAGATGTTAATAATGGGAGAGAAGAGAGAGAAGGATCTGGAGAAACGTAGACTTAATCATCAGAACAAAGATGGTGATTCTCAGTTCCTCAGTTGATTCATTGAAGTGACATTCATCATTGAAGTAATTGGCTTGTGATGATATCCCTTTATGTGGCAGGATTCTTGTCAAATGTTGTTGAGTACGACCTGATCCTATCTTCTTCTGTCCATGTGCTTTTTATGTTTTTATGCATATCTAAGTGCTCTTATGAAGCGGATTTACATGAAGTACAAGAATTGAGTCATATAAACTCTTATTGAACTGCTCTGTGTGTTGAAGTAGCTACTTCTTGATGAGGATTGAAAGAATTACATCGACTTACGAGGATAATATACATATCTTCACTAAGGATTGAAGATCATTGATTTGTGAAGATGGTGGCATCGTTTGGAGAGGTTTGTAATTTGAAGGAAAATTCCACAACGCGATGGGTTATACCATTAACCAGGCTTTCGCTTACCATGGCCCCCCCCATCCAGAGATGTACCTGGAAGTTGTCGATGGGGAGGCTTTGGTGAAAATGTTCTCCAGTGCATGAGTATGGATACGTACTCATGGAGCAGCTGCTACATTAATTGAGCTAAAAGAATAGTAAGCAATAAGTTTAACAATTATATAGTGGCTATTGTGTGATATAGCTTAATCCTTGATGGGGCTAAAATCGTGAAAGTGCAGGTTCTTGAGTCGTGAGATGGAACTCTGTGAATTGTAATTCCATAGATGGAATTCTGTGAATTTGCAAGTTTGGATCGCAAGGTTTTTTTTTGTCATTTAGGTCATGATTTGCAAGCAACAGCTTCTTGTGCGCATTTCTCACTTCCAGAGAGGGGTGACGAGAATTATTATTTTGTTCTTAATGTGCTCCTAAGTCTCCGTATTGATTCTTGAATTTGTTGCTGAAATGATGTCGAGGTAGTAGGGAAGACTGCTGATTGTTTGCTTGAACAGACAAGCTCTTGTGTTGGTGCTGAATGCACAAGAGTGGTTGAGTGATTTTCTTGTAAAAGAATGATTTTCATCAAATTCATGGAAAACTAATTTTTAGTATTTATGCATAAATAATTAATTAAAGAAAAGAGAAATTATTGATATTTTTTATTTTTATGCAAAAAGAGAAATTTTCATGATAATGGAGATCCAGGTAATTAAATGGAAAAAGAGAAATTTTGGTATATTAAAATAATAAATATTTAATTCAAAGAGAAATTTTAGATAAATTTATTTTATGCATGAGAAAATTTAAATGATAAAAAAGGAACTCCCATGACAATTGGAATTCAATCATTTAAATGGTAAAAGTGGAATTCTTGGCATATTTGAAATATTGGATATTTTTATTAAAGAAAAAAGAAATTTTAGATAAATTTATTTTATGATAAAAGAGAAATTCCCATGACATTTGGAATTCAATCATTTAAATGCAAAAAGAGGAATTCCCATGATATTTGAGATCCAAGAAATTAAATGAAAAAAGAGAAATTTTTAGCATAATTCAAATTATGAGTATTTATCAAAAGTGGAATTTTGAGCATTATTGGAAAATATGGGTAGAATTGATTTTTGTAAATCCCATGAATCTTTTATTCAAAAGAAGAATATTGAATATATTTCACTTGAGAAATTTGAGAAAGAATATGAAAATATCCATCGAGAAAAAGTACCTTTAACTAGGCCAAGCAATTGGCAAAAATTTAGAAAAAGTCCCATCAGTATCGAAAGTAGAAAATGTTACTAAATGTGAGTAGATGTGAATATGATGTGAATAAGATGAGAATAGGATGTGATAAGATGTGAATACGATGTGAATAAGATGAGAATACCATGTGATAAGATGTGAATGCAATGTGATAGGATGTGAGTGGATGTGATAAGATGTGAGTGGATGTGATAAGATGTGAATGTGATGTAAATGGATGTGGATGTGAAGAGATGTGGATGGGATGTGATGTGATATAAATGGATGTGGATGTGAAGAGATGTGATGTAATGTGGATGGGATGTATGTGATGTGATGTGGATGTAATGAATGAGATGGATGTGAATGGATGCGATGAGATGTGAATGGATGACATGTGATGTGATTTAAATATATGTGAATGGATGTGAATGTGATTTGATGTAAATAGATGTGAATGGATGAGTTGTGATGTGAATGGATGTGATGTGATGTGAAATACTACAGTGGTTGGGCGCGGTCGGCTAACCCATGGGACTAGATGGTTTTAGGCTGGACTGATGGATCCCTAAAATGAGACTCAATTCTATTATGTTACGATAGATGAAGTAAATCCCAGATAGTCCTTGTTCTATGGAAAAGAATCAACGGCTGTGCCTCTTGACGAGGAAAAAAGCATTGGTCTCTATGATCCAAGTGCAAGTCTCTTCCTTGATAGGAAGCGCCCATGCTTTCTGGGCGAGGGAAGTTTTTACGGGTTCGGTTTTGGAATAAACCAAGGGATTAGTCTCTTGTCCGGATATCCGTGGTGGGCGAGGCCCCGAGTGAGAGGCTCTGCCCTGCGTAAGAAGTGCTACTTTCGCTGCTAGCAAACTCCTTGATGTAAGATAATGGTGGTAGCTCTTGTTAATCCTAGAATTGAACTAACATACTTTTAAAATTAGGTATAATATCTTTAGTTTTTTGTAATGTAATAGATTGTTTTTTACCATTGTATTAAGATAAAATTATATTGCACTTTAGGTTTAGGGTTTTTGGTGCATATCAATAAAACAATCGTCATGCAAGATACACTGGGATGGATTTGCTAGCACCCTGGAGGCTTGTATCATTATCAGGGAGTACTTATTTTACATTAGTGGTTGCTCACATGATACACATTTTGTACAACATTGTTTCTCTCTTTGTAATGGATCATGGAGTCACATGAGTCACATGGAATGAGTGGTGGTTTTGGTTTGATGAATGTGGTGGTTAGTTCAAGTCTTTGAGGAAGATCTATTGGCTTAATAGGTGGCAAATAGAGACTAGGAGTAGACAGGTCATTTGGAGTTGTTTTGAGACGGCCATGGGAAGGGGAAGCATGACGGTGTTGGTGCATGCGTGAAGAAGCATGCTATACAGCATCACCAGCTTTAACACGATATGGAGAGGTTTAGAGATGTAAAGCAGGTGGTGGAGTGGTGTACAGGGCACTTAAGTGTGGTAGCACGACCTCTTCTTATCCCTCATGTGATCTAAACGATGGTCATGAGATTTTTTTGGTGTGTGGATGTGGCAACCTTGCTAAGCACTTGGTGGCATTCGAGTTCCAAATAGTTCTAGTCACTTTGAGCTTTCACTCCATTCGATGTGCTGGTGCCATTTTTGTAAATTTATGTGATGAGCTTACAAATTTATTAACTATGGATGATGTGTTTGCCATCATTGCCCCTCGATGGCAATGAGTAGGTGGAATACTATTTGTTGCTATGTCGAAGAGCACTTTGAACGAGGGATGCCATGAACGGTCAAGGGATTCAGTGTGATGCACATAACATGGTCATGGGAGGGTACTTTTTTCAACAAATAGGAGATACATTTAGTTCTAGCAATACGATGTTGATCATGTGACCTACATCTTCTCTCACCTTATGATTGCAATCAAGCTTCCATTTGATCAAGTTTAGAGCCACAAAAGTGGTGTTAGACCTCTCTAAGGCCACAATACATTAAAAACTAGGAAAATTGCATGCACATTACAACCAAATGTGCCCTGATGGTGTGACCAAACTTTTCAATAATGTATATTTGCACCTCACCCTCACTCTTATAAAGTTTGGTCCTTGGAAGAATATTTAGTTGCAATGTAGGTGCCAAAGGCCCAATTTTTAGGGGACTCTCTAAGGATACGACACATTGAAAACCAAGCAAATGGCATGCACATTGTAACCAAATATTCTACAATGATGACCAAATTTTGAAAGTATATATATGTGGACCCCACCCTCACTCTTGCAAATTTTTGATAACCATCCCCTTGGGCCACAATTTCAAGACCCAAGTGGAGGCCACCCAAACATGCTAAGTGGTCGTTAACCCATGGACAGGTAGGTCGGTGCCTCACTCCAAGAAAAATATAAAAGTGACTTGTTTACCTACAAACTGATGTTCCGCTTCATGATAAATATTTGAAGCTTTTTCACACATTCGGAAAGATGATTATATGAAGCCTTCTTATATTAGGAAATATGATTATATGAGGGGCATGACACCTTTGTACACATTCTTAGTATTCATTATAAATTGCTCAACAATCTTAAGCTATGCGTGAGTGCTTCACATAATTATGGTCGCTCATAGGTGCTTTTCTTTCTCACGGAGTACACTAGAGAAGGTTCCGAAAGAAACTTTGCAATAGGCACCAACCTCGTTGAGACGGTTGTTGATAGATGTGCCTCATTTAAAACAGCATAACAAGTGCTTGATAAGCTTAACTTCGACACATGGTCTCATGGAATGCATTTATTTTAGGTTATGCAAAACACATGCATGGAGAGAAAGTACTTGACTATTTTGAACAAATGCAACATAAGGGTTGTGAATTAGGAGCCACATACAAGGGCTGTGAAATACATGATGGTGGTTTCAAATATAGGTCTTGTGAAATACAGTAATTACTAAAAATGTTCATCTAGGAGAAAGCACTACTTCCTAGGAAGAAGGGGTGCAAGGCGGAGAGAAACCAAGCTCAACCACTACACATGCATGCCTACGTGCACAGACGTGAGCCAGAGCTACGTCGTGTCAATGTTGGTGGAAGTTGGACACATGCACATAAGACTGACAGTGACAGGTTGGTGTATCAGAATGAGCAGTCCTGAACTTCCCTCACTATAAACAATATCAAATGTGGCAAGAGGATAATTCTGTATATCCCAATGGGCATACTTTTGTGGCCTTAATGAAGTTTTGTGTAAAGCTGAAAGATTTAGAAAGAGACCTCGCAATACATACTGAAGCCACCAAAATGGAGTGCTGAAAAGGGATCTTTTAGCACCTTGCTTAGTATGTATCTCAAATGTGGCTTGCTTGCCAAAGCTTGGGAAGTGTTTGACCAGCTTCCAGTTCTTGTGGACTGCACTTAATGCAAGATATGCCAAACATGGGCATGGTGAGGAGGCACTCCACTGTTTTGAGCCAGCTTTAAAAAGTCTGGCAACCTCTCCTGTACGACCTCTTTGTTACCTCTATCCTGTTTAGGATCTTGCCAGTGAAATTCTACATGACAAAAACTCTAAAGCTGATGCATTTCCCTTCCCATATCTGGCCTCTTTCTTCCCAATAAAGGCCTCACAATGCTGGGGCTGAGCATACGAAATTCTATTGCTTATACCTGCTCCTCCTGCAGTACTAAGCAATCCTTACCCCCTCCATATGTTGCATGGATGCAATCCCTCTTTCTTTCTTTTCTTGAGTAGATCCACCTATAGTCACGATATTGGTTGCCCGATCAGAACTTAACGGTTGTGGCCACAACACCAACGGGTGGCCAGCAGGAATTGAACTCAGGACCTCCCCTTTCTGAGTTCTAAGCTGGGCTACACACCCGCTGGTTTCTATGGATGCAATCCTGCTCTTACTATGCTTCAAATCATCTGTGATATGACATCTTCTCTAAGCAGTTTCCCCTTGTGATACACAGCTCGACAGGCAGCCAAATGCCTTCATGTTGCATGTTGTGAGTGCTGACCATCTCCTACGTTTGAAAAAAATAGGATCTACTCATGCTCAATCCAGATCTCACCAAAGCTTTTTCCAAACACCACTATTTTGTATGTACAAACAAACCTGGTTTTGCCCACAGCTCTAGATGTTGGACATCAACACATATGCAGAAGCGTCCTTGGACTGTTCATGCATTGCATGATCAAATGCCTGTTTTCCAAACTCCACATTGCCATGCATCCGACATGCAGCTAGCAAAGCCAACCACGTCACCAGATCAGGCTGCATCGGCATCCTTGACAAGAAGTTTTGCACCATTGTAAAGTCCCCTGACTGTCCAAGAAGGTTTATCAAAGTAGCATGATGCTTTTTGTCTGGAACTATGCCATAGTTTTTGCTCATGCATTCAAAACACTCAACACCCTTGTCAACAAAGCCAACATGACTGCAAGTGGAGAGAAGGGAGAGAAATGTGATTCCATCTGGTATAATACCTATTACCTGCATGGCTTCAAAAGTATGCAGAGTTGCTGCGCAGTTTCCTTCTTGGGCATAGCCCGAGATTAGTGCATTGCATGACACCAGATCAGGCCGGGGTAGACCCTCAAAGACTGCCTGAGCATCTTCGAGGCTTGCGCAAGTCCCATATGCATGAACAAGACTGTTTGCCACAAGTAAATTCAGATTGTTCCCATTAGAGACAAAAGTGAAATGAACATGCCTACAGATGTCCATGCTTGCTATCTTGCTGCAGGCTTGCAAGACTCGAACAAGTGTCATATCATTCATGGTCATACTCTCCTCTTGCATTTGTTTATACAGCAGTAAAGCCCTCTCTTGTAGGCCCTGCTCAATATATGTTGAAAGCATGGCATTCCATAAAGCAACATCACGATGAGACAAGTGATGATACACATTCTCGGACTCCGCAACGCTCCCACAGTTGCCATACATACTCACGAGGGCAGTGCCAACATAGACATCCAAAGCAACTCCCTTTCTCTGTGCATCAGCATGTAATGCCCGACCGATTTCTAAAGTCAATGCTTTGTTCGAAAGCCCCTCTCCAACAACAGCTTTTTCCTTCCCTGCAAGGTTGCAGCATGCTTGCAGTGCGATCACAAAAGTCCAATCATCTGGACTGATGCCATCCTCTTGCATTTGTCTGTACAATTGTAAAGATTTCACTCCTCTGCCCTGTCCTGTGTATGCCAAGAGCATCCCAGACCATGCCACAACATCGCACTGAGACAATCCACCAAACACATTCTCTGCTTCTCCAATGCTCCCACACTTACCATACAAATTCACAAGAGCACTACCAATAAAAAAGTTGGATGCAAAGCCCTTCCTCCAAGCATCGGCATGTAATCCCTTGCCAATCTCCAGAGACCTCACTTTATTCAATCCTCCCTCTGCACTGACAACTTCTTCCTCTTCTGCAAGGGCGCCGCATGCCTGAAGGGCAATTAGGAAGGTCCAAGCATTTGAACTTACACCTTCCTTTTGCATTTGCCTGTACAGCTGTAAAACCTTCTCTGCTTGGCCTTGCTCACTATATGCAGACAACATAGAATTCCATGACACAATGTCACGCTCAGACAAGACACCAAACACATTCTCTGCTTCCTCTAAGCTTCCACACTTGCTATATAACCTCACAAGAGCGCTCCCAAGAAAGGCATCAGAAGCAAAGCCCTGATTTCGAGCATCAGCATGCAATGCCTGGCCAATCTCCAAAGATATCAATTTGGTTGGTTTCCCTTCAACAATAACAGCACTTTCTTTCTCTGCAAGAATGCAACATGCTTGCAGAGCAATCATGAGGATTGGCTTGTCTAGAATCACACTTTTATCTTGCATTTGTGTGTACAGCTGTAATGCTTTCCCTCCATGCCCCTGCTCAACATGACCCGAGAGCAACACACTCCATGACACAACATTGCACTCAGACAATCCAGCAAACACATTCTCTGCTTCCTCAATGCTGCCACACTTGGCGTACATACTCACAAGGGTGCTACCAACAAAGACATCAGAAGTGAAGCCTTTACACCATGCATCAGCATGTAATGCCTGGCCGATTTCCAGAGACATCACTTTGATATGTTGCCCCTCTATAACAACAGCTTCTTGCTTCTCTGCAACCATGCAACATGCTTGAAGGGCCACTGCAAAGGTTCGTGCATTTGGGCTTACACCTTCGCATTGCATTTCTCGATACAGCTGCAACGCCTTCTCTCCTTGACCATTTTCAATATATGCTGCAAGCATCGCAGTCCATGATACCACGTCACGATGCAACATCACACCAAACACTTTCTCTGCTTCCACTATGCTCCCGCACTTGCCAAATATACTCACAAGGGCATTCACAACAAAGAGATCTGAAGTAAATCCCTTTCTCCACACCTCAGAATGTATCATTTGGCTGATTTCAAAAGGCATTACTTTGAGTGCCCACCCACCATCCACAGCAACAGCTTCCTCCTTCTCTGAAAGGATGCCACATGCTTGAAGGGCGATCACAAACGTTCGTTCATTTGAAATTATGGTCTCCTCCTGCATTTGTCGAAATAACTGTAAGGCCGCCTCTCCTTCACCATTCTCAACATATGCTGAAAGCATCGCATTCCATGATGCCACATTGTGCTGCCACATCTCTCCAAAAGCTTCCTCAGCTTCCAGAATGCTCCCACACTTGCCATACATGTTTACGAGGGTGCTACCAACAAAGACACATGAATCAGAAAATCCCTTTTTGCAGGCATCAGCATGTAGTTTCATGCCTTCTTCAACTGCAGGAATGTTGCTGCACGCTTTGAGTAAGCTGACAAATGTGTACTTGTTTGGCTGCACACCTTCCTCCAACATGCAGCCATACAATCTCAACGCTTCCTGCCCTTTTCTGGAATCCGTGTAGATAGAAATGATGGATGTCCAGGCGAACACTGTACGGCATGGCAATTTGTGGAATATTCGGCATGCATCTTCGAAACCGCCACACTTTGCGAATGTTAAAACCAGATACTCACCGACAACAGTGAACTGGAGACTGTCTAGAACTACATGAGCATGCACTTGCCTGGCCTGATTCAGGGAATTACTCTTGAGACATGATTTCAACAGAGACAAGTACTTACTTGGAGAAGCTATGGTCCCATTCAACTGTCTGTTCTTGCACAGAGCTAGAATTTGATCATTTAGCGCTCTGAATGAAGAACTCTGCAGTTCCTTTGGGTTTCGCTGTTGCGGAGGAGGCCTCTGCTGCAGAAGTGTCTCGCAGGAGCTCCTGTGATTGAAGTCTGCATGGCTTTGTTTGAGTTTAGTAGGGTTAGGGTTTTCCCTATCCTGGCAGAAGAGGTCATCCAAGAGGTGGCTCTGTGCCTCTTCTTCATGGTCTGCGAAACCCTTGCTCTCTGTGGTGGAAAAAAGGGCATGGGAATGCCACTTCCGTAGAGAGCCGCTGCTTGCACGGCAAGGGAGTCCCAATCCAGCCATATACGCTTCGCCTGTCTCATCCTCCTGTGCGTTAACCTGCTCCGATTCTTCGATTCGATTGCCCTCATGCTCCACATTTGCAATTGATGTACAGGGAACCTCGTTTTGCGAATGGCTTCACACTTGTACCGCCCATGTCATTTTAAGATGGCGAGATAGGCCGCCCAGGGAGATGGACTAGGAAACTGTCCATCCATTAGGATGAACATGGAAATTCCCCCCTTTTCTTGGGATTCTCCATGTTTTGTTGGAGTATGTAAAAATCTTAAGTGGGTTCAACACTATAAGAGGATGTAAAAATCTTAAGTGGGTTCAACACTATAAGAGGATTCAATAGCGGTGTATACAACGTGCACTATAAGAGGATACAATATGAAATGTATACAAGAGAACACTCACAAGAAGTAGGATCTTTCACAACAGAACTTTAAACTCAAATTGCACAATAACAAAAATTGAGAAGAATTTTGTGATACAATAGATGGCAAAGCCCCACCGTATGCTCCTACAAAGGCAGCTTCAATGGTTGATTTGGAACTTCTAAGAGAGTGTATGCTAGTAGAAGCTAGGGAGTAAAGTCAGGATGATGACTAATGAACTGTGTGGAGAAAGGGGTTGGTCATGTATCCATATAAGCCTGTATACGTGGGGCTAAAGCTAGAGAATAAACTCAGGATGATGATTGATGAACTGCATGAAGAAAGGGGCTGGTCATGTATCTATATAGGCATGTATACACAAGGTGGCCATGACATGGTCGTGTAGCTCGACGATCATAGTCGGTTCACCATCCACAGTGTAGATTCGACCCCACAAAGATGAACTAGAAAATGTTATCCCACGGTCATCCTGGTGGGCCCTGTTTGGGCCCCATAATGTTAGGATAGAGTGTCCAAGAATAAAGGCTACCTACTCCATGTGTGGATTGTTATGACATAATGGTCTAGTGTAACATATAGCCTTTTTGGCAATGTGTCAAATCTAATCCAAGTCAGCTCTAAACTAGATTATGGCCTCCTAGGTCACCTTCCCGTATATGAATACGAGGATGTTGGGCTCCCGGGCTGCTCAACCATGGCTACTCATCATAGTGGGTGGCCCGTACTACCAACATGAGCTAGCTGGTTCTTGCCTGGGTAATACAATGTGAGGGTGGAGCATTGATATCCAACAAACACATCATGATATTTGTTAGAGTGTGGACACATCATGATATTTGTTAAAGTGTTGGACCAATATTCTTAGGTTGGTAGATTCCTTAGTGCTCACTTCTGCTAGTGGACACTTTAATGGATGTATGTTTGGCTTTTGGTTTTGTGCTCTTACGTATGTTTGGCTTTTGGTTTCATGCTCTTATGTATGTTTTGTATGAAAGCTACTTGAGAAATGGCTCATAACCATGCTTGAAATAGTTGGCTTAATGTTTTAAGATTTTAGTTTGTTCATATAAGTTGGCATTCAACTCTTGGATGCTTGGTTGATGTTAGCTAGTTTTAGGTTCAATAGATTATGCATTGTTGAAATATGTAAGCTTGGGTTATTTGGTTGAGTGTGTGAACGTACCTTAAAGGTGCAAGATATTATCTTGTGAGTGTTGAGATATCGAGCTCATCTAGTGAGGCGGTGGACACTGATGACCCACCTGGGGGATAGGCCCCACACTTACAGCACTAGCATGGCTGGTGAGATCATGGGTGATATGTGGCTAGTGGGATGATGGGCTATGTGACAGCCATTCTAGAGACTGGCATAGTTATAGCGCCAGCTCATTTAGTTGGGTTCACATTACAGAGAACCCTAGTATGTATTTGGTTGAGTACCTTTTCATATGTGTGTACTCTTATCTTTGTATATGGTGTGTTGAGTGTTGTGTAAAGAAGAAGAAGATTTTCAGCCTCTCACTTGTGTGTTCTCTTTTAGGATTTTGTGAGTGTGTGTACGCTTGCAAGAGCTCAAGCTCTCTTCTCCCCTGCATCTTTTCATGGTATCAGAGCCTGGTTCATGCTAAGGGCTGAGCTGCAAGCAAGAGAAGCACAGGAAGCGGTACGAGGGTAAGAGCTTCAACTACTCTTCCCTATTTGTGTTGGCGACTACACCCTTGTCGGGAGCTCTACGGGAGACATCGGCAAACGATCTCTGATTGAGGAGCTTTCTTCACAGGAGTAAAGCTATAGGGCAACTATAATGTCCTATTGGACCTATTGGACAAAATTTTTTGGGCCAGAGACGTGTTTCGGGCGCGTTAGGACCTCTGTTTTTCAGAAAGCAGGCAATTTCGAGCACTGTGGGTAAGTCATCAATTCTATGCAGAACTCTATTTTAAGAACTGCAGGAAGACAGATTGGTTGTGCAGACATTGTGTGTGCTGCAAGGAGGTCAACACTTGCCATTGGGTGTATGTATGCACATTGAGGTCACTGGTTGTGACATTTGAGTGTAGTACAGTATCGCTGTAGAAAATACAGCAATTTGTGCAAGACAAACCAAAGTGTTGTTTCTGGTAAATTTGTGAGTCTGACAAGATGTCAAATGATGGCATAAACCAGATTGTTGCTGAGAAGCTTGATAAGAACAACTTCCATGCTTGAAGGTTCAGGTTGACAAACTTCCTGATGGGAAAGGGTTATTGGGACTACATAGAAGGTGAGCATGAAGAGGCACCGGAGATACCGGAGATCAATCCGACTGCTGCAGATGTGAAAGACTTCAAGGATTGGAACCAAGGAGCCAGAATAGTTATGTATTGGCTCTCTATCAGTATACAGGACACCATGATTGGGCACATACAGGATGCCAAGTCCCCCAAGGAGGCGTGGGACACCTTGGTAAAACTCTATGAAACACCAAGGCACAAAAGATACAGTTGAAGAATGAACTTCATACTGTGTGGAGAAAAAGAGTATGTCTGTGAATGACTGTACATTGAAGATCAAGGGTATTGTGGAATCCCTTGCATCTATCTATTGGTGTTTCAGTAGATGATGATGATAAGGTGGAAGTTTGTCTACGTGGTCTTGAGCCACAATACAAGGCGTTCAAGACGTCTATTCAGACTTGGGAAAACATCCCCAATTTCACAGATTTGGTGTCTATGTTGTGTTGAATATGATAACTAAGCTATGAAGATTAATCAAAAACATACTCAAGGTGGATCAAAGATTGTACAAGACATCATGAATATGAGGGACAAAAATTGGTATATGCAGAAAATTGATATGAGATTAGCACAAGAAGACACTAATTGTAATTAGACATGAACAAACTTACATAATCACTTGACCACGACTTGTACCTTATTTAGAGACTCCTCTACCCTATTTTTAGTTGCATGGTTGCATGAACAACATGCAACCATTTGTAGGCTTTACACACCACTGACCACTAGCCTATCCACCACATATTAATTTGGACTAAGGAGTTGGGATTACATTTATCCAACAATCCCCCCCTTAAGACCAACTTCTTACAAAACATGAATCAAGTCTAACAAACCTCCTTTGACACAATGAGTAAGAGTCCCCCCTTAACAACAACGTAGGGTAGTGTACTCTCCTCTACAACTTGTCAAGTTGAAACAACATAAGTCTTGACTCAACCACATACATGACATAATCTAAAAAGCATACTCCTCATCTACATCTTTTATACTGAGACTAGAACAAAGATTGGTTTCTTCTTGTTGGTTGACTTCTTCAACCACATGTGCCTTTGCTTGCTTTTGATCTTTTTGGTAGCACTTTGAGGATGGATGATTCGTCTTTCCACAATACTCACAAGGATGTTTGGAGAAACAATCCTTAGTAAGATGATTTGTACAACCACAAATAGTACACTTCTTCTTTGCCGATGTCATAGTAACAGTATATGCATAAGGATCTATCACATCCTTTGTAATCTTCTTGTCTTCTTCCTGCAAAGAATTTATGATACTTTCCAAAGAAGGGACTGGCTCCTTCTCTTTAAGTACCGTCACAATTTGTCTAAAGCTTGAAGGTAAGCTTTTGAGCAAGATAGCAATAGCATCTTCTTCAAGAACAGGAGATTTAATATAAACCAACTGTGTCATTAAGCTCTTCAACCTGTTAATCAAAGCTGCTAAATTTTCATTACTCTCCATGGTTAGATCAAAGAGTTGCATCTTCAAACTGATCTTGGAATGCTTTGCCTTTGCACCAAAAGTACGTTCTAATAATTCCCAAGCTTCCATAGTTGACTCAACATCATCAATATAATGAATAAAATCATCTTCTAAAGCAGTAATGATAATACCAAGTGCTTGTTCATCTTTTGCTTGAAGTGCAGCCGTTGTAGCTCTTGTAATTGCAGCAGAAATACCTGCTTCATCTTCAGTAAGTGGCTTGACCATACTCCACAGATTTTTCTTCATGAGGTAGCCCTTCACCTTGATTTGCCAGGTATGGAACCCAGTTCCGTTGAATTTGTCAGGAAATTTGGAACTCATGATGATGAAATATGATGATTAATGTTGAAAACTTGCTCACATAGATGATTTAAGCCCAAATAGTAAAAATATCATCAATATAAATCAAAATTGGTATCACCATGTAGGAGGAGCAAAAATTGAAGAAAAGGGGCGACTGGAAATTAGCTTCATACTGCAGCTACAGTGCACCAAATAGCACAAGATTTGATATGCTGAATCTTCACTTGATGGACTTACATCACCTCAAAGGAATTGTCTCAATTCGAAGCGAAGACGGCAAATTGCTGCGCTGAACAGAAAACGGGCGATTTGGCTAGCGATGAGAAACTCGTGCTGCTGCGTTGAAATTGGATGTTGAGCTTCAAATTGTAGCAAGCGTGGGAGCTAAGCTAAGAGCCTATATCAAAATATTAGGGTTTCATCCACTCAGGTGCAAGCATGGAAGCAAACTACAGCAAGAGGTCCAAACAGCAAAAAAACTCGCTATGGTGATTAAGAAAGTAATTAGGGTTTTTGTTAATAAACTAAACCTAATTGAGTCAAGCTTTGATACCAAATATTGAATATGATAACTAAGCTATGAAGATTAATCAAAAACATACTCAAGGTGGATCAAAGATTGTACAAGACATCATGAATATGAGGGACGAAAATTGGTATATGCAGAAAATTGATATGAGATTAACACAAGAAGACACTAACTGTAATTAGACATGAACCAAACTTACATAATCACTTGATCACGACTTGTACCTTATTTAGAGACTCCTCTACCCTATTTTTAGTTGCATGAGTTGCATGAACAACATGCACCAACCATTTGTAAGCTTTACACACCAACCACTGACCACTAGCCTATCCACCACATATTAATTTGGACTAAGGTGTTGGGATTACATTTATCCAACATGTTGATTATAGAAGAGAAGAGCTTGGGTGAAGACCAACAGTCTTCACAAAACAAAAACAATTCAGAGCAACAGGCCTTCTACACAAGTTCAGAAAGAGGACGAGGTAGAGGCGGCCAAGGAGGTGACCGAACATGTAATCAGAATTATGGCCAGCAGAGCAGCAACAACAACAATCCCAGAATTCACACAACAACAACAACACGCAGGTGGAAGAGGCCAATTCAGAGGCAGGGGCAGTCAAAGAGGTTGTGGAAATTGGCAAAGGCAGGCTGTAAGCCTATCTCAGTGCCATTGGATCAGAATGGCAAGTTGAGTGCAGATTCAGGAGAGATTTTGGAGGATCCTACTATGTATAGGTGCATAGTAGGAAGCTTGATCTACATGACGATCACCAGGTCATATTTGAGCTATGCTATTGGGTTGGTGAGTAAGTTTATGCAGGTTCCTCGGAAGCCGCATTTGGATGCATTGAGACGCATACTAAGGTATGTGAGGTCTACTTTGCATTGTGGACTATTTTATGAAACTGGGACAGAGATATGTGTACATGGGTACACAGATGCTGATTGGGCTAGTAGTATCTTAGATAGAAGATCTACTAGTGGCTTCATGTTTTCTTTGGGGAGTGCTGCTGTGACTTGGAGCAGCAAGAAGCAGCCTATCGTTGCTCTATCCAGTACAGAGGCCGAGTACAGAGGTGCTGCTATGGCAGCATGTGAGGTAGCTTGGTTGAGAAAGCTACTTGCAGATTTGGGTCTATCAGTGGATAGACAAGTTGTCATTTTATGTGACAACATGAGTAGTATACAGTTAGCCAGGAACCCAGTTTTTCATGCTCGCACGAAGCATATAGAGGTCCACTACCATTTTTGTCAGAGAGAAGGTTTTGGCAGGAGACGTTGACCTTGTTTATGTCAGAACACAGGATCAGGTCGCTAACATCTTCACCAAAGCATTGGGTATAGAAAAGCTCCGCAGATTCAGGGCTTCGCTTAGTGTACATGAGGGAGTTTGTTGAAAATACAAGTGAATAGGGTGTGTGCGGGAACAAGCCCTAGGTTAGAGGCTGTAAAAGAGAATGTGTAAATGTGAAAGAACCTGTGAAAAGGTGAGAAGAATCTACTAGGAGAGAATAAAGGGCAGCATGAGAGAATTTAGGAAGTGTGGAGATATTCTGGGAAGTGTGGAGTTATTCTGGGAGAGGTGGAGAGAATCAAGCAAGAGATGGAGATATTCTGGGAGTGAATCATGGAGAAATCAATGGGATTTGATACTTGATGTAAACTCTATAAATTGAGGCATAGCCCTAATGATAATTTGCTGGTTTTTGAGTATCCATGCCTACATTAATCTAATTACATCTTAATTATTTGCTAATCACTTTATTAATGATGTTAATTCTAGTGTTTGATCCACCATAGCTCATCACAATGCTCAAATTTCAACATGGTATCAGAGCCATGCCTAGAATCCATCAGATTTATGAGCCCATTATCTAATTAATTAGGATTAGTAGAAAATTAGGAAATAATCAAAATTTTAGTTATTTTTCACTTCACCCCCAGCCAGTGGAGGATCTCATTCACCTTGCACACATAAAATTAGGGCAAGCCCTTCTAACACAAGCTAGCCAACTCACTTGGCTTCAAGCCCATCAAAACGGCGCAGCAAACCGCCAGCGAAGGAAGGAGAAATCGACGATTTGGCAGGCGCGTTTTTTTCTAAGTAATTTGCAGATCTCTCCTTCATCAAATCAAATGCTTCTAATTCCTCCTAGCCCAAGGTGTATTCAAGCGTGCTCTACAAGCTGGTGAAGACAGAATTCAGTTTCATCAAGTCTACAGTGAGATCCAAGCTCTTCATCAAATCTGCAGGTGACTTTGGTAAAACAGAGATTAAGCTTTCAATATTTGGTCAAATCTTGTGTTTCTTGGCTTAATCCTCTACTAGACTCATTGCTATTGATGCCTTTGAAAGCATTTGAGCTCATTTGAAGTCTAAGGCACCAGATTTGGACTCCCGGCATACTCTGTTTTTTGCACACAAAACAGAGCATTAATTTGCTAATCAGTGATTAATCAATGCTAATCACTGTATTTTGGTACAATTGAGGGTTCAAATTAACCATTAGGTATCTGATACAGATCCCTATAACTTCAGATTGCAATTCGGAGTTGGTTTGATACTCCAACCATTCCGTACAAATTGGTTACCCTTGATTTATGTAATTTCTAGTGATTTTATGCTGATAAATTTGTTGTAATCATCTATTAAACACCAGATTGAGTTGTAAAAGGGTAGACACTGGCCTTGAATCTTGAAATTGGATCGAGGTAAGACCCCCTTCACATGACTATGAGTTCAGCACAAGAAATAGCCAAATTTAATGGGGAGCAGTTTTATACTATAGACAAAAACCATGTATTTGCTGATGAGGAAAAATCTGTGGGGATTAGTTGAGGGAAGAGATGAATGCCCAGAGAGAGGAGAAAATTAGTGGAAGAGTAGGAATGAAAAAGCATTGGGACTTATTGCACTCAGTTTAAATGATGAAATTATTCATCACATCACAGGGATATAATGGGCAAAAGATGCATGGGATGAACTCAATAAATTATTTGGTACACAAGTAAAAAATTCAAAGATAAATCTGTTAATGCAATTCTACAAATTGGACATGAAGGAAAGTGAACCTTTAATCACACACTTGAACAAATATAAAAGCATTAAGCAACAGCTGGCAGCTATTGGCAAAAAGGTAGAAGATGATGAAGCATTAGCTGTACTTCTGAAAAGTGTGGACAAAGGTGATTATGAAAACATTGTAGCAACACTAAAGAATGTACCTGAATTGAAGCTACAAGAGATAGAAGCAGCTCTACTAGAGCAAGAGAGCAAAGGCAAAGAGAAGAAAGGGCTCGACTCAACAGCAAGAGAGGAAAAAGCATTCTTCACCCGAGGAGGATTCTCTCGAGGACGAGGACGAGGAAGAGGCAGAGAAGGAGGAAGGACCTTCACTTGCCACAAATGTGGAAAACCAGGACACATGGCGAGAGACTGCTACAGCAAACCCAGTGGAGAAGGAACGACATCGGCAAACTTCATGGAGGCTCCAAAGGAAGTGGAGTCGGATCATCTTTTCTGAGAGAGAGAGAGAGAGAGAGAGAGAGAGAGAGAGAGAGAGAGAGAGAGAGAGACCCCACAACCCAATGTAACCTTCCCCAACAAAGTAAAACCACCTCTGAGCCACCGATGATGTAGGCCACGTGGTAGATGTATGTGTGAGCACTTTAGTCAAGGTCGCAGGCACTTATAGTAGCCTTGGACACATAGAGAGAGAGAGTGTCAAGGACTATGGAGTTTAGGGACTTGAGGCACTGGTCGCGGACTGTCAAGTAAGAGAGAAACTTGATACAGGGTCCAGGTATGCTAAGATAACTTGAGGGGAGGTGTGTACACTAGTCGCGGGGACTATCAACAAGTAAGGGGAGGCAAACTTGGTATAGGGTCTAGGTGTACTAGGAGTATTCACTTGAGGGGAGGTGTTGAAAATACAAGTGAATAGGGTGTGTGCGGGAACAAGCCCTTGGTTAGAGGCTGTAAAAGAGAATGTGTAAATGTGAAAGAACCCGTGAAAAGGTGAGAAGAATATATTGGGAGAGAATAAAGGGTAGCATGAGAGAATTTAGGAAGTGTGGAGATATTCTGGGAAGTGTGGAGTTATTCAGGGAGATATTCAGGGAAAAGAGAAGAGGTGGAGAGAATCAAGCAAGAGGTGGAGATATTCTGGGAGTGAATCATGGAGAAATCAATGGGATTTGATACTTGATGTAAACTCTATAAATTGAGGCATAGCCCTAATGAGAATTTGCTAGTTTTTGAGTATCCATGCCTACATTAATCTATTTGCTAATTACCCACTAATTATATCTTAATTATTTGCTAATCACTTTGTTAATGATGTTGATTCTAGTGTTTGATCCACCATAGCTCATCACAATGCTCAAATTTCAACAGAGTTGAGCTCGAGGGGGAGTGTTGAGATATCGAGCTCATCTAGTGAGGCGGTGGACATTGATGACCCACCTGGGGGATAGGCCCCACACTTACACCACTAGCATGGTTGGTGAGATCATGGGTGATATGCGGCCAGTGGGATGACGGGCTGTGTGACAGCCATTCTAGAGACTGGCATAGTTATAGCGCCAGCTCATTTAGTTGGGTTCACACTATAGAGAACCCTAGTATGTATTTGGTTAAGTACCTTTTCATATGTGTGCTCTTATCTTCGTATATGGTGTGTTGAGTGTTGTGTAAAGAAGAAGAAGATTTCAAGCCTCTCACCTTGTGTGTTCTCTTTTAGGGTTTTGTGAGTGTGTGTGTGCTTGCAAGAGCTCAAGCTCTCTTCTCCCTTGCATCTTTTCAGTGAGTTGTGGAAAGATAAGAATCCCACATAAGACATTATGTGAATGGTGAGACCCACATGAAAGAATGTGGAAAAGGGACTGCCACATGGCATGACACATGTAAAGGAGATTAGGCTAGAGGCTATCTATATTAGAAGGGATTTCCACATGGCATGACACATGTAAATGAGATTAGGCTAGAGGCTATCTATATTAGAAGCATCTCATTGTATGGTTTATAACATATTGCAATAGAGATTGAATTGAGTGTGCCTATTCTCTTGGTTAGTGTGCTACTTATGATTATGGATTCTCTTCATTATTCTGAGCCTCCTTAAGTATAGAGACTAGGATTAGCATGATCTCACTTGATTAACATGGTATCAAAGCAAGGTTTAGCTAAGCCTAAATTGGTGTGTGTTTATTTTTAGAGTTTCGGTTTACTATGGTTTGTATATAGAGAAGAAATTATGGCACAATCATTATCTATAGGGAGAGGAATTATAATGATAATATGCCTTCACATTGTTCATTTAAATATTGGAGGTCACTTGAAGCTACCCATGAAGAGTCTACAATGATAGGGAGAGGAATTATACTGATAATATGCCTTCACATTGTTCATTTAAATATTGGAGGTCACTTGAAGCTACCCATGAAGAGTCTACAATGGAGACTTCAGTGATGTGAATATTTTGGAAGTCTACATTATCAACAAGGAGTTACCAAGAAGGATGCCTCATAAATTTTGTTTTGGGCATTCTTCTAAGGTGTTGGGCACTTGTGCAACCTTGTGATCCAATCCCTTCTATTGTGCTACTAGAGGCTTCCTTCTTTAATTCCTCTTCACTCGGTTGTACATTGACCATACAGACTAAGGTGGTAGGAACATTCCTAAATTCAACATATCGGGTTCCTTGGGGAGAATGCTCAATTTTGGAAGGGTTCCTAGTTGATGGAATATATGGATCCCATGTTTCTTTGCGGCTTGGCAAAGAACATGAAGAGGTGCAAGCTTGTCTAAGCAAGGGATAAGCAATCATGGGCTGAGGATGGAGCCCACCTTGAGCATGCCAAAAAGGGGCATGTGCTAGTTCAGTTTGTTCATGGAAGATGAGCAAGTTGTGTGAAAGCCTTTGAAGGCTTTCATGTTGGTCATGCACCTAGGGTTTCTTGAAAGAAACCTCCTATGAAGTGCACCCTTGTGAAGATTTGCCATGCAAAGGGGAAATCATGCATGTTGTGGGCTCATTGGGGAGCCAACACTGGCCATATTGATGGCTATGTAAACCTCATGATAGAGGTTGGTTGCTTGGTGATGTAAGAAGAAACATGTTGGTAAAAGAAGAGACATGTTGGTTGCTTGGTGATGTAAGAAGAGACATGTTGGTAAAAGAAGAGATACACCCAAAATGAAAGAGCAAAATAGTTGCAAAAGGTTATGCCTTATGATAGGTAATAAAAATGTTATGCCAAGAGTAGCAAGTGCTTGTCTCAAAAAGCAAAAATACTATGGTAAAAAGCTAGGGGTAGTAGGACACAGAAGAGTGTAACCATGTTGATCCTTCTACAAAAACAAAAGTGAGAGAAGAGCTCACTATAGAGTTCAGATGTGTAGTTCTTCAGATGGGGTTATGGGTTCTATTATAGCAAAGCAAGAAGGTGGAACTCTGGTTCCAAGGGGAGCACATTGTAATTTAGAAGCACAAGTTATCAACACCCAGGCCAAGAGGGTCAAAGCCAAAGTCCCCTAGGAAGACTTTCATTGAGCCAGGCTAGAGGGGTGCTTCTAGGATCCACAACGGTCTCTCTATTTAGCAATAGCATCGAGATAGAGAGAGAGCCCTCTTGGTGGGTGCAAATGAAGAAGTTGTGCATGCAATGCTCGGTCGAACAAGGAGCCCTAACTCACAATAGAGGTGGCAGGAGTTGCAGTCATTACTGCAAGACGACACACACACACACCATAGCTTCACTTTGTGGATATTTTCAACAAGAAAGGATCGTGATTCTAATACTAATGAAATGAAGGGAATCTAGGGTTACACTCATTAGCATAGAGTACATAGTAGCCACCTAAACATGGAAAGAATGCCATCAATTAATCTTAGAAGCATGAGATCTAATAAATAACATGATAGTCATAAAGTGGTCAAAAGACCATAAAGGGTCACAATAGTCCTAGGGTTGGTGCCTCTTATAGTCCCAAGGCCCATATGCCCTAACACCACATGTGTAAATGCCTCTAAGTCCCATGTGCCTAGGCCCATCCCCCATGTAAAAATGAATCCTAAAATATCCCTTTGTTATAAACCATACCCTCCTACAATGATTTTGTCCTCGAAATCAAAGGGTTGTCATGCACAAAAGACACATACAAAAGGCCATATATAAAAACCAAAATCATGACTAAGTGTCAAACCAAACAGGTGCCAAAAACATGAGTCAAATGATGTCAATGCGCAAGAGCCACATGTCCCCCCTGGGTTTAATGGAAAGGAAGGTGGTACGCTATCGAAGATGAGGCCAATAATGCAACCACCTTGATTAAATGGGAATATGAGCCATGCAAACTCCAAAAGAATGGCCTTCAAACCACTGAGGTAAAATGGTAAATATGGGAGACCAATGTCGATGGTGAGGCTAGTTATAAATCCTCCTGGGTCAAAGGGAAGGCTAACAATTAGCCCATCCTTCATAGACGTTATTACAGGAGTGAGATTTTTCAGAATATTTTATCATGGGAGTGAATCCAATTAATTATGTGTGATGCACAGTTCATGTGTGAAGCATGGTAGTGAATGATTTCCATTTGTTAGAATTATTTTTGTGAGTGATTCCAAAGTAATTGTGACCTAACATTGTGGATTATGTTGAGTATAGATCATGAGTTCGGGATGACCAAGGTGGACATTAGATGAGATTATCTAGCCAAGCATAAGTGTGCTAAATATTTAATTTTGTATGGTTTGGCCCATTGTACATATGTTGGGCAAGGTTTATTTTTTATGAGATGCTTTAAAAGCATTTGACTAAGGTTCAATTTTGTAAAAGCCCAATTTTGGAAAAGCTATGCTATTTATGGCTCCAAGGGATAAATTTATTAATATGATTTAAATACTACCGCGTGTGGGAGGAGCCACACACGTCGGGGGGGGGGGGGGAGATTGCACCCAATCTTGTGTTCTGCTCTTGATTTATGATTTGATGTTATGGTTAATTTCTTTTATTATTTAATTTTTAGAATAATCTAATCTCCATGTACCATGGCCCTGTAACAGTGGTATCAGAGCACGGCAAATTCAAGAATTGAATTTGGGTCATGGAGAGTTGAAGAAAAATCAAGAAATTGATTTTTACTCAAAGGTTATTGGCTTGGAGCAAATTTGAAGGATTTTCAATAAATTCAAAATACTTGCACGGGAAGAGGCAAGGGTACAAGGCTTTGGATAAGGACACAATTCATCCAAAAATCCAAGAGGTAAATAAGAGGAGGTATGGAAGACCTTTGGGCAAAAGAAGGTATGGTTATGTGAATTTTGTGGTCAAGATTTGGATCAAGGGCTAGGAAGAAAGCCACCCTTTTGAAGAAAACCATCATGGAATTCCCAAAGCCACCTTATTCTCCTGAAACCACCTTGCTCAATTCAAATCCTCTCCATAATCTATCCTTATTGATGAAATCATCTCTCTAAGGAGATTGTGGGCCTTATCTCAGAATTGCTAAGCTTACTTCGTGGTCAATTTGTATTATGGAGGCCTTTTATTAATCCTTCAAATCAATTATCTTCATAGAAGAAGATTGTGCCCCGATTTCAAGAAAAGAAAGAAAATAATTTTGGAATTTAATCCAATTATTAGGAAGCTCCATTAAACACTTTTCTAATCACCACATCTCTCTCTCTCTTGCCTGGGCGGGAGCGACGACGACTGGTTATCTCCTTTTTTTTTCTTCCTCCAAAAATCACGCAACAATGGGTTGTGGGCGGCATCGTTTAATCGTGAAAGCTTTCTACAAAGCTTGAATAAGCTTTAGATAAGCTTAATATAATAAAGCTTTATATATTTATATATATATATATATAAGAAAAAGATTCCACCCTTTTTTTTGGCAGCTGTTGGAGAGGGTTTCTCTAAAACTTATCTTTTGTAATGCTTTAAATGCTTAAAACTATCATAAGCTAATTTTTAAAAGAGAGAGAGAGAGAGAGAGAGAGAGAGAGAGAGAGAGAGCGCTTATATTTCACCTTTCACATAAGCTTTTTTTTTAAAGAAGAAGAAGAAGAAGCTGATATTCATACAAGCCTAAAGCCCTCTTACCTTCATAAATCAAAGAAGAAGGAGATCAACTATCGGGGAAAATTCAGAATTTTCAAGATTGCAGAAAATTTTCAGAAAGTTCTTCATATTCTTTTGGAAGCTGCAACAAATATTTTGGGTGTTATTTCTAAACAAAATTTTTGAAAATTTTTCTAAGAGCTCCCTTCTGAATTATCAACATCAAAGCATTACTAGATTATTATTCTTCGTGGGACACCATCAACTTCAAGCACTTCAACAACCCTTATTTCGAAGTACACGGGAGTCAGATAAGTTTGCTACCTTTTCTATTTTATTTCTACATTTCTATAATATTTTACTTGTTTCTTTTGCAATGGCAATCTATCCACAATCACCCACTATCCAAGATCAAGTAAATGCACTGCAGGCTCAGTTGTTAAGTGAGAAGAGGAAAAGAGAAGATTTTGAGTGAAAATTTGCTCGCAAGAAGCAAAGGCGTGCGTATTCCAAATATGATTCTTTGGATTTTGACGAGGACCCTATTCAAAGAACTGTGCGAGCTACTCTCAAAGCTCAAGAGTCTCGAAAGGGACACAAGATCAACAGAAAGGCTTTTACTTTTCAGGACTATGATGGCAAAAAGGATGCACACGTCATACTCGCATGGTTGAGATAGCTTGATGATTATTTTTCTAGAGAAAATTTTTCTGGGAAGGATAAGGTTAAATGTGCTACTAATCATTTGGTAGATAGTGCAGCTCTTTGGTGGAATGTTATTATACAGGAGGGCAAACACAAACCAAAGTCATGTAAAGACTTCCAGAAGCTGATCAAGAAGGATTTCTTACCTCCGTCGTATAAGAGTAAAGCCAGACAATAATGGGATATTTTTAGACAGCTCGAAAAGGAGAACATATCAGCCTATGTTGTGACAGATTTTGGCAAGCCTTATTGCAACTTCAAGCTATAGAGAAAGTGCGTGAAAAAGATCAAAGGAGAAAGTTCATAGTAGGTCTCAAGCTAGTTATTAGAGAAGAAGTGAACATGTTTCATCCTCATTCTCTTAGCAATGCCATCTCTCTAGCAACATACTGCGAGAAGAAAAATGAAATTCTGATGGATATTACAGTGAAAGATTCTCAAATTCCTCAATCTTCTTGATCTACACATTTTGAGAAGCTTCAACACAAAGATAAAACAGAGAAGCACAATGGTCCACGAGTCAATGGAAAGAATACTGAAGCTGCACAGAAGAGCAATAATGGAGATTAAAAATCACGTGTGAGTACATGCTACAGATGTGACAAAGAAGGGCATTATGCATATGAGTGTCCAGAAAACAAAAAGAATCGACTTGCAGTCGTGAACATGATTGAAAACGAACACAAAGGCAACCAACCTAAACAAGAGGGTACTCCTAACCATGATTTCTACCACTAGAGAGACAAGCCTAAAACTCATACTTATGCATTGTTTAATTTTATTATTATCATTATTTAAAAAACTATAATTAAATTAAAATATAATGGTCAAGATAGTGCAATGATTAATATGTACTTTTTATACGTGGAAGAAAATACATATTAGACCATTCACTATCAGGACTCGAGTGAACTAACAATGATGCACATATATTTTTTGACTGTGACTGATCATCGAAGAATGTATGTAACTTATTGTTATTTCACATTCAACCTTTAAACTTTAACACCTCATTTAAAACACGTTCTTCAAATTATTCGCTTTCTATTTTCAAATAAGGTTAACCAGGTGTCTGTGAAAGATACTTGTGTCGGTATCTCTGAGAGATACTTGTGTTGGTGTTTGTGAAAGATACTCATGTTAGTGTTTGTGAAAGATACTCGTATTATTGGTGTATGTAAAGGATACTCTTTTGATATCCGGGATGGATAATCTAAGTGATAATTTATCACAATCTAGTGTTGAGAGGGATTCTATCTGTTGACGGATATTATATTCTAACTCTCTTCACTTGCTAATTAAATATGCAACTGAGGTCAATTGCAACCCAAACAAGAGGGAATATTATAATAATTAATTTATTATTGGGTGATCCAATAAGTAAAAAAAATATTTTGGGTGACCCAAGTGTGATTAATTTGGTTGTGAGAGTGAATCCAACCAACTGTGACATATGTGACGCATGTAAGAAATGTGTGAGTTTGATTGTGAGTGATTTATTATTGGATGATCCAATAAATAAAAAGAATATCTTAGGTGACCCAAGTGTGATTAATTTGGTTGTTGTGAGTGAATCCAACCAACTGTGACATGTGTGACACATGTAAGAAATGTGTGAGTTTGATTATGAGTGAATCCAATCAACTCTTTTGAATTAATGAGGGTGACTAGCTGCGACACGTGTGAAACATGTGGTGTACTCTGTGAATACGTGTGATGCGTATGAGAACATTGTGAGTGAATCCAATGTAGGAGTTTAATTGTGAGTGAGTCTAATCAACTCTAAGACACGTGTGACGCGTGTAAAGGTTCTATGAATTTGATCGTGAGTGAATCCGATCAACTCTAAGACATGTGTGATGCATGCGAGGACATGTGGGAGTGAATCAACTTGAAAACATAATGACATTGTGAGTGAATCTAATGTGGGAACAATTAATGTGTTTGATCACCCATGTGTGCTAATAGTTACAACTGAGGATGGTTGTCTTCTCAAACGGGAGGACTATCACGAGAGTGAGATTTTTCAGAACATTTTATCATGGGAGTGGATCCAATTAATTATGTGTGATGCATGGTTCATGTGTGAAGCATGGTAGTGAATGATTTCCATTTGTTAGAATTATTTTTGTGAGTGATTTCCAAGTAATTGTGATCTAACATTGTGGATTATGTTGAGTATAGATCATGAGTTTAGGATGACCAAGGTGGACATTAGACGAGATTATCTAGCCAAGCACATGTGTGCTAAATATTTAATTTTGTATGGTTTGGCCCATTGTACATATGTTGGGTACGGTTTATTTTTTATGAGATGCTTTAAAAGCATTGAAATAAGGTTCAATTTTGTAAAAGCCCAATTTTGGAAAAGCTATGCTATATATGGCTCCAAGGGCTAAATTTATTAATATGATTTAAATTCTGCATGTGGGAGTGGAGCCACACATGTTGGGGGGAAAATTGTACCCAATCTTGTGTTCTTTGATTTTTATGCTTTGATGTTATGGTTAATTTCTTTTAGTATTTAATTTATGGAATAATCTAATCTCCATGTACCATGGTCTTGTAATAACAGACGTAATGTGAATCGAGCATTGAAGATGTCCACACAATGATGTTAATCCAATTCTAGGATTAGCAAGAGCTACCACCATTATCTTACATAAAGAATTCACAGTAGAGACACCAAAGGGTCATACATTCAAGATATGAAGCAATAGTGTCCAAAGCTACAACTTGGACGGGCACCCATAATGGTGTGACGGAGTATTTATGGCAATTCCCGCTTCAAGAGCATGTGGTAGCAAGTTAGGATGAAGTCCTAAGTGATGTACTTCATGGATATATTATGAGAGTAGTCATTGTAATAGCATTAGGCCTCTTATGAGCCTAAAGTGCTTGAAAGACCATAGTTTAAGTGAGTGTGAACACTTACGACCATGTATATAAGTGAATTTCTCTCATAATACAACATACTCTCCCATTGTGCAATTGAGTCTTGCTCTTGCTAATCTCTCTCCCTAATGCATGTTAGTGAGTGTGTGTGAGTGAAGTGAGGTGAGAGGACGGACGAGGACCCATAGTGCAACGCGACAATGTGACAACGCTTGCGACGGCGGGAGACGCGGTGGAATTGCTTCTCAAGGAGTTGTAGAGCATTGGAGACCTTAAGGGTTACAAGATTGGCCATTGGAAAGATCCTCACGATAGTTGCGGTTCACTAGGTAATCTCTTTTTGGATGTGTTTCAAGGGGGGTTTGGGTGAGGGATAACATTTTTGGCGTCGCTCTGTAGGGGAGCCATCCCTTAGCTTTTTCAATCGTTTTGCCTCTAATCTATGCATAACCCATTGCCCATTATCTTGATTAATGGTTTCCCATGAAAAAGATGTGGATTTGATGTGATTTGTGTGAGATTTGGTGTAGAATAGCTCTCTTTTTTGTTTTTGAAAAGAATTTTTTTGCTTAATTTGTTGTTTTTTTTGTTGTTTTTGTGGTTTTTCATGTTCTTAGGGTGTGCACATAGTTTGTATCAGGCTTAGTTTGCATCCATTGCATCAAACAATGCAAGGGAATGCAATTCTTACTGAATGTTAGCTCTCTTTTGTTTAAGCATAGATCTAAGATCATTAATTTTAGTTTAACTATGTATTTTTTGTTGAAATTGTTTGGATTAGAGTGTTAGCAAAGCATTAGGAGTAGCTTAATCTTTCAAAAAATTTCTTAAAATCATAAAAAAACCCTCAAATTTGATTAATTTCTCTTAATGGACTGGTTTTTGTCATTAAGGGTGATTAATCTTGTTCAAGAGGCCAAAAATTTAGAAAATGTGTTAATTGGGGTCTAAATTGATCATATGAGTAGTCGAAACTGGGATTTTTGAGTGTTTTGAGAGCATCTAGATGCATTAAAACACCTAATCACATCAATTTTTTGATCAATTGGAGAAATTTGACTCTTTGCTTAATTTTACCTTAAAAGAGGAGACTATAATTAAGAGTCTAATTAATCCCCTATTTTAGATTAATTTACACAATTGTTGACGTACAAAGATTAGCATTCCCTTGCTCTATCCAATGATGTGCTCAATTGTGTGAATTAATTAGAGATTAATGGTTAATTAGAGTCTTTGATTAGTGTAAAAGAGAGAAAGATAAGTGAAAGGATTAATCCTTAATCAATTTTTTACATAACTCATTAAGGCTAATAAGCATTCAATGAGTAGATGCTTATGAGTTGTCAAAATTTTCCATTTTGGGAATCATTTATGAAGGGTGTAAGGGGTGTCATTAAAAGGTTGACTTTTTTGATTCCCACTTACTTTTTTTGGATAAATGCCCATACCCCTTTCATTTTAAATTCAAAAATATTCCCCCCAAAAAGAAAAATTTGTATTTCCCACTAGACAAAAAAAAAACAGGCCATGAAAAGCTAGGCGTGAAAGTGCAGGCTGTGAAAAGCCAGGTGTGAAAGTGCAGGCCGTGAAAAGGTCCGGTGTGAAAGTGCAGGCCGTGAAAAACCACGCTGTAAAGGTTCAACCGTGAAAAGGTCCGGCATGAAAGTGCAGGCCATGAAAAACCAGGGTGGGAGAAAAGGTCTGGCGTGAAAGTGCAAGCCGTAAAAGGTCCGACGACGCGTGAAAAGGTACGGTGTGAAAGTTCAGGTGTTAAAACAAAAATCGAATTTAATATTTCGTGGAGTCCGATTCACGGCATGAAAAGGTAATGTTTTCGTGGCGTGAAAACTTAAGGTTTCACGTGAAAAAAAAAATCAAATTTAATATTCCGTGAAGTCCGGTTCATGGCGTGAAAACCTAAGGTTTTACGTGAAAAAAAATTAAAATTTATAAAACTCGTGAAGTCCGTTGACGTGGAAAGGGATCCATCGGCAAAAAAAAAAACCTCTGGAAACCACCCGTTTGGAGGTCCATATCTCCTAAACCGTATATCCGATGAAGGCGTTCTAGGGCTCATCAAAAAGCTGACATTGAGTTCTTTGACTTTGGACTTGGTCGTCTGAAGTCAAAATTGACCATTTTGGCCTCTGACCATAAGCCTCAAAATTTAACCTAAAAATTGGGGTAAAAAACAGCCCAAAAACCACGAAAAATCGTAAAAAACAGTACGAAAACGACGATGAGCCATATTCGGGCTACTTTTTGAGGGTCTAAATGACAATCACGGATGACTTAGGAAAACAAAGTTGTAGTACTCCAAAAATACTACAACTCTCTCATACAGAGTTTTTCAAAATTCCTTTTGGAACACTCTCAAAAACGTGCTGTGAAACAGGGAAAAAAATCTCAGATTTTTTTTTTGTCTTGAGACAGTAATGGAAAATAGGTTTTAGGACCTCCTCTTCCATCTGGGAAGCTCTTAGCATACGCTTTTTTCGAAAAAATATCTTTTAGGGGTCATTCACGTGCGTATAGCGCCTAAGCTAATTAGGGCAAACGGACACCTGTTTGATCCAACGAAGAGTACACAAAGCCTCTTGAGGCCGTAATAGACTGTGGGAAAGTATAAAAAGAAAAAAAAACTATGATTACTCATTAAGGAGCATTTAGGCACTCTAACATGGCCACGATAGAGGGATTGCCAGAGACCACACAATCACTGAACCCAATGGCTGACATCTTCGAACCATTGAGATCTTTGCTACAAATTCACCTCCCCATACCATTGGCCATGCCTATAACAAGCGTGTCATCGGGTTTTACACCCCCTATCGTTTCGATTCTGCTGAGCTTTGGTCCCTTGCCTAACATTCCCGCAAATCCTATAAGTACCAACCCTTTCCTAGATGCCTGCACCTCGGACATACTGACTAGTCTAGGAAGGGGGGTGACCCAAGGATTCACTGAGTCTTTTCGAACAAGAGTACTCACATACGGCCTCAGTGACTCATACAGAAATACGTCCGTTCAAATTTCCAAAATTATGGGCAAATACGACGGAACAATAGACCTTGTTCAATTCATTGAAATGTTTGAACATAGATATGAAGCTTTTGGAAGTCCCAACTGCCCCACTAAGGTACATGCATTGAACTTATGCTTAGAAGGAAAAGCTAGTTGATAGTTCATGGCATTGATGCTGACGCGATCAAGACCAACTTCAAAACCTTGAAATCACCCTTTATAAAGGCTTTTCTTCTAGACAAGGTGATCGGTGGAGTGTAGTAACAGAATTCTATTCAATTGAGCGTCAACCAAACGAATCCATTAGAGATTTTATCCTTAGGATAAAACTCTTCGACTCACGTTGTGAAGGTTTAGCCGCCGTGAAAAGGTCCGGCGTGAAAGTGTAGGCCATGAAAAACCAGGCCGGGAGAAAAGGTCTGGCGTGAAAGTGCAAGCCGTAAAAGGTCCGGTGCGTGTGAAAAGGTACGGTGTGAAAGTTCAAGTGTCTTTAAAAAAAATCGAATTTAATATTTCGTGGAGTCCGATTCACGGCGTGAAAAGGTAATGTTTTCGTGGCATGAAAACTTAAGGTTTCACGTGAAAAAAAAAATCAAATTTGATATTCCGTGAAGTCTGGTTCATGGCGTGAACCTAAGGTTTCACACGAAAAAAAATTCAAAATTTATAAAACTCGTGAAGTCCGTTGACGTGGAAAGGGATCCATCGGCAAAAAAAAAAAAAAAACCTCTGGAAACCATCCTTGTTTGGAGGCCTATATCTCCTAAACCACCCTTGTTTGAAGGCCTATATCTCCTTAACCACCCTTGTTTGAAGGCCTATATCTCCTTAACCACCCTTGTTTGGAGGCCTGTATCTCCTAAACCGTATATATGATGAAGGCGTTCTAGGGCTCATCGAAAAGCTGACATCGAGTTCTTTGACTTTGGACTTGGTCGTCTGAAGTCAAAATTGACCATTTTGGCCTCTGACCATAAGCCTCAAAATTTAACCTGAAAATCGAGGTTAAAAACAGTCCAAAAATCACGAAAAATCGTAAAAAACAGTGCAAAAACGACAATGAGCCATATTCAGGCTACTTTTTGAGGGTCTAAACGACAAAATCACGGATGACTTAGGAAAACAAAGTTGTAGTACTCCAAAAATACTACAACTCTCTCATACAGAGTTTTTCAAAATTCCTTTTGGAACACTCTAAAAAACGTGCTGCGAAACAAGGAAAAAATTCTCATATATATTTTTTTGTCTTGAGACAGTAATGGAAAATAGATTTTAGGACCTCCTCTTCCTTCTAGGAAGCTCTTAACATATGCTTTTTTCGAAAAAATATCTTTTAGGGATCCACGTGCATATAGCACCTAAGCTAATTAGGGCAAACGGACACCCATTTGATCCAACGAAGAGTATGCAAAGCCTCTTGAGGCCGTAATAGGCTGTGGGAAAGTATAAAAAGAAAAAAAAACTGTGATTGCTCATTAAGAAGCATTTAGGCACTCTAACATGGCCACGATAGAGAGATTGCCAGAGACCACACAAGCACTGAACCCAATGGCTGACATCTTCGAACCATTGAGATTTATGCTGCAAATGCACCTCCCCATACCATTGGCCATGCCTATAACAAGCGTGTCATCGGGTTTTACACCCCCTATGGCTTCGATTCCGCTGAGTTTTGGTCCCTTGCCTAACATTCCCGCAAATCCTATAAGTACCAACCCTTTCCTGGATGCCCACACCTTGGACATACTGACTAGTCTAGGAAGGGGGGTGGCCCAAGGACTCACTGAGTCTTTTCCAACAAGAGCACTCACATACGGCCTCAGTGACTCATACAAAAATACGTCCGTCCAAATTTCTAAAATTATGGACAAATACGACGGAACAACAGACTTTGTTCAATTTATTGAAATGTTTGAACATAGATATGAAGCTTTTGGAAGTCCCAACTGCCCCACTAAGGTACATGTGTTGAACTTATGCTTAGAAGGAAAAGCTAGTTTTGATAGGAATTAGTTTAGTATTCAAAAATAGCTTTTCATGTAGTTTTTATTCTTTTAAAAGTAGATTTTAGATTCTAAATAGAACCTAGAAGTAGTTTAGTACCAACATAATACTTTTAGCTAGTCTTATTTCTTTAAAAGTTAATTTTAGATTGTTAACAATATCTAAAAATAGTTTAGCACACAAAAAGGTCCTTTTTAGAATGTCCTTATATCTTTTTAGATTATCTTTCTAACTTATTATGCTATCTTTTTGTGAGACTGTACAGGTTGAGCTAGAACAATTGCAAACAGAAGTTGAAGATGCTATGTAGCGTTTAGCATTTATAGAGAATATGGTGTTGTAGTTTAAGCAAGGTGAGAAGTTGTGTTTGGTACCCACACCCTACGAAGCACCGAAAGATGAAGAGGCCACAATCAAGGTGGCAGGCAACTGTGCTAGGTGTGGAGATCCATTGGCTGCTGCTATAAATGTAATTGGTATATATATGCTAGCCTGTAACACAAATACCACCCTTTATGCTTGCAAGTGTGATTGCCTCGAGTATGTTTTGTGTGGGTCTTGGCTACAATGAGACCATCCCAGACAATGCATGATCGTTTCTTCTTGTTGGGGGGCCTCGGATAGTCACTAAACAAGAGAGTATGTAATCTTTCATGATGTTTGAGTATGTTATCTTTGATGATGTTTTATATGTTATGATACCCTTTGGTATGAATCTTACACATGTACTTGGATTGTGGATGCAAGGGATTTTAGGAGGGAGTTGACATGTGTAGGGTTGGGGAAAGGGAAGAGTTTGGAGAGGTCAGATGTAGATGAGGGCATGGGGAAAGTGACAAGTTCTACAGTTCCATAGGATGGGCTAGATTTGGATGGCATGGTAGATGTGTCAACTAAGCCTATGGTTGATGACCTGCATAAAAAGTCACCACTTGAAGTCATGGAGCAAGTAGCCTAGGAGGGTGTGTATGCAGCAATGAAAGTTGTGAAAAATTTTGACAATGAGGGCAAAGAAGGGGAGTAGGAGGATGCTGATACTGAAGCCTCTCCAGATGTGACGTTGAGCAAATTCAAAGACAAACATAAAAATAAGCGTTTAGCAACGAATGGAAGAAAGTAACATACAAATGAAGGCACCTTGTTTTTCATTTTTAACCATATTGTAATATCATTATTATTGTTTATTAAAAGGCTATAATGTTTGTAGGTTTAAGATTCCTCCTTAGCGTTTGAATAATGTATCTAATTTTAAGAGAAATTTTAGTTAATTTTTTTTATGCATAAGAAAAATTTAAATGATAAAAGAGGAATTCCCATCATAATTGGAATTCAATCATTTAAATGGAAAAGTGGAATTCTTGGTATATTTGGAATATTGAATATTTTTATTTAATTTAAAGAGGAGTTTTAGATAGATTTATTTTATGAAAAAAGAGGAATTCCCATGACATTTCATCAAATGAGAAAAAGAAGAATTTTAAGCTTATTTAAAAAAATGGATAATTGTATTTAATTAAAAGAAGAATTTTTATGATATCTAAGTAGAGAAAGATTTGTATTAATTTTTAATGACAAAAGAGGAATTTTCACCATAATTCTACCTAGGGAATTAAGGTTGAGAAATTAAATGGTAGAAAGAATATCTTTAGATATTCCATGTGGTTAAATCACTAAATTGGTATTTACCCAAAAATTGATGTTTATCTAAAGAAAATCCTTGTTAGAACTAAACCGAATGATTAGATTACGAGAGGGACAGATAGTAAACCTACTTGTCCATCTCTCGATCTCAATCAAGCAAAAACTTTGTGACCAATTCCAGTTCCTAAATACAAAGAATAGACTAGCGTTGAACTTAAACTAGTTTTCCTTTGACCAAAATCACCAAGAATCTAGTTGGACAATCAGTCAAATGATGGGTAGATTACCCTGATGAGAGATCAAGGATTCTCATTATGAAATTGGGAATTAAGAAAAAAGGGGTTTTGTGGAACCAATCTCAAACTGGGAATTTTACTTGCATTGGAACCTCTGTTTTTCATTTAAAGAATTGTTTTACGCCAGAATGCTCGCCAGAATGCTGGAGGAAGCATTTGGCACGTGTTTTACTAAGAGGAGGTTCGTTTTGCAAACATCTGGCGAGGAGTCGTCGTCGAGGGACGTCGCTTGTGGCAAAGCTTGTCGAGGTCTTGACCAGCCTCGTTACGGTTAAAATGGTGCCATTTCGGTATGATGGGCGAGGATCGATGAAGTGGTCCTTGAGTGAAGTGCTAGGACACCTAAGGAGGATCCTAGAGGGTTCTGCCCAGGTGATGCACTGGCTCGCGGCTGCTAGGACACCCATGCGTGCATCAAGGAAGATTCGGATGGACTAAAAGGAAAGGTTTTTGTGACTCAAATTTTGATATTGGATCTCATTGGTTGGCCAGCTGGTCTTCAACGGAGAGTCCAGAGGACACATTTTGTAACACAATGGACTCAGAATTTTGGAGGATGATGATCAATAATATTATGATTTTCATTGAAGGATTGTTTTTAAAGACAGTGGAATCTGTTTATAAATGGCAATTTTATATCAGGTGTGTACGTGGTATGCCTACTTTAAACTTTTCTTGAAAGCCGGCTAGGGGGCCTAGGAACTCTTTTCCTTGGTACCCGGGCAAAACATAACCAAATCTTTATAAAGGAATCCCACCAATACAGTGGTCCGGTGGTTGGCTAACCATGGGCCAATTGGGGTAGGCTGGATTAGGGGATTCCTGCGAAACAATTAAGATACGGTTAGTTACGTTAGTTAGATTAAGTCCTGAGAAGACCTTTGTTCTGTGGGAGGGAATCAGCGGCGGGGCTGTGCCTCGTTAAAGGAAGAAAAAAACGGTGATTCTATGGACCAAGTGCAAGTCTCTTCTTTGATCTGACCGTGTGACTTTAGGTTCGATCGGATCAGTTTAACTAGTTAAGACTTTGACTCGTTAGATTAATTCCCCTGTTCGAAGATTTTCCCATGGCGAAGTCGGCTGTGCCTTTCGGGCAAGGGAAGTTCTTCTGGGCTCGGTTTTGGAGGAACCGCCGGGCTAGTCTCTTGTCCGAACATCCGCGAGCAAGACGCCGTGTGTGGATCCCCGCCCCGCGCGAGAGGCTAACGCTAATTCTGCCCCGCCAGCACTCTCGGAGGGGGCACCGCGGAGGGGGTGCGACAGTCTCACAGCTGGAATCAGAGCTTTGTTGAAAGCTAATAAGGACAAATGTGTAAGATTCCTCCCTCCGACTTTTGAGGTGTGCAGGTGTAAAAACCTTCCCTTCTGATCTTATAATTATTCCCCTCTCTGAAATAAAGAAAGATCCTGTTTTACCCTGTTTTGGTCTAGAGAGAGAAAATGTCTAGAGGGAGGTAATTCAAACTGAGATATTTTTGGATATGTCTAGAGCGAGAAAATGTCTAGAGGGAGGTAATTCAAATTGAGATATTTTTGGATATAAAAATCCTCCTAGTGTCTAAAATGGTTTTCCCTAAAACAGATATTCAAAAAGAAATTTCCAATGTGCAATTGCAATAAATTGAAATCAGGTAAAAAGGACCTTAGCCTAAGGGTCCAGATTTTCTGAAATTTTTGAATTAAGGTTCCTATTGACCAATTAGATTAATCCAAATGTAGGGAAGAGGAGATAAATTGAATAATAAAAGAAAATCCCCCCAAAAATGAGTAAATACTCACATAAGATGAAGAGTTGACTAAGGACAAGGTTATTAGTTAAAAAAGAAAAGATATTTAGAAGAAATGATGCACTTTTGATACCTTAGTGTGGGGGAATTACCCTCATGAAGAAGGTGCCTATTTCACATGTGTGGTTGAGTTTTAAACTCACAAATAATGAGATATTTTTATCTCTCCTCTCTCCTGCTTCAACTAGATCCAAAAAGTAAGCTAAACTGACCTAAAAATGGTCCAAAATTGACCAAACTGATTTGGAAAATTCTAGAATCAGTTTGCTTGGTTAGAGGCTCACTTTTTCCTATAAATGAAGCCTCCCCCTTTGTAAATGGTTAATACTATTTTATGCACTGTTACTCTACTCCTCTCCAAGCCAAAAACAATGAATTTATTGATAATTAATTAGTTTTTGACCATTTCCTCTTCAAAAGAATTGGTGGCCACTCTTGTTGCAAACAAGAGTAGATCCCTCAAACCATCAAGCCAAAGGAAAGCTCACAAAAATTCATGTAAGCTAGAAATCCTACTTTTTTCATTCCATTTAATGGTTTTCTAATTTTTGTTTTCTTTAAAATGAAAAATGATGCTATGCCTTGTTGGAAAGGCTTTCCCCCTCTCTTCATTCTTGAATTCAGCCTTTCTTTATCCTATATGTGTAATCAAATTGTTAGAATTAAACTTTTCATATTGTTTCTCTTTATAAAAAGTGGAATTCGATTAGTTTAGAATGCTTTAAACCATTTGGGATAATTTTTAAGTAACTTGAGAATGAAAAAAATTGAAAAATGGTCAGCCATACAAAGGAGGTTATGGAAAAAGTTTCTTAAATTTTGTGAAATAAGTTTTATCTTTTATTATTCAAAAAGAGTAATCCCCACCGCTTGTGTATTCTAAAAGTGTTATTTTTATTCTATGCATAGAAAAATGCATATTAGAAATATTTTTAGAATAAAAGTGTTATTTTTATTAGAATTAATTTCTATGCATAGAAAGATGCATATTGGGAATATTTTGATTATAAAAGTGTTACTTTCATCAAAATTGATTTTTATGCATAAATAGATGCATAAAAGATTTTTTTTATTATAAAAGTGTTACTTTCATCAAAATTGATTTTTATGCATAAATAGATGCATAAAAGATTTTTTTTAATTATAAAAGTGTTACTTTCATCAAAATTGATTTTTATGCATAAATAGATGCATAAAATAAATTTTTTATTATAAAAGTGTTACTTTCATTAAAATTAAATTTATGCATAAATAGATGCATAAAAGAATTTTTTTATATAAAAGCATTACTTTCATCAAATTTTGATTTTATGCATTGAAAGATGCATAAAGAAATTTATTTTTATTTCAAAAGAGTTATTCTCATCAATTTTGATTTTATGCGTAGAAAGATGCATAAAGAAATTTTTTTTAATTTCAAAAGAGTTATTCTCATCAATTTTGATTTTATTTATAGAAAGATGCATAAAGATTTTTTTTAATTTCAAAAGAGTTATTCTCATCAATTTTGATTTTATGCATAGAAAGATGCATAAAGAAATTTATTTTTATTTCAAAAGAGTTATTCTCATCAATTTTGATTTTATGCATAGAAAGATGCATAATGAAATTTATTTTTATTTCAAAAGAGTTATTCTCATTAAAATTGAATTTATGCATAGAAAGATGCATAAAGTTTTTTTTTATTTCGAAAGTGTTATTCTCCTTAAAATTGAATTTATGCATAAATAGATGCATAAACGGATTTTTATAAAAGTGTTATTTCCCATTGAAGTTGTTCTTATGCATAAATAGATGCGTAAAGAATCTTTATATCAAAAATAAGAATTCTCTTACATTCTATAAATAGATGTGATGAGATGGGATGCGAATCAGATAGATGGGAATGGATGGATGGATGGATGTGATGAGAATAGAAGTGATGAGAATGAGGTAAATAGATGTGATGAGATGGGATGCGAATCAGATAGATGGGAATGAATGGATGGATGGATGTGATGAGAATAGAAGTAATGAGAATGAGAGGTAAATAGATGTGATGAGATGGGATGCGAATCAGATAGATGGGAATGAATGGATGGATGGATGTGATGAGAATAGAAGTGATGAGAATGAGAGGTAAATAGATGTGATGAGATGGGATGCGAATCAGGTAGATGGGAAAGAATGGATGGATGGATGTGATGAGAATAGAAGTGATTGGAATGAGAGGTAAATAGATGTGATGATATGTGATGTGAATCAGATAGATGGGAAAGAATGGATGGATGGATGCGATGAGAATAGAAGTGATGAGAATGAGAGGTAAATAGATGTGATGATATGTGATGCCAATGAGATAGATGGGAATGAATGGATGGATGGATGCGATGAGAATAGGAGTGACGAGAATGTGAGATGAATAGATGTGATGAGATGTAATGCGAATTAGATAGATGGGAATGAATGGATGGATGGATGCGATGAGAATAGGAGTGACGAGAATGTGAGATGAATAGATGTGATGAGATGAGAATAGGAGTGACGAGAATGTAAGATGAATAGATGTGATGAGATGTAATGCGAATCAGATAGATGGGAATGAATGGATGGATGGATGCGATGAGAATAGGAGTGACGAGAATGTGAGATGAATAGATGTAATGCGAATCACATAGATGGGAAAGAATGGATGGATGGATGTGATGAGAATGAAAGGTAAAATGGATGTGATGATATGTGATGCAAATCAGATAAATGTGAATGAATAGATGAGATGTGATGTCATGTGAATCAGGATGTAAATGAATGATATAGGATGTGAATGAATGTGATAACCTGTGAATCAGGATGTAAATGAATGATATAGGATGTGAATGAATGTGATAACATGTGAATTGGGATGTGAATGAATGATAAGGGACGTGCATGAATGTGTTAGCATGTGAGTCAGGATGTGAATGAATGAGATGTGATGTGAAATGGATGTGATAAGATGCGATGTAATGTGGATAGCTCTTAATGTATGTGAAGTGATGAGATGTATGGGTAGATGCAAGTAGATGTGAGATCTGATGAGGATAAATGAGGAAATAAGTGATGAGATAGAAAAAGATGTGATTAGATGAGAATGGGAATACTTATGAAATGAATGTGGATTGATGTGGATGGATGAGTGGATAATGTGGATTGATGTGCATGATGTGGATGGATGTATGCATGATATGGATTGATGTGTGAGTAATGTGGATTGACGTGAATGGTGGATGTATGGATGATGTGGATTGATGTGTGGATAATGTGTATTGATGTGGATGGATGCATGGATGATGTGAATTGATGTGTGGATTGATGTGGATGGATGTATGGAAGATGTGGATGGATGTGTGGATTGATGTGGATGGATGTATGGATGATGTGGATTGGTGTGGATGATGTGGATAGATGTATGGATGATGTGGATTGATGTGTGGATGATGCGATTGGATGTGGGAATGGGAAGATGAGAAAAGATGGGGACTAATGTGAAAGGATGTGGAGTGATGAGAAAAAATGGAAATATTATTGGAACTGTATTTGTATGTGAAATCTGTTTTTAAATGACCATTTTATGTCAAGAATGCTGGGGAAGCATTTTGACCGTCTTGTGAATGAGGTTGTGGAGACCTATCTGTTAAAGTTGCACAACTGCTGACGGAGAGTCAACGGAGGACGTCTCACGTAGCAAGGTCAGCTGAGGTCTTGACAAGCCTCGGTTTGATTTAAATGGTGAGCTTTCGGTACAGTGGATGAGGGCCCAAAAGGAAGCGGCCTATGAGTGAAGCGCTAGGTGACCATACGGTGCTCGGGCTCTGGGTCACCGAAGATACCCACACGTACGTCGGGGAAGATATTGGAACAAGGAGTAAGAGTTGTTTTCTGAATTCGGGCATGAATCTGGTTGGTTGACCTTGCTGGTCCTCAACGGTTGAGTCCATGGATCTTTTATATGGATCCGTTGGTTGATCTTGATGATCTTCAACGGAGATTCCATTTTGATATGTGAATATATTACCGGTTACTATGAGCTAGGAACTATCGAAAAGGCCCCTAAGTGAATAGGTGGTGAGCGTTCTGGTTGCCAATGATGCCATAGGTACACCGATGAAGGAATGATTAGAAATAAGGATTCAACCGGAGATTTTGAGGATTGTGATCAGTGACAATGGTTTCATTAAATGATTGTTTTAAAGATAGCTGATGCTGAGAAAAAGGCAATTTCATATTGGGTGTGTAAGTGGTGTGACTAGTTTTAAGTTTGCATGAATATCCGGCTAGGGGGCCTAGGAACTCTTTTCCCCCTGGTACCCGGGATAAAACCTAACCAAATTCTTAATTGGATCCCATCACTACAGTGGTTGGGTAGTTGGGCAGTTGGCTACGGGCAGTTGGCTAACCCACGGGACTGGATGGGGTTAGGCTGGACTGATGGATCCTTAAATTGAGACTCAATTCTGTTATGGTACAATAGATGAAGTAAATCCCGGAAAAAAATTGTTCTATGGAAAAGAATCAACGGCTGTGCCTTTCAATGAGGAAAAAAGCGTTGGTCTCTATGATCCAAGTGCAATCTCTTGATTTGGTTTGGGACTTATGGGTTCGGTGTAAGGCTTTTGACTACATTAGAGAAAAGTTATCCTGGAGGAATCACCCGTGCTTTCTGAGCAAAGGAAGTTTTTCCGGGATCGATTTTGGAAGAACCGATGGATTAGTCTCTTGTCCAAATATCCATGGGCGAGGCCCCGACTGTGAGACCCTGCCCCGCGTAGTAAGAAGTGCTACTTCCGCTGCTAGAACCCCTGAATTCGTTGCAGGGTGGGGATAGGGACCTCACAAAATGAATTCTTATCAAGAACTGCTAATAAAAACTTAGAAAGAGCATTTACATATTGTTCTTTCTTCCGTAAGCTTCATTAATGAAGATATTGTACTTTCTTCCGTAAGCTTCATTAATGAAGATCACAAAATGAATTCTTATCAAGAACTGCTAATAAAAACTTAGAAAGAGCATTTACATATTGTACTTTCTTCCGTAAGCTTCATTAATCAAAGAATTTGATTTTATAGATGGAAGTTCCACACTTATCTGGTGTTCTTGACCTCACCCAGTCACACAAGACATGACTGGTGTTCTTGACCTCACCCAGTCACACAAGACATGACTGCATTCACCTTCGAGCATCTCATCTCTTCCGCTACAACTCGAACGAGCTGAGCCAGACTCACAGGTCATTTCGAGGATCTATTTTTTCCTGACCCAACGGAGAGACGACAGCACAAGTGGTTTGCAGGGCAGTATGCCTACGCATCTTGCGTGCGATGTTGAGGCAGAATCTCTCATTGACCATGATCCTAATGAAGCTGAAAGTGATACATGGTGTTATTTTATATCACTCAAGGCCTCGAAATTTTAGACTTTCCTGCCAAATCTACAGACTCCTTAGTCGCTTTATTCCTAAGGAGAACATAGTAGCTCCCTTGGCAGTAAGGGAACATTTGTATCAGGGCATGTCTATAGCCTAGTACCGTCATCTTATGTGTCTCCCGAGGAGATTTTAACTTCTAGAGCCGAGCTACTCTATGTACATATTGCAACCTTTCTATAAATAAAGAAATGTTTTGTGAAAAAATTCCCTGTTGTATAAGTGATTGTGGATTGACAAATTGATAAAGCAAAATCTGTTACCGGACATATGTCATAGATCTCCAATAAGATCATTTATCTTGTTTAAGAAATTATTTTCCAAACCTCTTAAGTCTTAGGATCTCGTGGACGATATCAAAATAAAAATTTAATAATATATCATTTTTGGCAGAATCATGAGGTGAGGAAACCGTGGCCGTTAGCCAAACCCTCTCTCTGAAGAAGAAGAGCTTGACCCCAACGTTCGCAAGGCTCTTCAGAACTCAGCCACCAGGACCCTTCAAAGGAGAAGGGGAGAACCTGGGCGAGGCTGTGGAGAAATGGGTAGGAGCTATGGAAGAGTATTTTGATGTCACATGCTACAATGAGTGGAGCAAAATGGCTCTTGCAAGGCTGAAAATTGTGGAAACAACCAGGGTGGCAGGGAGAAACCATTGTGACACCCACCATCTGGATAGAAATACCTAGTCCTGGAACGATCTTAAAACCTATTTGAGGAAGAGATTTTGTCTCCCTGGGTTTTTAGAAACCAAAATGAATGAATTCTTAGAGCTAAATCAAGGGAGCAAAACCATCGAAGAATATCACCAGGCATTTGCTCTTCTACTCAAGTATTCACCACCTCTAGACAAAGAGCAACTTATGGCCAGGCTCATTCGGGAAATGAACGAATCCTTAGACACACTTGTCAAGAATGCCAAGCCAGTGTCCATGGCAGAAGTTGTCAGAATGGCAAAGGAATTCACCAAAGCCTTCATCGTGAAAGTCCCGCCAAAGCCAGCTCCCTCATCCTTCAAGAGATTTTAGACAGCGGGACGTTCTTCCAACTTTCTGCCTCCAAAGAGACACCAAGGTCACAACCAGAATCTGGAGACAGGAAGTTTCAAGAATGAAGAAAGACCTTTCCCTCGAAGTTCTTTCTCAGGAACTCCGGCTCTTTCAAGAATGTAAAGGGAAGAGCTTCGAAGTGAGAACAGGTGCTTCGGATGTCAGGGGTTTGGGCACCAGCTCAAGGATTTTTCATCTCCTTCTGTGGGCCAAGGAAGCCAAGGTCCCAGAATTCAGAGACAGACTCCTTCATATCAGTCCATTCACGGTCCCCTGCGCCAAAATCAAGGGAACCCCAGAAGAGTGCCAGCTCAGCCTCCCAGCCTCCATGCAAAGCAGTCTCCAAACTCCCTCCTAGAATTGGAACAACCAGAGAGAGAGAGTTCCACCTCAGACTGCAAGAGCTAGAGCAGTCACTATAGTTGAAGAAGTGGAGGAAGAAAAAGGACAGATCTATGTAGCAATAGAGCATCAGGGGAATAACCATCAATTTTCAGTCCTCCAGACTCCAGCAGAGTACCAAGGTAAGCAATTCAAGCTTTTGATTGATTTAGGCAGTACTCATTCTTTTATTTCCCCACGATGTCTGCGTAAATTAGTCCTAAATCAAAAATCAGGGAAACCTATGCAAGTGGAATTGGCCAGTGGTGGTGGAAAGATTCTTTTCAGACACCTTGAGACAAACCTTATTCAGTTTAGTCTAGATGGGAACATAATAGAGTGCCATTTCAGAGTCCTACCCTTGGGAATCTATGATGGAATCCTTGGGATGGATTGGCTCCAAAAGAATCAGGCTGACATTTATTGTCATCACAAAGGAACCATCTCTTTCCTTGACCTTCACGGGAATAAAGTTCAAGGAACTGGAATTTTCGGATCCCCAGTACTACAATTAGTCAAAGCTTCCAAATTATTAAAAGGGATTAGAAAAAGGCAAGCTGTTTATGTTGTTAAGATGAATCTAGTAGACATAAAATGTAAGGCTAAAGAACTAGAGTGGTTAAGTGATTATGCAGATGTATTCCCTGAAGAGCTGAGTGAGATGCCTCCGTCTTGCGAAGTAGATCATGAGATCGAGTTAACCCCCACCAGAGTTCACCCAGTGGCTCAGTGTGCATACAAAATGCCAGTCCTTGAAGCCATAGAACTTAAGGAGCAGTTAAGACAACGGTTAGAGCAGGGATTTGTCAGACCCAGTGTCTCACCTTGGGGTGTGCCCATTCTCTTTCAAAAGAAGAAAGATGGAACGTTAAGACTCTGTATTGACTACAGAGGATTGAATCAATTAACAATTAAGAATAAGTATCCTATTCCTAGGATTGATGAACTTCTAGATCGGTTAAGTGGGGCCCAAATGTTCACAAAGATAGATCTCAAATCCGGGTACTACCAGATCAGAATCAAGGAGCAAGACATCCCGAAGACAACATTTAATACTTGCTATGGGCATTATGAGTTCACATTCATGCCATTTGGATTGACTAATGCCTCGACGACATTTAATCGTCTTATGCAAGATATTCTCAGAGAATACTTGGATGATTTTGTTCTTGTCTTCTTTGATGATATCTTAGTATACTCAAAGAATGCTGTAGATCATGAAGATCATGTGCGCAAGGTCCTGGAAATCCTAACGAAACACCAACTCTTTACAAAAAAGAGCAAGTGTTCTTTCTCTAATGACCAAGTGGAATACTTGGGATTCGTAGTGTCAAAAGATGGGATTTCTCTTGACCATGCAAAGATCCAAGCAGTTGTAGAATGGCCAGAACCCAAGATGGTAAAAGAAGTCAGAGGATTCCTAGGATTAACCAGATGGTATAGGATGTTTATACCCAGGTATGCCTAGATAGTATCCCCTTTAACCAACCTTCTCAAGAAGAGTACCCTTTTTCAGTGGACTACAATGTGTCAGAGTGCCTTTGATAAACTGAAGACAGCCTTAGTAACCAACCATGTCCTTAAGTTATTGGATTTTACCAAACCCTTTGAGGTAGTTATTATTGATGCCAGTGGGTTTGCCTTAGGCGGTGCTCTTATGCAGGAAGGTCATGCAGTGGCCTATGAATCCAAAAAACTCAGAACACATGAGAGAAATTATGCCGTCCCCATGACTTGGAGTTACTCTCAGTAGTTTATGCTCTGAAGTTGTGGAGACATTATCTTTTGGGACAGAGGTTCACCTTGATGAAAGACCGTCAAAGTTTGAAGTGCATTAAGACTTGTTTGGGGTCTTCTTGGGCCCTTTAATTTGCCCCAAGCCTAATGACAGTCATTCAGGAGTGGTGCAATGGGAGAAGGCCATGTGGAGAAAAATGTTGGATTTCCCTGCCCCTAATATGTAGGGGTCAAACTTGAATCATACCATTTTTTAAAAAGAAAGTGGGCTGAAAAATGCAAAATCTTTCAATAAAATCAAATTTCCCACCTTTTTTTAATAAAGACAGCTCAAACTGGCATAAATGACCCCACCTCAAAAAGTGGGCTAGGGCCAAAAACGCCCCCCCATCATTATCCCTCATTTAAAGCTACTTTTCCCTCTCCCCACTCTCTCTTCCTCTCTCTAAAACTAGCAATTCGGTTTTGAGTCTCTCTCTAACTAAAAGAGTCTTTTTTTGGCCTCCTCCCTCCCCATTCTGCCTTCCCCTTCCCTCCCAAAGTTAGATCTATCTTTCTGTGCCTTCTTGGCTATGGAAAGCTTGGAAAACAGTCCACTTTTCCCCCCATCAAGTCCATCCTCTCTTGCTTGCACACATTCTTCACTCTCCTCTTGCTAGCTTATACACATTCTTGACTCCTCTTGCTAGCTTATATGCTCTGCTAGCATTAGGTTGCAGAGATCTTCTTGGCTATGGAAAGCTTGGAAAACAGTCCACTTTTTTCCCCATCAAGTCCATCCTCTCTTGCTTGCACACATTCTTCACTCTCCTCTTGCTAGCTTATACACATTCTTGACTCCTCTTGCCAGTTTATATGCTCTGCTAGCATTAGGTTGCAGAGATCTTCTCACACACCTACAACTTCATAGCATTTAGCTTAATCGGTTAGCCAAGCAGATGGAGAGGGAGTTCAGAGCTGAGGTGGAAGAGGCTCTTTCCAAGGTTCAGCACAAGAATTTGGTTCCTTTGAGGGGTTTTTTAAAAATAGGGCATGCCGAGTTTCTCATCTACTCATACATGGAGAATGGAAGCCTGGATTACTGGCTACATGAGAGGAGGGATGGGGGGGATAACTGCCTGGACTGACCGACACACGGCTGAAGATAGCACAGGGAGCTGCAGCCGGGTTGGCATACTTGCATCAGATCTGCAATCCCCACAGAGACATCAAGTCTAGCAACATATTGCTGGATGAAACGTTCAAAGCACATCTTGCAGATTTTGGCTTGGCCACTGAGACACATGTCACCACAGAGCTGGTGGGAACACTGGGCTACATTCCTCCTGAGTATGGTGAAATGCGGACTGCTACTGCAAGAGGTGATGTGTACAGCTTTGGGATGGTTTTGCTCGAGTTACTTACAGGAAAGAGACAAGTAGAGGTCTTTCAATCCAAAGAGTCTGCTGACCTTGTAGCTTGGGTGCAAGAGCTCAGGCACACTACCAATTTAGAGCAGATCTTTGATAGCTCGTTGCAAAGTAAAGGTCACGAAGAGCAACTGTAGCAAGTATTAGATATAGCATGCTTGTGTATTGACCAAGATCCATCTAGAAGTCCTTCCATAAATGATGTAGTTTTGCTTTTGGATGAGGTCAGACAAGACAAGCATGGAGGCAAGTAAGCATATTTCTTTTTTAGTCCACTACATGTACTTTTATACTGTTGTACTTTTGAGTCGCCGACCTCGTTCAAGGGTGGAGTCCTTTAGCAGCAGCAATGAACAAGACGACACTGGCTTGTGGGTTACAAGCACCTTTGCAAAAGGAATGTGGGTGACGATGCGTCCAAGCACAAGGGGAGCCCACAAAGTCTCTCGCAGATACATAGGGTTAAAGTCACACCATTGCAAGGGTCGCATAGTGGATCTCAAGCAGGGGGCTGACGGAAGCAAGCAGGTGATGATCCAACACGTCTACAAGGCATCGCAACTCCGTGTTGACAATGCCAATCATAAACGCTTTCCTGCAAATTGTAAGTTTTATTTGTGCTTCTTGTTTTATGGGCTGCACTGAGACATGCTCATATCATTTCATGTTACGGAAGCTTGATTTTTTCAAGTGTGTTCTTGTAATGTTCTGTGCAGACATCTTTCCGTCGACATTTGTGGAATGGGAGCCTTTAGAGGCCCTTTCTGGAACCTTTGAGGCGCACCACTTTGAAATCGGCAAGCTACTATATACTGGTTGTTCGGCATCAGAGCTTTTAGAGCGCTCAGTTTTCTTCTTTCATGCAGAGTATATTGTACCCACGTCAAGAGATGGTTCTGGGACTCTACGGAGGCTCCCTACACCAAGTCTCACGGACCATGATTGGCCAAAGCCCGACAATACTTTGGTTGCACTAACCAGACGTCGGATTGAGATTGATGTGTGCAATGCAATGAAGTGCACCTATGGGTCACATCGTGCGACTCTCACGTTCTTCATGCCTTTACATTTGTTTGTGTTTTTGTTCAAGGAGGCTGATGTTCACCGAACTCCTACAATGTGGATTGCAAAGGGAGGCACAGTAATGAGTGCCTTTCTGCCACCTTCGTGGGATTTGAAGGTTATTCAACATCAGGGTGACAAGATAAAGTGCATGGTGGTGTCTGACGGACCATGATTGGCCATGAGAAGATGGTCGTTCGGTACCAGCTTGGAAAGCAACAACTCTCTATTATCTTTCCTTACAGACGTTGGAGGCGAATGGCAAGCACTCGATTCGGACATCAACGATGCAGAACAGCTTGATGTACATGTTAGCACGCAAGCTGATGTGTGGGATATCGTAGTAAATGCTGATTGGAATATGGCGAACCTAAGGGAGTACTTAGGCCTTAGGTTTGCATTGAAAGGTGACTTTTCATTTGTGATTGATAACACACCTCTACGTAAGAGGAAAGAGGCATCTTACTTTTGTAAAAGCATTCCCTTCCCTAGATGTATCCATATCAAGCAAGCTATGTAACAGATTTTGAGAGATTAATTCAAAACAATTTTGGCTACTCGCAATTTGCGTTCAATTTTGTGCACTTTTAAGTTATGTCGCGTGTTTTTATTTTTTTGGAGGTTTTAAGTGAATTTTTAAACATAAAAAAAGTTTTAAAGACCTCTTTTTAAGTCACTTTTGGCCACCTTGAGTTCATCTCCTCACTCTCGGCATCTTTGCGGTCCCCTCGCCTTCTTCGCTACTCAAGCATGGCCACCCCCGCCCAAGCTCTCCTATCTCAATTGCACAAGCTTGACCTCGGTCACTTGATCGAGAAGCTTGCACCCATCTTTCAGACATCTATTGACATGGAAGGCACCGTCGACTCCATAATGACGTGTTTGGGGTGTTCACTAGCTACATGGACACATATATGGCTGAATATTGTGTCAACTTTGAAGACGAGGAGGGGACTTGGGTGCCTGTGGATCTTATCAAGCATACCTACAAAGCGGACAAAAATTTCAGGTTCAGGCTTGCAAGATTCCTCAAAGGCCTTAGTAGCACATATCTAAGGGAGGAGGAAGAAGATAACCTGGTAGGTCTTGGAATGGGCAACATCGGCACAAGTTTTTTGAGGTGGGACATGACTCTTGCCCTCCTGATCTTGGAGGGAACAGAGAAAAGCAAGGGAAAGAGGAAGGCCACTCCTCCAAAGAAAGCCACACCTTATCTCTTGATCAAGGAAGCTGACCCAAAGGAGGAGATTGTCACCCCAGTGCAAGAAGCATCTCTTGCACTTGTGACTCTGGCGGAAGAGCCGCAAGCTGAGGCTGTGAAACGGGACATCGAAGGGGACGATGTCATGGATGAAGTTCCAGAGCTCGAAGTGCGAACTCTACACCCCATCATAGTAGAAGGTGTAGAGTTCTTATTTTTGGATGACATCGCCCATGTCCTTGGGCTGCACCAGGATGAAACTCTCTCAGTCATTGCTATGTACGCGGGCATGCGAGACACACAACAGCAATCCAAAGATGATGACATCCGCATTGACTTCAGTTCCGCAGATGTCACAAAGGTGCTTGCGCTCCCGGAAAATCATGCCTCAATAGAGTCCCTTGTGGCAGAGACTCTTGTACAAATATCCCAGTGCAAGGATTTCTACGAGAGTGTGCCAGAAACTAGCTTTGCCCCTCACAAGCCGCTTGCCATTTCAGATTTCGTCAGCCTCGGGAGCATCAATATTAGTGATGCAGACCTTGCGGATCATGATGATGCCACTGAGGTAGTACACCCAATTTCTTCCCTTCTTAATTTGTAATTTTTTGAAGTCAACTCATTCTTCTATCTACTTTGTAGACCGCAAGAGAAATGGACTGGTTCGCAAGCCGAAAGGGTGGAGCACGAAAGGAGGTGGAGGGGAAAGATGCTGCGCTATGGCACTACATCCCGAGCTTCAATGCCGAGATGCTTCGCGTGATTCACAATGACTTTTCAAATGATGCGCAAGCTGAATTTTTGAAGTGCAGAGCCCTAAGCGCCATCCTGTCTGAAGCCCCTATAGCCCAAAATGCCCATAAATGTATTCTTGTAAATAGGAAAGCAGCTATCTATAGCTTTGGTGATAAAAGTGCAGGGTCTTTCCTAGGATTTTGTGGCCTTAGCCTTGGACAAGGCATCACTGATGCCAAAGAGATAGCCGAACGCATTGGTGACAAACCATCAGTAAAGACTCTAACCCACGAGGCTTTCACCAAGCTCATCAAGCGAGTTGGCTAGATCCAATGTACTCATTTGCCTTTTGTGAAAATAAAACAATTAATGACATCAAGATGTTTTTCGAGCTGATTTTAAGTTTTATCTTCTTGATGTGTTTATATGTTGTTGTCGTGTCCTGTCATGATGTTTCAATCAATTTTTGTGAACGCTCGTCTGCCACCACCCGTCCTGGTCAAACAGGCAAAAGTCGCTCCGTGGCACACAAGTTCCACGGCGCGACCACCGGCCCTCCCGTCGGCCCCGACGCACCCCGCACATCTGATCTACCCTTTTGGGGCCATACGCAGGAGAAATCGGCCCGTCGAGTCGAGCCAAAGTCGGACGGGTGGTGGCAGACGAGCGTTCACATGAGGTCGAATGTACGTAGCGACAACAATTACATGCAAAAGACTACAATTACCTTGACAAGACGACTATCACTTGCAATAGAAAATAACTTTTTTGAAAATAGACATGGTTTTTCATTAATCAAATTGAGATTACAAAACACGGATTTGTTGCATTACAAAGGCTTCCCCTATCTAGTGAAAGAGAGCGTCCTCTCCACGGATACGCCTAGCTAGACGAAGATCAGATGGCTTCAAAGTGACACGTTTTGCATGCACCATGCACAAAACCGCGTCTTGGAAAAGCAAAACCAAAATATCCTTGGCACCTTATTGTGCAGAGCGCCTAGTGCCGCCGCTTGCACACGATTGATATCCCGGCGCTGGTCGTGGATAATCTCTTTGACGAGACGCCCAAAAGGTGCCTTCGGAATAATTGGTGTGCAGGTCTTCTGATATTTGCGAATTTCTCTAAGGGCAACTGTCCCTGGTCTCCACCTTTGCTTCTTCTGCGTTGTTGGGTGCGGTGGTGCTTGCGCGTGGCGAGTCCAACCTGGCATGTCATTTTTGAACTTTTGTCGCTGCTCTTGGAAGTTATCGGAAGGGGGTTCTGTGCGTTTAGGAATGGTTTTTCCCTTCTTAGCCTTTGCAGGTGTTGGAGTTTTCTTTGCCTTTGCAGATGGAGTCTTCTGAGCTGCTCTCTGCTCTGCCTCCTTCCTTACTCGCTCCTCTTCATCTTTCCTTTCTTTTTCCTCACAAAGCCTCCATGTGTTTGCTGCCCTGGCTTCTCGTTCAAGCTTCTGTCTCTTATTTTCTACTTCCTCAGCTGAGAGTTTTCTCTTTCCTTTACCAAGTGCACGAGCCAAGACTCTGTCTAGCATTGCATTGAGAATCCTATTACTCGGCAGGTGCTCCCTTTCTACTGTGTCTTCATTTCTCCTCTTTGTATATTATGCTCGAAGACTTTGTATAGCCGCTTCCAAAATTGTGTCATCTTCGTATCCGGCCATTCGCAGGTCAGCAACAAATCCGCGAGCTTTTCTGTTAAGCCAATCCTCCTCCGCAGCAAAGAATGCTAATCTTCTCTCGTTGCTTGTAGCGGCTTGAGCTTCTTCTACAACCTTCTTATCTGCCTCCGCCTTCCTAACTGCCTCGTCTTCTTCCGCCTTCTTGGCAGCCTCATCCTCCTGTGCTTTCTTTGCTGCCTCGTCCTCCTCCTGTGTTCTGACGGTCTCTTCGGCTTCTTTTCTTGCTCTCTCAGCTGCCTCCATGTCCTCTGCTTCTTTCTGTAATCTCTCCTCTTCTTGGCGTTCTTGGGCTTCTTGGGCCTCTCGCTCAAGCCTCACACGCTCAGCTTCCAGATCCATTTGGGCTTGTGGGTAAATGTTTGGGATTTCAGTTCTATGTGCCACCGGTAAGGGCCCAAGGTCTTTGAAAATGTCATCCTGCGTATTAGAGGGAGGATCATTTGGGGGCTCCATGTGCGTGAGATATTAGTGCCACGAGCGAGAGAGAGAGAGAGAGAGAGAGAGCGCGTGAGAGAGTTAAGGGGAGAGGAAGAGAGAGAGCTCACAAGTCAAGACTTTTAAAAATGACTATAAAACTCACTATTTATAGGGGGCCAAAATTACAAAAACGTCAATTTACAATGAACGCGCCGAAAAGTGGCGAACAAGAATTATTGGGTGGGTAACCACACGCGGCCATTTCTCAGTCGACCACTGTGCCATTGCCTCGCTCTTTCACGTGCCATTGATGCATTGCACTCTTCTCTTTCGCCTTGCACCTACCACCTTCATGATTTTGCGCCTCAAAGATAAATTTTCGGCACGCTTTTGGGCCTTTCTCCCAGTAAGTGCATGTAAGATTCCTCCCCCACCCCCTTTTTGATGTCTAGTATCTTTCCCTGTAATCAATCCCTCTTCAAAAATATAAAGACCTTGTCTCTAACTATTTTAACCTAGAGAGAGAAAATATTCTAGAGAGAGAATATTCCGATTTTGAATATTTTTGGATAGAAAAATATCCCTTATAATTAAGATGAATTTTCGTGAAACAGAAATTCAAAAAGAACTTTCCAATGTGCAATTGGAATTAATTGGAAATGGGTATAAAGGACCTTAGCCTAAGGGTCTAGATTTTCAGAAATTTTTGGATTATGGTCCAATTAAGGTTTCTATGGGCCAATAGCATCAATCCATGTGTAGGGAGGAGATAAATCCAATTTGTAAAAGAAGATACCCAAAAATGAGTAAATGCTCACATAAGATGAAGAGTTGAAAATGTACAAGGTTTATTAGTAAAAAACTATGAGCAATATTAAAAATATGAGATATTTTGGGTATCCAAAAATGAGTAAATGCTCACATAAGATGAAGAGTTGAAAATGTACAAGGTTTATTAGTAAAAAACTATGAGCAATATTAAAATGATTCCATTATGACACATATGTAAGAAAGGGGAGTTCTTTAAAGGAGGTGCATATTTCACATAAGATGAAGAGTTGAAAATGTACAAGGTTTATTAGTAAAAAACTATGAGCAATATTAAAATGATTCCATTATGACACATATGTAAGGAAGGGGAGTTCTTTAAAGGAGGTGCATATTTCACATGCTTGAATGAGTTTTAAACTCATAAAAATTGAGATATTTCATCTCTTCTCTCTCCTCATTCAAGTCTAGTTCCAAAAAGTTAGCTTAACCGACCTAAACATGGTCAAATATTGACCAAACTGATTTAGAAAATTCTAGAATCAGTTTGTTTGGTTAGGAGCTCAATTTTTCCTATAAATAGAAGCCTCCCCCTTGTTGAAAAATATATAGTGTCTTATGCTTTGTTACTCTACTCCACCTAAGCTAAGAACTGTGAATTCTTTAATAATTCACTAGTTTTTGACACTTCTCTCTTTCTTCAATCCCCATTGGTGGCTCCATCAACATACTAAACCAATTGATTGGTTGGGGGCCTCTACCGTGATCAAAGAATCAAGCAAATTGTAAGCTAAGTATGGTGAATTTTGATTTTTCTATAATTTCTCAATGTTTCTCTCTTCTCAACCCTCTCAAGCTTGAGAAGCTTAATTGGTATGGTTTTTGAATACTATTAAAGTTAATTTGAATAGTAGTGAAGAGTTACATAATTTGATTACATAAATTTTTATTTATGTTTAATCCTGATGGGTTTTATGTAATTTCTCTCTCTTACTTAAGGAATGGTCATACTCATGACCCATCTCAATCCAAATGAAGCTTTTCATAAAGCTTTTTCTTAATCCAAGATTAATCTATGCTTGAGAATAAATTAATAAGTTTTTTCTATGCTTTTAGTTTATGATTATTTTTTATTAAGGGTTAATGATCCAATTAGGGATCAATTTAATCATTCCCTTAAAGATAAGCCTTATTTTTTTTAAATAATTGAGATTTATCAGTTATAGTAGCGGAGCTATGGCAAAATTTTATAAAATTTTACATATAAAATAATTTTATTCAAAGCATGAAAAGAGGATCTCCTACCATATTCTAGGAATTATCATCCTAGATTAATTGAAAGATATTCATCGTAATCCTAGAGAAATTGATTTTTATATTCATAGAGGTATGCATAGAAGATGATTATTTTATTATAAAAGAGTTACTTTTAGCATAATTGAATTTTCATGCATAGAGGTATGCATAAGAGATGAATATTTTATTATAAAAGTGTTCCTTTTAACATAATTGAATTTCATGCATAGAGGTATGCATAAGAGATGAATATTTTATTATAAAAGTGTTACTTTTAACATAATTGAATTTCATGCATAGAGGTATGTATAGAAGATGATTATTTTATTATAAAAGAGTTACTTTTAGCATAATTGAATTTCATGCATAGAGGTATGCATAAGAGATGACTATTTTATTATAAAAGAGTTACTTTTAGCATAATTGAATTTCATGCATAGAGGTATGCATAAGAGATGAATATGTTATTATAAAAGAGTTACTTTTAGTAAAATTGAATTTCATGCATAGAGGTATGCATAAGAGATGAATATTTTATTATAAAAGTGTTACTTTTAGCATAATTGAATTTCATGCATAGAGGTATGCATAAGAGATGAATATTTTATTATAAAAGAGTTACTTTTAGCATAATTGAATTTCATGCATAGAGGTATGCATAAGAGATGAATATTTTATTATAAAAGTGTTACTTTTAACATAATTGAATTTCATGCATAGAGGTATGCATAAAAGATATGGGAAGTGATAAGATGTGATAAGATGTATATGAGATGAGTTAGGATGTGATAAGATGAGTTAAGAAGTGTATGTGATGGGATAAGATGTATATGGGTTGTGATAGGATGAGAATAGGCATGTAGATGTGGATGTATGGATGTGGGTGCATGAATGTGCATGTAGATGTGGATGTGAAAATAGATGTATGGATGTAGATGTGGATGTATGGATGTGAATGTGGATGTGGATGTGGATATATGTATGTGGATATATGTATGAATGTGGATATATGTATGGATGTGAATATACGTATGTGGATATATGGATGTGGATATATGTATGGATGTGAATATATGACATGTGATGTGAAGGAATCTGAAGTGATGAGATGGAAAATGATGTGATGGGATGAGTATACATATAAATGGAATATGGAATAAGTAACGTGGATTGATGAGGGGATAATGTGGAAAAATGAAAGTTAAAATAGAAACTGTATTGTAAACTGTTTGTAAATGCTGTTTGTAAATGACTGTTTTATGTCAAGAATGCTGGGAAAGCATTTTGACCATCTTGTGATTAAGGTCGTGGAGACCTAATTGATAAAGTTGCAACTGCTGTGACGGAGAGTCAATGAAGGACGTCTCGCGTAGCAAGGTCGGCCGAGGTCTTGACCAGCCTCGGTGCGATTAAAATGGTGAGCTTCCGGTATGGTGGATGAGGGGCCAAGGAAGCGGCCTATGAGTGAAGCGCTAGGTCACCTGCGAAGGATCCTAGAGGGTGCTGACCATACGGTGCTCGGGCTCTGGGTCGCCTAGGATACCCACGCGTGCGTCGAGGAAGATATTGGAACAAGAGTAGGAGTTGTTTTCTGAAATCGGGCATGGATCTGGTTGATTGACCTTGCTGGTCTTCAATGGATGGTCCATGGCTCTTTATATGGATCTGTTGGTTGATCTTGCTGATCTTCAACGAGAGTCCATCTTGATAAGTGATTATATTGCCGAGTATTATGGGCTAGGGATTAGGAAACGGCCCCTGAGTGGACAGGTGGTGAGCGTCCTAGTTGCCAATGATGCCATAGATACTCTGATGAAGGAATGATGGAAAAATTAAGAATCAACTGGATAAATTGGAAGATGGTGATCAGTGATACTATGGTTTTATTAAAGGATTGTTTTAAACTGGTTGAATCTGTGAAAAGGCAATTTCATATTGGGTGTGTGAGTGGTGTGACTAGTCTTATTTTTGCATGAACATCCGGCTAGGGGGCCTTGGAACTCTTTTCCTTGGTACCTGGGACAAAACCTAACCAAATTTTTAATTGGATCCCATCACTACAGTGGTTGGGCGGTTGGCTAATCCATGGGATCGGATGGGGTTAGGCTGGACTGATGGATCCGTAAATCGAGACTCAACTTTTGTTATTACGATAGATAAAGTAAATCCCAAACAGTAATTATTCTATGGATAGGAATCAATGGTTGTGCCTCTTGAATGGGAAAAAAAGCGTTGATCCTAATGATCCAAGTGCAAGTTCTTCCTTGATCTGACCAAGTATCTTATAGATGCAATTAGATCAGTTTGATCAGAAATGATCTTGACTACGTTAGAGCAAAAAGTTATCCTAGTGGAATCGCCCGTGCTTTCCGGTAAAGGAAGTTTTTCCGGGTTCAGTTTTGGAACAACCGACGGATTAGTCTCTTATCCGGATATCCGTGGGTGAGGCCCCGTATGTGGGACCCCTGTCCCGCGCGAGAAGTGCTACTTCCGCTGCTGCCAGTATCCTGAATCCGTTGCTCGGTGGGAACAGGGATCTTACAGTTGGTATCAGAGCCAGGTTGAAGGCTAAAAAGGATAATTAAATTCTTATCTGAAATTGGTAATAAGAATTCAGAAACAGCATTTTCATAATGTATTTTCAGACCATAAGCTTCTTTAATGAAGGAATTTTAATCAAAGAAATTATTTTTTTATAGATGGAAGTTTCCCATTTATCTGGTATTCCCGACCTCACCCAGTCTCAAGATATGATTGCATTTGCCTTCGAGCATCTCATCTCTTCCACTTCAACTCGAACAAGTCGAGCGAGACTCGCACGCCATTTCGAGGAATGATATTTTCCTAATCTAGTGGAGAGACAACAGCATAAGTGGTTTGGAGGGCTATATATCCACGCCCCTTGCAGCCAGCATGCAATGCTGAGGCAGAACCTCTCATTGGCCATGATCTTGATAAAGCTGAAAATGGTGCGTGGTATCATTCTATATCATTCAACGCCTCAAAATTTCAGACTTGCTTGTCGAGTTTGTAGACTCTTTAGTCGATTTATCCCTAAGGAGAAAATAAGAGCTCCCTTCGCAATTAGAGAATTATGTAACAGGGCATGAATATGGCCCAGTACCGTCGTCTTATGCGTCTCCCGAGGAGATTTTGAATTTTGGAGCCGAGCCACTCTATGTACTTATTGCAACTTGTATATAAATATACAAATGTCTTTCTGTTATTTAAGTGATTGTTTACGGACGATCGAAAAAAGAAAAAAAAATCTGTTTATCAGACATATGTCATAAATCTCCAATAAGATCAACTGAGGAGCCAATTATGTCTAAAATTTATCAAGACGCACAAAAGGTTGTAATTGTGTGATATAATTCATACAAATTGTTATTCAAACTGAAATTCGTAAATTAGTAATTAGGACTTCAATTAGAAAAACCGCAATTATATAGAATCCCTGACTTGCTTGAGGCCTAGACATGATAGTATTTACCTTATAATTCCAAGGGCCGTGACTACCCGTATATACCGAGAGTATACTGCAGCTCTTTACTGACAGTATATACGAGTAAATCTAAGACTTGAAATTATAAGCGTTAATGCTATCCACATGATGATTTCGAATGTGATTGATATGATTTTTAATTCTGTTTGAGAATTGATGAATTGAATTGGATTTTGATTGAAAATTCTGATTGAAAAATGATGGTTTTTAAAAATTAGTTGAAATATAAGGAAACCACAATGAGGGGGAATGGGACGAGTCCCTGTGATGATATTCATAACTAGAATGATGATAATGAATTCAGCAAATCACTATGAGATTAGTGGGTTGTGCTGTCAGATTGCTGCTGTTAATACTTGACCGAGTTAAGGGATGTCAAATTGAGGACTAGCTTAACTGAAATTCCCGTGAAGGAATGTTCAGAAGGAAATTTTTCAGTCTAATGGACCATTATCATGTTAAAGATATGAATGATAAGATCTGAATGAATTGTTATTTAATTATGAGTTCTATATAAGGGATATTTATCCCAGTATTCTGTTGGGTTGACCAGAATATAAGGAAACCCAGAATAAAATTGGATTTTAAGAAAAAGAGTTGTCCTCTACCTTGCGAGATGAGGACACCTTGCACTTTTTAAGTGGGGTAGAATGTAAGATTCCTCCCCAACTTTCGAGGTATACAGGAGTAAGAATCTCCCTTTCTGATCTTATAATTATTTCCTCTCTAAAATAAAAGAAAGTTTCTGTTTAAAAAAGGAAGACCCTTTCCCTAGAATACTTCTCAGGAGTCCCACCTGTTTTAAGGATTTAGAACAATGAGTTCAGAAGTGAGAATCGGTGTTTTGGATACCAAGGTTTTGGTTTTCATTCGAGTACGGTCCAAAAGAAGTTCTTTATCTCTTGGGGAGGATAAAAAGTTATCCCCCAGATATTGTGACCCTTATATCTGAATTCAATGAAAGTAGGTGACTTAGCCTACAAGCTTCTTTTATCTCCTCATCTCAAAATTCTTAATACCTTCTATAGAAAAATGTGTCAAACACAAATCATGGAAAGACGGTAAAACTTCAGTGGCAAGTTACTGTTGGCTTCTAGGTTACGCTAGCTCCTTCCTTTATATAAGTCGTAACTTTTACTTGTCGCTCACAGTAATCTTACTCCCATCAATCTCCTTTCTTTCTTAATCTCCTTCATGGCTTGGCAACAAGAACTAGTTTTATCCATGATGATTTCTCACCTTCAAGACGCAAGAGAGTCTGTGAAGAAAGACTTTATAGAACAGTATGAGCGCTCACTTTTTCCTCACCTAGGAACTTTTGTAGCGCAGACCAAATGGCGGACCTATCAAAACATAACTAGGGTAACACCCTGGGGTCAGCAACACTTTCGTAACAATGTTCGCTTGGCCATGGTTATTGAAGCTTTGGGTTTGGGTCCCCGATACTACTGCGTCATGAGATCAAGGCATCTTGGGTTTTCTGAGCGGGTCTTCTTACTGGCGTGTTTTCTTCCTCATGAGAAGATATGCCTTTATCCCGTTTTTGGCTTGCCTCTCAGAGGTCCTTTTGTTAGATCACCTCATACCACTGAGATAGGTGCGGCAATAACCAGCAAAATCATTCCCATAGATGAGTTACCCTATACTTGTGCAGCTTGTGAGTGCTGCTTTTGCGACCATATGATGGACGGGCTTATGGAAGTGTAAAGAGTTCTTCTATCTTTACTGTATAAGTTTCGAGAATGAATAAAGTTTAAATCTTGTTCTTATCTTGCTCTCTTTGAGACTTTTCTTGGTGATTAATCTTGATTAAAATTTTTCTCTAACTCTCATATTCGTGTATCTTGCGAAATTACCCTAGTTTGCGAGATGAAGACATCTCGCATTTTTTAAGTGGGGTAGAATGTAAGATTCCTCCCCCACCCCCTTTTTGATGTCTAGTATCTTTCCCTGTAATCAATCCCTCTTCAAAAATATAAAGACCTTGTTTCTAACTATTTTAACCTAGAGAGAGAAAATATTCTAGAGAGAGAATATTCCGATTTTGAATATTTTTGGATAGAAAAATATCTCTTATAATTAAGATGAATTTTCGTGAAACAGAAATTCAAAAAGAACTTTCCAATGTGCAATTGGAATTAATTGAAAATGGGTATAAAGGACCTTAGCCTAAGGGTCTAGATTTTCAGAAATTTTTGGATTATGGTCCAATTAAGGTTCCTATGGGCCAATAGCATCAATCCATGTGTAGGGAGGAGATAAATCCAATTTGTAAAAGAAGATACCCAAAAATGAGTAAATGCTCACATAAGATGAAGAGTTGAAAATGTACAAGGTTTATTAGTAAAAAACTATGAGCAATATTAAAAATATGAGATATTTTGGGTATCCAAAAATGAGTAAATGCTCACATAAGATGAAGAGTTGAAAATGTACAAGGTTTATTAGTAAAAAACTATGAGCAATATTAAAATGATTCCATTATGACACATATGTAAGGAAGGGGAGTTCTTTAATGGAGGTGCATATTTCACATAAGATGAAGAGTTGAAAATGTACAAGGTTTATTAGTAAAAAACTATGAGCAATATTAAAATGATTCCATTATGACACATATGTAAGGAAGGGGAGTTCTTTAAAGGAGGTGCATATTTCACATGCTTGAATGAGTTTTAAACTCATAAAAATTGAGATATTTCATCTCTCCTCTCTCCTCATTCAAGTCTAGTTCCAAAAAGTTAGCTTAACCGACCTAAAGATGGTCAAATATTGACCAAACTGATTTAGAAAATTCTAGAATCAGTTTGTTTGGTTAGGAGCTCAATTTTTCCTATAAATAGAAGCCTCCCCCTTGTTGAAAAATATATAGTGTCTTACGCTTTGTTACTCTACTCCACCTAAGCCAAGAACTGTGAATTCTTTAATAATTCACTAGTTTTTGACACTTCTCTCTTTCTTCAATCCCCATTGGTGGCTCCATCAACATACTAAACCAATTGATTGGTTGGGGGCCTCTACCGTGATCAAAGAATCAAGCAAATTGTAAGGTAAGTATGGTGAATTTTGATTTTTCTATAATTTCTCAATGTTTCTCTCTTCTCAACCCTCCCAAGCTTGAGAAGCTTAATTGGTATGATTTTTGAATACTATTAAAGTTAATTGATGAATAGTAGTGAAGAGTTACATAATTTGATTACATAAATTTTCATTTATGTTTAATCCTAATGGGTTTTATGTAATTTCTCTCTCTTACTTAAGGAATGGTCATACTCATGACCCATCTCAATCCAAATGAAGCTTTTCATAAAGCTTTTTCTTAATCCAAGATTAATCTATGCTTGAGAATAAATTATTAAGTTTTTTCTATGCTTTTAGTTTATGATTATTTTTGATTAAGGGTTAATGATCCAATTAGGGATCATTCTAATCATTCCCTTAAAGATAAGCCTTTTTTTTTAAATAATTGAGATTTATCAGTTATAGTAGCGGAGCTATGGCAAAATTTTATAAAATTTTACATATAAAATAATTTTATTCAAAGCATGAAAAGAGGATTTCCTACCATATTCTAGGAATTATCATCCTAGATTAATTGAAAGATATTCATCGTAATCCTAGAGAAATTGATTTTTATATTCATAGAGGTATGCATAGAAGATGATTATTTTATTATAAAAGAGTTACTTTTAGCATAATTGAATTTTCATGCATAGAGGTATGTATAAGAGATGAATATTTTATTATAAAAGTGTTACTTTTAACATAATTGAATTTCATGCATAGAGGTATGCATAAGAGATGAATATTTTATTATAAAAGTGTTACTTTTAACATAATTGAATTTCATGCATAGAGGTATGCATAGAAGATGATTATTTTATTATAAAAGAGTTACTTTTAGCATAATTGAATTTCATGCATAGAGATATGCATAAGAGATGACTATTTTATTATAAAAGAGTTACTTTTAGCATAATTGAATTTCATGCATAGAGGTATGCATAAGAGATGAATATTTTATTATAAAAGAGTTACTTTTAGTAAAATTGAATTTCATGCATAGAGGTATGCATAAGAGATGAATATTTTATTATAAAAGTGTTACTTTTAGCATAATTGAATTTCATGCATAGAGGTATGCATAAGAGATGAATATTTTATTATAAAAGAGTTACTTTTAGCATAATTGAATTTCATGCATAGAGGTATGCATAAGAGATGAATATTTTATTATAAAAGTGTTACTTTTAACATAATTGAATTTCATGCATAGAGGTATGCATAAAAGATATGGGAAGTGATAAGATGTGATAAGATGTATATGAGATGAGTTAGGATGTGATAAGATGAGTTAAGAAGTGTATGTGATGGGATAAGATGTATATGGGTTGTGATAGGATGAGAATAGGCATGTAGATGTGGATGTATGGATGTGGGTGCATGAATGTGCATGTAGATGTGGATGTGAAAATAGATGTATGGATGTAGATGTGGATGTATGGATGTGAATGTGGATGTGGATGTGGATATATGTATGGATGTGGATATATGTATGGATGTGGATATACGTATGTGGATATATGGATGTGGATATATGTATGGATGTGAATATATGACATGTGATGTGAAGGAATCTGAAGTGATGAGATGGAAAATGATGTGATGGGATGAGTATACATATAAATGGAATATGGAATAAGTAACGTGGATTGATGAGGGATAATGTGGAAAAATGAAAGTTAAAATAGAAACTGTATTGTAAACTGTTTGTAAATGTTGTTTGTAAATGACTGTTTTATGTCAAGAATGCTGGGAAAGCATTTTGACCATCTTGTGATTAAGGTCGTGGAGACCTAATTGATAAAGTTGCAACTGCTGACGGAGAGTCAATGAAGGACGTCTCGCGTATCAAGGTTGGCCGAGGTCTTGACCAGCCTCGGTGCGATTAAAATGGTGAGCTTCCGGTACGGTGGATGAGGGGCCAAGGAAGCGGCCTATGAGTGAAGCGCTAGGTCACCTGCGAAGGATCCTAGAGAGTGCTGACCATACGGTGCTCGGGCTCTGGGTCGCCTAGGATACCCACGCGTGCGTCGAGGAAGATATTGGAACAAGAGTAGGAGTTGTTTTCTGAAATCGGGCATGGATCTGGTTGATTGACCTTGCTGGTCTTCAATGGATGAGTCCATGGCTCTTTATATGGATCTGTTGGTTGATCTTGCTGATCTTCAACGAGAGTCCATCTTGATAAGTGATTATATTGCCGAGTATTATGGGCTAGGGATTAGGAAACGGCCCCTGAGTGGACAGGTGGTGAGCGTCCCCACACTTAGCTCAATCCAATGGGATTTGCATCCCTTTCGGAGCTAGGGATTCAACCCGTACCGGTGCACAAAAGCTTATCCATTTGATGGAGAGAATGTGAAGAAAACTACTACTATTGACATAGACTCAACACACACTCAAGCTCAATCTTGCTATTACTCACTCAACTCCACATTCCATTCATCCATACATCCAAACAAGAAGAAAGCCTAGCTATTGCATACACAAGCTCAAAGCATCCTTCACTCTCAAACTCTTACTCCCTAGCATGCACACAAACCTTGAAGCTATCATCAAAGAAACATGCATACTAGAGAATAGACTTGAGAAGAGAGACAAACATCACTCATTGCATTGAATTAACAAAAGAATAGAACTTACAACAATGTAGATGGGGAGTGAGAAGAGCTTGCACCTCTATGGAAGAAGAGCGAGAGCTAGTCTCAAGAGAGCTCAAACATGAGTTTGCCCAATGTGTCCATGCTCTCAAATGAGCCACCTTTTATACAAAAATTCTAGAACTCTCAAAAGTTCCCATGTGGGATTATTGTGAAGCCCTCTCCCACATTCATCTACAAAGTGGAACTCTTTACAAGAGCCCTAAGTATCTTTTTTGTTGCTTCCTTGTATTGATCTTCATTTGCATGCAACACTCCCCCCTTCCTATTTTGCGCACGTCCTCGAGCGCGGTAGTAGCAAGAGCTGCAACAAAAAAACACTTGATACATTGAAGTCTTTTATTGAAAAAGAAAAAGAAAAGAAAAGAAAACTCAGCAATGATAATTTTCACACGTGAGCATACAAGTGCAAGGCTGATTAAAGTTTTAATGAGTACTAAAATAGGTGAGTAAAGACTAGATAAAGTGAGACTTAAGTGGTAGATAATGCTATGCAAAGGCAAGTGTGCTTTGTACACCGCCGGTTATGACCGCAGTCTCAATGTCCTACAAGTATGTAAGTTATTCCTAAGTGGCATACCTACTCCTAAATATGAGCAAAGGTGATTGGAACTCTCGTTTTTTTTTCTTTTTCTTTTTTGATATGTGTGTAGAAGGTGATAAAGATTAAGGTTCTATCCCAAAGAGACCCAAGCAATGGCCAAGAGACCTCCGCCAAGAGAATCTAAAGACCGCTAAGTATCTCAAGGGCGACAGACCCTTTTTCTTTCTATTATGACCTAAGGAGTACCCCTTGAAGATGAAAGCATCGGTCTTGAGGGCCCATAGTGTACCCCCGAGTCCTACCAACATCTATCAAGGCGATAGATTCCTCAAAGTTCTTCTTCTGAAGTTTTTAAACATCAGTGTTCACCCCATGGAAACCAAGGCATCGGCCCCAAGGTGCTTAAGACAACCTCAGGTCCTACCAAGCATTTCACATGGCGGTAGACACTTACTGTCTCAATTTATTTTGGATATATATATTTTTAGGGCACATTTTCGTAAATTTTTATTACTCCTAGCACCGAGCTCATATCTAAGAGGTAGCTACCACTAAGGATAACTAATATACCTTGAAAACATAAGTACTTGGCATACTCCATTGGTATATATCCTACACTGTCTTTAAATAGAAATATCTTTTACTAAGTCTTCTAAGACTCTAGAACTCACTCACCATATTTTAACAACTAATCAAAAACTCAAACCAGCCAATATTGTGTGAACATGCAAACCATATATTCGAAAGATAAGAGCACATAAAGAAATAAAGATTAAGAGTTGAATACACCTGTTGTAGTGCCCTGTTGATGTTGTTCGTTTGCATTGATGAATTGCTGATTTTGTGCAGATTGCTCCTCCTTGATCTTTGTAGGCGTAGCATGTCTCCCCCCTTCCTAATTTGTGTGCACGATAGGTGGACTATTGGGGCGTGTTTGATGCACTTGTTTTTTATGGAGATTTCTGTAAAATTTTTATTAACAAACACAAAAAGAAAAGAAAAAAATAACATTTGCCATTGGTGCCAAACACCGAATATAGCCGAGGGGAAAAACCCAATGGGAGAAAAGTGCCCTGGCTTGTCGATCTTATTGTGGAGTCGATGTGCTTACCCTTGCGCTGGTGGTGGATCCGTGTCCTCGTCTACTGGAAAGATGGTATCAATTTCCTCAGGATGCAGAGACAACCCCTCACAAAAACCTGCCGCTGGAGAAGGTGGTAGAGGAAGGAGTGCTTCCTCACTAAAGTATGGCATTGGTTCTATGGGAAGGTTAATCAGACAGTTTCGATTTTGGAACTGTGCAATGCAGGTACTCATATTGATCCAATATTGACATGTGGGGGCTTGGGGAAGGAGGGCTTGCAGGATCGGTGGTTGCAAGTCATTTAGGCTTGTATCCCTCCATTGTTGTGCTTGAACCTCCTCAGGTAATCGTCGTTAATTTGGTCCCCTCTCTGGTATTCTCACATTAAGAAGATTATGGCGTTGGGGTGTAACTCCCACAATTTGCTTCATTAAGCCCGTGCCATATCGTCTAAAGTAAGAGCGGCATATCCAACAAATATGTGAAGCTTCTTCTAATACAAGCCGTGCACACTCTTGACAATGTGGAAATGGGTGATGCTGTTGATAGAATAATGTGACAAAGTGATGCCCACAGCAACTTTCACCTAAGGGAGCATAGAAGTACCTAGAATGTGTTTGAAATGGAGGAGCACTATAACCCCCGCGATGATCTAGTCGAGTACTATCGGGGTCAATGCATAGTGGACATGTATCTCGCCAAATATCCATCAGGAGTTATCTGGACGTAGAACAATGAAATTTAGAACACTCATATCCATCATGACAATTCCAATCAAAAACAAGATTATTTCAAAGAAAACACATCTTCTAAAGGCATAAGGAACTACATTATTCAAACATTGATTTACCAAAGAGCTTTAATTGTAGTGTTAATGCCTTATCTTTAGTTTTTGGTATATCCTTTTTAAGAGGTGGACACTTTAGCAATTGTCTTGGAATTTGAGCAAGATAAGAGGTTTTAGGCATTGAAATGCTAGAATCTATGCTCAAATGAGACACATTTGGACTCGTCGTAGGTACACAAGTTGATGGTTGAATTGAGTAACAAGGAGAAATAGGGATAGCAGGTGTTTCAATACATGTTTTAGGAAGATCAACACAAGTTGTTTTGTAGGTGCTATCACTTCCACCTTTCCTTTCTCCCTTCTCTTTCCCTCTCTCCTCTCTTTCTTAAGCGGGCTTCACGCTTGGGAGTCCATGGAGCTTGCATAAGCTATGGAAGAGCTTAGCAACGCACTTTTTTTATTTTTTTTATTTTTTTATTTTTCACTAATTACATGTTTAGCGAAAAGCATGAAAGCATGAAATGGCAAAAGAAAACAATGAATGTAAGCATAATGAACGGTACTTGAAAAAGCATAAAAGCAATGAAACATAAAAAAAACAATGCGGGAGAAACCTCAACCGCTCAATGGTTAACCTTATCCACTCACACCGGGATCACACACCCAAACTTAACCTAATCACTCAATGGTTTTGCAACCAAAAGAGGAAATAGTGGTGGTTTCCACACACTCTCAACCGGATTTGAGTCTTCTCCCCGGCAGCGGCGCCAATGGAGAGACGAAAAACTCTCTCACTTGTAGCAAGAGTAGTATGATCCACACTTAGCTCAATCCAATGGGATTTGCATCCCTTTCGGAGCTAGGGATTCAACCCGTACCGGTGCACAAAAGCTTATCCATTTGATGGAGAGAATGTGAAGAAAACTACTACTATTGACATAGACTCAACACACACTCAAGCTCAATCTTGCTATTACTCACTCAACTCCACATTCCATTCATCCATACATCCAAACAAGAAGAAAGCCTAGCTATTGCATACACAAGCTCAAAGCATCCTTCACTCTCAAACTCTTACTCCCTAGCATGCACACAAACCTTGAAGCTATCATCAAAGAAACATGCATACTAGAGAATAGACTTGAGAAGAGAGACAAACATCACTCATTGCATTGAATTAACAAAAGAATAGAACTTACAACAATGTAGATGGGGAGTGAGAAGAGCTTGCACCTCTATGGAAGAAGAGGGAGAGCTAGTCTCAAGAGAGCTCAAACATGAGTTTGCCCAATGTGTCCATGCTCTCAAATGAGCCACCTTTTATACAAAAATTCTAGAACTCTCAAAAGTTCCCATGTGGGATTATTGTGAAGCCCTCTCCCACATTCATCTACAAAGTGGAACTCTTTACAAGAGCCCTAAGTATCTTTTTTGTTGCTTCCTTGTATTGATCTTCATTTGCATGCAACAGTCCTAGTTGCCAATGATGCCATAGATACTCTGATGAAGGAATGATGGGAAAATTAAGAATCAACTGGATAAATTGGAAGATGGTGATCAGTGATACTATGGTTTTATTAAAGGATTGTTTTAAACTGGTTGAATCTGTGAAAAGGCAATTTCATATTGGGTGTGTGAGTGGTGTGACTAGTCTTATTTTTGCATGAACATCCGACTAGGGGGCCTTGGAACTCTTTTCCTTGGTACCTGGGACAAAACCTAACCAAATTTTTAATTGGATCCCATCACTACAGTGGTTGGGCGGTTGGCTAACCCATGGGATCGGATGGGGTTAGGCTGGACTGATGGATCCGTAAATCGAGACTCAACTTTTGTTATTACGATAGATAAAGTAAATCCCAAACAGTAATTGTTCTATGGATAGGAATCAATGGCTGTGCCTCTTGAATGGGGAAAAAAGCGTTGATCCTAATGATCCAAGTGCAAGTTCTTCCTTGATCTGACCAAGTATCTTATAGATGCAATTAGATCAGTTTGATCAGAAATGATCTTGACTACGTTAGAGCAAAAAGTTATCCTGGTGGAATCGCCCGTGCTTTCCGGTAAAGGAAGTTTTTCCGGGTTCGGTTTTGGAACAACCGACGGATTAGTCTCTTATCCGGATATCCATGGTGGGTGAGGCCTCGTATGTGGGACCCCTGTCCCGCGCGAGAAGTGCTACTTCCGCTGCCAGTATCCTGAATCCGTTGCTCGGTGGGAACAGGGATCTTACAGTGCACGGTAAAACCAATTGAACATTTCCTGAAACGCATTGCTGCGAACCTTGCCACCGCCATGACCCGTGTTCTTAAAATAGGCCGCCTTGGCTTGGTAATGTGATCGTTCCATGCCTTGGTTGCTCCAGAGTGCAAGAGACCCATATTCATCTAGAAAGAAGGAACTGTGTGCATAGAGAATATGCATGTAGTGTGTTATATGAGTTTCCCCCCAAGCATCGATCATTTCTTCTGTGAATCTGTCAATCGAAGTCTTGAATGTAGCTATCTCTGCTTCATCAAGATACGGGCGCTCAAGAAGCCTCATCATCTCATCACAAGCTTCCCACACATGTGCACGCTTCAATCCTAATGTCGCCTCATTGCCTCGATAGGTTGTTACATCACAAATCTGCTTCCATAATTCAAAATGTGTATGGCTTTGAGCCTCACCATAGTTTGAGAGCAGGTGTCTTGCTTTTGCACCACCCATACATATCTTATTAGGGTTATCTTGGGTACTTGATGGGTTTTTGCGATCCTTAGAGAGGGTGACAGCACCTGCGTGAAGCCCCACGGATGATAAAACAACTTCAAGCTCTTGGATGCCCTGTTCTCGCCGTGACTCTGGCTCCATGTTCCAAGCATAATTGATGTGGAGCATCAACAATTTGTCCAGAATTCTAAGTCTTGCGTGCAAGGTACGCACATGTACTCGCGACAGTGGAATTGAAAGAATAGGGTTCCAAGTAGCATCCTCCTCTGCGCGAGATGGTGCCTTGCTTTGATTGCAGCTCATAATTCCATCGAGCCAGACATGCATACCCTTCCCTTTTTGTAATTGATTTGAGCCCTTTGCACTTGCCTGTTTACGACCTTTCACCTTGGTTGCTTGTTTGGCCTTCCCCACTGCGACACTTGGCATCCTTGGATGACAACAAAAGATGCATGGAAACAAAGTGTTAGCACCGCTTTTAGTTCCCAACATGCATTTGAGGGTCTTGAGATCACCACCAAGGTGCCACTCTATTTCAAAGTGACCAGTGCCAGGCACATGCAAGACTTCACCATTTGATTGCATGTGTATCACTCCTTGAATACCTGTACGGGTGAAGTACCACCTAAGATTGTCATGGTCCTCGTGCGAAAGGGTCCATGCCGCCTGCCACCATATGTTCTTCTCAGACTTCACTCCAAAGTAATCTTGCTTGCGTCACTTTGTGTGCAAGTTATTCTCCGCATCACCTGTTTCATCTTCGTCGTCTAAGCTCTTTCGCTTCAATGCCCTGCTCATGAGTGTCAGACTTGTACGTTCCACCCTTTGGCCCTTTACAACCTGACATTCATCCAATTTGAGGACAAATATAGCCTTTTCATCCGTCTCCTCTAATGTCATATCATAAAACTGAATCATAGCTCGTTGAAGCGCCTCCACCTCGACGTAAACATTGTTAAACTTGTTGTAAGCAAAATCTTTTGAATTTGACATTGGCATGCTACCATCCACCCATCTGTAGCCGCCTAGCAAGTCGGCAATATTGTTGTTTGCTGACTTCCTTGCCATAACTATACTGTATGGTGTTGGAAGTATAGATCGTGTCATTCCTTTGCCTCGTAGACGTGCTGTGATGCAAGTATACAAAGCCCTGTATCCCTTATCATCACTGATACCTGCTGTGTCGCACCACACAGTGAGCATGTCAACGGGACTGACAATCTGCTCGAATTCCTTGAGAAAATACTTTTGAATCCTGTCACGCAACGCACCATTTACTGGATTGGTTATCATATTGATTACTTTCTGCTCTGGAATAATGTGCTCAAGGATAGACTCCTCAGTATTGGAACAACCTAATATTGCTTTAGCACATTCCCTGGACATCACATAGTTCAGAGTCAATGACATAACTATATGAAAAAGGAATGTAATGCTAGTTTTGAAGCTGTGATTACCTTGTTTGACGCACACGTCGCTTGCGAGCCCCCCAATCTTTGGAAAGAAGACTCAGAGGCTTGCGCTTTCGCTGCCTTGCATTATATCCCACGGGGAGGTGAGTGAAATGATCGACACATCGGCAAAGGTTCCGAGTTGAGTTTCGAAGACGGAGATAGTTCTCTATAGCTCGATCCCTGCTTTCCACACCTTCATCAAGCTTCATCTTCTGCTCTGCATCCTCCTTCTCTAGATCCTTGACTCGAGCCAGCATATGTTCCTTTGTGGCCATGAAAGTTGACGCACATTCTTCCTTTTCTGCCTTGCATAATTTTAGAAGCTTCTTGAGGTGATTTTGATTTGAGAGTTCCTGCAAGTACAAAGAATAGAGCCTCTGACAGTACCCTAAGAAACCATTATAACCATCACCCAAGAAGCGTACGACCTGCGTGATATTACGAAAAGGGGGAGGTGCACCAGTCTGTGGATCAAGGGGATAAATGCTTCCATCAGTCCAAAGATCAATGGCTTTTGCACCTTGAAGTCGTAGCACCTCAGCAGGAATACATCCCTTCGTTCGATTATTTCGCATTGTGGCATATTCCTCGTCTAAGTCCACATGCAAGCGAAACTTTGATTGCTTGTTGGTGACGTCCCGTAGAGCCATTGTACCTAGCAAATGGAGATGGAGATGTAGATGGATACAGAGATGGAAATGTGGATGGTGATGGAGATGATGGAGATGGAGGATGGAGGTGGAGAATGGAAATGTGGATGGTGATGGAGGAGATGAAGATGGAGATGGTGATGGAGATGGAGGTGGAGGAGATGCAGATGGATATAGAGATGGAAATGGAGGCCTTGAGGAGATAGATATGGAGAGCTTGCTAGTGATGGAGATGGAGAGCTTCAACTTGCAAGGATGTGTGGATCTGTACCTTCACAGGAAGGGATGGTGAGCTCTTCCATGAGAGCTGGTGGAGAGGATGATAGATATGGAGAGCTTGCTAGTGATGGAGATGGAGAGCTTCAGCTTGCAAGGATGTGTAGATCTGTACCTTCACAAGAGGGGATGGTGAGCTCTTCCATGAGAGCTGGTGGAGAGGATGATGGAGTAGGAGGTCCAGATCTGCAGGCCATGGCTCCTAGAGAGAGAAAAAGAAGCCCTTATCCAAGTAAAACACCCTAAACGTGTTTTAGAGAGAGAGTGTAGAGAGAGAGTGGGATCTGCAGCACCTCCAAAAAGGGAGGGAACAAAGTGATGAAAATTTTCAAACATTCTTTGTGAAAGGTACTTCACTACAGGACAAAAAGGCAGTTAGGTCCATATTCCTTCCCAAGGACAGAAGATCTAATGATTAGATCACCTTTGGGCCTATTTTCTTTTTTGTAGAAAAGGAAAAATGCATTTTCAGGCCTAGGCCACTAGCTTGGTCAAAGCTTGATTAGCATTTTAAGCATTTCACTAAGTGTCCAAATAAAAGGGCCCAAGAAGACCCCAAACAAGTCCTAATGGGATCTTCACCCAAAGGGATCTCAACATGCGTCAAAGGAGATGGATGCAGACCCTGCAGGAATTCGATTTTGAAATTAAGTATCGATCGAGGAAAGAAAATGTGGTGGCAGATGCACTCAGCAGAAAAGCCTCCTTGCTTGCAATTATAGTGGTGTCGAATCCATTGATCAGTGAAGCAAAGGAGAAAATCATGCAAGACAAATTCTTTGCCCCTATTGCTACCCTTCTGATGTAGGAAAGCAAGACTCCCCAGGAAATGAGTCGAGTCCTTGGGTACAAATTGGATGAAGGATGCATGTATTATAATAATCGGCTATGTATCCCCAATGATGAGGGAATAAAGGGAAGAATTCTGAGAGAAGCCCATGAAAGCCTGATAGTTGGACATCCAGGGTTTATAAAAACCTATATGTTTGTGAAGAAAAGCTTCTTCTGGCTAGGACTCAAAAAGGATGTACTTGATCATGTGCGGAAATGCTTAATGTGTTAGAGAGTCAAGGCAGAGAGAATCAAGATGCCAGGGAAACTGCAGCCTCTAGACATTCCACAGATGAAGTGGGAACGTATCAGTATGGACTTTGTCACTGGATTACCTTCAGTGCAATCAGGTTACAACTCCATTTTTGTGGTAGTTGATAGGCTAACCAAAGTTGCCCATCTAATTCCAGTAAAAGAAACATACACTGCAGTGGATGTTGCTCGAGTTTTCCTTAAAGAGATCTTCAGATTGCATGGCTTACCCAGGAGGATAGTAAGTGACAGAGATCCCAAATTCACATCGAAATTTTGGACTGCATTCTTCGAAGCAATAGGAACTTTCTTGGATCTCAGCACAGCCTATTACCCCAAAATAGATGGCCAGACTAAAAGAGTGAATTAGGTAATAGAAGATATCCTTCGGTCATGCTGCGGCAGCAGGGAACCCAAGAAGTGGTTAAGCCATTTGCATCTGGTCGAATTTGCCTACAATGCTTCTTATCATCGAAGCATTGGGATAAGTCCTTTCAAAGCTTTGTATGGGCAAGATTGCCTTACACCGTTGACATGGTCTGACCCATTGATCAGAGTCAAAATGTCCAGACAAATGCTTGATGACATGGACCAACAAATGCAATCAATCCGTAAAGATATAAAGGCATCCCAAGATAGGCAAAAGCAGTATGCAGATAAAAAGAGATCAGAGAGAAAGTTTGAAGAGTCAGATATGGTCTTCATTCGAGTACAACCAAAAAGAAGTTCCTTATCCTTAGGGAAGTATAAGAAGCTCTCTCCCAGATACTGTGGGCCATATGTTGTTATAAAGAAAGTGGGCGATCTAGCCTACAAACTTCTTCTGCCTTCCCATCTCAAGGTACATAATGTATTCCATCATGTCAGTTTACTTAAGAAATATGTACCCAGCCCGAGTCACGTGCTTGATGTGAAAAATTGATCTCTCCAACTCAAGGCCAGATGGTACTCCAACCTCAGGAAATCCTTGACTTTCGAGAGAAGATTCTCAGGAGCAGGGTCCTCAGAGAATTTTTAGTAAAGTGGAAGTTCTTCCCTCTAGAAGACGCCACCTGGGAGAAAGAAGAAGAGTTGGCGAAAGATTACCCCCACTTTGCGAGATGAGGACATCTCGCATTTTTCAAGTGGGAGAGGATGTAAGATTCCTCCTGAGCCTGAATAATAAATAAGCTTTACTTTAATCCCCTGTAATCATTCCCTATTTTTGAATACAAGAAAATATTATTTTTCCTTGTTTTTGCCTAGTGAGATGAAAAATTCTAGAGAGTGGTAATTTAATATTGAGATATTTTTGGATAAATAAATTCTCCTAATATCAAAAATATATTTCCTTGAAATAAAAAATCAAAATAAAATTTCCAAGGTGCATTAGGAATCAATTAAAAATGATTTAAAAGACCTTAGCATAAGGGTCAAGATTTTCTGAAATTTTTGGATTATGGTCCAATTAAGGTTCCTATGGACCAATAAGATTAATCCAAGTGTTAGGATGAGATAAATCCAATGAATAAAAGAAAATACCCAAAAATGAGTAAAGGCCCACATAAGATGAAGAGTTGACTAAGTACAAGGTTTATTAGTTAAAAACTATGAGATATTACTTAAAAAATGAGATATTTTGGAGTAATCATATAATTTTGACACCTTGGTAAGGAAAGGGGGAGACTTCAAGGAGGTGCCTATTTCACACATGTGGATGAGTTTTAAATTCAAAAATATTAAGAGATTTTTATCTCTCCTCTCTCCTAGATCAAAACTAGATAAAAAAGGGAGCTAACCAAATCTTGTCCAAATTTAGCCAAACTGAAGCTGGAAAATTCTAGAACTTAGTTGGACTCAGTTAGTGACCTCCCTCACCTATAAATAGACCCTCTTTTGTATTCTCATCTATGAACTAGACCATGCCAGTATTACATTAGAATAAGCATATTTTCTATTATCCCCTAAAAATTCTCTGCAATTTGAAGAGATTGGAGCTTCTCTCTCTCTTCAACCTTCCTTGGAGCTTTCCTCTCAACATACTAACCAATTGATTGGTTGGGGGCCTCTTCTGAGAATAGAGAAGCAAGCAAAACAAGAGGTAAGATGAATTTTCAATAATTTTGAAAAGCATAAGACTTAGTAATACACTTATGATAGATTAACTATCAATAGATCTAAATCCAATTTATGGATCTAAATCATAATTTATGTAACATAAAAGCATTAAAAAGCCATTTCTTTAGCCTCTAGCTTGACTAGCATAGAGTTTGATTTTAGCCTCTAGCTTGACTAGCATAGAGTTTGATTTTAGAATTGAGAATTGCTCCATGAGAAGCATCATTTGAATAGAGAATTGGTCAAATAGGAATGACCATTCTTTGGGGGAGTGAGAGATATACTTAAAAACATTCTAATTAAGCACAAATGTAAACTTTTTATGATTAATCATTAGAATTCATTAGAGAGCTTCATTTGCATTGAAAAACCATTCATTTGAATACTTCTCAAGCTTGAGAGGGGTTGAGAAGTGAAAACATTTAGAATATGAGAGAAAAAACCATAAAGTCAATCAATAATAGCAGCGGAGCTATGGCAACTTTTTTTAGAAATTAACACATAAATCATTTTTATGCATAATGTGAAAAGAGGACTTCCTACCATATTCTAGGATTAGTCATCCTATGTTAAATGAATTCTCGTCATATCCATGGAAAATTAATTTTTAATGTTTATGTATAAATAGTTAATTAGAGAAAAAGAGAAATTTTTAGTAATTTATTTTTTATGAAAAAAGAGGAATTCCCATGATAATGGAGATCCATGTATTTCAATGGAGAAAGAGAAAAATAGATATATTAAAATAATGAATATTTTTATTTAAAATTAAAGAGAAATTTTAGTTAAATTTATTTTTAGGTATGAATAAATTTAAATGATGAAAGAGGAATTCCCATCATATTTGGAATTCAATCATCTAAATGAGAAAAGTGGAATTCTTAGTATAATCTCCTCCCCACACATGGATTGATCTTATTGGCCCACAGGAACCTTAATTTAAAATTTCGAAAAAATCTTGACCCTCAGGATAATGCCTCTTGAACAGATTATACTTGATTTCTAATGCACCTTTTGAAAATCTTTTTGAACTTTAGTTTCGGGGGAGCTTATTTTAATAAGAAGAGATATTTTTTCATCCAAAAATATAAAAACTGAATTACCACTCTCTAGAAGATTTTCTCTCTCTAGGCCAAAACTGGTAGAAACAAGATCTTTTATATTTATGAAGAGGGATTTGACTACAAGGGAAGATACTAGACATCCTGAGAAGCTGGGGAGGAATCTTACAAACACGCTCTTGATTAACGACAACTACTATAAGTGTAAGGTGAATAGGACAGGTACATACTTGATTTTGTTATGAGAGCGTAAGCATAATTACATGGTAAATAAGCCTGGAAAATGGTTTCAGGCTGTTGATCACATACCATTTGTAGAATGTTGGGAGGGTCCCATGTAAGATGATTCAGATAGGTTTTTTAATAACAAAAACTTGAGACAAGGTGGGGTAATCTTGTCTTATGCTGCATACATGAAGCAAGAAAGGTAGTCCCGTAGGTAGCACTTAGATGTATGCAGGTGCAAAAATTAAGTAATAAAGCCAATTTTTGTATGTACTCGTATTATGACAATCTTATTGAAACCCTAGATATTTGTAAACACTTTTTGGATCTTGAGTTTTTGTAAACTCATTTTGTATTTGACATCTATAAACACTTTGCCATAATTGTAAACTCATTTTGAATTAAATATACAAGTAGTTTATAGTACTTGAAATGTAGTCTATAGTACTTCTTAAGTATTTTAAGTGCTTGAAAATATGAGCTTATTACTTTACAGGTAGTTTGCAATAATATGAAATGAGGGTACTTTTGATTCATAAGTGGAGTATTTCTTTGTAAAGTAGTTTTTTTGTACTTCAAAAGTAGTCTATGGTACCAAATATTTTACAGGTGGTTCTCAAGTAGTTTTTATTACTTGAAAATATGTTATTACTACTTTACAGGTAATTTGCAAAATGAGGGTATTTTGTCTACATAAGTGGATTATATCTAGACTCAATTTGGATTAAATCTACAAGTTATTTAAATTTCTTCAAGAGTAGTCTACAGTACTTGAGAGTTGGAAGTAAAAAACTTTAGAGGCGGTTTTGAAGTAGTTTACAGTACTGGAAAATATGAGCTTACAACTTGATAGGTAGTTTTCTATACTCTGAATATAGGTAATTTACATGTAGATTATAGTACTTGAAAAGATGAGTTTACTAATGTACACAGGTAGTTTTCAAAATATGAAATTAGGCTATGTTCTCTTCACAAATGGTATACATATATGATTAGAAGATTATGGTCCTAATAAGATTATTTGAAGTACTTAAAAATTAGTTCATGGTACTGAATTGGTAGCTACTGTTGAAATTTGAGCAAAATGATGAGCTATGGTGGATCAAACACTAGAATCAACATAATTAACAAAGTGATTAGCAAGTGATTAAGACGTAATTAGTGAATAATTAGCACATAGATTAATGTAGGCATGGATACTCAAAAACCAGCAAATTCTCATTAGGGCTATGCCTCAATTTATAGTGTTTACATCAAGCATCAAATCCCCTTGATTTCTCCATGATTCATTCCCTGAATTTCTCCACCTCTTGCCTGATTCTCTCCACCTCTTCTCTTTTCCCTGAATATCTCCCAGAATATCTCCACACTCCTAAATTCCCTCATGCTACCCATTATTCTCTCCCAGTAGATTCTCCTAACCTTTTCACAGGTTCTTTCACAATTACATCTCCTCTTTTACAGCCTCTATCCAAGAGCTTGTTCCCACACACACCCTATTCACTTGTATTTTCAACACCTCCCCTCAAGTGAATACGCCTAGCACACCTAGACCCTATACCAAGTTTGCCTCCCCTTACTTGATAGTCTGCGACTAGTGTCTAGCACACCTCCCCTCAAGTTATCTCAGCACACCTGGACCCTATATCAAGTTTCTCTTTTTCTTGATAGCCTGCGACCAGTGCCTCAGATCCCTAAACTCCATAGTCCTTGACACTCTCTCTCTCTATGTGTCCAAGGCTACTATAAGTGCCCGCGACCTTGACTAAAGTGCTCACACATACATCTCTCTACCACTTGGCCTACATCATCGGGGTGGCTCAGAGGTGGTTTTACTTTATTGGGGCAGGTTACATTGGGTTGTGGGTTCTCTCTCTCTCTCTCTCTCTCAGAAAAGATGATCCGACTCCACTTCTCTTGGAGCCTCCATGAAGTTTGCCGATGTCGTTCCTTCTTCACTGGGTTTGCTGTAGCAGTCTCTCGCCATGTGTCCTGGCTTTCCACATTTGTAGCAAGTGAAGGTCCTCCCTCCTACTCTGCCTCTTCCTCGTCCTCGTCCTCGAGAGAATCCTCCTCGGGTGAAGAATGCTTTTTCCTCTCCTGCTGTTGAGTCGAGCTCTTTCTTCTCTTTGCCTCTGCTCTCTTGCTCTAGTAGAGCTGCTTCTATCTCATGTATCTTCAGTTCAGGTACATTCTTTAGTGTTGCTACAATGTTTTCATAATCTCCTTTGTCCACACTCTTCAAAAGTACAGCTAATGCTTCATCATCTTCTACCTTTTTGCCAATAGCTGCCAGCTGTTGCTTAATACTTTTATATTTGTTCAAGTGTGTGATTAAAGGTTCACTTTCCTTCATGTCCAGTTTGTAGAATTGCATTAACAAATTTATCTTGGAATTTTTTGCTTGTGTACCAAATAATTTATTGAGTTCATCCCATGCATCTTTTGCCCACTGTATCCCTGTGATATGATGAATGATCTCATCATTTAAACTGAGTGCAATAAGCCCCAATGCTTTTTCATTCCTACTCTTCCACTCATTTTCCCCTCTCTCTGGGCATTCATCTCTCCCTTCAACTAATCCCCACAGATTTTTCCTCATCAGCAAATACATGGTTTTTGTTTGCCATGTATAAAACTGTTCTCCATTAAATTTGGCTATTTCCTGTGCTGAATTCATGGTGAAGTGAAGGGGGTCTTACCTCTTGATCCAAATTCAAGATTCAAGGGCAGTGTCTACCCTTTTACAACTCAATCTGGTGTTTAATAGATGATTACAACAATTTTATCAGCATAAAATCACCAGAAATTACATTAAATTGAGAGTAACCAATTTGTACGGGATGGTTGGAGTATCAAACCAACTCCGATTTGCAATCTGAAGCTTCAGGGATCTGTATTAGATACCTAATGGTTAATTTGAACCCTCAATTGCACCAAAGTACAGTGATTAGCACTGATTAATCACTGATTAGCAAATTAATGCTCTGGTTTGTGTGCAGAAAACAGAGTATGCGGGGAGCTCAGATCTGGTGCCTTCCACTTCAAATGAGCTCAAATGCTTTGAAAGGCATCAATAGCAATGAGTCTAGTAGAGGATTAAGCCAAGAAACACAAGATTTGACCAAATAATGAAAGCTTAATCTCTGTTTTACCAAAGTCACCTGCAGATTTGATGAAGAGCTTTGATCTCCCTGTAGACTTGATGAAATTGATTTCTGTCTTCACCAGCTTGTAGAGCATGCTTGATTACCCCTTGGGCTAAGAGGAATTAGAGATCTTTGACATGTGGAAGTTGCAATGTCACAAACATCTCAGAAAATAAGCGCCGGCGAAAATCGCGATTTCTCCTAGTTCCTTTGGCGGTTTGCTGCGCCGTTTCGATGGGCTGGTAGCCAATGGTGTTGGCTAGCTTAAGCTAGAAGCTCATAGCCTAATAATGAGTGTGGATGGAGAATAGAGTCCTCCACTGGCTGGGGGTGAAGGGGAAGAGTGAAAACTCACTAAAAAATTGATTTTTTGCTAATTATCTTACTAATCCTGATTAATTCACTAATGGGCTCATAAATCTGGTTGATTCTAGGCATGGCTCTGATACCATGTTGAAATTTGAGCAAAATGATGAGCTATGGTGGATCAAACACTAGAATCAACATAATTAACAAAGTGATTAGCAAGTGATTAAGACGTAATTAGTGAATAATTAGCACATAGATTAATGTAGGCATGGATACTCAAAAACCAGCAAATTCTCATTAGGGCTATGCCTCAATTTATAGTGTTTACATCAAGCATCAAATCCCCTTGATTTCTCCATGATTCATTCCCTGAATTTCTCCACCTCTTGCCTGATTCTCTCCACCTCTTCTCTTTTCCCTGAATATCTCCCAGAATATCTCCACACTCCTAAATTCCCTCATGCTACCCATTATTCTCTCCCAGTAGATTCTCCTAACCTTTTCACAGGTTCTTTCACAATTACATCTCCTCTTTTACAGCCTCTATCCAAGAGCTTGTTCCCACACACACCCTATTCACTTGTATTTTCAACAGCTACAATACAGAAAAAGTAGTTTACATGCATGCCAAAACACTTTCTATCAAATGAATTCACAAAATGACTTCAAATTTCATTCAAAAATGAATACAAATCTTTCTAAGCTCAAGGAGCATGCTATTGTAAATGTTTTCTTGGACCTCCGGTGACAACCTAAATAGGTTATGCTTACCCTCCTGTATACATTCCATTTCAAACTTAATGGCTCTTACTAGGTGTGAGGGTAAGAGTACAGGAGGTTGATTTGTTGGGATGTAGTACAGGTCATTTTGACCATCAACCTACTCATAATAGTATCCCTCAACCACATATGAGTGTGCTGATACATAGTTACCCCACCCATCTTCACAGGCTGTTATTGTTTTGTACTTTGCCGTGGAGCATTTGAGGATGTATAAATTAGCATTTTTCTCTATAAGGTTGGTGGCAAAATATTTTGTCCTACTTGTAAATACTTTGGACTACTTTAAAATTTCATAAACAACTTAGAATTTTTTTTCACCTAGGGTGAAGTACCTAGGACTTGTGTTGTTGACACAATGATTACTTGTGAATTACTTTTCAGACTTGAGCCTGCAAAAAGTTTTTCTCTAGTACTTGTATAGAAGTTTCAACTATTTTCAAAACACTATCGACTACTTCAAAAGGTGCAAGACACGCATTTAAAACTTTGGACTACGTATAACGTAGTTTTTATAAGAACTTTATACTTCAGCTAAGTCATGTGGATAATTTCAAGGTATTGTGAGCTTCATTCAGAGTATTTTGCAATACTTTTGGGATAATTCTAAGGCTTACCAACTACTTAAAAGTCATTTGTAAAATTTTCAAAGTTCTTTGGACTCATGCTAAAGTATTGTTGACTAATTTTTAGATACTATAGCCTATTCTACAATAGTCCAACTATACTTTTAACCACCTTGAACAAGTGTTCTGTATGTTTGAAAAAATAACTCTTTCAAGTCCTGAACTTGAAGGTTGTAGATTCTTAAAAGTAGGATGGAGAAGGAGCTATTGAAAAATCTCCCTTTGAGTAATGATGCCAATTCCTTAGGCGGCCTCTTGTCACCAACAATTTGCAACAACCCTATGGATCTTTTTTTGTTGAAAGTGTGCAATTTCAACATTCTCCCCAAAGCCATGCTCAATGACCTTCTTTCGTGTTCGTTCCTCCCTCTTCTTCAAAGCCCAGTACTCCTCCCTGATTGCCCTTATAGCGACATGGCAATTTTCCACGCTTTTCCTAGCTATATTTTTTTCCTTCTATAGCCATATTTTCACCCTCTCCAGCCATAATCTGCAGTGGTTGTACACCCATGTATTCTGTAGGTGCCAAAATTTGTGTATTTATATTCTCACCGAAGTACTCAATGTTCGCTCTACACACACACACACACACACACACACACACACACACACACACACACACACACAGAGAGAAAAAAGGGAAAATGAAGCATGGCAAGAACCCTCCACTTACTGAAATGACCACGTAAGAAAGAAACATAAATTTTTTATAGATGTGTAGAATTACAGACTTTCACATTATTTTTCCTATGGAAAGAAATGTCAAAGAGACTGGTTTTTTTACCACTTATCCAAGCTTTCAACTACTAGAAAGCCTTGGCAACAAGTGCTCCTATTCTGAGGTCCCCCAATTGGGACATTATCTTTCATGTCCACATCGACGCCTTCACCTTTGCTATTGGTGTGTGCTGGCTTAACTTGGTGAACATAAGATGGATTTTCCCATCAAATTTTCCCAACTAAACAAGGCAGAACAAAATTATACCACAATTGAGAGAGAAGGGTTGGCCATGGTTTACACGGTTAAGAAGTTTTGCCATTATCTTCTGGCGACCAAATTTATCTTCTTCATAGACCATCAAGCTCTTCTATATCTAGTAAACAAGCCCTACACAATAGGAAGAATCACTAGATGGTTTGCTGATCTTGTTTGAGTTTGACTTCACAGTGCGGAAGGGCTCACAACATGTCTTGGTGGACCATATGTCATGCATCCCCAATGGCGAGCCATCGGTGGGAGTTGATGACAATCTACTAGACGTCCCCTTGTTCTAATTATGTTTAATTTCAGAGTGGGGAGAGGAGGTTGCACACTTTCTAGCCAATGGATTACCAGTTGACCTCCTCCTCAACAAGGACCATGCACGGCACCTCATTAAACAAGCGGCCCCCTACCAACAACTGATTGGAGGCCAACTCTACAGGCAAGGGAAAGACAAAATTATGTAGACTTTGTGTCCGAGAAGATGAGTATGTCTTCCTTTAGAATAGGCTCACTTTGCCTATGCTCGGGGGCACTTTGCGGGGTGAATATCATTGCACGCAAAGTCCTCACAGGTGGGTTATTGTGGCCCACCTTAATGGTTGATGTGAAATATGTCAAGCGATGCAATGAATGCCAAAGAGCGATAATTCCTTGCTTTAAGGACAGTATTGCCCTGAACCTCATTGTGTCCTTGAAACCATTCAAAAAGTGGGTCATTGATTTCATTAGACCTATTAGTCCCACGACTAAATACACTCAAGCTTGATATATCATTGTATAGCCATGGACTATTGTATGAAGTGGGTCGAAGCAAGGGCTACCCGTAAAGCTGATGTGCGATCTATTATAAAATTCATTTATGAGTCAGTAATAATCACTTGCTTTCAAATGGTCCCTTGCTTTCAAATGGTCCCTTGAGATTGTGAGCGAAAATGACACACACTTTATTAATGAGGTAATCCAAGTCCTCTTACAAGAACTCGTTTGTCACTCAAGAAATCTTCCCCGTATTACCCCCAAGCTAATGGCCAAGCAGAAAGAACAAATAAAGTTCTATGTGCCATTCTTACCAAAATGGTTGAATCCAGCACAATGATTGGGAACAAAAGTTCCAAGCAGCACTTTGGGCCTATTAAACATCCTACAAGCTTCTACCAATGCAACACTCTTCAGTTTGACCTATGGTACTGAAGCAGTTATGCCAGTGGAGTTCTTGGTCCCGCGTTTACGAATTGCTATAAAAGAATAACTCACGGTCAATGTCCTAGGCTATTGCCTGTTCAAGCTTGAAAAGCTTGACGAAACATGCCTCCTTGCTGTTTATAGCATGATTGTAGAAAAACTGAGGTGTAAACAATGGTTTGATGACCATCTGAAGGATAAGCAAATTAATGAGGGTGACATGGTCCTCGTCTTTAGCCACAAAACCCATAAAAAGAAACTCAAGCTCAGAGGCTTAGAGCTTTCCTAGTTATTGAGATAACCCTACAAGGAATAGTGCGCATAGAGACACTTGACGGCATTGAGATGGCGGGATATTTCAATGGTAGTAAATTAAAACACTACTATGGCCCACTAACCAAAACCACCTTCAAGGCCATTCATGACAAAAACGAAGAAAAAATGACCATGAAGAAATGAAACAAGTATCCCAACAAGAGGTAAAAGAGCGGCAAAGCCAAACTTCAAAGGATAAACATCGTGGTCAACATGACCCAAGTTCTAGATCTCTAAGAAGAAGATTGGGAGGTGAAGCCTACTCGGTTATGGTTAGGCATGACCACCCCAACAAGCTTGACCCAAAAATTAGCTCTTGTAAATACAGGGGATAATTACAACTTAATGTCTTATGACACATAGCTTTCCCTCAGGAAACCCCCATTGAACGGTCACAACATTGGCCTTTCAAGAAGTTCCTATTTAGACACAATCACAATCTTGTTCCATATTGGAAATAATCCCCATGGAAGGGAAGTTTTATGTGATGCCTGCAAGAACCATGTGTGATGAGATTCTTCTTGAAAGAGGTTGGATGGGACAAGGCTGGTGCAACATCGATTGGGATGCAAGGACTGTCACCCTATAACTAGCCTCTAGCCAAGTTATAGTCCTAATCATAGACGAAGAACCTGTGCCCTCTACTCCCTCATGCCAGGATGATAGTACTCCCCTCACCACCGTTATTCCTCTCTCCGATCCACACCGATCCATACCTCTCAAAAAGAGGCCACCACTACCCACTCTGGACACCCCACTACCTTGCGTATCCTCTCAACTACCCCACTTGGCCGTAGCCCAAAAGCTAAGCTACCACTGTCTGCTGCTGACCCCCTACAAAACTAACAACACTAACCCTACTGACAACTCTAATCAATGCTGCACACAAGGCAAGCACTCTTGACAGTGGGCACCTAAAAGGCTTCTCATAGCCCAAGGGTATTATGAAGGTACTACCACTCTATGGATCCCCTGCCCCGCTGATCCACTTCCCATGCTCATGTACTGGTAATGCAAGCTCCTTGTCCCTCTCAAAGGTAGCCCATTTGACAACCCCAAGCCCACACGGTCTAGGAGAATCGCCAGGCCCAAATGCTCCCCAAGGCCAAACCATCCTTTCTCACACCCTAAGCCTTGCCCAACAACAAATTACTAGTGGCTCCCAAAACCTCTACTTTAGGCTTAACATTACTATGAGGGAAATCATCGCCAAATTTGGGTCCCCAAATCACCAAGGTACAAACTCCCTACTCTTGTCATTTCACAGTTTTACCAACCCTCCAACGGAAGCCCAAAGTTGCCTCCGCCACTAATACTGCACATAGGAGAAAGGGAAGCAAAAACTTCATGACAACCCCTTACCCCCCAACTGAAGCCCACAGTCCATAACGATGATATACCCTCGACTTTGGCTACTCCCCCACCCGTCACTATCAAGCTACCTCGGAGTAGTCCCACTCACTCCATTCTCAACTATTCCCTCATTACAAGCCTTTGAACTCTCCAGGGAGATACCAACCTCGCCATCACCCGTGGTGGGCATGGAGTCAATACAAAACCTGCAATGGGGTGCTGGATACATAGCCCATGGGTACAAATCTTGTTTGCAGGGTGCCCAAAAAAAAACTTGCCATGGCCATACCAAAACAAGCCATGATCGTACCATTCTCATCCGACTTTGCCATAGTCGTACCATTTTGCACCTCAACGGCCGTACCAAAACAAGCCACGATCGTACCATTCTCATCCGACTTTACCATGGTCGTACCATTTTGCACCTCAATGGCCTCTTGAAGTTCCTCCCATCCATCTTTGGTAGTTTGCAGAAGGGTACCATACCATGTCTTTGCTTCCTCCTTTAGGACAAGAAATGAGATGAAAGCCTTGATTTTTATGGCCTCACTGTCTCGCCCAGAAATGAGATGGGCCATCTCTAGATTATCCAAAAACTCCATGGCATCTTCCTTTGCTCTCCCATGGAAGGTGGGAAAAGAAGTAGCCATTTGGAAAAAGTTCAAGAAGATGAGGGCTCAAGAAAATAAAGGAGGAAAACTTGCTATAGAGCTTAGGAAAAGTGGATATTAGGACATCAAAACAAATATAAACACATCAAATGTAAGCTCATAATTAAGAAGGGGTAAAATGAATGGTTCTTGGGATGCATTGATCTCTGCTATAGCCGCTCAGCCTCGAAGATCAATGCAAGGCGTTGTTGGAAATTAGCTTTGTGGCTTAGAACCACATGAATTGACAAGGATGGAATAGGTTGATAAGGATGATTTGGCCTAATTGGCAAATTAGGGCAGTTCATCCTCCTAAGAGCACAAAAAATACAACTTATGCAAAGAATCTAACATGCAAAGAGCTATCACACAAGCCTCAACTACACATCATTTCATGCACAAGCTTCATCACATGCACTCTACAATTCACAAATCAGATTTTAGCATCAAAACATCATTACAAAATCTAGATTAGCAAGTGTGTAGACCGCAACCTCAAATCATTGAATACGTAGAGAATAGAGAGTACAAGATTGAAGCAAGAATGGAGATGGAGAGCCTTGGGAGAGCACATGAGAAGGAGCTATGGAGCAAGCTCTCTCTATGAGCCTCTCTACCAAATGACCAAAGAGTGCTCTTAGCTCTCAAATGAGCCACTTTTTATACAAAAACTCTAAAACTCCCAAAAGTTTCCATGTGGGATTATTGTCAAGCCCACTCCCACATTCATCTACAACTTGGAACTCTTTACAAGAGCCCTAAGTGTCTTTTTTGTTGCATCCTTACATTGATCTTCATTCGTCATCATGCAACACTCTCCCCTTCCTATTTTGCGCACGTCCTTGAGCGCGGTAGGAGTACGAGCTGCAAAAAAGCAATGGATACAAGTAAAGCCTTTTATTGAAAAAAAGAAAAGAGAAGAAGAAAAGAAAAAACAGTAATGACAATTCCACATGTGAGCATACAAGTGAAAGGCTGATTAGAGTTTTAAAGAGTACTAAAATAGGTGAGTAAAGACTAGTCAAAGTGAGACTAAGTGGTAGATAGTGCTATGCAAAGGCAAGTGTGCTTGTACACCGCCGGTTATGACCGCAGTCTCAATGTCCTACAAGTATTTAAGTTATTCCTAAGTGGCAAACCTACTCCTAAATATGAGCAAAGGTGATTGAAACTCTCTTTTTTTTTTCTTTTTTTTTCTTTTTTTTTTGATGTGTGTGTAGAAGGTGATAAAGATTAAGGTTCCATCCCAATGAGACCCAAGAAATGGCCAAGAGACCTCCGCCAAGAGAATCTAAAAGCCGCTAAGTATCTCAAGGGCGACAGACCCTTTTCTTTCTTTTATGACATAAGGAGTACCCCATGAAGATGAGGGCATCGGTCTCGAGGGCCCATAATGTACCCCAGAGTCCTACCAACATCTATCAAGGCGATAGATTCCTTGAAGGTCTTTTTCTGAAGCTTTTAGACGTCAGTGTTCACCCCATGGAAACCAAGGCATCGGCCCCAAGGTGCTAAGACAACCCCAGGTCCTACCAAGCATTCCTCATGGCTGTAGACACGTCATGTCTCAATTCACTTTGTATATATTTTTTTAGGGTATATTTTCATAAATTTTTTTTATTAATCCTAGCACCTAGCTCATACCTAAGAGGTAGCTACCACTAGGGATAACTAATATACCTTGAAAGCATAAGAACTTGGCATACTCCATTGGTATATATCCTACACTGTCTTTAAATAGAAATATCTTCTACTAAGTTCTCTAAGAATCTAGAATTCACTCACCATATTTTAACAACTAATCAAAAACTTAAACCAGCCAACATTGTGTGAACATGCAAACCATATATCCAAAAGATAAAAGCACATAAAGAACAAAAGATTATGATTTGAATACACCTATTGTAGTGCCTGTTTGATGTTGTTCGTTTGCATTGATGCATTGTTGATTTTGTGCAGATTGCTCCTCCTTGGTCTTTGTAGGTGTAGCATGTCTCCCCCCTTCCTAATTTGTGTGCACGGTAGGTGGACTATTGGGGCGTGTTTGATGCTCTTGTTTAGCTGAGATCTCTGTAAAATTTTTATTAACAAACAAGAAAAGAAAAGAAAGGAATAAAATTTGTTATTGGTGCCAATCACCGAATATAGCCTAGGGGAAAAACCCAATGGGAGAAAAGTGCCCTGGCTTGTCGATCTTATTGTGGAGTCGATGTGCTTACCCTTGCGCTGGTGGTGGATCCGTGTCCACGATTACTGGAAAGATGGTATCAATTTCCTCAGGATGCAGGGACAACCCCTCACAAAAACTGGCCTCTAGAGAAGGTGGTAGAGGAAGGAGTGCTTCCTCGCTAAAATATGGCATTGGTTCTATGGGAAGGTTAAGCAGACAATTTCGATTTTGGAACTGCGCAATATAGGTACTCATATTGATCCAATATTGACATGTTGAGGCTTGGGGAAGGAGGGCTTGCAAGATCGGTTTTTGCAAGTCATTTAAGCTTGTATCCCTCCATTATTGTGCTTGAACCTCCTCAGGTAATCTACGTTGATTTGGTCCTCTCTCTGGTATTCTCACATTAAGAAGATTATGGCATTGGGGTGTAATTCCCACAATTTGCTTCATTAAGCCCGTGCCATATTGTCTAAAGTAAGAGCGGCATATCCAACAAATGTGTGAAGCTTCTCCTAATACGAGTCATGCACACTCTTGACAATGTGGAAATGGGTGATGCTGTTGATAGAATAACGTGACAAAGTGATGCCCACATCAATTTTCACCTAAGGGAGCATAGAAGTACCTAGAATGTGTTTGAAACGGAGGAGCACTATAACCCCCGCGATGATCAGGTCCAATACTATCAGGGTCAATGCATGGTGGACATGTATCTCGCCAAATATCCATCAAGAGTTATCTGGACGTAGAACAATGAAATTTAGAACACTCATATCCATCATTACAATTCCAATAAAAAACAAGATTATTTCAAAAAGAACACAATCCTCTAAAGGCATAAGGAACCACATTATTCAAACATTGATCTATCAAAGAGCTTCAATTGTAGTGTTAATGCCTTATCTTTGGTTTTAGGTATATCCTTTTTAAGAGGTGGGAATTTTAGCAATTGTCTTGGAATTTGAGCAAGATAAGAGGATTTAGGCATTGAAATGCTAGAATCTATGCTCAAATGAGACTCATTTGGACTTGTCTTAGGTACACAAGTTGATGGTGGAATTGTGTAAAGGAGAAATTGGGACAACCGGTGTTTCAATACATGTTTTAGGAAGATCAACACAAGTAGATTTGTAGGTGCTATCACAGCCACCTATCCTATCTTGAAGAGTTTGTGTTGATTTCTTTTGCACCCACTGATATGGAAAATCAAGAGTGGCTTTTGGAATCTTTCTGAAACACTCTTTTACCCCTAGTAAACCATGGCCTTTTGGAAGCCAAATTGCTATTGCACCCTCATAATAGCCTTGTGCTTTAAGAACATGTTTTGGAACCCAACGAGTAACAATCTGAGGTTTAGGCTTGGAAAAGATGTGCTTCTTAGGACTGGACTAGATGGTACAAGTTTGTACGCATCTTTGGGTAGCCAAATTGATAATTCCTTCTTGCTTGGCCTTCTTTGAGCAGCAACTAGAGTAGTTGGAACATGCCAGCCATGGCCCTCACTTGAGTACTCATCAATTATCCACATCATTTGTTTTGGAGCTTCAAGAGCAGATTTTGAGAGTGGGTTGTGTAAGGTAGAAACATTACCCTTTTGACACGATAAACTTCGTGGAGTAGCAGATCCCAAGATGCAATCAGAATCAATTTGCAACTTGTATTGTCTATTCTTCCAATCTAATGAGCAATTGGTAGCATTTAACCACGATCGACCGAGAACAGCCTCTACTACTGCCTTGGACTTACGTGCCACATAAAAGGACACTGACATCTAGTGATCCTGAATGGTCATCATAATGACACATTTTTCCTCTATAGGGTTATCTTCACCTGAGAAGCTTCGTAAGTCAACAAGAATTTGCACAAGTGTTGGTTGTCCCAAGGCTTTCCATGTGTCAAATGAGAGAACATTATAATCTGCACCAGAGTCAATTAAGGCAGAGACAAAGTAGGTAGTCTCTTGAAGATGAAGGCACACTTGAATATTGAATGGATCGACATATGGTTCATCAGTAGCCAACTGTAAGGCCATCATAGAAGCTTTGCGACGCTCCTTGGCTTTTGCAACTCTAACTTTAGCCTCCTCTTGAGCCTGACGTTTAAGTAGGTCAAGTGCTTCTTTCCGTGTTTGTGCAGCATGCATCTGTTGAAGCATGGCTTCAGTTAATGGTTCATTGTATTTCTTGAGACGACTTCCATTAATGAAGTTAGGCATTTGCTCACCTTCTAGTGTCTCTAAACGCACTGCACCACTTGGAGTAAGCTCATTAATCACAAACGGTCCTAGGCCACGTTTCTTGAGCTTTCTCTTATGCTTCTTAAGTGTGTACAAGAGCACAAGGTCTCCTTTTTTGAATCGGCCAGTTGTTACATTTCTATCATACCATTGCTTCTGTCTCCTCTTCTCAGCATACATCCCCATTACCGCCAATAAGCGGGTCTCATCAAGCTTTTCCAATTCGTCAACGCGTTGTGAAAGCTCATGGCCAGTCCAATCCAATTGTTTGGCAACTCGTAGAGTAGGTACAAGAAATTCAATGGGAAGAATTGCATCTAGCCCAAAAGCAAGCTCAAATGGGGTTGTGCCCACAGATGTTTTATAGGTTGTCCTATATGCCCAAAGAACTGAGTGCAACTTTTGCTCCCAATCAGTCCTATGTCCCTCAACAATCTTTATGAGTGCTGTGTAGAGAATCTTGTTAGTACTCTCAGCTTGTCCATTGGTCTAGGGATGATAGGGTGCAGAATGCTTGTGAATTACCATAAATTCTTGAAGCAAAAATTCTATGACCTCATTTACAAAGTGTACACCTTGATCACTAACGATCTCAATAGGTAAGCCATAGCGTGTAAACACGTACTCATACAAGAACTTGGCTGTGGTTCTGGCATCATTTTTGACTGTAGCCTTTGCCTCTACCCATTTGGTCAAATAGTCCGTTGCGACTATAATATATTCCGCATGCGTGTGACGAGCTGGAGGTTTAATGGGACCAACAAAATCAATACCCCATTTTGCAAAAGCACGTGTGCTTAACATAGGCCGCAATGGCATATTGTCCTTTGTGATGGGAGGTTTGGTCCTTTGACAATCGTCACAACGTTTTACATATTCTTCGGCATCCATTTGTAAGGTTGGCCACCAAATCCCAGACCACCTAATCAACTTAGCTGTGGTATTGCCCGAAAAGTGTCCACCCCCAACACTTGCATGTGCATGAGTCAAGATTTTCAAGTAGTTAGCTTCACATACACACATGCGTAAGTTGCCATCCTTGCCCCTCTTGTAGAGTTGGCCCTCTATCAGCATATAGTTTGCCGCTTCAACTTTAATAGCACGCTTTCGATGTTTAGGAATTTTTTGATCCGTATGACCATGCTGAAGATAGTCCACAATATACTTACTCCAACTTGGTGTAGTTGAAATTTGGAATAATGTGACATTATGAATTGGCTGTTGAATTTGACATGAAGCACAGTAACGAACAAATTTTTCAGCATCCGCATGCATGGTAGGCCACCATTGCCCATCCTGAGATATACGTCGCACACAAGTAGCTGATGCATGGACTCCACCGATACCCGCATGTGCCCATTCCAAGATTTCCTCATATTGGTCAGGGTTAGGTATGAGCCGCAACACTCCATCATTACCCTGACGATATAATCTCCCTGAGATTAACTTGAATGGTCGCCATAGGTCCACATTAGGACCCGCTAGTTGTATCTACCCACTTGTCAAAATTTCTAAGATGGGTTCAGACCATTTAGGAGCTGTCTCTACAAGGAAAAGTGTTGAATCTAACATATCATCATCCACACCCACAAGAGCTTCGCCTGAGGTGATTCGAGACAAATGATCTGCCCTAAGATGAGTTGTTCCTTTTCGAACTGCCACTTCAAAATCAAACTCAAGAAGGATGATAAACCACCTCACAATCCTTCCAGTTGCACAAGGCTTATTTACCAAATATAGCAATGCTTGATGGTCCCTCGATGGTCCACAAAAAATATGAATTTGTTTGCCAAAAGGTAATGGCGAAACTTTTTCACTGCATATATCATGGACAATCCTTCTCTTTCTATTGTGGTGTAATTCTTCTCAGCATTGTTCAACTGTCGACTGGCATATGAGATTGGGAAATCCTTATTATGTTCTCCCGATTGAGCCAAAATACATCCAATTGCAAAGTTTGAAGCATCAATATGGACATGAAAGATTTGGTTCCAATCTGGTGCCCGTAAGATGGGCGCAGTCACTAATGCTTACTTCAACTTTTCAAAGGATTCCTCACACTCATCAGTCCAATTAAACTTTACAAGAAGAGCATATAATGGTCTGGCTAGGACGGCGTACATGTAGATGAATCTACGGTAATAGCCACAATGTCCCATGAATGTTTGTACCCCTTTAGGGTTGATAGGCCGAGGTAATGAGACAATGACATCAATTTTATCCATATCTGTTGAAATCCCATTGAGAGAAACCATATGGCCCAAAATTTTCCCTTGTCTTACCATGAATTTGCACTTGTCAGGATTCAAGCATATACGATAAAGTTGACACTTTTGAAACACAAGTCTAAGGTGTTCTATATGATCATCACGCTCTTGTGAGTGAACACATAAATCATCCATGAAGATCTCAAGAAATTGCCTAAGGTACTCCTTGAATACATGACTCATTAACCGCTGAAAGGTTGCTGGTGCATTTGTTAGACCAAATGGCATAACACGATAGGCAAAGATGCCATCTTCTGTAGCAAAGACTGTCTTGTGTTGATCCTTTGGATCAATTGACACTTGATTGTAACCAGAGAATCCATCCAAGAAACTATATGCCTTTTTCCCTGCAACTCATTCCAGAACATGATCCGTGTGATTGGAAGTGGGTAATGATCACGCACAGTAGCTGCATTTACCTTCTTGAGGTTTACACATACTCGAAGTTTTCCATTTTTCTTGGGCACCACTACAATAGGGGAGACCCATTCAGTGTGTTCAATCTCATAGATAAATTCTGCCTCTAAGAGCTTGTCTATTTCTTCCTTTATCTTCCGTGCAAAATTTTCATTGTAAGCATAAGGACGTTGCTTGGAGGGCTTTGCATCCTCTCGCAATGGAATTGTATGCTGACATATGCTTGGATCAACTCCTTTGAGGTCTTTATAACTCCAAGCAAAAACATCGCGATACTCCTTTATTGTTTGTATTAATAACTTCTCCTCATCTAAGGACAAGTCTGTGGCAATCCACACATAGCGAGGCTCTTCTCCTGGCTTAGCAATATCAATCTTTTTTGCATCTTCTGGACCATCGTATGAAACCCCTGGCATGCTTGGTTTTTGTCGCATGGGCTGTTGAAGAACAATCTTCCGATCTTGAAGAGTGTACTGTGTGAAATTGGGAGGAACATTGAGACCTTGTTCCTGTCCACTTGAGTCTTCACTCATTGAAGACCATGCGGTTTTGAGCTCTCCTTTGCTATCTTGCATCGGATTTTTTTGTTGAACCGTTGTCTTTGCACTTCCGACACTCTCTTTTGAATCGGTTTTAGACTTGAGTTTTGGTTTTTGTTTCTTCGTTTTTTATGATTTTTGCTAACAGTTGTTAGCTTTTCTCGTGCTTGGAATCCATCTGATCGTTTTACTTGGTCTTTGATACTATCTTGTGCTTGGACATAGTATAGATATCCGTTCTTTCCTGAGAAGTGAGGTGGTGGTCGAGAGTGTTCACTCTTAGACTCCTCCTTTTCTTTTTGTAGTCTCTCACGTCGTTCCCTCTCATCTTGTTTACGGATTCTTTTATGGCTCTTATAGCATTTACGTTTAGGTCGGCTTCGAGGGATCTCTACTTGAACCTCCCTTCCTCTCAAGAGTAGGCGTGCCTTTCCTAACTCTTCCTCAGGGATTGTCACATCATTATTAAAATCAGAGTCCCATCCATCTTCCTTATCAGCATCATTAGCAGATTCGAGTGTTAAATCCTTTACTGAGACTTCCTCGACATGCAGTGCTGTTGTGGATGCATTCCTATAGTACAAATCATCTAGAAGGTCACGTGGTTGTACCATTCATATAGGAATAATATCATATCCATCTGAGTCACAAAATTGAATTGGCTTAGGTAAAGCACATGTCGATAATGTTGCAAGGACATGACTCCATTCTAGTGGATCAATTAAATGCTCAGGGAAGGGTTGTGGAATGTATGCCTCATCTGATACACTTCGATTACCCTTAAGTCTCTCAGTGTTGAAATCCCTACATGAGGCTCCACACATCCACAGATCTTCACGCCCGTCTGACAATGTAACTCTTGAGCCCTCAGATGAAGCAGAATCAAACTCATCTATTGGAGACCTTGTTACATCACGATATGAGTGATTCCTTAGGTTGACCCTTGTGATGACAGAATCATGTCAGAGGTACAAATAATTGTATCCCCAATCTTGAATCATTTGAAATTGTCGCATGAATGGTCTACCCAATATCACTTCATAGTTTGGATGTTTTCCAAAATCCACTACTGCAAAGGTGTGCTCATATTCAATCCCACATGTGGTGACCAATATGTTCTCAAGCAGTCCAAGGGGATGTTCTAAGCTTCCATCTGCTAGCTGCAAGCGCATCCTGGTACTCCTAATAGCTGGTTTGCCCCACTTTTCCCAAATGGACCTTGTCACAATGCCCACTCCTGCACCACTATCAAGTATTGCAGTTGAAGCTACTTTTCGCACTTCTAATGGGAGGGTAGCATTTCCCTGATCATCCTCACAAAATTTTCCTACTTTGTTGATAGGAAATGGCATAACATGCTTTGTCTCAGGGTGTATAGTACACTCATGGTGACCCTGGTGCTGACAAAATAGCTTGCACGGTATTCATATCCTTCTCCTTTGTCAACCTTTTATGCATGGAGGGTATCCTCAAGGTTTGAGAACAGTTCTCATATTCTCCCAGATAAGTGGTAAGGTTTTCATTGTATGCTTACTTCTAGGAGAAACAATTGTATGAACTTCCTCCTAGATGCTTGGTCGACTAGAATTGTTTTCTGTGCCCCTGGTAAAATCCACCTCAGAGAATGGAGGCGAACTAATAGAGGACATGTTCTCATTAACTTTCTCATGAACTGCAGCCCACATCTCATTTGCCATGTCCTCATTAGCATCAATAACTTCATCATTGCATGGGAAGGCAAGGCTAGGTTGTGGCAATTCCTTCTTTCAATGGGGTGTCAATTGGTGCAGACCTCTCGCTATGAGCTTGTGAGATGAGCTCACTTCTCATTTCCCGACTTGATGACACTTCTGGTATGGTTTCTAATGTTGGCTTAAGAGAGGTTGGGCCCCGAGGAATAGGTGGTGGTGGTCCCTCAAGTATTGACTGAGCTTCCCTAATGAGTTGCTGATGTACAGCTAGATTGATCTTCTCCTCACGAGGGTTTGGGTATTCTTGAAGCTTCTTGGGTAGCTCAGATAAAGCTGCAATGCGACTTCTATGAGCATCAATGATGGCATCTAAAGCCTCATTCACCTTATCCACAAAAACAGAACCTCCAGAACTATCCTCGGTCGTACTAGTCTCATCTTGTTTAGGGCTAGGCCCAGGTTGAGGTTGATGTTCCTCATGCACTTCTTGGGATGTAAACGTTTTATCTCTCATGTTTTGTTTAGAGGATTCTTGAGAACTAGTGGATGTACTTTTAGTTTGCTTGTTTCGGTTCTTTTTCCTCCTAGTGGTCTTTTTTCTATTGTCCACTAGATTTGCCTTTGTATCCCTAGTTCGAGGTGTCTCATCAGTCTGTATTTCGGCATTTCGTGTCTGTGATCTAGTCATGACTCTAAGTGGCACAACATCCTCATTCTCAGATGAAGGTGGTGATGGAACTGCCCCTACAAGGTTGAGTGATACCTTTGGTTGAGAGGTGCCTTCCTCATGTGGTTTCAGCAGACAATCCTTTGGGAAGTGTTCTACACAACACCCTAGACAATATCTTTCAATTGGTGGAAACTGTTGTACTGTTGTATTGGATCAAGCTGCTTGCCTTGAGCGATGTGGACAATCACGAGCCCAATGAGGTTCTCCGCACTCATAACAGGGGCCCATTAGTTTGGCTTCTACTTTCCTTTGCTGCCATTGACCTAAGGGGCCTGGAGTCCTAGGTTGGTAGCCGCCTAGCAAAATTAAAGAGTTTTGTTCCCCTGGTTGAGTCTCCCTAGTGCTGGGCTTGGGTATGCGGGACTTTCAAAGAGATTTTCCTTGGATGAATATGATGCATATTTCTCCTCCACATAGCCTGGGTTTACCAAGTCTCTACACATATTTGAATTGTCGTAGTCAACAACCCTCACAGGAGCAGTCCCAGGAGCAGGAGGTTGAGCACCAAGAACAGGTCGTGCTTGCTCTTGTGCCATCGGTGGCTTACGTTCAAAATTAGTATACTGTTGATACATTTGTGGAGCCACTCCACCCCTTGGCTGCTCACGCTCCTGTCTCATTCTTGCAATGCGAGTACATTCCTGTGTGGTATGGGTAAAGTTCCAAGCACAGGCTTGGCACCACTTTTTTGTGGGTTAGTTTGTGACTAGAGGAGAAAAGGTATTACATTCCTCTGTTTTATGGTTACCGCCACATGCTCCACAAAGATGAGGACCTGTAGGTAGTACACTCCTCATTCGTTGCTGCTGTTGTGGTGGCTGCATGGGTGGATGATAGGTCTGTCCCAATCTCCTTAGTACTAGGTTAGCTATCTGGTCTGGATTTACTAGCGCGCTAGACCCTGAACTTTGGTCATCACCCCACTGATCTCTAAGTTTCACCTCAGGGCCAGAACCATCTTGGAATTTGAAGTTATCGGTGAAATCCATAGCATCATGGCAACACTCATTGAAATTTGTATGCTTCTTCGCATAGAGATGTGTATGCAGTGTTGAATTTTTGAGTCCTTTTAAGAAGAGAGAAATTAATCGACTTTGGGCGGGCTTCTCATCTTCTGGGCAACGATTAATGTACTGCTTCATTCTATTTACACAGTCTCTAACACTCTCAGTCTCGCCTTGCTTGAAAGAGTAGATGTGTGCTACCGTGTCATGTTGAATTCCCATCAAGGAAAAAGCAGCAATGACTCTCTCTTCCAAAACTCGTAAAGAAGATTTGTCTGAAGCCTCTAATGCTTGGAACCACGCAAGGGCCTTTCCCTCAAGAGTGAGTCCAAATCCTTCAATTTGAGTATGCTTGTCAGCTCGAACTGCTTGCCTAAATGCTACTACATGGTCGTATGGATCTCCCGACCCTTCGTACTTCTTTACCAGTTTCTGAAGAGTTGATGGCCTTACTTGTCTTGAATACTCATCATAGGGCCTACGGCCTCTCACTCTCAGTGGGAATTGTTCCTCTCTTTGGTAAGATGGTCCACATGCATCCCAAATTGGTGTAGGTCCCCTATTACCAGCCTCACCAAACCCCTCCAAAGATCTCATCACCCGCATTTCAGGAGGTGCATTTATGGGAGGCCGAGTTGGCTCCCCTCTCCTCCGATTGTCATAGTGAGAAAGATGTTGTTGTGGTGTGACCTGTGGTCGCACATTTGGTGTAGGACTATATCTTGGTGCTAGAGTTGGGCTACTAGCAGTGGTCCACTTTGATATTGAGGGTCCCTCTCTAGTGAACTCTCGTAGGGGAGGAGCAACAGTTTTTCCAAGAAAGGCTATCTCTCCTGGTTTAGCTGTATTTGTTGAGAACACTTCCATGAATAATGGTTGTCCTTTCCACGTGAGTTCCCGAATCTCCTTCCTATCTAAGGTTCGGTATTCATTGGCCCATTTATCAACTATTCTGTTCATGTGTCCTGCAAGCTTCTCAACTACCACCACCAGTGCTAGAGGAAGATCGAGCTATGGCCATCTAGTTGTGGCATAATATCCCTCTAACGAGTCCTTATAGACCTCTTGAAGTGGGTCATCCTGTAAGACCTTTGTCACTGGAATTCGTCGTACAAACTCCCATTGGATCTCAGCCCCCTGATCCATTTTGCTCTTGCCTTTCCTATCCCTTTCCAAATTTAGATCTACAAGAAGTAAATCATCTATGGATGGCTTTGAGGACTGGGCATTGGAGGGTCCAGGCATGTCCAGCTCAATGAGCCAGTCATCTCTAGACTCCCCTGCTCTGGAAAGCTTCGATAAGTCTAAGAACTCGGTTTTAGAGAGCTCCCCTAACTTGTCTACATTCTCTGGATGGTAGGTGACTTCGTAGCGAACACCATCTCCACCCATGTACATGTTACCCTGGTCATTGACTAGAGGTGCTCTATCAAGTTCAGAGAAAATGTCTGCTATCTTAACAAGATACTGTTGTTGTGGATCTCTAAAGATCTCAGCTCCTTGAGCATTCGTGTAGACATATTGGAGTCTCACATTGAGTGTTAACCCCATGGTGTCGGCTTCAAATGGATTAAAAGATCTTGTGGGTGTTCTATTTGGGGCTAAGGGATGACTATTTGACGGCCCTAGATTGTCCATGGACAATGAGCTAGTTGTTCTGGAAAGGGTATCAGATTGGGATTCCGAAAGGGTTTCAGCAATATCTGCCAAATTTCCTACCGATTGGGTCCCACTTTCCTGCGTAGGTACTCTAGAAGGTGCCCTAGGCCCTATGGCAGAATCTATAAGACGTCCCGACCGCAAGTGCATAAGGTCAATTTTTTTTGGTTTTTTATGTTTTTTTTCTTCTTTTTTGGTTTTCGTTTTTGTTTTTATTTTTGTTGTTGTTGTTTTTTGTTGTTCTTTTGTTTTTATAAATATATATATATATATAATTTACCCTACCTAACCACTAAATGCAACTAAAATGAATATGTGTATAAATACCTATCCTATTTTTTTTATTTTGATTTTATTATTATTTTATTTTTTTAAATGATTTTATTTTTTTACTTTTTTTTTCTTTTTTCTTTTTTTCCTAATTACAAAAAATATGAATCACGCTAAAAAAATACTAATTATGTATAAAATTACAAAAATTTTAAATTAATGCAAGTTACCCTAATTATGTAAAAAATTACAGAAATGAAAAAAATGAAACATTACAGAATATGCAAAGAATATGGACTCCTAAAAAAAACAAATAATTTACAGAATTTCTTTTTTTTTTTAAATTCTTTTCTTTTCTTTTCTTTTGTTTTCTTCTCTTTTTGTTTTTTTAAATTTTTTTTTAATTTTTTTTAATTTTTATTTTTATTTTTCTTACTAATTACCCAAAAATACTAACTATGCACAAAATTACAGAAATTTTAAAAAAAATGCAAGCTTCTCTAATTATGCACAAAAAATTTACAAAAGTTTTTTTTTAATGAAAAAATTACAGAATAGATAAAGAATATGGATTCCTAAAAACACAAAAATTGTTTTTTTTTCTCTCTTTTTTTTGAATTTAATGTTTTATGGTATTTTTTTGAATTTAATGTTTTTTTTTTGAAATTTAATATTTTATGGTATTTTTTTATTTATTTATTTTATTTTATTTAGAAAACAAAAACAAAATAACAAATTGAAAAAAAAATAAAAAATAAAAAAAATACTAACCTCCTTATCGTTATCTCCTCCGGATTCGTCACCGTCGCACCCACACGGCTTCTGTCCCCACGCGGCTTCTGCACGCCTGCCCCCACGCGCCTTCGACTGCTCGCTTCACCTTCTTGCCAGCCAAGCAGCCACTGGTTGGCTTTATTTTTATTATTATTTTTTTTTAAATTCGTACTTCTCCGCCTCTGCTCCTCGCCAGCTTATGCTTCTAGTATTGGCAGCCGCAGCTTGGAGCTCCTCAATACGAATGGTGGATGCGCAAGCGCCTTGCTGCAGAGCGCTGACACCTGGCGGCACCGGTTACTGCTCCACGTTGCTCTGCTCGTTGCCCTCCTCGCACACGCTGCCCTCAAGCCAGCCGCCAAAGCTCCAACCCTTCGCCCTTTTGAGCCGGCCTCCTACAGCCTTTTGCTGCCCCGCCTCCAACTACTGCTTGCTACAGCCCGCCCAAGCTATAGTCACTGTCCGGCTCAAAAGATACAGTCACAGCCGGCCTCCTACAGCCTTTTTTCTTCGCCGGCCTTCTGCAACGCCTACAACCAGCCGACTTTTGTGTGTTTTTTTTCTTTTTTTTTATATAAAAGCTTCCACGCAGGTCCTTCCACACCAGCTACTCCGCCTCTTCCACCTCCACGGCCTTGGCTTTCAGCGTATATATATATATATATATATATATATTTCTTTGCTGCGCCGCCTCAACACTTCCCAGCTACCTCTCCACGCCTCTTCAACTTCACGCCTCCCACACTGATGTAGGCACTAATCTTCTTGCAGGATGATGGAAGGAAAGATGAGGGCCGCGTCACAAAGCCCTCCCAACCGCAACACAAAAAACACAAATGTTAGTGTGTTAGTTGATTAGTGACAAAAGGTATGCCAAAAAATACAAAAACAGAAAGCACTTAAACCTAATTAATGGCGGGATTACTCTACCGCAATGGGGTTTTAATTTTCTTGCTTCTAATCAAAAAACAGAAAACACACAAGGCACCCTTGAGATCACACACTCAATGCCCTTGCAAACTCTACTCTAATCTACCCTAATCCACGATTTTGCAATCAATGGAGCACTTAGTAAGAAGTAATGGTTAACACCCTTCACTAACTTAGGTGTGTGTTCCCCGGCAGCGGCGCCATTGTTTGGGACATCAAAGCATAGCGGAGGCTACACTCCAATCCACACACTTTGTCAATCCGTGAATGCAACCCGGTTAGCGCATAGAGGCTATCCCGAATGGGAGAAGATTAGTTAACCACACACTAATGACTTCTAATCCTACTCAGTCCTTCTTCAACAATCAAGCAATCAATCGTTGATTCCTTCTCAATCTAACATAATCAACGCATCAAGATTAGGCTACACTTAAGCACAAAAAATACAACTTATGCAAAGAATCTAACATGCAAAGATCTATCACACAAGCCTCAACTACACATCATTTCATGCACAAGCTTCATCACATGCACTCTACAATTCACAAATCAGATTTTAGCATCAAAACATCATTACAAAATCTAGATTAGCAAGTGTGTAGACCGCAACCTCAAATCATTGAATACGTAGAGAATAGAGAGTACAAGATTGAAGCAAGAATGGAGATGGAGAGCCTTGGGAGAGCACATGAGAAGGAGCTATGGAGCAAGCTCTCTCTATGAGCCTCTCTACCAAATGACCAAAGAGTGCTCTTAGCTCTCAAATGAGCCACTTTTTATACAAAAACTCTAAAACTCCCAAAAGTTCCCATGTGGGATTATTGTCAAGCCCACTCCCACATTCATCTACAACTTGGAACTCTTTACAAGAGCCCTAAGTGTCTTTTTTGCCTTGCATTGATCTTCATTCGTCATGCAACAAATGTCTCCACAACTTCAAGGCATATACTAGTGAAAGTAGTTTGGCGCATGTTGAGATCCTTCTGAGTGAAGATCCACTTTAAGCTCTGATGATCTGTCATCAAAGTGAATCTTTGACCTAGTAGGTAATGTCTCCACAACTTTAAGGCATATACTACTAAAAGTAGTTCCAGGTCGTGTACACCATAATTTCTCTCATGCGTTCTGAGTTTTCGAGATTCATAGGCCACTGCATGACCTTCCTGCATAGGGCAAAACGACTGGCATCAGTTTACTACCTCAAAGAGTAGAGAGAATTCTGGTAACTTCAGAAGGGGATTGGTTACCAAGGCGGTCTTTAGCTTATCAAAAGCACTCTGGCACGTGGAAAACCATTGAAATGGGGTATTCTTCTTGAGAAGATTAGTCAGGGGGGAAGCTATGAGAGCATACTTTGGTATAAAATTCTATACCAGCCAGTCAATCCCAAGAATCCCCTGACTTCTTTCACTGTTTTTGGTTCAGGCCAATCTATGACTGCTTGGACTTTTGCAAAATCTCGAGAAATTTCATCTTTAGATACCAGAAAGCCCAAGTATTCAACATGGTCAGCAGAGAAAGTGCATTTGCTCTTTTTTGCAAAGAGTTGGTGCTTCCTTAGAATCTCAAGAACTTTGACATGAGCTTCATGCTCAGCTGCATTTTTTGAGTAAATCAGAATATCATCAAAGAAAACAAGAACAAAATCATCGAATTATTCTCTGAGAATGTCCTGCATTAGGTGATTGAATGTAGATGGGGCATTTTAATCCAAACGGCATGATAGTGAATTCATAATGCCCATACCGAGTATTGATGGCTGTCTTTGGTATATTTTTCTCATTAATCTTGATCTGATAATACCCTAATTTGAGATCTATCTTTGTGAAGATCTGGGATCCACTTAGCCTGTCCAGAAGCTCATCAATTCTGGGGATAGGATACTTATTCTTAACTGTTAGCTGATTGAGATCTTTGTAGTCCACAGAGAGTCTTAGCGTTCCATCTTTCTTTTTCTGAAAGAGAACTAGCACACCCCAAGGTGAAACACTGGGTCTTACAAACCCTTGTTCTAACAGCTGTCTAAGCTCTTCCTTGAGTTCGATGGTTTTAGGAACTGGCATTTTGTACGTGCGCAGGGCTACTGGCTGAGCTCCGGGGGTCAATTCTATCTCATGATCTACTTCCCGAATCGGAGGCATCTCATTTAATTTTGCTGGGAATAAATCATCATAATCATTTAACCATTTAACCATTCAGGTTCTTTAGCTTTTAACTTTGAGTCTACTAGATTCATTTTGACAACATAAATGAGCTGCTTCTTTTTAAGTCCTTTTAGTAACTTAGAAGCTTTTATTAATTGCAAACTTGGGGATCCTGAAATTCCGGTTCCTTGAACTTTATTTCCGTGAAGGTCACGGAAGGAAATGGTTCCATTATGTTAGTGAATGTGAGCTTGATTTTTGTGGAGCCAATCCATTTCAAGGATCCCATCAAAAACTCCCAAAGGTATAACTCTGAAACTGACAGTCAGCTAAATTCCCATCTAAATTGAACTAAATACGATCTGTCTCAAGGTGAGTGAAAAGAATCTTCCCACTGGTGGCCAATTTAACTTGCATAGGTTTCCCTACGCAAGCATCCTGGGGGAATGAAAGAATGAGTACTGCCTGAATCAATCAAAAGCTTAAAAGGCTTACCCTGATACTCAGCTAGAGTATGGATGACTGAGAATTGGCAATTTGGCCCTTGGTTTTCAATTGCAGCATAAATCTGTCCTCTTTCCTCTTCCACTACCTCAGCTATTGTGACTGCTCTGGCTGCTCTACAGTCTGAGGCAGCGGAACTCTTTCTCTTTGGTTGCTGCAGTTTTGGAAGGAATTTTGAGGCTACTCTGAACGACAGAGGCAGATGGCTGAGCTGGAGTTCTCCTGGGATTTCCCTGATTTGGGCGAGATAGGCCCTGATTTGATTGATATGAAGGGATTGGTCTGTGTACTCTGGGTCCTTGACTTCCCTATCCCCTTGACATGGCAGGAGTCAGGCAGTCTTTCAGCTGGTGACCAAAACCCTGGCATCCAAAACACCGGTTCTCACTTTTGAGCTCGTCCCTCTGAATCCTTAAAAGAGGTGGGGCTCCTGAGAAAGTGTTCTGGGGGAAGGGTCTTCCTTCACTTCTGAATCTTCCCGTATCCTAATTCTGAATTGGGCCTTGCTGCCTCTTTGGGGGTGGAAAGTTTGAATACTTCCCGAGGTTTGGAATCTTTTAAAATTAGAGGGTGTAGGCTTCGACCTTAACTACAAATGCTTTGGCAAAGTCCTTTGCCATTCTTACTGCTTCGGCCATTGAGACAGGTTTGGCATTCTTTACTACCAATGGCTCGTTCATTCCTCGAATGAACATGGCCATTAGTTGCTCTTCATCCAATTGTGGAGAATATTTGAGGAGAAGGGCAAAGGCTTGATGGTACTCTTCAACTGTCCGGCTATCGTGCTTTAGTTCCAGGAACTCATTCATTTTAGTTTCAAGGAAGCCCGGAGGACAAAACCTCTTTCTGAGGTAAGCTTTAAGATCGGTCTAGGTCTGGGGATTCTGGTCGAGATGGTTAGTCTCGCAGTGATTCCTCCAAGCGACCTTGGCCGTGCGACCCTGGCAGTTTCCACAATCTTTAACCTTGCGAGAGCCATCTTGCTTCTCTCATTGTAGCCAGTTACATCAAAGTATTCTTCCATAGCCTCAATCCACTTTTTCACTACTTCACCTAACTACTCCCCTTCACCCTTGAAGGGACCAGGTTGGGATCTGTGCAGTACTTTTTGAACATCCAGATCTAACTCTTCGTCATCAGTTAGAGGATCCGGTTGCCTTGCACAGGCTGCGCGCCTCATGACTGACAAAACAAGATTTTTGTCAGCTTAACTTTGACAATAGATTTATGATTATTTAATTTTTGAGATTTATCTTTAAAGAGATAATTATTTCATCATACTTCTTGAACAAGATTAACCATAGATTTATGATTATTTAATTTTTGAGATTTATCTTTAAAGAGATAATTATTTCATCATACTTCTTGAACAAGATTAACCATATTCACGATCATGAAAGCAATTTAGATTTTTTTTTTGTAGAACCTCATTTATTATCAAAAGTTTTTGATATATACATAGAGCATCACGGTTCCAAAGTCACTGCCTCAATTGCGTATGCATAAAGAAGTGAAACTGCAAAGGAGACACGCCATGGTACACAGGATTCATTACAGAAAGAGGTGCTGTAATTCTACTTCTAGGGATAAAGCGGCTAAGAAGCCTAAAAACTCGGCATGAAATTCTGAAGTTCCTGGGTGAATGATTAAAGAGTTGTACATGCTGAACAAACCCTAGCCTTATCAGAATCATGGCTAAGGAAATATTTTGCCTGAGCCTCTGACGCTGATTGGTACTGATATTAATACATCGTCCTCCAAAGAACCACATATACCGATGTCGCTCTACAGGATCAGGAAAGTAAAGACTCTCAAAATGACGTGTGAGTCTCACTCTGCTTACTCGGGTCGTAGCAGAGTTGATGAGGTGCTCGAATGCAAAGGCTATCATATCCTGACTCTGGGAGAGTTCAAGAATGCCAGATAGATTCGGGGTATCCATCTATAAATTTTTTATTCAATTTATGAGTTTTCAATTTTTGAAGTTCATTCAACATAACAAGCGAAAACATTATTTCCCAAATTTACTTTAAAATTTTAAACGATTTCTATTGCTGTTATGTAAATTTACAACAGCGCTCTGGTACCAACTGTGAGATCCCACTGCCCCCTCCGCACATCGGTGCGGACTCCCGGTTAGCTGGCAGCGGAAGCAGATCCCTCGTGCGTGGGGGGCAGGGTTTCCCACTCGGGGCCTCGCCCTCGAATGTATGGGCATGAGACTAAGCTAGTGGTCATTTCGAAAACCGAAATCGAGAAAATTTCCCATGCCCGGAAAACGGGGACGATTCCACCATTTTTATTTTTTTAACGAATTTTTCTAATGAAGTCAAGATATTGAACTAGCCTTCATCTAAATAAACCAAATAGAAGGGAAACTATTACAAACTTAACTACTTGAAGGGATCAATGCTTTTTTCCTAATTGAATCAAGCACAGCCGTTGATCTATTCATTAGAGAAGTCTTCAGGCTTTTATTTAACTACTCGAGTTCTAAACGTATTCCTATTAATCAATTTTATTATTAAAACTCTACTGATTCCAGCCTAACCCCTTCTGGCCCATGGGTTTACCATTGGAATTGGTAGAACTAGACAAGTACTCACCCACCCATAATTGAATGCCTTTCTTAACTTTTGCTTTAGAATACAGATACGCACACACTCCTCTTTAAACTTTAAGTTATAAAACAATCCATTGACAAACAATTATTGGTTATAGATGTCATAACTCAAAATTTCCATTCAATCCTTGTTTCTCACAAAAAAAAACAGTATCACTCTGGTTGAGACCAGTTGGTCAGCAACGAGATCTAGTAATAGATTACAGTAAACATTGGTCCATCATATAATATATATCTTCCATGACATACGCATGGGTGTCCTAAGTACCGCGAGCCTGTGCATCGCCTGGTCAGAACCCTCTAGGATCCTCCTTAGGTGTCCTGGCACTTCACTCTAGGACCGCTTCGTCGGCCCTCACCCATCGTACCAGAAGCACACCATTTTTCACCATACCAAGGCTGGTCAAGACCTAGGAAGGTTTTTGCCATGTGAGCCATCCTTTGAACACTCCCCACCAACTGTTGCAACCGAACTTCCCTTAGAAAAACACATATACCAAATGTTCCCTCCAGCATTCTGGTGTAAGATCGTCCTTTAAGAAAACAAGGTTTCTATGCAAGTTTTCATTTTTGATTTTCTTTTAATATAATGAGTATATCTTAAATCCATATCCCAATACTTCAAAAGAATTTCATGAATTCTGTAACCTTGATCCTCAGATCCGAATCAAAGGGTCTTAACTTGATTTCAGATTTGGTGGGTGATTTGAGTGAATTTTCCTGAATTGGTCACATCGTCTTTTCTTGAAAGTGACGAAGGAGTTATGTCTTGGTCATAGTCTGATTCAGGGTTTGAGTCTGGAAAGGTTCTCCCTGAACTATCTTTCTCGAAGGGTAATATTTCAATTACTACTTTACTGAATTTCATTCATTGAGTATTTGCTTAACTGAATTCAAAACTAATCACGAATTCCTATGAGGAATAAATAAATCATTTATCTAAAATTCCGACTTCAATAGTTTTTCTGAGTTTTCTCATTACCATCCTAGAGAATATGAAACGGTAGAATTTTCTCTCATAGAGTATTTACTTATTCATTTACCAATATTCATGGGATTTAAACATAGGATTAAAGAGAACTCTTATTTTGATATAAAAATTCTGTATGCATCTATTTATGCATAAAATCCAACTTCTATGGAAATAACAATTTTATATAAAAGAAAATCCTTTTATGCATAAAAATCAATTTTGATGAAAGTAACACTTTTATAAAAAAAATCTTTTATGCATAAAAAACAATTTTGATGAAAGTAACACTTTTATAATAAAAAAATTCTTTTATGCATCTATTTATGCATAAAAATTAATTTTGATAAAAGTAACACTTTTATAATAAAAAAACTTCTTTTATGCATCTACTTATGCATAAAAATCAATTTTGATGAAAGTAACACTTTTATTTAAAAAAAGTTCTTTTATGCATCTATCTATGCATAAAAATCAATTTTGATGAAAGTAACACTTTTATAATAATAAAAATTCTTTTATGCATCTATTTATGCATAAAAATCAATTTTGATGAAAGTAACACTTTTATGATAAAAAATTCTTTTATGCATCTATTTATGCATAAAAAATTCATTTTGATGAAAGTAACACTTTTATAATAAAAACAATTCTTTTATGCATCTATTTATGCATAAAAATCAATTTTGATGAAAGTAACACTTTTATAATTAAAAAAAATTCTTTTATGCATCTATTTATGGATAAAAATCAATTTTGATGAAAGTAACACTTTTAGAAAAAAATTCTCCAATATGCATCTTTCTATGCATAGAAATTAATTCTAATGGAAATGACACTTTTATAATAAAAATATTTCTAATATGCATTTTTCTATGCATAGAATGAAAATAACACTTTTAGAATACACAAACGGTGGGGATTACTCTTTTTGAATAATAAAAGATAAAACTTATTTCATAAAATTTAAGAAAATTTTACCATAAGCTCCTTTGTATGGCTGACCATTTTTGAATTTTTTTTCATTCTCAAGTTACTTAGAAATTATTCCAAATGGTTTAAAGCATTCTAAACTAATCAAATTTCACTTTTAAAAGAGAAACAATATGAAAAGTTTAATTCTAAGAATTTAATTACATATCTAGGATAAAGAAAGGCTTAATTCAAGAATGAAGAGGGGGGGAAAGCCTTTCCAACAAGGCATAACATCATTTTTCATTTTAAAGAAAACAAAAATTAGAAAACCATTAAATGGAATAAAGAAAAAGTAGGATTTCTAGCTTACATGAATTTTTGTGAGCTTTTCTTTGGCTTGATGGTTTGAGGGATCTACTCTTGCTTGCAACAAGAGTGGCCACCAATTATTTTGAAGAGGAAATGGTCAAAAACTAATGAATTATCAATAAATTCACTGTTTTTGGCTTTCGGGAGGAGTAGAGTAACAGTGCATAAAACACTATTAAGCTTCTACAAAGGGAGAGGCTTCTATTTATAGGAAAAAGTGAGCTTCTAACCAAGCAAATTGATTCTAGAATTTTCAAGATCAGTTTGGTCAATTTTTTACCATTTTTGGGTCAGTTTAGTTCACTTTTTGGTGGATCCACTTTTGAATTAGGAGAGAGGAGAGATGAAATATCTAACTTTATTGACTTAAATTTCAAAAGCAATGATGGGAAAAAGGTGCCTACTTCATGAGGGGGAATCCCCACTCTGAGGTGTCAAAAATTTATTTTTTTAGTATTTCCTTTGGTCCTTAGTCTACCTGCAGCCATTCCACCTATTCCACCATTGCCACAACCACAACCACCACTATCGGCAGAGAATCGAGTGATCAATGTGCTCGAATTAGGCGCAATTGAAGAACCCATGGAGGAATTGGAGGCCATGCCAGCAATAAAAAGAACAAGCAAAAGAAGGAGGAAGGCGAGAGCAGCAAGCGAGTCTAGAAAGCCAAGAGGTCGAGGTGAAAGATCACTATGTAGGACTTTCCTATCGGTAAGGGACTTAAGTCTTATAACCTTTCCATTGATTTGAGCTCACAAAGACCCAATATTACTTATCCACAACTCTTAGAGCTGTCACCTCTATTGAAAAAGCAGTGGGCTAAGCTGTCAAAGCACTAGAATCCCCAAGGAAAATCATGTCAGGCCCATGAATCTAATTAGAAGCAACCCCCATAAAGATGTTGTCCCAGTTTTAGATGAGGGTCATAAGGTGTCAAGGGTGTATGTGGGTGGAGGAGCCCAAATGTGTGTAATGTCAGAGAGGACTATGCACAAGTTAGGTCTGGAGATGAATTCCCCATCTCCCTTTAAAGTAACCTTGGTCAACAACTCTAGCATAAAATGTTTGGGAGTCATTAAGGGTGTAAGAATCACAGTTTGCTCCATTGAAGTGGAAGTTGACATGTATATTATCTCTAGCAAGGGGGAGGGCTATCCAATCATTTTAGGGAGGCCATGGCTTATTGCCATGAATGCAGATCAAAAATGGGGAACATGAATGCTTGTCTTAAATCTAGAAGGGTTGAAGGGATCCTCTAGCAAGAAGGTCACATATGACTGGAACAAAGGTAATGAAATTGATTTTAGATATGAAACCACTGTAGATGAAGAGAGTAGTGAGTACTCCACCATAGAGAATGAGAAAGAAACATCAAGCACTGAGGATACAAGCTCGTTTGATGTTATGGGCCTAGTATTTCAGAACACAGAAGCCAACGAGGAGCTAAGGACATCACACCAAATAGATACAAGGGACAGAGGAGAGGCTGAGACAAATGCTGGCAACAGATTTGACACTAGAAGGACAAGAAAGCTACCATGCTCAAGAGGTATCCTAATCTTTTCATTTCTAATTACTCTCAAATCATTGGGGTAGAGGTAATCGAGCATCATTTTGAATTGAAGACAGAATCAAAGCCTGTTGTCTAAAATTTGAGAAGATTAGGGGTAGTACAAAGAGAGCTTTGTTAATAGAGGTGAATAGACTTTTAAAAGCAAGGTTCATTTATCCTGTGGACAATTCTGAATGGGTGTCCCCTGTGGTAGTCACTCCCAAAAAGAATGGTAAGTGGAGGGTATGTGTTTATTATAAACCCCTCAATGAAGCCACAAAGAGGGATCACTTTCCCCTACCATTCCAAGATGAGATCCTAAATGAGGTAGCTGGTCATGAAAGGTTTGTGATGGTTATTAAGGTTATTTTCAAATCAGGATAGCTGAAGAGGACCAAAAGAAGACCACTTTCATCACCCCTTGGGGTTGTTTTGCTTACAGAGTGATGACTTTTGGCCTCACTAATTCCCCTGCCACTTTCCAAAGATTCATGAACTATGTTTTTTAGCCATTCTTTGGATCATCTATAAGAGTGTTTATTGATGATTTCTGCATATACAGCAGCAGGGTTTCACATTGCCAAAAGGTGGAGGAGGGCTTGAAGAGATTATTTCAACTAGGTGGATAATTGAATCGAGAGAAGTGTCACATTGCTCAAAGCAAGGTGTTGCTTTTGGGCCACATGATTTTTGCACAAGGAATTGAGGCAGATCCATCAAAGGCAAGGGACCTCCCAGCTCTACCGTCTCCATCAAGCACCAACAACTAGTTACTTTTCTCTACAAGGTGAGGTACTTGCTAGATTCATTCATCTGCTTGCTCAAGTAGTGTCACCTCTATAACAACTTACTCAAAAGAATGTCTTTGCTTGGGACAATGAATATGAAGAAGTGTTTAATGAAGTCAAGGTTATACTCAGATCTCTACCTGCTGTTATTATGCCACCACAGAGGGACTTGGTGTTCTATGTATGCCCAAGTATTGGTTCTAATGCAGAAAGATCCCGATACAATCTATATGCACCCTATTTATGCATAGAGGGACTTGGTGTTCTATGTATGCCCAAATATTGGTTCTAATGCAGAAAGATCCAGATACAATCTATATGCACCCTATTTACTTTGCCAGCAAAGTGATGACATAAGCTGAGAGGAGTTTCCCAGAAGTGGAGCAAATGATGCTAGCTCTTATGTTTGTAGTAAGGAAGTTCAGATCATACCTTTTACCAACACCTTTTATCATCCTAACATTTGAAAACACATTTCCTTATGTTATTCAGCATATGAACCTCTTCACCAAATATTGCGAAATGGATTTTGGAGCTACAAGAATTTGAATATACTTTTATGGTGGAGGATAGCACCCGTGCTAGTCTAGCAAATGTGTTGACTTACGGCTATCATGAGAAGAAGGTGGCCCCTCAAGAAAAAACCTCAGACCTAGAGGAGCCCCTTATTGATGCCTTCACATTGTATTTTGATGGAGCCTAGAGAAAGAAGACAAATTTGGTAGGAGGAGGATTTATCATTTTCAATCCCGAACAAGAGGTGGTTTCCCAAATAAGTAAAGTTTTATTTGATGTCCACTCAAACAATGAGACAGAATATGCCACACTCAAGTTGGGATTGGAAGCTTGTTTAGAGCAAGGGATTAGGAGACTGATTGTAAGAGGGGATGCCATGCTTTTTGTTAGACAAATTCAAGGTACGTGGGCTTGTAAGAATGCTAATATTTTGATCTGGTTGAAGAAAATTAAGTGTTTAATGAGAGAGTTTGATGCTGTGAAAATCAAGCATGTGCCTAGGAATAAGAATAGGGGTGCAGATGCCCTAGCTAACCAGCAATTAGATGTTTGTGCAATAAAACCTCACGAGCCTAAGTTTCAAGGTAAAGAGCATCTTCAGGACATCACTCAGTTCCTACTCACAGGAGAACCTCCAGGCCATCTCACCAAAGTACAAAGACACTGGTTAGTACGGAGTGCTTTATCTTATCAATTGATTGGAGAAGATTTGTACCACAAAGGGAAGGACATGGTAATAAGGAGGGTTCTCTCATCAGATGAAATAGGTCACATACTCCAATCTTGCCATGATGGAGTGTGTGGTGGGCACTTTGCACAAGAAATTACTAGTAGAAAGATCCTCTTGACAGGATACACTTGGCCTAGTTTACACAAGGATGTCCAACACTGGTGCAAGACTTGTAAGGCCTGCCAACTTGCAGGAGATAAGAGACTCACTTATGAACCAAGGAATCCCATATTATCCTATGGCCCATTTGAAAAATGGGGAATTGATGCCATAGGTCCCCTCCCAACAAGGACCCAATCAGGAAAAGTTTACATTATTGTGGCTGTGGATTACATGACCATGTGGGCAGAAGTGACCAGCACTAGGAGGATTACAGCTGAAAGATCCCTGCCCCCTCTGTGCAACGAAATCTGGGGTGCTAGCAGCAGAAGTAGCACTTCTTGCGTAGGGCAGAGCCTCTCACTTGGGGCCTCTCCCATGGATATCCGGACAAGAGACTAATCCTTCGGTTCTTCTAAAAACCAAAACCGAAAAAACTTCCCTCGCCCAGAAAGCACGGGCAATTCCTCCAGGAAAATTTATTCTAACGTAGTCAAGAGCCTTAATTTACCTATTGACATTCCGACCAAACCTGCAGGTCACATGGCTAGGACAAGGAAGGGACTTGCACTTGGATCATAGAGACCAATGCCTTTTTCCTCATCAAGAGGCACAGCCGTTGCCATAGAACAAGGATTATCCGTGCTTTACTTCAACTATCGTAACATAACAGAATTGAGTCTTATTTTAGGGATCCATCAATCTAGCCTAACCCCATCCACATCTACATTCATTCAGATCCACATCACATCTTATCACATCCATCCACATCGCATCTCATCCACGTATCATCATATCACGTTCACATCCATTTACATCTCATCACATCCATTCACATATCATTACATCCACTCACATCTCATCACATCCATTCACATCTCATCACATCCATTCACATCTCATTCTAGTCCATTTACATCACATCACATCCATTCACATCTCATCATCACAACCATTTGCATCTCATCACATCCACTCACATCTCATCACATCCACTCACATCTCATCACATCCATTCTATTCAGTCGGTTACTCTACTTTTAATATTGATAGAACTTTTCTAAGTTTTGCCAATTGCTTGACTTAGTTAAAGGTAACTTTTTCTCGATCCCATTAAATCGAAGTATCAGAGTGTTGTTGAAGGTTTAGTAAGGGAAAATAAACCTTACCAGAATTTTATAGTAAAAACTCAGAAAGAGCATTTACATATTGTATTTTCATTCCTTAAGCTTCATTAATGAGGATTAAATCTAAACTTCCGTCTTCTTATTGGATCCTTGATCCTCCCAGGGATTCAAGATTCCCTTTTTCTAATTAAGAATTATCCAAGTTTCCTCGATGGATATTTTCACATTCTTTTAAATAAGATATATTCAATATTCTTCTTTTTGAATAAAAGATTCATGGGATTTACAAAAACCAATTCTACCCATATTTCTCAATAAAAATGATAATACTCAGAATTCCACTTTTGATAAATACACATATTTTGAATTATGCCAAAAATTCCTCTTTTAACATTTAATTACTTGGATCTCGAATATCATGGGAATTCCTCTTTTTGCATAAAGATAAATTTATAAAAAATTACTCTTTTCTCTTAATTAAATATTTATGCATAAACACTAAAAAGTATTCTTTCATGAATATGATAAAAATCATTCTTTTTGCTTACAATTTAAAAACCTAGAATATGGTAGGAAGTCCTCTTTTAGCATTATGCATAAAAATAAGATATGTATTATTTTTTTAAAAATTTGCCATAGCTTTGCTGCTATTACTGATAATTCTTAATTTTTCTAAAAGAATAAAAGCTTGTAATGAAAATATGATAGAAGCTCTTCTTTTAAGCTTAAAATCAAACTATGTATACATCTCATAATTTTAACCATAATTATAAGCATAATTATGATTATTCTCTTTGATTAGGCTAACTTAAAACATTCCTCTTTTCCCAATTTGTTGGGATAATCCTTTTCTTATTTAGAATGAGTTAAAGTAACTTTTTATCTACTCATAAACAATCTAAAAAGAAATAAGTTCCATAAATTTTCTAACTCAAAATCATGAAAATATCAATTCTTATTCTCTATCTCATCGAGCCTAGAGTTTAGATTTGAAATAAGAGACTATCATTGAGAAGCATCCTTTTCCAAAAGATTTAGCCACATAAAAATGACTACTCTTTTTAAGAGAGATTTACTTAAGGAAAGCATTACAAATAAGCATAAAGATTCACTTAATTCTAATTAGACATTAAGAATCTTAGGGAAAGCTTGATTTAAATAAAAACCATCATTTGAAAGCTTGTCAAGCTTGAGAGTGGTTGAGACGAAGAAAGTAATTGAGATAATTGAAAAAATCCATAAAAATTTATTTTACCTCTAAGTTTGGCTTGATTGTTAATTAGCAGTGAAGCCCCCAACCAATCAATAGGTCACCAAGAGGAGAAGAGCAACTTCAAGAGTTGTTGTAGAGAGAGAGAAGCTCCAAGCTCCCAAGTGAGGAAAATTTAAGGGATAATAGAAATATAATTATTTTAAGATAAATACTCGCATACCAGTATAGCTCCAATATGAAAATAAAAAGGAATGAGGGTCTATTTATAGGTGAGGGAGGCCACTAATCTAAATTTTTTTGAAAATGTAGACCCTTAGGCTAAGGTCCCTTATACCATTTTCAATTAATTCCTAATGCACATTGCAAAGTTCATTTTGAACTTTTGTTTCAGGGGAATCCATGTTAGACACTAGGAGATTTTTTTTATCCAAAGATATCTCAATTTCGAATTACCTCTCTAGACATTTTCTCTCTCTAGGCCAAAACAAGTCTTCATTCTGAATGTCAATTTGTATGAATTTCATCACGCAATTACAATCTTTTACTGATACTTCATGAATTTTTGACATTTCTTGCTTCTTGGTTGATCAACTTTAGCCAATTCGCTCTGATACCAGCTGAAAGATCCTTGCCCCCTCCGCGCAACAAAATCTGGGGTGCTAATAGCGGAAGTAGCACTTCTTGCGCAAGGCAGAGCCTCTCACTCGAGGCCTCGCCCCCACGGATATCCAGCGGACAAGAGAGTAATCCCTTGGTTCTTCCAAAAATCAAAACCGAAAAAACTTCCCTTGCCTAGAAAGCACGAGCAATTCCTCCAGGAAAATTTATTTTAACGTAGTCAAGAGCCTTAATTTACCTATTAACATTCCGACTGAACCCGCAGGTCACATGGCTGGGTCAAGGAAGGGACTTGCACTTGGATCATAGAGACCAATGCTTTTTTCCTCATCAAGAGGCATAGCAATTGATTCTTTTCCATAGAACAAGGATTATCCGTGTTTTACTTCAATTATTGTAACATAACATAATTGAGTCTTATTTTAGGGATCCATAAGTCCAGCCTAACCCCATTCAATCCCATGTGTTAGCCAACCGCCCAACCATTGTATTGATAGGATCCATTTAGGAATTGGTTATGTTTTGCCCTGGGTACCAAGGAAAAGAGTTCCCAGGCCCCATGACCGACGCTTCAAGCAAAATTTAAGATAGTCACACAACTTACACACCTAATATGAAATTGCCTTTTTCACAGATTCAGCTATCTTTAAAACAATATTTTAATGAAACCATAGTATCACTGATTATAATCCTCCAAAATATTTAGCTTGAATTCCAATTTCCAATCATTCCTTCATCGATGTACCTATGGCATCATTGGCAACCAAAACGCTTACCACCTGTTCAACTGAGGGGCCTTTTCAATAGTTCCTAGCTCATAGTACTACCTGAAAATATAATCACATAAGAAAATCTAGATGGATTGTCCATTGAAGATCAGCAAGATCAACCAACAGATCCATATAAAAGAGACATTGATTCATCCGTTGAAGACCAGCAAGGCCAATCAACCAGATTCATGCCCATGATGTTCAGAAAACAACTCTAACTCATTGTTCCATTTTCTTCCTCAACGCACGCGTGGGTATTCTCGACGACCCAGAGCCCGAACACCGTATGGTAAGCACCCTCTAGGCTCCTTCGCAGGTCACCTAGCGCGCTTAACTCATAGGCCGCTTCCTTGGTCCCTCATCCACCATACCGGAAGCTCACCATTTTAATTGAGCTGAGACTGGTCAAGATCTCGGCCGACCTTGCCACACAAGACGTCCTCCATTGACTCTCTGTCATTTGTTGTTGTTGCAACTTCCACTTAGGTTGTCATGACCATAATCGACAAGATAGTCAAAATGCTTCCCAACATTCTTGACATAAAACAGTCTTTAAATCTAAACTTCCGTCTTCTTATTGGATCCTTGATCCTCCCAAGGATTCAAGATTCCCTTTTTCTGATTAAGAATTATCCAAGTTTCCTCGATGGATATTTTCACATTCTTTCTCAAATTTATCAAATAAGATATATTCAATATTCTTTTTTTTAATAAAAGATTCATGGGATTTACAAAAATCAATTCTACCCATATTTCTCAATAAAAATGATAATACTCAGAATTCCACTTTTGATAAATACACATATTTTGAATTATGCCAAAAATTGCTCTTTTAACATTTAATTACTTGGATCTCGAATATCATGGAAATTTCTCTTTTTGCATAAAAATAAATTTATCAAAAATTACTCTTTTCTCTTAATTAAATATTTATGCACAAACACTAAAAAGTATTCTTTCATGAATATGATAAAAAACATTCTTTTTGCTTACAATTTCAAAACCTAGAATATGGTAGGAAGTCCTCTTTTAGCATTATGCATAAAAAAAAGATATGTATTATTTTTAAAAAAATTTACCATAGCTTCGCTGTGCTATTACTGATAATTCTCAATGTTTCTAAAAGAATAAAAGCTTGTAATGAAAATATGATAGAAGCTCTTCTTTTAAACTTAAAATTAAACTATGTATACATATCATAATTTTAACCATAATTATAAGCATAATTATGATTATTTCCTTTGATTAGGCTAACTTAAAACATTCCTCTTTTCCCAATTTGTTGGGATAATCCTTTTCTCATTTAGAATGAGTTAAAGTAACTTTTTATCTACTCATAAATAATCTAAAAAGAAATAAGTTCCATAAATTTTCTAACTCAAAATCATGAAAATATCAATTCTTATTCTCTAGCTCATCGAGCCTAGAGTTTAGATTTGAAATAAGAGACTATCATTGAGAAGCATCCTTTTCCAAAAGATTTAGCCACATAAAAATGACTACTCTTTTTAAGAGAGAGATTTACTTAAGGAAAGCATTACAAATAGGCATAAAGATTAACTTAATTCTAATTAGACATTAAGAATCTTAGGGAAAGCTTGATTTAAATAAAAACCATCATTTTGAAAGCTTATCAAGCTTGAGAGGGGTTGAGAAGAAGAAAGTCATTGAGATAATTGAAAATATCCATAAAATTTAATTTTACCTCTAAGTTTGATTCTTAATTAGCAGTGAAGCCCCCAAACAATAAATTGGTCACCAAGAGGAGAAGAGCAACTTCAAGAGTTGTTGTAGAGAGAGAGAAGCTCCAAGCTCCCAAGAGAGAGAAAAATTTAAGGGATAATAGAAATATGATTATTTTAAGATAAATACTGGCATGATATAGCTCCAATATGAAAATACAAAGGAATGAGGGTCTATTTATAGGTGAGGGAGGCCACTAACCAAGTCCAACTGGGTTCTAGAATTTTCTAGCTTCAGTTTGACTCAATTTGGAGAAGATTTGGATCAGTTTGGCTCCCTTTTTGATCTAGTTTGCTCGAGGAGAGAGGAGAGATAAAAATATCACATTTTTTTGAATTAAAAAACCCAACCACACATGTGAAAAAGGTGCCTACCTCAAGAGTCTCCCTCTCCTTACCAAGGTGTCAAAAATGCATCATTTCTCCAAAATATCTCATTTTTTTACTAATATCTCTTAATTTTTAACTAATAAACCTTATACTCAATCAACTCTTCATCTTATGTGAGCATTTACTCATTTTTGGGTATTTTATTTTATTCTTTGGATTTATCTCATCCCAACACTTGGATTAATCCAATTGGCCTATTGGGACCTTAATTGGACCATAATCCAAAAATTTCTGAAAATGTAGATCCTTAGGCTGTCCCTTATACCATCTTTAATTAATTCCTAATGCACACTGGAAAGTTTATTTTGAACTTCTGTTTCAAGGGAATCCATTTTAGAAACTAGGAGAATTGTGGTATCTAAAGATATCTCAATTTTGAATTACCTCTCTCTAGACATTTTCTCTTTCTAGGCCAAAACAAGGTAAAACAAGATCTTTCTTCTATTCCAGAGAGGGGATGATTATAATTCTAACAGAAGGGGAGGTTCTTACACCTTTACATCTTAAAAGCTGGAGGGAGGAATCTTACAATAGCCAAATAAGTGGGCAAGCTTGCGTTTGACAATATTTGTCGGGTTTGGAACACCCTTGGAGTTGGTGTTGGATCATGGACCAGGATTTAGGGCAGATGTTCTCCAGGATATTTTGGATAGGTTGAAGATCAAACACATGTATTCGGTCATGTTGCGGCAGGGAACCCAAGAAGTGGTTAAGCCATTTGCATCTTTTGCTTACAATGCTTCTTATCATCGAAGCATTGGGATGAGTCCTTTCAAAGCTTTGCATGGACAAGATTGCCTTACACCGTTGACTTGGTCCAACCCATTGATCAGAGTTGAGATGTCCAAACAAATGCTTGATTACATGGACCAATAAATGCAATCAATCCATAAAGATATAAAGGCAGCCCAAGATAGGCAAAAGCAGTATGCAGATAAAAAGAGATCAGAGAGAGAGTTTGAAGAATCAGATATGGTCTTCATTCGAGTACAACCAAAAAGAAGTTCCTTATCCTTAGGGAAGTACAAGAAGCTCTCTCCCAGATACTGTGGGCCATATGTTGTTATAAAGAAAATGGGCAATCTAGCCTACAAACTTCTTCTGCCTCCCCATCTCAAGGTACATAATGTATTCCATCATGTCAGTTTACTTAAGAAATATGTACCCAGCCCGAGTCACGTGCTTGATGATGAAAAATTTATCTCTCCAACTCAAGGCCAGATGGTACTCCAACCTGAGGAAATCCTTGACGTTCGAGAGAAGATTCTCAGGAGCAGGGTCCTCAGAGAATTTTTAGTAAAGTGGAAGTTCTTCCCTCTAGAAGACGCCACCTGGGAGAAAGAAGAAGAGTTGGCGAAAGATTACCCCCACTTTGCGAGATGAGGACATCTCACGTTTTTCAAGTGGGAGAGGATGTAAGATTCCTCCTCAGCCTAAATAATGAATAAGCTTTACTTCAATCCCCAGTAATCATTCCCTATTTCTGAATATAAGAAAATATTGTTTTTCCTTGTTTTGCCTAGAGAGATAAAAAATTCTAGAGAGAGGTAATTCAATATTGAGATATTTTTAGATAAAAAAATTCTACAAATATCAAAAATATATTTCCCTGAAATAAAAATTCAAAATAAATTCTCCAAGGTGCATTAGGAATCAATAAAGAAATGATTTAAAAGACCTTAGCCTAAGGGTCAAGATTTTCAGAAATTTCTAGATTATGATCCAATTAAGGTTCCTATGGGCTAATAAGATTAATCCAAGTGTTGGGATGAGATAAATCCAATGAATAAGATTAATCCAAGTGTTGGGATGAGATAAATCCAATGAATAAAAGAAAATACCCAAAAATGAGTAAATGCTCACATAAGATGAAGAGTTGACTGAGTACAAGGTTTATTAGTTAAAATTTAAGAGATATTACTAAAAAAATGAGATTTTTGGAGAAATGATGATTTTTTGACACCTTGGTAAGGAAGGGGAGACCTTTGAGGTAGGTGCCTCCTTCACATGTGTGGGAGGGTTTTTAATTCAAAAATATTAAGATATTTTTATCTCTCCTCTCTCTTGGATTAACCTAGATCAAAATGGGAGCAAAACTGGTCCAAATCTTGTCTAAATTTCGCCAAACTGAAGCTAGAAAATTCTAGAACTTAGTTGGACTTAGTTAGTGGCCTCCTCACCTATAAATAGACCCTCATTCCTTTGTATTCTCATCTGTGAACTATACCATGCGAGTATTACATTAAAATACTCATATTTTCTATTATCCCTTGAAAATCCTCTACTTTTGGAGAGATTGGAGCTTCTCTCTCTCTTCAAAAATCCTTGGAGCTTTCTTCTCAACATACTAAACCAATTGATTGGTTGGGGGCTTCCTTCTAAGATAAAGAAGCAAGCCAAATCTAGAGGTAAGAATAATTTCATGGTTTTTTGTGATAAAAGAGGAATTCCCATGACAATTGGAATCCAATCATTAAATGAGAAAAGGAGGAATTTTTAGCTTATTCAAAAAAATGGATATTTGTATTTAGTTAAAAGAAGAATTTTTGTGGTATTTAAGTAGAGAAAGATCTGAATTAATTTTGGTAACAAAAGAGGAATTCTCACCAAAATTCCACCTAGAGAATTAGAGTTTATAAATTAAAGTGGTAGAAAGAATATCTTTAGATATTTATGTGAATAATTTACCAAATTTATATTTTTACAAAATTAGATTAAATGGAAGAAGAGTATTTTCATAAAAATCCGATATTCTCATATAAAACCATTTCTTAATCTATTATGGTTAAGAAGGAATAAAGTTGGAATTTTCTACGGTTAGAAGTTCAGTAGATGTTTATCTGAAGAAAATCCTTGTTAGAATTAAATTGAATGATTTTGGTTAGACGACGTCTATGAGAGGGACGGTCAGTAAACTACTTGTCCATCTCTTGATTTGAATCAGGCAAAAACTTTATGACCAATTCCAGTTCTTAATACAAAGAAAAGACTACCGTTGAATTAACCTAGTTTTCCTTGACCAAAATCACCAAGAATCTAGTTGGATAGTCAGTCAAATGATGGGTAGATTACCTTGATGAGAGATCAATGATTCTTATTATGAAAATAATGGATTAAGGAAAAAGGGTTTTGTGGAACCAATCTCAAACTGGGAATTTTACTTGCATAGAACCTCTGTTTTCTTTTAAAGGATTGTTTTTCGCCAGAATGCTGGAGGAAGCATTTGGTATATGTTTAAACTAAGAAGAGGCTTGTTGCAATAGCTGGTGGAGAGTCATCAAGGAACGTTGCTCGCGCAGCAAAGCTTGTTGAGGTCTTGACCAGCCTCGGTATGGTTAAAATGGTGCGCTTTCGGTACGATGGGTGAGGACCGACGAGGCGGTCCCTAAGTGAAGTGCTAGGACACCTAAGTAGGATCCTAGAGGGTTCTGACCAGGTGATGCACGGGCTTGCGGTTGCTAGGACACCCATGCGTGCCACGCGTTGAGGAAGATTCGGATGGACTAAAAATAATGACTTTTGTGAATCAAATTTTGATATTGGATCTCGTTGGTTGGCCAGATGGTCTTCAACGGAGAGTTTAGATGACATATTTTGTAATACAATGGACTCAATATTTTGGAGGATTATGATCAGTAATACTCTGATTTTCATTGAAGGATTGTTTTGTGAATCAAATTTTGATATTGGATCTCGTTGGTTGGCCAGCTGGTCTTCAACGGAGAGTTTAGATGACATATTTTGTAATACAATGGACTCAATATTTTGGAGGATTATGATCAGTAATACTATGATTTTCATTGAAGGATTGTTTTAAAGCTAGCCAAATCTGTTATAATGGCAATTTCATATTGGGTGTGTACGTGGTATGCCTACCTTAATTTTTGCATGAAATGCCGGCTAGGGGGCCTGGGAACTCTTTTCCTCGGTACCTGGGTAAAACATAACCAAATTTTTATAAAGGAATCCCACCAATATAGTGGTCGCGTGGCAGGCAATTGGCTAACCCATGGGCCCGTTGGATCGGGGGATTCCTGCGATACAAATAAGTTGCGAGATTAGTTACGTTAGTTAGATTAAGTCCTTGGAAGACCCTTGTTATGTGGGAGGGAATTAGTGCGGCTGTGCCTCGTTAAAGGAGGAAAAAGTAGAGTTTCTATGGACCAAGTGCAAGTCTCTTCTTTGATCTGACCATGTGTAAGATCCCTGTTCCCACCGAGCAACGGATTCAGGGTACTGGCAGCGGAAGTAGCGCTTCTCGCGCGGGACAGGGGTCCCACACTCGGGGCCTCGCCCACCACGGATATCCGGATAAGAGACTAATCCGTCGGTTGTTCCAAAAACCGAACCCAGAAAAACTTCCTCTACCGGAAAGCACGGGCGATTCCACCAGGATAACTTTTTACTCTAACGTAGTCAAGATCATTTCTGATCGAGATGATCCGATTACATCTATAAGATACTTAGTCAGTTCAAGGAAGAAACTTGCACTTGGATCATTGGGATCAACGTTTTTTTCCCCATTCAAGAGGCACAGCCGTTGATTCCTATCCATAGAACAGTTTCTGTCCGGGAATTTTTTTTTTCTATCGTAAAAACAAAAGTTTGAGTCTCGATTTACGGATCCATCAGTCCAGCCTAACCCCATCCAATCCCATGGATTAGCCAACCGCCCAACCACTGTAGTGATGGGATCCAATTAAAAATTTGGTTAGGTTTTGTCCCGGGTACCAAGGAAAAGAGTTCCAAGGCCCCCTAGCTGGATGTTCATGGAAAATAAAACTAGTCACACCACTCACACACCCAATATGAAATTGCCTTTTTCAACCAGATTCAACCAGTTTAAAACAATCCTTTAATAAAACCATAGTATCATTGATCACCATCTTCCAATTTATCCAATTGATTATTAATTTTCCATCATTCCTTCATCAGAGTATCTATGGCATCATTGGCAACTAGAACGCTCAGGAGCCGTTTCGATAGTTCCTAGCCCATAATACTTGGCAATATAATCACTTAACATGATGGACTCTCGTTGAAGATCAGCAAGATCAACCAACAGATCCATATAAGGAGCCATGGACTCATCCATTGAAGACCAGCAAGGTCAATCAACCAGATCCATGCTCGATTTCAGAAAACAACTCCAACTCTGTTCCAATATCTTCCTCGACGCACGCGTGGGTATCCTAGGTGACCCAGAGCCCGAGCACCGTATGGTCAGCACCCTCTAGGATCTTTCGCAGGTAACCTAGCGCTTCACGCATAGGCCGCTTCCTTGGCCCCTCATCCACCGTACCGGAAGCTCACCATTTTAATCGCACCGAGGCTGGTCAAGACCTCGGCCGACCTTGCTACGCGAGACGTCCTTCATTGACTCCCCGTCAGCAGTTGCAACTTTCTCATCACGACCTTAATCACAAGACGGTCAAAATGCTCCCCCCAGCATTCTTGACATAAAACAATCATTTACAGACAGCATTTACAAACAGTATTTACAAACAGTTTACAATACAATTTCTATTTTAACTTTCATTTTTCCACATTATCCCTCCTCAATCTACATTACTTATTCCATATTCCATTTATATGTATACTCATCCCATCACATCATTTCCATCTCATCACTTCAGATTCCCTCACATCACAATCGTATATTCACATCCATACATCCACAACTATATGCGTACATTCACATCTACATGTATACATCTACATCCCTATGCATACATCCACATCCACATTCACATTCACCTCCATACAATTACATCTACATGCATACATCCACTCCACATTCACATCCACATCTATACATCTACATCTACATGCATACATCCACCTCTACATCCACATCTACGTCTATACACCTATATCTACATGCATACACCCCCATCCACATCCACATCTACATCTATACATCTACATCTACATGTATACATATACATCTCCATTCACAACTACATCTACATGCATACATCCATATCTCCATTCCCATCTACATCTATACATCTACATCTACATGCATCCATCCACCTCCACATCCACATCTACATCTATACATCTACATCTACATGTATACATCCACATCTCCATTCACATCTACATCTATACCTCTACATCTACATGCATACATCCCCATCCACATCCACATCTACATCTATACATCTACATCTACATGTATACATATACATCTCCATTCACAACTACATCTACATGCATACATCCATATCTCCATTCCCATCTACATCTATACATCTACATCTACATGCATCCATCCACCTCCACATCCACATCTACATCTATACATCTACATCTACATGTATACATCCACATCTCCATGCATAATAAAATTCTTTTAATTAATCTAGGATGATAGTTCCTAGAATATGGTAGGAATTCCTCTTTTTATACTTTGAATGAATTTATTTTATGCGTAATTTCTATAAAAATTTTGCCATAGCTCCGCTACTATGACTGATAAATCTCAATTTTTTTTTCTAAGGGATAAAGCTCATTATTAAAGAAATAATTAGAATGGTCTCTAATTGGATCATCAATCCATAATGGTCTCTAATTGGATCATTAAGAAAACAATTAGAATGGTCTCTAATTGGGTCATCAATCCATAATGGATTGAATCATCAATGTGCATAAACTAAAAGCATAGCAAAAAGCCATTAATTTGGCCTCAAGCATAGCTTAATCTTGGATTAAGGAAAGGCTTTATGAAAAGCTTCATTTGGATTGAGAATGGTTCATGAGTATGACCATTTCTTGAGTGAGAGAGCGAAATTACATAAAAATCATTAGAATTTAAACATAAATGGAAATTAACTTCTATAGCATTTATTAAATTATGTAACTCTTCACTACTATTCACCAATTAACTTCAATAGCATTTAAAAAACCATATCAATTAAACTTCTCAAGCTTGAGAGGGGTTGAGAAGAGAGAATCATTGAGAAATTATAGAAAGATCAAAATTCAATATACTTACCTTATAATTTGCTTGATTCTTTATTCACGGTAGAGGCCCCCAACCAATCAATTGGTTTAGTATGTTGATGGAGCCACCAATGGGGATTGAAGAAAGAGAGAAGTATCAAAAACTAGTGAATTATTAAAGAATTCACAACTCTTGGCTTAGGTAGAGTAGAGTAACAATGCATAAGACACTTTATATTTTGGCTTAGGTGGAGTAGAGTAACAAGCATAAGACTCTATCTAATTTGGCTTAGGTGGAGTAGAGTAACAAGCATAAGAGACTATATATTTTGGCTTAGGTGGAGTAGAGTAACAAGCATAAGAGACTATATATTTTGGCTTAGGTGGAGTAGAGTAACAAAGCATAAGAGACTATATATTTTGGCTTAGGTGGAGTAGAGTAACAAAGCATAAGAGACTATATTTTTTTTCAACAAGGGGAGGCTTCTATTTATAGGAAAATTTGAGCTCCTAACCAAACAAACTGATTCTAGAATTTTCCAAGTCAGTTTGGTTGAATTTGGACTAGATTTGGACCTAGTTTGGTTACTTTTTGATTCGGTTTGGTTCCATTTTGATTTGATTTGGTTCAAGAGAGATGAGAGATAAAAATATCACATTATTTTTGAGTTTAAAACTCATTCAAGCATGTGAAATATGCACCTCCTTTAAAGAATTTCTCTTCCTTACATATGTGTCAAAATTTTATTGCTCATAGTTTTTTACTAATAAACCTTGTACATTTTCAACTCTTCATCTTATGTGAAATATGCACCTCCTTTAAAGAACTCCTCTTCCTTACATATGTGTCATAGTTTTTTTACTAATAAACCTTGTACATTTTCAACTCTTCATCTTATGTGAAATATGCACCTCCTTTAAAGAACTCCCCTTCCTTACATATGTGTTTATTTACTAATAAACCTTGTACATTTTCAACTCTTCATCTTATGTGAAATATGCACCTCCTTTAAAGAACTCCCCTTCCTTACATATGTGTTTATTTACTAATAAACCTTGTACATTTTCAACTCTTCATCTTATGTGAGCATTTACTCATTTTTGGATACCCAAAATATCTCATATTTTTAATATTGCTCATAGTTTTTTTACTAATAAATCTTGTACATTTTCAACTCTTCATCTTATGTGAGCATTTACTCATTTTTGGGTATCTTCTTTTACAAATTGGATTTATCTCCTCCCTACACATGGATTGATGCTATTGGCCCATAGGAACCTTAATTGGACCATAATCTAAAAATTTCTGAAAATCTAGACCCTTAGACTAAGGTTCTTTATACTTATTTCCAATTAATTCCAATTGCACATTGAAAAATTCTTTTTGAATTTCTATTTCAGGGGAACTTATTTTAATAAGATGAGTTAATTTTCTATCCAAAAATATTCATAATCTGAATATTCTCTCTCTAGCATATTTTTCTCTCTCTAGGCTAAAACAGTTAGAACAAGGCCTTTATATTTCTGAAGAGGGATTGATTACAGGGAAAGATACTAGACATCAAAAAGGGGTTGGGGGAGGAATCTTACATTCTACCCCACTTAAAAAATGCGAGATGTCCTCATCTCGCAAACTGGGATAATTTTACAAGATGCACGAATATGAGATTTAGAGAAAAATTTTAATCAAGATTAACCACCAAGAAAAGTCTTAAAGAGAGCAAGATTCAAAATAAGAACAAGATTTAAACTTTATTCATTCACGGAGCTTATACAGTAAAGATAGAAGAACTCTTTACACTTCCATAAGCCCGTCCATCATATGGTCACAAAAGCAGTCCTCACAAGCTGTACAAGTATAGGGTAACTCATCTATGGGAATGATTCTGCTGGTTATTGCCGCACCTATCTCAGTGGTATGAGGTGATCTAACAAAAGGACCTCTGAGAGGCAAGCCAAAAACGGGATAAAGGCATATCTTCTCATGAGGAAGAAAACACGCCAGTAAGAAGACCCACTCAGAAAACCCAAGATGCCTTGATCTCATGACGCAGTAGTATCGGGGACCCAAACCCAAAGCTTCAATAACCATGGCCAAGCGGACATTGTTACGAAAGTGCTGCTGACCCCAGGGTGTTACCCTAGTTATGTTTTGATAGGTCCGCCATTTGGTCTGCGCTACAGAAGTTCCTAGGTGAGGAAAAAGTGAGCGCTCATACTGTTCTATAAAGTCTTTCTTCACAGACTCTCTTGCGTCTTGAAGGTGAGAAATCATCAGGGATAAAACTAATTCCTGTTGCCAAGCCATGAAGGAGATTAAGAAAGAAAGGAGATTGATGGGAGTAAGATTACTATGAGCGGCAAGTAAAAATTACGACTTATATAAAGGAAGGAGCTAGCGTAACCTAGAAGCCAACGGTAACTTGCCACTGAAGTTTTACCGTCTTTCCATGATTTGAGTTTGACACATTTTTCTATAGAAGGCATTAAGAATTTTGAGATGAGGGAATAAAAGAAACTTGTAGGCTAAGTCACCTACTTTCATTGAATTCAGATATAAGGGTCACAATATCTGGGGGATAACTTCTTATACTCCCCAAGAGATAAAGAACTTCTTTTGGGCCGTACTCGAATGAAAACCAAAACCTTGGTATCCAAAACACCGATTCTCACTTCTGGACTCATTGTTCTAAAGCCTTAAAACAGGTGGGACTCCTGAGAAGTATTCTAGGGAAAGGGTCTTCCTTTTTTAAACAGAAACTTTCTTTTATTTTAGAGAGGGAATAATTATAAGATCAGAAAGGAAGATTTTTACCCCTGTATGCTTCGAAGGTTGGGGAGGAATCTTACATTCTACCCCACTTAAAAAGTGCGAGATGTCCTCATCTCGCAAGGTAGAGGACAGCTCTTTTTCTTAAGATCCAATTTTTATTCTAGGGTTGCTTATATTCTGGTCAACCCAACAGAACACTGGGATAATTATCCCTTATATAGAACTCATCATTAAATAACAATTCATTCAGATCATATCATTCATAACTTTAACACGATAATGGTCCATTAGACCGAAAAATTCCCTTCTGAACATTCCTCTACGGGAATTTTAGTTAAGCTAGTTCTCAATTTGACATCCCTTAACTTGATCTACCGGTCAAGTATTAATAGTAGCAATCTAACAGCACAACCCACTAACCTCATAGTGATTGGCTGAATTCATTATCATCATTCTAGTTATGAATATCATCACAGGGACTCGTCCCATTCCCCCTCATTGAGGTTTCATTATATTTCAACTAATTTTTAAAAATCAACATTTTTCAATCAGCATTTTCAATCAGCATCCAAATCAATTCATCAATTCTCAAACAGAATTAAAAATCATATCAATCACATTCGAAATCATCATCTAGATAGCATTAACGCTTATAATTTCAAGTCTTAGATTTACTCGTATATACTGTCAGTAAAGAGCTGCAGTATACTCTCGGTATATACGGGTAATCACGGCCCTTGGAATTATAAGGTAAATACTCTCATGTCTAGGCCTCAAGCAAGTCAGGGATTCTATATAATTGTGGTACTTCCATCTGAAGACCCAATTACCGAATTACGAGTTTCAGTTTGAATATCAAATTGTATGAATTATCTCACACAATTATAATCTTTTTGTGTCTCTTGATAAATTTTTGATATATTTGTCTTCTCAGTTGATCTTTATTAACCAAATGCTCTGATACCAACTGTAAGATCCCTGTTCCCACCGAGCAACGGATTCAGGGTACTGGCAGCGGAAGTAGCGCTTCTCGCGCGGGACAGGGGTCCCACACTCGGGGCCTCGCCCACCACGGATATCCGGATAAGAGACTAATCCGTCGGTTGTTCCAAAAACCGAACCCAGAAAAACTTCCTCTACCGGAAAGCACGGGCGATTCCACCAGGATAACTTTTTACTCTAACGTAGTCAAGATCATTTCTGATCGAGATGATCCGATTACATCTATAAGATACTTAGTCAGTTCAAGGAAGAAACTTGCACTTGGATCATTGGGATCAACGTTTTTTTCCCCATTCAAGAGGCACAGCCGTTGATTCCTATCCATAGAACAGTTTCTGTCCGGGAATTTTTTTTTTCTATCGTAAAAACAAAAGTTTGAGTCTCGATTTACGGATCCATCAGTCCAGCCTAACCCCATCCAATCCCATGGATTAGCCAACCGCCCAACCACTGTAGTGATGGGATCCAATTAAAAATTTGGTTAGGTTTTGTCCCGGGTACCAAGGAAAAGAGTTCCAAGGCCCCCTAGCTGGATGTTCATGGAAAATAAAACTAGTCACACCACTCACACACCCAATATGAAATTGCCTTTTTCAACCAGATTCAACCAGTTTAAAACAATCCTTTAATAAAACCATAGTATCATTGATCACCATCTTCCAATTTATCCAATTGATTATTAATTTTCCATCATTCCTTCATCAGAGTATCTATGGCATCATTGGCAACTAGAACGCTCAGGAGCCGTTTCGATAGTTCCTAGCCCATAATACTTGGCAATATAATCACTTAACATGATGGACTCTCGTTGAAGATCAGCAAGATCAACCAACAGATCCATATAAGGAGCCATGGACTCATCCATTGAAGACCAGCAAGGTCAATCAACCAGATCCATGCTCGATTTCAGAAAACAACTCCAACTCTGTTCCAATATCTTCCTCGACGCACGCGTGGGTATCCTAGGTGACCCAGAGCCCGAGCACCGTATGGTCAGCACCCTCTAGGATCTTTCGCAGGTAACCTAGCGCTTCACGCATAGGCCGCTTCCTTGGCCCCTCATCCACCGTACCGGAAGCTCACCATTTTAATCGCACCGAGGCTGGTCAAGACCTCGGCCGACCTTGCTACGCGAGACGTCCTTCATTGACTCCCCGTCAGCAGTTGCAACTTTCTCATCACGACCTTAATCACAAGACGGTCAAAATGCTCCCCCCAGCATTCTTGACATAAAACAATCATTTACAGACAGCATTTACAAACAGTATTTACAAACAGTTTACAATACAATTTCTATTTTAACTTTCATTTTTCCACATTATCCCTCCTCAATCTACATTACTTATTCCATATTCCATTTATATGTATACTCATCCCATCACATCATTTCCATCTCATCACTTCAGATTCCCTCACATCACAATCGTATATTCACATCCATACATCCACAACTATATGCGTACATTCACATCTACATGTATACATCTACATCCCTATGCATACATCCACATCCACATTCACATTCACCTCCATACAATTACATCTACATGCATACATCCACTCCACATTCACATCCACATCTATACATCTACATCTACATGCATACATCCACCTCTACATCCACATCTACGTCTATACACCTATATCTACATGCATACACCCCCATCCACATCCACATCTACATCTATACATCTACATCTACATGTATACATATACATCTCCATTCACAACTACATCTACATGCATACATCCATATCTCCATTCCCATCTACATCTATACATCTACATCTACATGCATCCATCCACCTCCACATCCACATCTACATCTATACATCTACATCTACATGTATACATCCACATCTCCATTCACATCTACATCTATACCTCTACATCTACATGCATACATCCCCATCCACATCCACATCTACATCTATACATCTACATCTACATGTATACATATACATCTCCATTCACAACTACATCTACATGCATACATCCATATCTCCATTCCCATCTACATCTATACATCTACATCTACATGCATCCATCCACCTCCACATCCACATCTACATCTATACATCTACATCTACATGTATACATCCACATCTCCATGCATAATAAAATTCTTTTAATTAATCTAGGATGATAGTTCCTAGAATATGGTAGGAATTCCTCTTTTTATACTTTGAATGAATTTATTTTATGCGTAATTTCTATAAAAATTTTGCCATAGCTCCGCTACTATGACTGATAAATCTCAATTTTTTTTTCTAAGGGATAAAGCTCATTATTAAAGAAATAATTAGAATGGTCTCTAATTGGATCATCAATCCATAATGGTCTCTAATTGGATCATTAAGAAAACAATTAGAATGGTCTCTAATTGGGTCATCAATCCATAATGGATTGAATCATCAATGTGCATAAACTAAAAGCATAGCAAAAAGCCATTAATTTGGCCTCAAGCATAGCTTAATCTTGGATTAAGGAAAGGCTTTATGAAAAGCTTCATTTGGATTGAGAATGGTTCATGAGTATGACCATTTCTTGAGTGAGAGAGCGAAATTACATAAAAATCATTAGAATTTAAACATAAATGGAAATTAACTTCTATAGCATTTATTAAATTATGTAACTCTTCACTACTATTCACCAATTAACTTCAATAGCATTTAAAAAACCATATCAATTAAACTTCTCAAGCTTGAGAGGGGTTGAGAAGAGAGAATCATTGAGAAATTATAGAAAGATCAAAATTCAATATACTTACCTTATAATTTGCTTGATTCTTTATTCACGGTAGAGGCCCCCAACCAATCAATTGGTTTAGTATGTTGATGGAGCCACCAATGGGGATTGAAGAAAGAGAGAAGTATCAAAAACTAGTGAATTATTAAAGAATTCACAACTCTTGGCTTAGGTAGAGTAGAGTAACAATGCATAAGACACTTTATATTTTGGCTTAGGTGGAGTAGAGTAACAAGCATAAGACTCTATCTAATTTGGCTTAGGTGGAGTAGAGTAACAAGCATAAGAGACTATATATTTTGGCTTAGGTGGAGTAGAGTAACAAGCATAAGAGACTATATATTTTGGCTTAGGTGGAGTAGAGTAACAAAGCATAAGAGACTATATATTTTGGCTTAGGTGGAGTAGAGTAACAAAGCATAAGAGACTATATTTTTTTTCAACAAGGGGAGGCTTCTATTTATAGGAAAATTTGAGCTCCTAACCAAACAAACTGATTCTAGAATTTTCCAAGTCAGTTTGGTTGAATTTGGACTAGATTTGGACCTAGTTTGGTTACTTTTTGATTCGGTTTGGTTCCATTTTGATTTGATTTGGTTCAAGAGAGATGAGAGATAAAAATATCACATTATTTTTGAGTTTAAAACTCATTCAAGCATGTGAAATATGCACCTCCTTTAAAGAATTTCTCTTCCTTACATATGTGTCAAAATTTTATTGCTCATAGTTTTTTACTAATAAACCTTGTACATTTTCAACTCTTCATCTTATGTGAAATATGCACCTCCTTTAAAGAACTCCTCTTCCTTACATATGTGTCATAGTTTTTTTACTAATAAACCTTGTACATTTTCAACTCTTCATCTTATGTGAAATATGCACCTCCTTTAAAGAACTCCCCTTCCTTACATATGTGTTTATTTACTAATAAACCTTGTACATTTTCAACTCTTCATCTTATGTGAAATATGCACCTCCTTTAAAGAACTCCCCTTCCTTACATATGTGTTTATTTACTAATAAACCTTGTACATTTTCAACTCTTCATCTTATGTGAGCATTTACTCATTTTTGGATACCCAAAATATCTCATATTTTTAATATTGCTCATAGTTTTTTTTACTAATAAATCTTGTACATTTTCAACTCTTCATCTTATGTGAGCATTTACTCATTTTTGGGTATCTTCTTTTACAAATTGGATTTATCTCCTCCCTACACATGGATTGATGCTATTGGCCCATAGGAACCTTAATTGGACCATAATCTAAAAATTTCTGAAAATCTAGACCCTTAGACTAAGGTTCTTTATACTTATTTCCAATTAATTCCAATTGCACATTGAAAAATTCTTTTTGAATTTCTATTTCAGGGGAACTTATTTTAATAAGATGAGTTAATTTTCTATCCAAAAATATTCATAATCTGAATATTCTCTCTCTAGCATATTTTTCTCTCTCTAGGCTAAAACAGTTAGAACAAGGCCTTTATATTTCTGAAGAGGGATTGATTACAGGGAAAGATACTAGACATCAAAAAGGGGTTGGGGGAGGAATCTTACACCATGTGACTTCAGCTTCGGTTGGATCAATTTGAATAGTTAAGACTTTGACTCGTTAGATTAATTCTCCCATTAGATGATTTTTCCTAGCGGAATTGCCTGCGCCTTCCGGCGGCAAGGGAAGTTTTTCCGGGTTCGATTTCGGAGGAACCGCCGGACTAGTCTCTTGTTCGGACATCCTGGGCGAGGCCCCGAGTGTGGATCCCTGCCCCGTGCGAGAGGCTGACGCTGCTTCCATTGCCAGCGCCCTCGGAGGGGGCACCACAAAGGGAGCAGGGGTCTCACATGTTCAATGGTTTAAAGTGGTCTAAATGGTCCAAATGCCCAATCAAAAGAGATAAAAGTGGATTCTTTGCTATCGACTCAACAGAGTTGTAGACGAATAGTCATGATACACTTTTACTACCATAAGTGATACATTTGTACTACCACAAGATTGTGAGTAGGTAATAATTTTTAAGAAAACATATATTATTTTTCTTATATATATTATCATTTTGATAAACACAATACATCTTTTAGTATGGAGCATGTAATCTTCCAACCAACTTTGTGGGAATTGAAATGGTGGTATGCAATACAAGTTTCACATCAAAGTAGACCCACATTTGAAGAAAAAAATGTTGACGAAAAAATGGAAGAAGGTGACAGTGTCCCCAATGCTTTCGAGAGTAATCAAAGAGATGCTCATAATGTAAATATTATGGAGGATGATGTCATTGAGAATTAGTTGATAGAACATGATGAGAGCTCATCATCATCTAGTAAATTTATCAATAGTACATCCTCACATCCTTCTATGGATGGTAATGAACTCCCTTTAATCTTGTGTCTAAAGGTATATGAGATACAAAAAATGCATTAGAAATTGACCGTTTTGGAGCCACGGAACTTGTATAGGATTAACAATCATAAAATTTCTTTTATATTCTCAAATCAAATGCATTCACTAATATTTCTTAGAAAATCCAGTAAGTAAATTTTTGATATATAAACCAATACACATTTCGATGCATATACCGATGCAAATATAGACACTTTTATAGATGCAAATACCAATGATGATAATATCGAAGCTCATAAGATCATATCCTTGAAAAAAATATCTCCTTACAAATGTCAGTATTGGGTAGATCACTCGACATAGTGAGACTATGAGATCTGGATCCATAAAAACGACTCCTTTTATAACTCCTAGCTTCTCTAAAATCATAAAACCAATTCCTTCATGACTCTAATCCATATAGCCAACTCCTTGCATATGTTGAACCATATAGTGAAAGGCTTCTAATACAAGTAGCCATTAACCCATCCAACTTTACATGTGGCACTCTCTTTTCCACATGAGTGGCCGCAACTCACACCACAATATCTAGCAGTTTTAGAGTGCAAGCTTTCCCACATACACATAAATTGAGCTTACATATTTCAACACTCCCTCTTAAGCGAGATGTTCTCACTCACCCATACATTTAGCATTGTGCATGCATGAAAATGCTATCTCAATACTCCCCCTCAATCCTAAAATTAGAAATGTTATCTCAAGTGCACCTAGACTCCCCTAGGTCATTTATGCATGTGTTAATCCATGTATAGAATCCACTAGACATCACTTTGAGAGTCAAAATTCTTGGGTTGTATGTGCCCATGTGACAAACCAACTACTTGCACATCTATCTCAAATGCTAATGTCAAGATCAACACACATGCAAAACATTTCGTTTTGAACTCGCAGAGGTTTGGGTAGGAGAACCCTTATAATTTTGGGCGAGGAAAAAATACAAACATTCTGGCCGAAGCCGAGTAGAAGACTCGAGTTAAACTCATCCACAATTTTCTTTTGTAACGCCAATAATTGCCCAATATTTTTAGGCGATAGAAACTATGTCATTGATTAATGTGAAGAGTCTACGATACAACAATCGTAAAAGTGTGTTTGAACATCGTCTTGAGGTTTACATTTTACTTGTGAATAGAATTCCATTTCTCACGAACATATTTGTAGGTGTGAAGGAACCCTGTATAAACTAAGGGTTAAATTAACATTTTTCTTTTAAAGAAAAATAAAATAAAATGCATGTCATTTGATTACACGCCATGCTTCATGCGCTTTGCAACTTAAAATGCATCAATTCTTGCTACACGCCACGCTCCTGTTAAACCTTCAATTGCACTTTTGTAACATTTCTAGCTTCTAGATGCTCATCGTCACCAAACGTGCCTATGCACTTTCTACTGTGCATCTTGAGAGAGGGAGAGAGCTCGTGTGAGGGAGAGGGAGTGTAGGTGGTGAGATAGCAAAGGAGTGAGAGAGTATGGGTTAATTAGAGGGTGAATGAAGTGGAGAGATAGCAAGGGAATGATAGGGGGTGAAGGAGTAGGAGGGGGGCTAGGGTGTGTAAGAGTTTGAGGAAGAGAATGAGTCAAGGGGAGAGGGAAGCTACCTGAGCTAGGCAATGGGAGAAAAAGACAAGGGAAGGGGGAGAGAGCTACGCAGGGTGGTGGCCGGTGAGAGAAGGTAATAGAGCATAGTTGATTGGTGGGAGAAGAAGATGAGACATGGGGAGGGGGTCCAAGTGCCACCACCCAGCATAGAGAAGGAGAGAAAAAAGAGATTAATAGGGGGTGGTGTCAATGCTTTCTGCCGCTACCTCCCTTTCTTTTAAAAATTTAAAATGTAAAATGAATACACAAAGGTGAGGAGGGGGTTTCCACATGCGAGGAGTCAAGGGAAAAAACGAGATTTTACATCCATTCCCCTTAAAGAAATCGAAATGTCCTCATCTCAAAAATAGGTAGGAAAAATCTTGATACAATTTAGGCTCATCTTCCTAGGTAGCATCTCTACTAGGAAGTCTTTCTATTGAACTAAATGTTCCCTAATTACTCTATTTATGAGATTCCTTTCTCTAAAACTAAGGATTGTATTTGGTTGAATCTTCAAAGTGCTTTGGGATGGCATAACAATTTCCTCATGTTCTAGGATATGGTCAAGACTAGGTACATAGGCTTACATGGAATACATTATGGACTTTTAGATAAGGGGGTAGCAATAGATCATAGGCTTGGTGATTGATTCTTTTGGTAATGACATAAGGTCCATAGTAGCAAGGAATCAACCTTGTATACTTTCCTAGAGATATAGATCTTCTTTTTGGACATACCCTTAGAGAGACCATATCTCCTTCTTTGAATAATTGTTGAGTTCTTATGGCATTTGTGTAATGCTTTTGTCTATCCTGGGTAGCTTTGATCTCCTTCTGAACAGCTTTCAGTTGTGTTGATCCATGTTATCCAACATTTGTTTAGAGGCTTCTACTCTATTTATTAGATTATACCAATTTAATTACGTTATACAATCTTGACCATATAAAGCCTTGAAAGGGGACGTACCTATTGTTACCATATTATAGTAGTGATGTGTGTGAACACACTTAGGATCGCCGGGGCACTTTTTCCCTCACTAGGAGGTTTTTTCCCCCGTGCATTGTATATACGCCCATTATCTTTTAGGGTTGGTGATCTTTCATTTTTGGCACTCATAATACACTACAGTGTTGTGCTCAAGCTTCCTCATCTTCTTGAAGTTGTGTGTGCATTCCTGCAACCCTAATTCCAACAATTGGTATCAGAGCAGGCTTCCTCCTCCCGGGCAGCATCACCGGCACCTGCCGCTTCATCTCCTCCGATTGCAACGAGGTTTCACGAGCGTCTGCAGGTTAGTATATGCCGTGGGCGAGCCCGTAGGGCTCGTTCGTTTCAGAATTTAGATCTGAAGTCATTTCGCCCTCCGTTTTTGCATTCCAAGTACTGCGCAAGCAAAATCGTCCTACTGTGCAGATTTTCTGTCAAGATTAAAATCTGCAGGACAGGTGCCCATTCGTCTGTTTTGGGCTGTGCTACATAGCACAGGTCGATTTTATACAGGTTTACCTCTTACAGACAGCATTTACATCTAGTAGTACAGTCATTGGCCATGGCTGACAACAATGATGTATTCCGCATGTTGGCTGCTGAGGATAAGTTGGATGGCACCAACTATTCATTGTGGGCATATATGATGCGACATGTATTGGTAGCAAAGGGGTTATGGAACATTGTGCAGGGTATTGATGCACGTCCTATTGTGGCTGGGAATGCTGCAAACACATCAGAAACAGGTACTGTTGATGATGGTGCAGGCACAAGTGCTGTTAGCAGCTGTTCGAGAACCACCACTTTCAGCAGAGCAGATTCGTTGGGATGGTAGAGATGCGCAGGCTCATGCCTTGATTGCGCTGTCTGTCAAACGTACCATTATCCCACATATTCGCTCCTGCAGGACTTCTAAGGATGCTTGGGATGTACTTGCCACATTGTATCAGGCAAGAAATGAGGCTCGTGTTGCTTATCTCCGAAAACAGTTGGAGAGTGAGCATATGAACGAAGGTGATTCTATGGATAGCTTTTTGACAAAGATCAAGGATTTCAAAGAGCAGCTCATTTCTGCAGATGAAATCCTGTCAGACAGTTCACTTGTGCAGACTGTTTTGAATGGTCTACCAGATTCTTATCAGGGTTTTGCTTCCACTCTTCGCTTGATGATGAAAGGCAATCCCAATGCCTTATCATTTGAGGAGTTAGTTTCTGTTTTGCTGCAAGAAGACCAGTCAAGGCAAAACAGGAATATTATGCGTGTCGCAGATCAAGCTTTCGTTGCTAGTCAGAGAAGCGGGAAAGGGAAAGCTGGCTTTTCTTCTAGTAAGCAGAAATCTGCAAATGCTGCGCAACCAAAGAAGGAAGACAAAGATGAGAAGAAGGGTGACAAACAGAAGACATTTTGCAAGTACTGTAAGGGAAATGATCATGTCATCAAAGCCTGTCCTAAGCTGGCTGCGAAAGAGGCTAAGAAGAAAGAGGCTGGTATGGCTGTTGCAGATGCCTCTCCTTCTAACAATGAATCTGCTAATGTTGTGCTAGATACAGAATGGGCATTCAATGCGCAGTGCAGTTATGACCCATCTTTGCATGACACATGTATGTCTGCAGTAGATTCAGATGTATGGTACTTTGACAGTGGTGCCACTAAGCATATCACCTCGCAGCGTAGTTTATTCACTTTCCTTGAGTCTGCTCCCACAGGGAATACTGTCACTTGTGCGAATAACTCCTCTTATCCCGTTGAAGGAGTTGGACAGATTGTGCTGAATGTTGCAAATGGCAACACCTTTACACTTTTTGATGCATTGTATGTGCCAGGGATCAAAAAGAATCTGCTGTCAGTCTCCGCATTTGCCAAAACAGGTTTGGTTGTAAAATTTGTGGATGACAGATGTACTGTTCATGATCTCTCTTGTGGTGACATCATTGTAGCATCTGGTTCACTATGTCGAGGGCTGTATAAGCTCAATATGGATGGCAAATGTGTAGAGGATTCAGCATGTGCTATTATGGATACGCAGGCTATTTCAGATGCAAAACTGTGGCATACACGTTTTGGTCATCTGAATTTTGCAAGTTTGCTGCGCCTGCAGAAATCTGAAATGGTGTCTTCTTTGCCTAAGCTTGAGGCACCTGTCAAGCATGTTTGTGAGGGCTGCATATTGGGTAAAATGCAGCGTGCTTCCTTTCCCAAAGATGGATCAGTGAGAGCTGAACGCAGATTGCAGCTTGTTCACAGTGATGTTTGTGGTCCCATGCAAACTCCATCATTTGGAAACTACCTTTACTTCGTGACTTTCATTGATGATTTTACCAGGCATGCATGGGTATATCCTTTGAAGGCAAAGTCCGAAGTGTTTTTGTGCTTCAAACAGTTTTTGGTTATGGCTGAAAATGTGTCAGAAAGTAAGATGGGCACCCTCCGTTCAGATCGAGGGGGGGAGTATATGTCTTCAGAATTTAATGCATTTCTGGCTGAGCGTGGGATAAAACACCAATGTACAGTGCCGTATACACCACAGCAAAATGGTGTGGCTGAGAGAAAAAACAGGTCTCTCATGGAAATGGCAAGATGTATGGTTAAGAGTCAAAGTCTACCACATGGTTTTTGGCTTGAGGCTGTCATGTGTGCCACTTACGTACTAAACAGGTGTCCCACCAAAGCATTACAGGTTGTCACTCCATATGAGGCTTGGCATAGCCGCAAGCCATCTGTTGGCCATTTACGTGTTTTTGGTTGCCTGGCATATGCATTAGTGCCTGTGCAACATCGCAGAAAATTGGATGACAAAGCTGTCAAATGTATTTTTGTTGGATATAGTGCTGAGAGCAAAGGCTATCGTTTGTATCATCCACAGACAAAGCGCATTTTGGTTAGCCGTGATGTTGTATTTGTGGAAGATGCAGTTCAGCCCTTGGTTTCATGTACTAAGGAGACAGATATCAGCTCACGTGATGTCTATGATACATTGTTGCCTCTTTTCAGTGGTGCACAGTCAAGTGCAATACCTCATGAGGCAGTTTTTCAGCCTATGCAGGTTTTAAATGATGGCACAGATCAGCCTATATCTGATGCAGATGTGCATGATGCACTTGAGGATGAGAGACAAGAGATTGAGGGCTCTAGGAATATGCCTAGATGGCTGGTGCAGACTTTGCGTGACAGCAAGTTGGATGCCCCTTTGTCTAGTCGCACTCGTTCTGGCTCTCATGGTGCCTCTTATGCGTCAGATTGTTATGCATTGGCTGTTTCTAGTATGTGCGATGAAAGTGAGCCTGTTTCATTTGATGAGGCACAAAGTTCAGAAAATTGGATGGCTGCTATGCAAGCAGAATACGATGCTATTATGAAGAATGGTACATGGTCTTTATGTGACTTGCCCCCTGGCAAGAAGGCCATTGGCACTAAGTGGGTATACAAATTGAAGCGTAAGCCTGATGGCACAGTGGATCGCCATAAGGCTAGGCTTGTTGCAAAAGGTTATGCTCAAGAGAAGGGCATTGATTTTGATGAGACTTTTGCTCCCACATGTCGTATGACCATTGTTCGAAGCATCTGTGCATTAGCAGCTCATAATGGTTGGAATGTACATCAGCTGGACATAAAGACTGCGTTCTTAAATGGAGATTTGCATGAGGAGGTGTATGTATCGCAGCCTCGTGGTTTTGTTCAAAGAGGGCAGGAAAACAAAGTGTGCAGGTTAAAAAAGGCTTTATATGGTTTAAAGCAAGCTCCACGAGCTTGGTATGAAAAAATACATGCATATTTGACTGCACATGGGTTTCAGAATAGTCCAACAGAAAGCACTTTGTATGTTAAACGTGTGGATGGTGTACATCTAATCATTGCTCTCTATGTCGATGACATGCTGCTCACAGGACCAAATGAGAGTCATATTGCTGATTTTAAGGCTGATTTGAATGCCTCTTTTGAGATGTCAGATTTGGGGCATTTGAATCATTATTTGGGGATACAATTTAAGCAGTGTGATGGAGGTATTGCTTTGTGTCAGACAAAGTATATTGAAACATTGTTGCGGAGATTTGGCCTTGAAGACTGCAAGCCTATTGCTACTCCAATGGAGACAGGTTTGAAGTTGAGTCTTCATGATGCTGGAGATCACTTTGATGTCACACTCTATCAGACAGCTGTTGGTTGCCTCATTTATGTATGCATTACGAGGCCAGACATTCAGTTTGCAGTCTCACAGGTGAGCAGATTTATGCATAGCCCAGGCATTAAGCATTGGCAGGCAGTGAAGCGTATCTTTCGCTATTTGAGTGGTACTCGGCATCTTGGGTTGTTTTATCCCAAGGGGGGATCATTGCCGCCAGATTTACATGTTTTTTCAGATTGGGCTGGTTGTTATGACACACGCGTGTCCACGAGTGGTTTTTGCTTCATGCTTGGAAGCTCATGCATATCATGGTTGAGCAAGAAGCAGCCTACTGTGGCCACTTCTAGTTGTGAAGCTGAGTACAGGGCAGCTTTCACAGCTACGGTTGAGTGTGTGTGGCTCAGACGCCTTATGGCTGATTTGGGTGTTGGGCAGCCATCTGCCACCACCATCTTCACTGACAGTCAGAGCGCATTGGCAGTTGCGCGGAACCCAGTGTTCCATGCTCGTACGAAGCACATTGAGGTGCACTACCATTATGTCAGGGAGAGACTCTCTGCAGGAGAGATCAGTTTGGCTTATGTGCCAACACAGGATAACCTTGCAGACCTTTTCACAAAGGCTCTGCCTCGTGAAAAGTTCGAAGCTTTTCGCAAAGCTTTGGGCTTACTCCCTTTTGTGGATTCGTCCACATAGCTAGACACTTCCCTATACATGAGTGCTAGCTCTTGTTCACCGCATCACTCCAGGGGGGATTTGTTACCATATTATAGTAGTGATGTGTGTGAACACACTTAGGATCGCCGGGGCACTTTTTCCCTCACTAGGAGGTTTTTTCCCCCGTGCATTGTATATACGCCCATTATCTTTTAGGGTTGGTGATCTTTCATTTTTGGCACTCATAATACACTACAGTGTTGTGCTCAAGCTTCCTCATCTTCTTGAAGTTGTGTGTGCATTCCTGCAACCCTAATTCCAACACCTATACCAATGGTGGTAGGTAATGGTGGGTGGTTGCAGGATCAAGGTGTCCAGTTTTGTCCACTCAGGCATTTGTTTACCTTTAGTGTGGCCAATCTCTCCTAGCTAACGAAGGAATTTCCTTTCAAGTTATTTTGTTTGAACATCACATGCAAAATTGGGAATACAGTTGCATAATCTGATTAAGCATTTGACAGTCCTCATTTTCTTAGGTACAAAGTCAATGTATACACCTTGTCCCAAATTTGGACTAATTCCATAAAATGCTAATATCTTTTATATATAAACTCATATGAGATTCCCACTTTGGACTTTAGATCTTCACATAATATAGAGCTTAACTTGAATTTTTGAGAAAGTTTTAAGCTATTTGTCTATTTTCTTTCAATATTTCAAGGTATTTAAAGTGTTATAATATATTTCACTTTTTCCTCCCACGATAACTACCACAATGCTCAATCTTGTAGATCAAAAGAGTGATAGATAGTGAGACATTAGTAGAATATGGTGGTTAGTCGAAATTCCAAATACAATGGTTGGATTTTTAATGATCTCTTTTCCAAAATTCTTCCAGGCTATTAGAAGGCCTGTAAATATTAATAATCTATTTATAGTAAAATTACCATTTTGATGTAAATCATCTAAAACGTATAGGGATTCCAAATACAATGGTTGGATTTTTAATGATCTCTTTTCCAAAATTCTTCCAGGCTATTAGAAGGCCTGTAAATATTAATAATCTATTTATAGTAAAATTACCATTTTGATGTAAATCATCTAAAACGTATAGGGACTAGTGTACTTGTAATGGTGCATCTATAGAAAAAAAAACTGATCACTCTAAGTATGGAAAGATCATTTTTAATCATTTTATCATATTTTTTAAATTAATTAGGCTAATTTTTATTAATTTAAGTTATATTAGGTGAATTTGAGTGCATGTTTATTTTCTATTGGTTGCTTGATCTCATTTGAAGTTCTTTGCCCCCCCAAATTTACTCTCCAAGGATTGTCCCAGTCGAGCTAAACTGGACACCCTGTTCTTGCAACAACCCTAATGAAGCCATAGCTTTAGCTCAAAATTGTAATAAGCCTTGAATTAATTTATTTACTCTTTCAATCTAACCATCTGTTTCAGGAGGATAGGCTGTGCTGAGTTTAATTGAGTTCCAATCTCCTAAAAAAGAGAGGCCCAAAACCAAGAAATAAACTTTGTGACCTTGTCCTTTTCAGTAAACCATGCAATTCGGATATCTCTTCTTGCAATTTCCATTACCTTAAAGGTTTTTTTGATAGTTCTCTGGTTAACCTGTCCACCAACACCATCATAGAATCATATCCCCCTTACACAGAAGGAAGACCTGTGATAAAATCCTACTAATACATTCCCACTTCATTTGACGAATGTCTAGTGGGTGCAGCGTGCCTGGCATCTTTACCCTTTCAACCTTATTCCTCTGATGACAAGCTAAGCATTGTGTGATATTTCTGAGTATATCCTTATTTAATCCAGGCCAAAAGAAACTCCTTTGTAGAAAATTCAGCATCTTCACATATGTTGGATGTTTGGCCGATGGTGCATCGTGTATGATTTGATCATTTAACTTTTTAATGTTTAGCCTTAGTTGATACAATAAGCATCTATCACTAAGAGCGTAATATTTTTAATTTTTAGCCTTAGTTTGATAGAATAAGAATCCATGACTAAGAGCATAACCCGCTTTAAGCTCCAATACTACAGACCATAAGAGCTTAAAGTGGATTTTTACCAAGTCATACCTTTGTCTCATGTTGAGGTCTGACTTGGTAAAAATCCACTTTATGGTCTGTAGTATTCTGCATAGTAGGTAGTATTGCCATAATGTAACAGCATGGATTATAGCTAAAAGTTCTAGATCATGAGCAGCATAGTTTCTCTCATAATCTCTGAGCTTCCTTGAAGTGTAAGCTACCGGTTTCCCTTCTTTTATGAGTACTCCAGTGATAGCCAATCTACTAGCGTCAGTGTTGACTACTTCAAAATCTGCATCAAAATTTGGTAGTTGAAGGATGGGTGTAGTTGTGAGAGCCACCTTGAGTTTGTTGAAATGTTATTGATGCTAATTAGTCCAAACTACTTTTGCATTCTTTTTTTTAAGTAGCTTGGTTAAAGGTGTGGATACTTCAAAATTTGCATCAAAATTTGGTAGTTAAAGGATGGGTGTATTTGTGAGAGCCGCCTTGAGTTTGTTGAAATTTTATTGATGCTCCTTAGTTCAAACTACTTTTGCATTATTTTTAAGTAGCTTGGTTAAAGGTGCGTCTCCTATGTGTCTTTCTTTGCATAATCCTGAATAAAGATATGGTACTGCCTTGCGATTCTAAGAAATCCTCAAATTTTCTTGATGTTGATGGATGTTTGAGGCGATTCCACTATATCGTGTACCTTTGTTGGGTCTACTGAAACTCTATCTTTGGAGACAATGAATCCCAAATATCCAATTTGGTCTACAACGAAGGTATACTTACTCTTTTTAGAAAAGAGTTTATTCTCCCTTAGGATTTCTAGAACTTCTCTAACTTGGTTTCTTGCTCTTTCTCACATCATTAGAGTAGATTAGAATATCATCAAAGCACACGAAGACATGATTGTCAAGCTACTTTCTAAATATATCGTACATGAGCCTGTTGAAAGGTTCTAGGGAATTAGTCAATCCAAATGGCATCACGGTGTATTCTGAATGCCCATATCTAGAGTTAAATACTATCTTTGGGATGTCTTCTTCCATGACTCTATTCTACTATCTTTGGGATGTCTTCTTCCATGACTCTATTCTACTGGGATGTCTTCTTCCTTGACTCTATTCTACTAGTAACCAGACTTCAAATCCATCTTTATGAAGACTTGGGCTCCATGAAGTTGATCTAGAAGTTCATCAATCCTAGGGATTGGTTTTATTCTTCATGGTAAGTCGATTTAGGCCCCCTATGGTCAATGCACCAACATAAGATTCCATCCTCCTTCTTCTGAAATAGTATCGGGGCTCCCAAAGGTGATACAGTTGGCCTGATGAACCCTTGCTCTAACACCAGTTGGAGTTGTTCCTTGAGTTCTATCAATTCTAGAATTGACATTTTATATACCCTTTTTGCCACAAGTTGTGCTCCATAAATAAGCTCAATCTGGTGGTCAATTTCCCTTTGTGGAGGTATTTGGATAAGTTCCTTTGGGAAGAGATCTTTGTAATCCTATAGCTAGTTAGGTTCACTCTCTATAGTATGTTTCTCTACCTTTTTGAGTTTTACTACAAACACCCTTTGATTCTTCTTGTTAGTGACTTAGTACCCTTTACTAGTACCCACTACTTCTTCGTTTTTAGCATCCTTGAATGAGATTTATCCACTCTCATAGCGGATGGCATCTCTTTTTTCTTTTATCCATTCCAAGAATACCATCATAAATACCCAAGGGCATCACATGGAAGTATCAATTGGTTGGTTTTCCATCAAGATCAATTTCTAGATCCCCTATGGTATGTTGGGAAATTACTTTCTTGTCACTAGTAGCTAGCTAGATGAAAAACCATTTCTTTTAGGTCAAGCTATAGAACTCGTTCATCTTTAGGGTTTCAAAGTCTAAAGGTAAGTAACTTTCTTTGATAGCTCCCTTGAATTTCTCCCATGTGATGGTTCTTTCTTGGACATCCTTTTCTCTACACCACTCCTTCCACCATAGCTTAGCATCACCGGTTAGTCAAAAATGGGCCAACATAGATTGGTTGGCTTCATTAGTACCAAGAAAAGAGAAATAGTTTGTCATGCACTCTATCAATGCCTCTGCATCGTTAGCCACATCTTTTCCTTTTCTTAAGAAGGAAGAGGGTTGCATATGCTTGAGCAAGAAGTTTCTTTCAACTTCATCATCCTACTGGCATGAACAAAAAGAGAGAATATGCTTTAATGCTAAATTTGAGGAAAACTTAGAGGTGAAAGAGATAATATTCATCACATTTTATCACACGAAGCGACTTATTATGTCCATTATGGTCTTTACCGACTAGTTGTGCCCACTATGGTCTTTACCGACTAGTTGTGCCCACTTTAAGTTCACTGTATAGGATCCCTTATCGTGTCCACTATAAGGTTATGTATGCCTACTTTAAAATTAAGTGTGTTGACCTATAGTTTAGGTTCACGGGTCATACATTGTGTCATGTGATCAATCGTATGTCATCTATAATTTTTAAGTTGTGTGATAAAATTACATACAACATTACTTGGAAACACATTGTGTAACAAAATTAATGTTTGGAATTTATCATGTGAGTAATTTAAATATTTCTCATCAATGCATCTTGAAAAATAGGATTTCGGATTCCATTGAATGGAGTTCCACATGCAAAAAATTCTTGTGTCCATTTCAAATGTAATTCAAGCATCCCTTGCTTATCAAATGCTTCCTGCAAAGGTGTCTTCTCTTTACGACTCTTCTTACTAGAACCTTGCGTCATGTATGTAGACGGAGTACTAGCAGATAGACATGATGCAGATGGAGTACTTATGGATGGACAAGTATTAGATTGTTGACCAGCATGTGCTATCGATTCATGTGTCAGACCACAAGATGGCATACGTTCACTTGTAGACACATGTGTATTATCTTCTTCGACCGTTTCCATTGGTCGTACTGCAAAGCCCAATTTCCTTTTTATATTTACATCCCCTTTGACCTTTAGCTTTGCTACATACTTCTGTAGTTTAGTATGTAAGTCAGAAATTTTATTTGTATACCTTTTTCCTTCTCAACCAACGCTTTAAATCTCTGAAAATGAGCAAACACCTCATTTTTCTCCTTCATGAAATAAACCCACACTTTCCTAGTCTGATTAATGTAATATGGTACCTACTATAAGATTCCTCCCTCCAACTTTTGAGATGTAAAGGTGTAGGAGTCGCCCCTTCAGCTCTTGTAATCATCCCCCCCTCAGAAATGGAGAAAGATCTTGTTTTACACTGTTTTGGCCTTGAGAGAGAAAATATCTAGAGAGAGGTAATTCAAAATTGAGATATCTTTGGATACAAAAATTTCCCTAATATCTAAGAGAAATTCCCCTGAAACAGAAGTTCAAAATGAATTTTTCAATGTGCATTAGGAATTAATTAAATATGTGTATTAGAGACCTTAGCCTAAGGGTCCACATTTTAAGAAATTTTTGGATTAAGGTCCAAATAAGGTTCCAAAGGGCCAATTGGATTAATCCAAGTTTTGGGATGAGAAAAATACAAAGAATAAAAGAAAATCTCCCAAAAATGAGTAAATGCTCACATAAGATGAAGAGTTGACTGAGTACAAGGTTTATTTGTTAAAAATTAAGGTTTATTAGTAAAAAAATGAGATATTTTAGTAAAATGATGAATTTTTGACACCTCAATAAGGAGGGAGAGCCCCACCAAGTAGGTTCCTTTTTATCATCATTTCTTGACATTTTAAATTCAAAAAAATCAAGATATTTCATCTCTCCTCTCTCTTGGTGCAAACTGGATCAAAAAGGAAGCCAAACTGATCCAAAACTTATCCAAATTGGGTCAAATTGAAGTTGGAAGCCTCTAGAACCTAGTTTGACTTGGTTAGTGGCCTCCCTCACCTATAAATAGATCCTCATTCCTTTGTATTTTCATCTTTGAGTAATTACATGCTAGTATTATCTTCATTTTTAGTGTAATTTCTATTATCCCTCTATTTTGCCTCTTCTTTTGAGAGCTTTGGAGCTTCTCTATCCTCCATCCTCTCTTGAAGATTACCCTCCCCCTCTTGGTGGACAAGGACTTTCTTGTCGGCTTCACTTCTATCCAAAGAATCAAGCCAAAATCAAAGGTAAGCTCGAATTTAATGGTTTTCTTCTATTCCTTTTAATGATTTTCTTCTTCTCAACCCCTTTAAAGCTTGAGAAGCTTTCAATGGAATGGTTTTCTCTTGAAATCAAGTTTTTCAATGATTCATAATCTTTAATTAGATTAATGCTAGTCTTTATGCTTAATTATAATATTTTCTTTATGCTTAATTATAATATTTTCTTTAAGAAAATCTCTCTTTTGGAAAGATTAATCATCTTTATGATTAGATCCTTGTTAGAAGGATGATTCTCAATGATAATATCTTTATTTGAATCAAAGCTCTAGGCTTGATAAGATAGAGAAAGAGATTAGATATTTTCATGATTTTTAATCTAGTAAAAATGATGGATAATTCTTTTTAGTTTGATTATGAGTAAGAAAATTCATACTTATTCATTCTAAATTGAAAGAGGGTTATGCTAACATTTTTAGAAAAGAGGAATGGTTATTTTAGAATAATCGAGAGATTTATTAATAATTATGATTATAATTATGTTATGTATACATAATTTAATTTTAGTCTAAGAAGAGTTCCTATCATATTTCCATTACAAGTATTCATTTTAAAATAGAAAATTAAACATTCTGAGTAATTGCAGCAAAGCTTTGGTAAAATTTTCCAGAAAAAAGATAAATCTTATTTTTATGCATAATTTAATAAAGCAAAAAGAGGAATTCCTATCATATTCTAGGCATAGATATTTTTATGCTAAAAGTGGAGTTTTGAGCATTATTCAATAGTTAGAAAAATAAACACGGTTATGCACAAATTTTATAGAATCATTCAATTGATGAGAATTATGGAAATGATTCATTTAGATAAATGGATTGGTGTTTATACTAAAAGCGAAAATATGGGTATAATTGATTATGTAAATCCTATGAATCTTTTATTCAAAAAGAAGAATATTGAATATATTTTATTTTGAGAAATTTGAGAAAGAATGTGAAAATATTGAATGGATGTGAATGAATGTGAATGGATGTGAATGGATGTGAATGGATGTGAATGGACGTGAATGGACGTGAATGGACGTGAATGAATGTGAATGGACGTGAATGAATGTAGGAATGTGAGAATGGATGTGGATGAATGTAGGAATGATGAGAATGGATATGAACGGATGTGAATGAATGTAGGAATGATGAGAAGGGATGTGGATGAATGTAGGAATGATGAGAATGGATATGAACGGATGTGAATGAATGTAGGAATGATGAGAGTGGATGTGAATAAATGTCGAAATGATGAGAATGGATATGAACAGATATGAATGAATGTAGGAATGTAGGAATGATGAGAATGGATATGAACGGATGTGAATGAATGTAGGAATGATGAGAATGAATGTGAACGGATGTGAATGAATGTAGGAATGATGAGAATGGATGTGAACGGATGTGAATGGATGTGAATGAATGTAGGAATGATGAGAATGGATATGAATGGATGTGAATAAATGTAGGAATGATGAGAATGGATGTGAATGAATGTTGGAATGATGAGAATGGATGTAGGAATGATGAGAATGGATGTGAACGAATGTGAATGAATGTGAATGGATGTGAATGAATGTAGGAATGATGAGAATAGATGGGAATGGATGTAAGAATGATGTGAATGAATGAGAATGGACATGAGTGGATGTAGGAATGATGTGAATGGATGCAAATGGATGTGAGTTGATATAGGAATGATGTGATTGGATGTGAGTTAATGTAGAAAATGTGGGATAATAAGAAATGACATGGAATAATGAGAAATGACGTGGAATGGGACGATGAGAAATGATGTGGAATGACGAGAGATGATGAGGAATAATGTGAAAGGATGTGGGATGATGAGAAAAGATGGGAATTCTATTTGGAACTGTATTTGTAGAGATGAAACCTGTTTTTTTAAAGATTGTTTTATGTCAAGAATGCTGGGGAAGCATTTTGACCATCTTGTGAATGAGGTCGTGCGGACCTAAGTGAAAAAGTTGCAGCACTAGCTGACGCGGAGAGTCAATGAAGGACGTCTCGTGTGGCAAGGTCTCGGCCGAGGTCTTGACCAGCCTTGGTTCGATTAAAATGGTGAGTTTCCAGTAGTACGGTGGATGAGGGACCAAGGAAGCGGCTTATGATTGAAGCACTAGGTCACCTGCTAAGGAACCTAGAGGGTGCTGACCATATGGTGCTCGGGCTCTCGGCTGCCCCAGGATACCCATGTATGCGTCTAGGAAGAAATGAGTTGGAGGTGTTTTCTGAAAATGGGCATGGACCTGGTTGATTGGCCTTGTTGGTCTTCAACAGATGAGTTCATGGCTTTTTTACATGGATCTTCTTGGTTGATCTTGTTGATCTCCAACTAAGAGTTCATATGCTTTTTATGTGATTAAACTCCTAGGTACTATGGGCTAGGAACTATTGAAAAGGCCCCTGAGTGAGCAGGTGGTGAGTGTTTTGGTTGTCGATGATGCCATAGGTACGTTGAGGACGGAATGACTGAAATTGGATTTTATGGTTGGAAAGTGGAAAACTTGGAAACCTAAGCGTCTTGGGTGGTTAAGTTGGAAAAAATGGGACTTTACAAAGAATTTTTGTATTGATAGGATCATTGATCGAGGTCGTCGTGGTAGGAATGTTAACCCTCAACTCGATGAGAAAGAGCTCGATCCAGATGTTCGCAAATCTCTTCATAGATCTCAGCCTGGACCTTTCATCAAAGATGAAGGGGAGCACTTGGGAGAAACAATAGAGAAGTGGATCGAAGCTTTGGAGGAATACTTTGATGTCTTAGGGTACAACGAAAAGAGTAAGGTGGCTCTTTCCAGGCTAAAGATCGTAGAAATAGCTAGGGTAGAGTGGAGGAACCACTATGAGACAAACCGTTTGGATCGGAACACCCAAACGTGGAATGATCTCAAAGCTTACCTTAGGAAGAGATTTTGTCCTCCTGGCTTCCTAGAAACAAAGATGAACGAGTTCCTAGAGCTAACCTAGGGAAGCCAAACCACAGAGGAATATCACCAGGCGTTCGCTCTCCTCCTCAAATACTCGCCAACACTGCTAGATGAAGAAGAACTGATGGCTAGGCTCATTCGAAAAATGAATGAACCCTTGGATACCGTGGTGGTGAAGAATGCTAAGCCAGTTACTTACATAATAGTCGCATCCCCTTGCATACTTCCATTCTTGTCTTATAATCTCCTCTCTCACCTTATTAGCTTTCTCTAGGAATTATCTAAGCCATTTAATATTGCAATCCTTTGGAAAAGCCTCTAGGTTAGTAGGTGGGTATGCTGTGTGCATATGCATTGATGGGGATCCTTATGTCATACACTTTGGTGGTTCAATCTTAGCAAGTCCTTCTGTATACTTCTTAATTTTTTACTATGTTTATGCGATAGAAGTACTTATGTAGAGGGAATTCTAGTGCTTTTGCCTATTTACACATGGGTGACATACCTAAAACATCAACAACCACACATCAGATAATGATATATACATCATTTAAACAAACACTCAATCACAACTATTATAAAAGGCTATCAAAAATATACACTCTAAATCACTTATTGTCTTCCCTCATAGATAGATAATCATATACATATTGTCCAAATATCCACTAATACTAGCATTTAGTACTAGTATGGTATAGTGGCTACATTTGGGAATTAGCTACATCTACAAGTACATGTAGAGTTGCTTCACAATAGATATAGCAAGGTATAGGTGGTACACATAAGAAGTTATAGCAAGTATGGTTGGTTCAACTAGCACTAAGCAACCCAAAATAGTAAGGTTATTATTAAGGTTGTTACACTAGGGAGTGTTCGGGCTATAGGTACATGTGTGTATAGAAGTAGAGAGTGGTGAAGTGATGCACAATGGTGTAAGAGAAGTATTAATGTAGATCATGACTTTAAAGAGAAAACACATTCTAATAGACACCTAGATTAAAATGCAATCATGGAGTTGACTTGAGATTCTAATAGACACCTAGATTAAAATGCAATCATGGAGCTGACTTGAGATTCTTGCTTGCTGAAACAAGGTGATGTGGATAATGTTGGCTACGCTTACTATTGTTAAAGTGAGGAAGGTGCTAGCTATGAGAAGATTCACATTCTTACCTATTGGATTCAACCTAGTGGTGCAAGGATGAGGGTGCTAGGTAGGGAAACATACTATGAACTATTTTAGAAAGTAGGGAGGAGGTTCTTGACTAGTTTACGAAGATGATGCCGTGGTGGGGAAATCACATTAGTTTGATAGGTACATACAATGAGGTCTTTCAAAAAAAGGTTCTCAATCCTTTACAATGTAAGATGACAAATTAAGCTAAATAAAAGTATTACATTAAAGTTTATATACCTTTTACATGCTCTTTATTGTGTTGAAAAAACTATCATTGAATAAGCACATGATTTTACGCACAAAAAGCATACCACCTTAACATGCTTCCACTTATTTCAAAATAGTTAGTTGTGATAATTTTGTGCATGTTCCAGACTCATCTAGAACCAAAAGGTATTCCAAGAGTAGAAAGTGTATCTTCTTGGTGTATAATATGGAGCCAAATGGGTACCAACTATATAACCCAGAGGTAAAAAATTATTATTAGTCTTGGTGTGGTGTTCAAGAATAGCAAGGTGTGTTTTTTTGGCAAGCATTTTTGAGCTTCACTGGTATGAGCCATGCACCACTTCTTACACATTGCTTTGAGCTCACCTTGAGATGTGATGCACACTTACTTTGTTGTGTGGGAAACTATGCTTTGCTCCCAATGAAATAGGTAGGACCTCTCCCTATCTACTATGAGGATGTTTTTTTTCCCACCATTGATGTCGAATTGCATTTTAGTTAGCCTATGCCTCGTTTGCCATGAAACCAAATAAATATTCCCTTTCACAACCATGGTTTTCCATCACCTCATTTATGCACTTCCAAAATATACATTGGGCCTCCATATCCTCCTCTTTCACTTCACATGTCACAATTGCTCGAAGATCCTACATGCCACGTGAAAAGGCAGATCATTTATGATGTAACACAATTGAAATCCTTTGACAACATTTATATTGACATTTATAATATGCTACCTCGGATCATACACATGACAAGCCATGGTCACCCAATCTGATTCGTTGGGCGTGGTTTAACTATATGCATGCATGTCATAGGTCCCCAAAGCTGGTCTTACATTCAATCTCCATTCAATTCACCAAATCCAACCTAGAAGTATGTCTAATGGTAAAAATCTAGAAAACAAAGAACTTCTCACATCTGGACCCTTGTCCTAGGAACTTTCCTCTGTGGAAAAAGTCGTAAGTGCAGTCTTGTTTCATCTTCAAAAGTGCATCCAAGACAAATCTCTCTAAAGAAGGCTTGTGCCAGGCTATAGACTAGCCTCCAATACCTATTAATCAAATTGTTCACATATTTCAAAGGTCAATAATTGCAGTTGGACATAGGTATTCTAAGGAGAGATTTGGCTTGGATGCACTTCTAAAGCTGAAATGAGAGTTACAACTTTTTCCACGGAAGCGAGCTCCCATGACAAGGGTCCACAGGTGAGAAGTGCTTTGTTTTCAAGATGTCCACCATCATTGGACCTGCTTGGATTGATTCAAATGCGCGAATTGGCTCTGGGGACCTATGACATGATGAAAATCAGGTAGAGGGAGAGGAGACACACACACATGAGCAAACCCTAATGTATTATGCAAACCCTAACCATAGAGGGAAGCCATCTCTCTTCTCACACAATGCATAAAGCCATAATCCATAATCTACAACACACACTATGTGTTGTGTCCACACACTACTAACCCTAGCTAATGTCCACATGCTATGACCAGCTAGACACGGTCATTTATGTCTCACACATGTTACTACCTAACATGCCAGCACATAGTGCAACTGGCACAAGCTGACATCGAGCTTGAATCTCAGCAGCCCCTCTCACGCTCAGGTTGTCTGACATATTTGCTCATGCAAATGCACCTTCTGCACACGTACAAATCTGTAAATGAGCCTTCCTCAACTCAACCACACTCTAATAAGTGTTCTAGATACTCCAAAGTACTCAACAAGCTTCACTATTGATGTAGAAAATCAAACTGATTGCATTCAAATTGAACTAGCATACGTAGTCCAAAGTACCCTATTTTGGCACGCCTTCCAAGGCTTCAAATTGCAATGTAGTGGTTCAATCAAGTGTGGATAACTTGCATTGACACCTAAACAAGCTCAATGTTGCATATCAACACCAACCAAGGTGCGTACATACAAAATTTATCAAATCCCCTTCTCTGTTTTGAGAAAAGCCAGTAAAACCAATATTAATCCCGCTCTAATTTCTTTAATCCTTGTCCAAATTGAGAGACCAGGCATTCATTAGCCTAGCATTGATGTCTATTAACTCCATGTAAAAGAAATTAGACCAATTGTTTAAGTTGAGAGAGTAATTAGCTGATTAATCACCCTCTATTTCACTAATCATAGTAGACAACGTGTTTAATCAGCTCATAATCACCTCCATATTGCATAATTGCTTCAACCAATCATATAGCATCCTTCTAAAGTGTATGTACCACACAATTTCTAAGGATATTTTGGAATTTATCAACCACAAGACTTGAATTTTGGCCTCCACCTAGTTAAAAGATGAAAATCTGCTCTGTTTCTTCTAGATAGTCTGTGCCGCCTGCTCCTGAGGAATATTTGGTTGTTTGTAGTGGTATTTGAGAGCATATATAGTTACCTAACACTCCAAGGCATGTGAACAATCCATCAATGCAGTGATTTTTGCAAAAAACTAGCTCTAATTTCATCCACAATGGACCCTTTTTCTTTGTTTTTATGAAGGCTTCCAACCAGTGATTTTCCACTCACATAAATGCATCAACTTTGCTCCAAATTCAATGTAGGGCTTGCACATGAGTTGCCAATACATTAATCCTTGTCACATACATGTTCCTTTGCCAGATTGCATCCATTTGCACAATACATCACTGCTTTCAAGCTCCAATGGAAAGCTTGCAAAAACCAGAATTTTCTTTTGCTTTGGGCAACCCTGATTTGCCTTGTTTGTGCTTGAATCACCTGCAATCCGCTCAAGGATGTCTAGTAGTCCTTACCCACTGGTAGGCCAAGCTCTCAGATTTGATGAAAATCGGTGTGCTCCAAGCTTCACAGCTCCAATGGCAAGCTTCACATCTTTTCTTCACACCTTCTTCTCCCTCTTCTCTCAGTCACTCATAAACCCTAATAGAGAGCACCAGGCTCTGATACCATAATGAAAAACAGGTAGAGGGAGAGGAGACACACACACAGGAGAAAACCCTAATATATTATGCAAACCCTAACCATAGAGGGAAGCCATCTCCCTTCTCACACAATGCATAAAGCCATAATCCATAATCTATGTATGGATATAGCTTGACCACACCTGACAAACATTAGATTGGGTGACCATGGCTTGTCATGTGTATGATCCAAGGTAGCATATTACGTAGTCAAATGATTTCAATTATGTTACATCGTAAATGACTTGAGTTTTCATGCAGTATGCAGGATCTTCTACTAACACAATGGTGACATGTGAAGTGAAAGAGGAGGATATGGAGGCCCAATGTCTGTTTTGGGAGTGCATCAATGAGGTGATGGCAAACCATGGTTGTGAAAGGGTAGATTTCTTTGGTTTCATGGGGCAGCCAAGGCATAGGCTATATCCGGAATGCAACTCGACATGTGTTCAATGGTGGGAAAAATAACATTTTCACAGATAGTGAGAGGTCCTACCTATTTCATTGCAAGTAGAGCATGGTTTCCCACAACACAAAGTATGTGTGAACCACATCTCAAGGTGAGCACAAAGCAATGTGCAAGAAGTGGTGCATGGCTCCTAGTAGTGAAGGACATGCATTGGTAGCAAGGTCACATGTAGTGGAATGCCTCGTCGTGGTGGTAAGAGGTGTGGGCAACACGATTGCCCGGTCTGCAAAGGGTGTGCCATGCATTGGTAGCAAGGTCACATGTAGCGGAATGCCTCGTCGTGGTGGTAAGAGGTGTGGGCAACACGATTGCCCGGTCTGCAAAGGGTGTGCCTACACCATCATTCAAAGGCTATTGCAAGCACTTGAATAGTCACATTAGACAATGGATGTTGTTTTTCCCTCATCACGTTGTGTGGTGACAGGGTGATGGCCTCTATAACACCACCAACAAACACACAAGAAGAAAATGTGTAAGGATCAAAACTTGGGGACACTAGGATCCCAACTCAAAAGGAACCAATCAACTATGATTCAATCCTCTGACCTCTGGTTGACACAAACGGGTACCTCTACACCCTTCAACCACACTTCAATCCGGATTAGTTGTCACTTCTAACTATCCTCTTAGATCAGATCAAACTATGAAGACCTTTGATCTTGGCCTAAAAGCCTTAGCTGACTTCAGCTAACAAGTAGCTAACCTGAAACCCTCCTAGAGCTGACACAAAAATGATCAAATTCTGACTATAGTATAGAATGGATGCCTGTTGAGCAACAGATTCTAGAGAGAAAATCTTGACCTCTAGAATGTCCTCTAGTTTCAGCCAACTACAAATACTCAACCCTGAACTTCTTAGAACCTATTGGCTCTCCTCTGCCGACACCTTGCCGACACTAGTCTCACGTGGCTATATTTGTAAACTGGCTCGAATAACTGATGTAGAATCCGATCCAATATGTCTCCTCTTCGATTTCTTCCCTTTATCCTTGTTTTAGAGCTGGTCTCATTATTTCACCCAAAACCACACTAAACATCCCCCTTATGCTCCGCAGACCATTTGACACCGATCTGTCTGGTCTTGAATAATATTGTTTTAGCTAATTGAAACAAAACCAACCAACTCAGAAGTCTCACTTGGATTAGGAACTCTTACTTGTCTGCCAAATCCTCCTAACCCTTAGTCTGCCCTAATTTCATTATGATATAACACCAAAAACTTTTCGTTGCCCACAATTGACTTACTATAGACTGATCTAGCGATCTCATTACTCATTGTTGGCAGATGACTCAATTAGATCAGACGTTCTTAGCTTTGAGTCCTCTAACACCTTTAGGCCCTCTAAACATTCAAACTACACAAGAATTCAACTCTAAAGGCATTCAGTTGGTCATGAACTCATGCTAATCGAGAATGACCAATTTTCCTTTAAACCCATCTGACTTCTGTTAGGCTTTTGACTGTCAAGCTCAACTCAAAATAACTTCCCTTGAATCCAAAAAAGATCAAAACAACCCTTTTACCTCATCAACTGACCCCCTAGATGAACAAATGCCTGTAATTGACACTCTTCTGAATGTATTCTCTCAACAAAAGATGGCTGCTTCAATTATGTGACACCTCTAACATACCTTCACAATTACTCTATCTCAACAAAGACAATCAAAATAACTCAAACCAAACTATTAGAACACACTGAAAACTTGGGGATTCTTCATACGTAGGCTATAGGTATTACTCTCCAAATCATTAGCTTCACTCACAAATTCAAACTGTAGTGAATCTACAACTACAAACCGTAGGTCCTTCCTAAACAGACACAAATCAACACACAGCTAACTAACAACTTCAACAATTGAACATGAATTGAACTAAACCATGTTTCTAATAAAGTTGCCTCATAGAAATCATCAAGAAAACATCTTGTCTGTTTCTCTGAACCTCGGCGCCTTCTCTGCTCTGGTTTGCCCAATTCTACCAACTACATTGAACTCCACTTCTGCAATTTTCAAAAACTAGAAGACCCTCCGTCTATAGCTAGTCTCTTCACTGTACATACTTCACACACTTCACTCACTCTCCTTTCTTTTTCCCTTCCTTGTCTTCTTTTCTACTCCTAGGGTAAATTATCTCAATTCCCCCCCTTTGGCTCATCGCCTCCTTATAGCCTTCTGGATTGTTGCATCGCTGACTTCTCAATATCATCCATACACTTTCTATTTATTTTTGGCACCTACGCTTATCCTCCTGGGCTGCCACATTGTCCCTACCACCTAGGATTCACTTCTCACCCTCTTACGTATAGTAGATGTTCCCACATACCATGTTTGATTTCATCTCTAAGCTCCTCTCACATATTTCCCCAACCCTATAGTGAAACACTTTCAAGTGTTTCACACTCTCTTTTTAGTCTCACATGACTCTAATATGATATGGCCTCAATCTCAGGCCATTAACTCTGCTGACATGCATCTGACCTCCGAGGTCCTGCTAAGTCTCATTAGGAAAAAACTTCATATATAATAAAAGACCCTTCCCACCTAACTCTGAACTTGGTCTAAAATGTAGTGCCTAGAGCATTAGTGTATTTTAGGATGAGCGTTCCCTTGTTCAGATCTTTGTTTCCCAATTTATCATTAAAAGTTTCAATTCTCTTTTGATTGACCATTTTATACCAATAGTAAAGAATATAAATTGGTCAACCTCTTTCTATCTTGTTCCTCTTGGGTCATATTATGTTGTAACAAAAAATCAAGTGATGGTAGCAACACATTCACTAGCAATACAAAGTCTTCTCCAGACACCAAATGATATGGGGTATACCCAATAGCATTCTTTTCATACACCCTAAATTCCCACACTACTCTGTCCAAGTACATGTCCCAATCACTAAGATGATCTTCCACTAGTTTGAATAACAACCTCTACAAAACTCCGTTAAAGCTTTCTACCAGTTCCCATTGCATTGGGGATGGTATGGTGTGGTAAACCTGTTCGTAATTCCCAATTTCTTGGTCAAATATTTGACTGAATCACCTATGAACTCCCTTCCTTGGTCACTGACTAGTTCCAAAGGAACACCAAGTCTATAAAAAATCATTTCATAGGACAAACCTACAAACCTGTTGTGCAATAGCACTGCTGATTGCTCTAGCTTCTGGCCACCTTGTCAGGTAGTCCACTGTAGTGATGAAAGAAAACTTTCTACTTCTAGTTCTTGAAAGAGGCCCTATTACATCTAACTATTCCCCACTTCTCAAAGGCTCCATATCTCATAATGTGATGCATGGGCTCAGAAACTAGTACCTTCTTCTAAAAAGCTTGACATTCATGATAGCTTCTACACCAATGATGGATGTCTCTATTCATGATTGGCCACATAAGCTTTGATGTTAAAACCTTTCTTTTGGTAATTTCAACCCCATAGTGGCCTCCACATCCCTCTTCATGATGGTAAGCTCTCAAGAAATTCAAAATCTCATCTTGATACAAAACTCTTCTCAAAACAACATCATTTCCTTTATGATACAATATGTCTCCAATCAATACATATTTCAAAGCTCTTCTGACAACTGCTCTCATCTTTGAAGCATCCAACTCTCTTCTTTCAAAACCTATCAAAGGACTTTCTCGTCCCCATAAAGGTTTTCTCTGCCTTGATATAATGGTCCTTAGACTATCAGAGCATGAAAAACCTTAGAGAAAACCTACTCTGCTAACTCATGGGCTCTCATGTTGTCTTCCCTTGATACATGCCATATCTGAAAGGCCTAGAAACAATTAAGGAGCTTCTTAACCTTAAAAAACTAGCTCTTCATCTCATCTTTGTTAACTTTTCAAGTACCTTGTACCTGCCTTAACAAGTGGAGAGTCCCCCTTTATAACCAATCTTTTAACTTTCCTATGTCTGCACTCATCAGGGAAAAAGGGAGCTCATTTTGGGGCCTGTAAGAAATTCACTATTTTTTGATTTATTTCTCTCCTAAAAGACCTCAAAAATAGTAAAATATAGAAACGTGGCTCAGAACTGTCAATAAGGACTATCGAACTGTCATTTCAGAAAGGAATAAGATAATCTTTTGTCTAACTAACACGATTTTGCATTAAATATCTCCTTAGTTTTTTTTTTGTTTCCTGAAGATTTCGCATCTCTTTTGCATTAGGAACTCAATGGAGTCTTTTTGGGCCCTTTAATTTGCCATGAGGTTATGGAAACGTTTAACTTTTTGACAAATAGGAGCCCGCCATGTAAGCAAAAACCAATGGTTTGTAAGAGAGGTGTAAGAGTGGTCAAAGGGTGCACTTTTCCCCCAAAAAGGGGAGGGGGCAATTTTACAATTTTTGGACCTCCATAACTTCTACATACAAGCTCCGATTTGAGCGGAGATTATAGATCCGTGATCTACGCATCAAGAGCTTTCCATAGATATGTTACATGATATGGTTTTATCCGCTAGATTTTAAATTCCATTTTCTCCCCAAAATTCAAATTCGAATAAAGTAGCCGTTTTGAAGCTTCTAATTAGAAAACGTTTCTTCTTAAGAGAAAAGGTTTGACTCCCTTAAACTGCCAAATAAAAGGGCCCAAGAAGACTCCATTGAGTTCCTAATGGACGATGTGTGCAGGCCTCTCATAAGAATCCATCACTGAACTTAATGATTGCATGGATACCGCCACACTTCCAAGATTCATGTTAACAAAAGACTATGAGATTGACAAGCAAACTTTCCAACCTCAGAAGCATAAAAAATGGCCGATACTAGTGAGTCACAATCTCAGAAGAAGCGATTACAGCATCTTCATATCGCCTTAGAAGAACAATATGCTCCAGCACAAAAAAGATGAAAGGATACGGTGCTGAATGCTCAACAACGGGAAAATATGAGAAGAGAAGGGCTTCAACATATTGACTTATGGTGCAATGGAAGCATATATCCAAAATGTCTAGTAAAAAACTCTACACCTCCATTTGTCAATCCAACCACACTACTGAGGTTTGCGGACGATGGACAAAATGGACTTCTTGGTTATATTTCAGCGCAGTCTGCATTTGCAGAAACATATAAAATGATGTACCTACAAGAAAAGGGGGCCAAGATGCAAGAGATAGCCATTCATGCAAAATTGGAGCAGCAGTTGTTTGCAGAATGAAATTGAGGAGCATTCAAAGAGTAAAAAAGAGTTGACAAGAGCAAGAAGGAAGAGAACCGTGCTTGGAGATAGACAACGAAGCAGGAAGATTAAAAACATTGCAAATTTGAAGGCTGGGACTAGTGGATGCAAGCGAAGAATTCAGGAAGCAAGGCTAGTTTGAAATTTTTCATTTTTTATACTAAAAAAGGCTCTCAAATGACTATATCTATTTTGTCCATTAACGCAAAACAAGAATGGAGGTGTTAAATATTATAGGCATATTGTGTTGTTACTATAGGAAACTATTGGAGCCTGCAAAAGAAAATATGGATCCCAACCTTCTTCCTGTTAAACAAATGAAAGGATTGCTTTCTTGTGGTGTAGCAAAAGGTTTGATTGAAGAAAAAAAATACAAAACAATCAAACGCAATGTTGTAGAGGACTTTATATCCAATAATCAAGTTGATGGCACTACAATCCAAGAGGCTCTTGATGTTAGTGGAGTTAGCAGGAAGGGATATAGTTCGATTTTCCATGTGATATCCTCAACTTTGAGAGATCAAAGGATTAAACGAGTTTTACTGCCAAATCCAACCGTGTGGAGGATAAGAGGTCATTTGAATGAAAGTATAGATGAGTTTATTGGGAAATATATCCATATTGAAGAAATATTTTATGGTGGTAAAGGAACCACTGTGTATGACCCTTGGAACAATATATTTGTAGATCTACAACAACTTCAAAGAAGAATGGTCGAGTTTTATGGAATAATATTTGAGGAGTGCAAAGGCATTTTGAAATTTGTTATCAAACGGGATGAGTGTGAGGTTGTAAAGGAAAAGAAAATGGAAAGGATTACTGTTACATTGATGAATGGAGCACTTGATACATCATTGACTGAAGCGAGTTCGAAGTATTTTAGTGTGCAGTCGGAGAAACACATATGGTGGTTAGGCTCGTTCCAGGTATGATCATTTTTTGTTTCGTACTTGATTTTAGTCATTGTTTTCAAATCTTTTATAGTAAGACTTTTGTTTTCTATAATCACAGGTGAAGACAGAAGACCATGAAACACTAGATTGGGTGTTTCACCACACGGAAATACCAAGAATAATTAAAAGACAAGTGCAAGGAGAGAATCTCCATGTTGCAGGAAAAGGTGATTTTCAAGTAGAGTGGCACATGGCGGGGGATCTTAAAACACTTAAGTACATGTATAATGTTAGTAAAGGAGGCAACTCAAAGTCTCCTTGTCTTTACTGCAAAGAATCAGCTCAAGTAATGGATTCCAAATGGTGGAAGAGAGCACCTAATAGAGATAAAGTTGACCTTGACTTCAAGGCCATTCTTGACATTCCACTATGTAATGTTCACATATGCACATTGCATGCTCTATGTCGAATTATTGAGAAATTGGTATTTTTGTATATTGGATTTGCTTGGAAACTCTGTCCCAAAAAAAATAGAAAGGATGCTCTTCAAGCATTGGAAAAAGTGTTATCCGATATAGGTCTGCATGGAGGTGATGTTCATATCACAAAGGATTTTAAAAAGTCTACCAATGGCAAGGAGGTGCCAATCAAGCCCTCTATTGGTGGTGTTAAGGCAAGAAGATTCTTGTCTCGACCCAAACACAGTAGTAAGCAAGTAAGGCAAGGTAAAACAATTTCAAGGATTAATTATGGATTGTGGAAGCAAGTCCATAATGCCATGAAAGATCATGAGGCAGATGGGGAAGCACGAAATGTGAAGGCAGAGGTGTGGAGGTCTCTTGATCAACTCTTCATGTTCTGTGACAATGTAACATGGACAAAGAGTGATTACAAGAACTTTGAAGAGGCAATTAAACATTTTGGGAAGTCAATGAAAGACGCGTGGACAGCCTGCAATATAACTCACTACATGGTAAAGTTCTGTCTTCTTCTTTTACCTACGTGTGATCCTCTTTTTTTTTAATAACTTACTATGCATTCTTATGTCTCTGTGAAAACAGCATATCATCTACAACCACCTTCCCTATTTTGTCAAAAAGTATGGATGCCCAGCAATTTGGTCTACCCAAGGCATGGAGAAGTCTCACTACATGGCACGTAATGCATTTTTCAGACACACACAACACTATGGAGGGAGTCAAAAGGCAAATAGTCTAAAGGAAGTCTTCCAATGGTTTTACCGAGGCATTCTACAGAGGCTGCATGCTAAAAGAAAAGTTGCTAGTTCCAAAGTCAAGCTTGCTTTTATTCTAGCCCAAAAGCAAAGATGAAGACAAACTTTGGACAATTCAATGGTAGCAGAGAGACATAGACAATGGAGGGATCCGAAGATATTTAGAAACCATAAATGGACAAGTAAACATGAATAGTAGTTTGTAACTTGTTGGTGTTATGTCCACATGTTTTCAAACTCAATCAATAGATTTTTATTTTGTGAAACAAGTGACTCTTGGTGTTATGCCTATATGTTATGAGACTCCATCAAAAGTATTTCTTTTGTGAAACATGTGATCTATATTAACAAGCATCAATACATCCATGAGCTACACACAAAAAATTCAATCAATGCTACTTAATTATGCTAGACACACTATTGATCCTTACCAATAAGGTACTGAGTGTCAAACGCTTTTAGAAGCTACTGAGTGTGGGAAGAGTACTGAAGTGTCGTACGGTGATGGGACAAATGCAAAAGGGTACTGATCGTCCGTACGGACAAGGAACTGATGAGGTTCAAAGACTTTGTACAAATCAGTTCAACTTCAACATAATATTTGTGCTATATTTGATGACTAAATCCTATTACTCCCAGGGCCTGCCAATCGAAACTCTCTTTTTGATCTTGATTGGACTCTTTTTCTTCCTTGTTGGCTTGATGTTGACTGTCTATTTATCAATGCTTGCCTCTGTTGCTTGTCTGGGAGGGGTATCCTTGTCTTCAGCTATCTTTGCATGTTCTTCTTCTTGGATTGTGTCGCCTGATGCAATCATGGGTGGCTCTCGAAACCTTATGAGCTTGTGTTTTCCATAGCCCTCCAGACATTTGGGCTTCTTAACACCACATGCTAAAGCATAAGAAGTGTAAGACAAAAAGTAAGAGACTCTAGAGGCCTGCTTATTCACATAATCCCCAAATATATCTATGGTAGACAACCTCTCTATTAAAATTATCTTTTCCTTTTGCCATGAAAGATCATGTCCACCTATAACCCTAGACAAACATTTAAAGAAGTAAACAATGGCTTCTCCATTGTTGCTCAACTTCCTATGGTAAATCAAGATCTTAGCACTGCCTAGATCATGAATATAATGAGCTAGGCTTGACATTTTGCCAAACCCAGCCGGCCTGCTTCCACTTGTTCTCTGGAGGAATGTGTCATCCTCAATTTGTAGCTGCCACATATCAAAAGATTGGAGTGAGACAATAATACACAACTACAAAACATTTAAATACAAGATAAAGTATTTGATTTGAAGTAACAAGATCATACCTTCTCATTTTCATCAGCAAAAACAAGAAGTTCATCTTTCCAAATATTTATTCCTCTCCCCTCCAGTCCAGCCTCTTCTTTAAGCTTTCCCTTGTATAGTGCTGAGAGATTCATAGCTTCCTGTGTGAGCTGGAAGGCAGCTTCATTTGGCTCTTGGAACTTTTCAGCCTCTTTGAAACAAATAGTAAGGGCCTCTGCAGGATCAAAAGTTGTTTCCAAAGCCAGTAGTGAATGGTCATCCTCTATTCCAACCTCCTTGTCAAGCCTTGAAGCCTGGGCAATAAGGGAAATGGCATAGTCCTCCCTCAAATTGAACATACACTCTATATCATGGAGGAAAACATAATCTTTACCACCAATCAAGACACCTGGAAGCATGGGCACTGCATAGTTGCTGCTTTGAACATCAAAATCTTCAACTGGCTGTGCTGCCCTAAGAGTTTCAGTCCTCAGTTGAACAAGGTCAAGAGCAGCCACTTGCAGCCCCTCATCCTGGAGGTTGATATCTTCTTCCTGCTCTGCCATTTCTGTTTCCATAGGAACATCCTCTTTTTCCTCTGCTCTACAGATGTGTCTTCTTCTTCAGCCTCCTGCCCTTGCTCTTCTAGAGAGTGCTGATGGAAGACAATGTACATAAGGAATGCCATGGTTTCCTCAAGCACTCTACACTTTCTGGTGTGCAAGTTACATCTGAATTTATATTCCTCAGGCAGGTTGTCAAATCTTCTATTCACATGGTACCTCAGCCTGTCAATGGAGACAATATGATTTATATGCACAAAAACCTTTTCACCTTCCACAATTCTTCCTGCCTTTGTCAGTTGTTTGAAGGTATCCCAATGGTCTGAAAGAAAATCTATGTGATGCTCCAATACAGAACTCATAGTGAACTCCCTGTTGAAAATACTATGGTATATGTGGAAGTTCCTCTGAGCCTTGCACTTGTGAAGAAAGTCAAATAGGAGCAAATTTGGAGATTTGTCCTCTTCTGGTTCCTTTTGTTTTGAAAAGGAAGACTCAGCTTTCTGCTCCAGTCTCTTGCTTTTGCCTGAACAAAAATTTATATATCATGAATTCTATATGCTGACATATGCAATCAGGGAATGTATAGGATATCACCAAACAACTCTCTTCATGAGCACACATGACTCACCTGGTGATTGCTGTGGTCTAAGTATAGCAGCAGAAAAGTCCAGCTTCCTCTTGAAAGGAGGGGTTTGAGAATCAACTGTTCCAAAGCAAAAACTTTTCTCATCATCAAGGAAGAAATCCCCAGGGCCAAAGAAAGCAAAACAATGAGGAAGAAGTGAAAACCAAAATGGACACAGGAATTTACAAGAAAACGCGATGTAGGGCCATTTGGAAAACGTCAAGTACTCTCCTTGCATTTTGTTGCAAATTCTCCATTTCTATTAATATCCATCTCCAATCAAATGCTAGGATCATCTCACAGTGTCCTGGACAGTAGTAGATGATACTAGGAAGAATTCCCTAGGGCCAAAGAGAGCAAAACAATGAGGAAGAAATAAAAACCAAAACTAATATAAGAATTTGTAGGAAAACGCAATATAGGGAAATTTGGAAAATGTTAAGCACTCTCCTCGCATTTTGTTGCAAACTTCTAGGTCCTATGGATATCCATCTCCAATCAAATCCTAGGGTGATGTACCAAATTCCTGAGCAGTAAGATTCAAGAATTCTATGGATGGAAGAAATATGTATCAAAAAACATTGAAAAGAATATAGATCTCTGACCTTTCTTTTCCTTTTCCATTCTGTTGGAGTTGCACTCGTGATTCTTCTGCTCTCTTCCAAACTTGAGCTGCTGCAGCCTAGGTAACCTGGAAATCTGGCAGTGGTAGTAGTCTTCAAGCAGGTTGCAGTCTGGATGGAGTAGTGTGTTGGGTAGGAAGGGATCAGAGGGGGAAGGAAAAGGATGATGGGAGGGTGTTGGCAGGGATGAAAGACGGGGAGGGAAGAGCGTTTATGGATCTGATTATGAAATCATGATTGGCACCATTTCCAAGGCAAAAAGTGTCATTCACACGTGCCAAGTTTCAAACTCCAAGAGATCTGGGTCCCATCCACATGTGTGAAAAAACGACTCCATTCCACACGTCGTGTGGTATTTATTAGCTGCTTTGTTTGCATTTTGCACAAATCTTTGTTGAAATTTGAGCATTGTGATGAGCTATGGTGGATCAAGCACTAGAATCAACATCATTAACAAAGTGATTAGTAAATAATTAAGACGTAATTAGCAAATAGATTAATGTAGGCATGGATACTCAAAAAATAGCAAATTCTCATTAGGGCTATGCCTCAATTTATAGAGTTTACATCAAGCATCAAATCCCATTGATTTCTCCATGATTCACTCCCAGAATATCTCCACCTCTTGCTTGATTCTCTCCACCGCTTCTCTTCCCTGAATATCTCCCAGAATAACTCCACACTTCCTAAATTCTCTCATGCTACCCTTTATTCTCTCCCAGTAGATTCTTCTCACCTTTTCACAGGTTCTTTCTTCACATTTACTCAATCTCTTTTTCAGCATCTAACCAAGGGCTTGTTCCCGCACACACCATATTCACTTGTATTTTCAACACCTCCCCTCAAGTGAATAACCTTAGCACACCTGGACCCTATACCAAGTTTCCCTCTTACTTGATAGCCCGCGACCAGTGCCTCAAGTCCCTAAACTCCATAGTCCTTGACACTCTCTCTGTCTATGTGTCCAAGGCTACTATAAGTGCCCGCGACCTTGACTAAAGTGCTCACACATACATCTACCACTTGGCCTACATCATTGGTGGCTCAGAGGTGGTTTTACTTTGTTGGGGCAGGTTACATTGGGTTGTGGGGTCTCTCTCTCTCTCTCTTTCAGAAAAGATGATCCGACTCCACTTCCTTTGGAGCCTCCACGAAGTTTGCCGATGTCGTTCCTTTTCCACTGGGTTTGCTGTAGAGCAGTCTCTCGCCATGTGTCCTGGCTTTCCACATTTGTGGCAAGTGAAGGTCCTTCCTCCTTCTCTGCCTCTTCCTCGTCCTCGTCCTCAAGAGAATCCTCCTCGGGTGAAGAATGCTTTTTCCTCCCCTGCTGTTGAGTCGAGCCCTTTCTTCTCTTTGCCTTTGCTCTCTTGCTCTAGTAGAGCTGCTTTTATCTCGTGTAGCTTCAATTCAGGTACATTCTTTAGTGTTGCTACAATGTTTTCATAATCACCTTTGTCCACACTCTTCAGAAGTACAGCTAATGCTTCATCATCTTCTACCTTTTTACCAATAACTGCCAGCTGTTGCTTAATGCTTTTATATTTGTTCAAGTGTGTGATTAAAGGTTCACTTTCCTTCATGTCCAATTTTGTAGAATTGCATTAACAGATTTATCTTTGAATTTTTTGCTTGTGTACCAAATAATTTATTGAGTTCATCCCATGCATCGTTTGCCCATTGTATCCCTGTGATGTGATGAATGATTTCATCATTTAAACTGAGTGCAATAAGTCCCAATGCTTTTTCATTCCTGCTTTGATACCATGTTGAAATTTGAGCATTGTGATGAGCTATGGTGGATCAAACACTAGAATCAACATCATTAACAAAGTGATTAGCAAATAATTAAGACGTAATTAGTGGGTAATTAGCAAATAGATTAATGTAGGCATGGATACTCAAAAACCAGCAAATTCTCATTAGAGCTATGCCTCAATTTATAGAGTTTACATCAAGCATCAAATCCCATTGATTTCTCCATGATTCACTCCCAGAATATCTCCACCTCTTGCTTAATTCTCTCCACCTCTTCTCTTTTCCCTGAATATCTCCCAGAATAACTCCACACTTCCTAAATTCTCTCATGCTACCCTTTATTCTCTCCCAGTAGATTCTTCTCACCTTTTCACAGGTTCTTTCACATTTACTCAATCTCTTTTACAGCCTCTAACCAAGGGCTTGATTTTTCCTCATCAGCAAATACATGGTTTTTGTCTGCCATGTATAAAACTGTTCCCCATTAAATTTGGCTATTTCCTGTGTTGAACTCATGGTGATGTGAAGGGGGTCTTACCTCTTGATCCAATTTCAAGATTCAAGGGCAGTGTCTACCCTTTTACAACTCAATCTGGTGTTTAATAGATGATTACAATAAATTTATCAGCATAAAATCACTAGAAATTACACTAAATCAAGGGTAACCAATTTGTACGTGATGGTTGGAGTATCAAACCAACTCTGATTTGCAATCTGAAGCTATAGGGATCTGTATCAGATACTAATGGTTAATTTGAACCCTCAATTGCACTAAAATACAGTGATTAGCACTGATTAATCACTGATTAGCAAATTAATGCTCTGTTTTGTGTGCAAAAAACAGAGTATGCGGGGAGTCCAGATCTGGTGCCTTACACTTCAAATGAGCTCAAATGCTTTCAAAGGCATCAATAGCAATGAGTCTAGTAGAGGATTAAGCCAAGAAACACAAGATTTGACCAAATATTGAAAGCTTAATCTCTGTTTTACGAAAGTCACTTGCAGATTTGATGAAGAGCTTGGATCTCAATGTAGACTTGATGAAATTGAATTTTGTCTTCACCAGCTTGTAGAGCATACTTGAATACACCTTGGGCTAGGAGGAATTAGAAGCATTTGATTTGATGAGGAAGAGATCTGCAAATTACTCAGAAAAAAATGCGCAGGCCAAATCGTCGATTTCTCCTTCGTTGCTTTGGCGGTTTGCTGCGCCGTTTTGATGAGCTTGAAGCCAAGTGTGTTGGCTACCATATGCTAGAATCTTTTGCCCTAATTGTGAGTGTGCAAGCTGAATGGACTCCTCCACTGGCTGGGGGTGAAGGGGTGAAGTGAAAAATAACTAAAATTTGGATTATTTCTTAATTATCTACTAATCTTGATTAATTAAATAATAAGCTCATAAACCTGATGGATTCTAGGCATGGATACTCAAAAACCAGCAAATTCTCATTAGGGCTATGCCTCAATTTATAGAGTTTACATCAAGCATCAAATCCCATTGATTTCTCCATGATTCACTCCCAGAATATCTCCACCTCTTGCTTGATTCTCTCCACCTCTTCTCTTTTCCCTGAATATCTCCCAGAATAACTCCACACTTCCTAAATTCTCTCATGCTACCCTTTATTCTCTCCCAGTAGATTCTTCTCACCTTTTCACAGGTTCTTTCACATTTACTCAATCTCTTTTACAGCCTCTAACCAAGGGCTTGATTTTTCCTCATCAGCAAATACATGGTTTTTGTCTGCCATGTATAAAACTGCTCCCCATTAAATTTGGCTATTTCCTGTGTTGAACTCATGGTGATGTGAAGGGGGTCTTACCTCTTGATCCAATTTCAAGATTCAAGGGCAGTGTCTACCCTTTTACAACTCAATCTGGTGTTTAATAGATGATTACAATAAATTTATCAGCATAAAATCACTAGAAATTACACTAAATCAAGGGTAACCAATTTGTACGTGATGGTTGGAGTATCAAACCAACTCTGATTTGCAATCTGAAGCTATAGGGATCTGTATCAGATACTAATGGTTAATTTGAATCCTCAATTGCACTAAAATACAGTGATTAGCACTGATTAATCACTGATTAGCAAATTAATGCTCTGTTTTGTGTGCAAAAAACAGAGTATGCGGGGAGTCCAGATCTGGTGCCTTACACTTCAAATGAGCTCAAATGCTTTCAAAGGCATCAATAGCAATGAGTCTAGTAGAGGATTAAGCCAAGAAACACAAGATTTGACCAAATATTGAAAGCTTAATCTCTGTTTTACGAAAGTCACTTGCAGATTTGATGAAGAGCTTGGATCTCAATGTAGACTTGATGAAATTGAATTCTGTCTTCACCAGCTTGTAGAGCATGCTTGAATACACCTTGGGCTAGGAGGAATTAGAAGCATTTGATTTGATGAGGAAGAGATCTGCAAATTACTCAGAAAAAAATGCGCAGGCCAAATCGTCGATTTCTCCTTCGTTGCTTTGGCGGTTTGCTGCGCCGTTTTGATGAGCTTGAAGCCAAGTGTGTTGGCTACCATATGCTAGAATCTTTTGCCCTAATTGTGAGTGTGCAAGCTGAATGGACTCCTCCACTGGCTGGGGGTGAAGGGGTGAAGTGAAAAATAACTAAAATTTGGATTATTTCTTAATTATCTACTAATCTTGATTAATTAAATAATAGGCTCATAAACCTGATGGATTCTAGGCATGGATACTCAAAAACCAGCAAATTCTCATTAGGGCTATGCCTCAATTTATAGAGTTTACATCAAGCATCAAATCCCATTGATTTCTCCATGATTCACTCCCAGAATATCTCCACCTCTTGCTTGATTCTCTCCACCTCTTCTCTTTTCCCTGAATATCTCCCAGAATAACTCCACACTTCCTAAATTCTCTCATGCTACCCTTTATTCTCTCCCAGTAGATTCTTCTCACCTTTTCACAGGTTCTTTCACATTTACTCAATCTCTTTTACAGCCTCTAACCAAGGGCTTGTTCCCGCACACACCCTATTCACTTGTATTTTCAACAATCTTTTCCCTCCTGTTTAATCTCTCCTGTCTAGACCCTCCCCTCTCAGCTCTCTTTCCTCTCTTCCTCCCTACTCTGCACCATCAGCATCTTGACCAGCAGCAAAGGTTCATCCCCAGCACAGGGTACTCATCACCAGCACAGCACACCTACAGATAGCTTCCAGGTCAGTAAGACTCTCTATATCCTTTTCTTCTTGTTTAATAGTATATTAGGATAAGGTACTGAGTGATGTGATGTAGCTTAGATATTAGGATAAATATTATATGCATTCCTTAGCTTTTTCCACTGCAACCACAAGCAGGAAGACTTTTGAATTGGACTGGTTGAGTGAGAGATTGATCACTTCTTGCCTTCCATAGACTCAATCCATCTTGCACCAAGTTGCAAACACAGTGAAATGACTGAAGGCATGTTCCAGTATGCTGCCTCATGAATTTTCAGGAAAACGCGAGGAGAAGGCTTTAGGAATTTCAAACAGCCCAAATCACATTTTGTTGCAAATATAAAATTGTTGCTTCATCCACCCCTATCATTGTGATTTTGTGTCTTTCTAAGTTATCCAAGGCTGTACACTCCTTGCATAAACTCAATCCATATTGTTTTTAGTTGTAAAGACAGAGAAATCACTGTAGGAATGTAATAGCATGTTACTTCAGGTATTTGCAGGAAAACGCGAGAGTGAGTTGTTAGGAATTTCAAACTGTCGAAATCGTGTTTTGTTGCAAATTTATAAATGTTGCTTCATCCACCCCTATTATTGCCTTCTTGTATCATTCCATGTTCTCCATGGCTGTAATCTCTTTCCATTGCTTTGTATGCAACTTGTTAGAGTGATGGCAAGAACCAAGTCAACTGCAAGGAGGGCTGGCAAGGGGCCAGGGCTTGCAGCAGCAGCTGGGGCAGGTATCAAGGAATTTAGTGTGCCTCCAAAGGGAAGAGTTGCACATGGCAGGAAGGGGAAGCCAATGAGCCTGCTCCAGCAAAAGGCCAAGAGATTGAAACATGGTGCAGGTGTGCTAAAGGAGATCAGGAAGCAACAGAAAGCTATAGGCTTTGCAATCCCCAAGGCACCTTTTTAGAGACTAGTGAGAGACATATGTGATAGTTGGCACCTTGGTTTCAGGTGGAACAGGACTGCCATTCTTTCCTTACAGGAAATGGCAGAGGATTACTTGGAGAAATATTTTGAAGATGCAATGCTGGTAGCAGCCCATGCTCATAGGGTAACTCTGATGGCCAAAGACTTCAACACTTTGTCCAGAGTGAGATGGAGGTATGACAAGCTGGTCCATCCTGTGGAATGGCAGGACATCAAAATGAGAGACATATTATTAATTCCACCTACAAGAAAGTTGAAGGTAGATGAGGTTAAGGTTGTTGAAGTAACCCACTCAACAGAGGGAAAGCTGCTTATGAGGAGTCACTGAAGCAGCAAATAAAAGAATCCAAATCTGTTATAGATGTGGAGACTGTACAGATGGAGCTGCAGATACAGAGAAGGTTGCAGGAGCTAGACCCTAACATAGTTGTCCATATTGAGGATGAAACTTCAGTGAATAATTTTGACTTGACAAAACCATGCTTGGCAGCATTGGCTCATAAGAATGAGTATTGCTCAGATACTATCATTCTTGCAATGCTCTAATAAGTGTCTTTTATTTTACATTTGTTTACAAAACAATCCTTCTTATACCTCCTTTACACCCTACCCTAATTATTGTTTGGTCCAATGCAGCATGATGAGAAGTTGGCTTAACCACGCTGTACAGCATACAATTCATATTATTGATCCTACCATTTCCTTCAAGTTAAGAGATCCAAAGGAAACTCCCATGGATATTTCCAATTGGTTTAGACACTGCGATTTTGATGTTGTCGATATTTTGCTACTTCCATACCATAACAAGTATGTGGTGGGTGACTGCTTCTTTTGGGATTTTTCTTCAAGATTGAGAACTCTTATAGCCTTTGATTTCTTAATGCTTTTTTCCTTACGCAGTGACCACTGGAGCTTTGCTTCCAGTAGAAGCAATGCTTTTTATTCAACTGTCTTAAAAACACACACAGAGAGCTGAAATTGTAAGTGGTGTGTGTGCTATTTTTAACTTTAAACTTCATTATTTTGATTTAATGCACACTAACTAAATTATATGTATTGCAGTTGTATTAGAATGCTTCTAGATGCATTGGATCACTGTCCTCCTAATGTCAATCTTTTGGATTCAATAGAGCCATTAGATTTAGAGGTAGAAAGTCGTTCCCTCTGATGTCTATTTCATGCTATGCCTTTGAACTTATTGAATAATTTTGTTTTGTTCAGATATTAACAGTTTCTAACATATCTTTCCAACTGTACAGACACCACAACAAGATGATTCAAGTAGCCGCGGCAGCTGGAGAGTGTTGATCAGTGCCAAATATATACTTTCAAGCTATTTTGAGATAGGACAGCCAGAGCTTGTAAGAAAAAATAATTTTCATTTAGCTTCAAAATAATTGATATTGGTACAAAGTGTTCTAAATCATCATATCTCATTGCAGATGAGAGAAGATAGCTTCAGCTCGAACTATGTATATAGTTTCAGAGCTGATACAATTTGGAAGTTTTTGAAGTATGCCTCCCCCAAACCTATTGTACCAGCTACTGTCGAGTTGGGTGAGAGCTCTAAAGTCCGAGAAGGTGTCATACACCTTGATGACACAGATGATGCTGATGTGGTGCCACAGGAACAAGGATCTAGTGCTGATGAGGAGAAGCCACAAGAACAAGGACCTGCTCTGCTGATATTATTGAGGAGAAGATGGAGCAGTAGAGCAAACAGATGCTCCAGGGGCAGTAGAGGAGACAATGGAGCAGCACCAAGAGACTGTACATGACAGGATGGAGCAGCAGAAAACAGATTCTCCAAAAAAAGATAATACGGTGAGCTTGGACCATGTAGAGTAGCCTCTCGATCAGCTTGTAGATAAATAGAAAATGGTTGTCAAGAATATGTTCTACATATATAATTAAACACTTCTGTTCAAAATTTTACTTTATTGAATATAATAGCTTTGTTTATGGAGTCTGTGTTATCTCAATTTTCAAATTTTCAATGTCTTTGCATTTTATTGAACTCTCTCTTCTTTTGAGCACTTGCAAAAAAGCAATATGAAACAATAGTGTAAAGTAAACTAATAGCAGTGCTTAATGAGACTAGGATAAGTCAGATGGTGTACCTTCTTATTGTTGTAGATAAATAAAAAGTCCTTTGAAATAGAACCTTCTGTCTCAAACAGAATGTCATTGCGCAATTGAGCTAGGGGGAGCAACATTGTCTTAATGAGATATTGACTAGCACATCACCATTCTCAACAACATCAATATTAAGAATTTTATTTTTTGCACCAAAAGAATCTTCATCTTGATCCATTGGGACTAGTTTTGTACCTAGCATTTGACTGTGCTTATAATAAAAAGAAAAAATAAAATTTTGTGATGCAACCATGTACTTCAGTTGCATAGAAGGTTGGACAACCTCACAAAACACTGAACTACATGTCTTCTTATCCCAATCTTTATCCAAAAATTGTGGCATGCATGCCAGACTTGTTGCTTTAACTGTGAACATTGTTTTTGAAACCTTCACTGGAAAGGTATTAAACAAGTCTACAAAAACTATGAGAGGCATGCATAAAGAAATTTTTATTATCCTTGTGGCAATATTGGGCCTCAGAGCTTTCTGTACTTTTTTGAAAAGCTTGGCCCTATATGCCTCTGTAACACTAAAATGTGGGAGAGGCCAATCCACTGAATTCCATGCCGGAAGGTCTTGTTTTCTTAACACACCATGTGTGTTAGCATTGTCCAGCAATTGATAAAAATGATCAGTAAAAAATATACCCGATTGAGCTAGCTCTGTTGCACATCGACCTTGGTATTGTTGTTCTCCTATCGATCCATGTAAAACATCTATAAATCCTAGGATACAATCGATGTTTTGCCATGTCTCATACGATGAAGGGTATAAATCTGAAATAAAATAACACAAGAATGTCAATAAGCAAAGAAAGAAAGCTTCATCTTAAAAATCCATACACCTCATAAAGAACAAAACCACAATAGAAAAATATACAATTAGGCCTGTGTTGCGGAAGATCATTTGGATAGTCTCGCAAGACAAGTTCTTTATGCATGTACACATGCTGAATCAAAACTTCACCCCGATATCTCCCCTCTGGTGATTTTAAAATCTCGTACTCTTCCCTTCCATGACCCCAAGAAAATGTTTTGTCTGGGGTCTCTTTCTTTTGCTAGGTTGCATGAGCACCCACGCTCCTTTCGAAACACTAAACCTTTCCCAAGTTCCTTCCATTTTGACTGTACTTGAATTCTCTACCGAAGAAATAGAAGAAGCAGGTCAACGGGGTAAGGATGTGTGGTATAATTCTGCCTTCATAGCATTATCATCCACACAGCGTCTCCACAAGAACGGCCATAGTTTTTATTCACCATGGAGACCTTGTGAATCTGTAACAACAGCAAAGTAATGTAAACAAGATAACAAAGTGAAGTTTCAAGAAAGAGAAAGTGGGCAGACAGACAGTTGACAAGAAACATCTTACTCTAAGCCAAACAGGATCAAGGGAGCAGTTTTGGAAAAGAAGAGGCTGCTACACAATGAGGCAGTGGTGTAGAATGGTAGACCTTTCGAAGGAAAGGCAGCACAACATTTCAAAGTTCAAAGGAAGGTGGAAGCGGGAAGGCCCCTGTCAGAGAAAATGTCAGACTAGATTCTATCTTCATGTCCAAAGATCTTGTGAGAATAAAAAACCAATCTCCACATTGATGTAGCACGCTTGTACCTACATAAAGTATTGTTTCTTTTATCTATTTTCTCTTATTTTTGTGAATTTCCAACGTTACGTTGGCCCTCTATTGATTGGTTGAGAGCTTATTTTTCCAAACCATAAAAGGCCCCAAAATGAGCTCCCTTTTTTCCTAATGCCTCAAGCCCCAAATTGAGGCTTGAATACTCAGCCTCATTGTTTCTTTTAACATGAATCTCCTAGTTGCCAAACCACATCTATTTACCTTGTTTACTCACAAAACAAACTCAGCACCCCCTTTACAAAGACTTCTTTTAAAAGCCCCATCAAATAATAGAGTCCCATATACATATTGCAATTCTTCATGCAACCTATGGTTAGGAACCACCTGCTTTTCAATATCCTTAATAGGTTTGGGCTTCACCTATACCTCTTTGTAGGTGAACATGTCTGCCATATGGGCCCTCACAGTGTCTTGCTTAATAAAGCTCATATCAAACTCTTGCACAGTGCCATGATCCACTTACGTACCTTTGGGTTATCCCCAGGATACTTCATCACATGAGGTAGAAGATTACAGGAGGTAAGCACAACAAAGGTCTATAAATTAAATAGGACTACAACCTCTTTGTGGCATATACAAGTGTCCAGACTAGTAACTCAATCCCATGCCAAGCCTTCTCAATCTCATCTTTAGCCCTGCTGACGTAAAAACTGGCCTCATATATGATTGCTTGGTTCCTTTCTGCATCAACACTACCCTTACTATTTGTTTCCCAACACTGAGACTTAGATAAAAGGGTTGACTCCAATCGAGGGGCATTATTATTGGCAGGGTAGATAGCTTATCTTTAAGGCTTTCAAAAACATCCTCTTCTACCTGACTCCACTTAAAAGGATCTTGTTGACTAGCCTTTTGTGAAGGGTAAACAAACTTAACCAACATACATAAAGATCTGGAATCAATTCCTTGGTTGACTTGGGGCTTTCCATCTACAACAAACCCTCTACCTTTGATGGGTTCGGGGCTATTCCATTCTCATTCACCGCATGTCCCAAAAGCACTACTCTAGCCCTTGCTATTTTGCATTTGGCTGGGTTTAATTGAGCTCCATCATCATCAAGATGTTTAAAGACAACATCAAGTCTCTCTACATGCAACAACTTGTCACTATATACACAGAAATCATCCATGAATATTCTAACAAAAGTTCCCAGATATGGGGCAAGGATCTTGTCCAGCCCCAACTTTAAAACCTTCCATAGGCATTAAGCAATCCAAAAGGCATCACTCTATAGCAAAAAACTCCCCATGGAGTAATAAAATTGGTTTTCTTCTGTTCCTAAGGAGCTATTATAATCTGATAGTATCCACTAAAACCATCACAAACTAAGTACCGTTCATGCCTTGCTACTTGATCCAGAATTTCATCTTGAAAGGGAAGAGGGTAGTGATGTCTATTTATTGCAACATTCAGTGGTTTGTAATCTATACAGATTCTCCACTTATTATCTTTCTTAGGAACGATAACAATAAGAGACACCCACTCATCATCATCTACTAGATAAATAAAACTACCCTCTAGCAGCTTGGTAACCTGTGTCTCTAAAATTTACCTCTGAATTGTTCCTAATCTCCTTAGTTTTTGAGCTACTGGCTTAGCTCCTTCCTTCAATTTGATTTCATGAACAAGACTAGTGGTACCCCTCATCTGAGTATAATCCTTAGCAAATAGCTTGGGGTACCTATCCAATAGTTCTTCATATTGCTCTTTTTCCTCTTTTGTCAAATCTTTTGCTATCATCTGCATCAATTCATCTTTTGGAACATTTGGCTTCACAGTTTGAGCACAAGCTGACTCTGTTGTATGGTTGATCATCTATACACCACAAATATCTACCTCCAATTCCAACAAACTCTGATCCAATGCTGATTCCCCATCTGAACTATTAGAATAATCATCATAACTACCAACAGAAGCTGAATCATCTTCTCTCTCTATCTGCAACTTCTCTCCAATCTTCATAATTTTACCTATTTTTAAATCATACCTTATCCTTTTTCCCTTGGGTCTGTCAACAAACAAGTCTATACACCCTCTATACCAGTCTCTATACCAGTCTTGTGTAGACCTCATTGCAATAAGCCATGGCCTTCCTAGTATGATGGGATATGCCCCAACCCATACTGGCATTACATGCATGTCAATCACTACCTTCTACCCAAGTATATTCAACTTCATGGCCTCAATCACACCCAAGCATTTGACTTTAGAACTATTGGCCATCTCAACACTGAATATGGATTTTCCTGTCACTTTCAAACCCAAGTCATGAACTGGTCCCTCTGTCATAACACACACCTTGGCTCCACCATCTATATACACCTTGCTTACTTTTCTTCCCTAAATCCAGACGTCTACTGTAGGAAGAATGTCAGACACTCTACTAAGCTGAACTACATTAGCTTGAGGTTTCTTAACCTTGACCCTTCTCGCACTAGCCAGTTTATGCCACTGTCTTCTTATTCTTGAGTTCAGCTATACAAAAGTTGACTATATGTAATGTTTGGTTTCTCATTCTTCACATCTAACAAGAGACTCACCCAGATGAAAGTCTTCCATATCAATTTTTCTCCTTCTGGCTCTAGCTCTCCCTTGTTTATTGGACTCTGGCTTCTCCACGGTTGCATTCCCTTTTTCTCTTTTATTTTTGGCCCTTGTTTCCCTTACCAGCTCTAACCTCTCCAATATGGTTCTTTTATTAGCCAGCATGTTCACTTCATCTTCCTCCTCTTCTTCAATGGTCTCAAGCATGTGTTCATTCCCCAAAGGGCCTTGAGGTGGTACTTGGCCTTGTATTGGCTCCTAGTTCCCATTATTCATCTCCTTATTTCCTACTCCTGTATTTCCTTTAGGCCTTTGAATTATTGGGTATACTCCTCCTGGCTCCCCCCTTAGCTGGGTAAACTGTGGAGCAATATGCCCCCTCTCCCCACAGTTAAAACACTAAGCTGAGATCGTCTCGAATCGACTAACCATATCTTAATTGTACAACTTAATTTAAGAAAACGTTAAAATTCACTTGATCATGCTATTTCTACATAGAGATACAATAAAATCAAGCCTCTCAAATAGCAAAACAAGCATGCATGCCATATCCAAGATTCTTATCTCATAAGCAAAGAATCATAGTATCTCAAATAAATATTCACATAATATAAATCTCTATCAATTAAAGTATAGCATCTCAATCAATCTCCATATATGTGTCCATCTCAAAATTCTATCATCATCACCATGGTTGACAAAATTGTTAGTCATAATGACCAAAATCCAACCAATCTAGGGCTTCCTCCAACGCTCGTCCACCCAACCCTCCACACACTGGACATCGTGGTCATCCCGGGTTCACCTCCATCGCATTCTCGTCCTCTCTAGGTTCTACCATATGGCTCCCAGAGGGCATCAATCTCGTTCACAATCCGGTGTTCCTTGTCTAAGGATGCTCAACCTTAATCTCATTCTCATGTCAAGTCTCATCATACACATGCATATTAATCATTTATTCCAAAACAAAGCAATCGTCATACATATCATCTTACATTCATCTCTAGTCCATAATCTTTCCAAAAAAACATATTCAAATCAATCAAATCAACTTTAAGTATAAAAACAAGCTTTTAATTCAAATAGTTCTTAACTTCTCTTATTCTTTGAATTATTTCTAGGCATACAGAGTCTTTGTTTTTAACATAATCAATTATCAGGTTCTAACAAACGAGATCATCTCTAGTCGCTATAGCTAAGTCATAACTATGCTTACACATTAGTCCATTCGCTCTATATATACAAGATAGTCAATCTTGATAGTAATTTCTAAGGCAGATCCTGACAACTGGTCTCTTTAGGAGAGTAATATCTTCCAATCTATTTGGAATTAGAGAAACATTAAAACTACAAAGTTTTAGAAGTTCTAATGCTTTATAAAACATATCCTAGTCATAGTTCTCTAAAAATGACTTCTAAGGTCTTTTTGAGAGCATTCAAAATGGCAAAAGTTATGTTTTCAACATAAAACTGTCAAAAAAAGCCAAGTGCCCCACTTTGCACAACACTGGAATAACTCAAAAACAAAAGGGATTTGGCCTTCTAGAGTCTCATACACTTTTGTAGAGTTTCTTGTCCTTTACAACTTTTGTGTTTACCTCAACATCTAATTCTAAACACACGAAAAGATAAACGCTTCACAAAATAGCCCCTAATGAAGGCTATACCTAATTAAAAATCTAGTCATAACCTAGTAAAATAATCTATCTTCTAATTCTTTAACTCTAAAAGTGTTTATTCTATGAGTCACATAGACTAAGGCAATCATGTATGGTTAATAAATTCAAGAATTACTCATTGTCGTTAAGTGTGCCATACTGTGAGACCCCTGCCCCCTCTGCGCATCAAACTTTGGAGTGTTGGCAGCGGAAGTAGCAACCTTGCACGCAGGGCAAAGCTTCCCACTCGGGGCCTCGCCCATGAATGTCCGAACAAGAGACTAATCCGACAGTTCTTCCAAAACGAACCCGGAAAAAACTTCCCTCGCCCAGAAAGCATAGGCGATTCCTCCAAGAAAATCTTCTAACGTAGTCAAAGGCCTTATCTTTCCTTTGTATTTCGACCTAATTAAGGAGGAACTTGCACTTGGTTCATATAAATTGTTGCTTTTTTTTCCTTAAGCGAGGCACAGCCGTTGATTCTTTCCCATAGAACAAGAATCTTCTTGGAACTTACTTTAACTATCGTAACTTAAACATAACTGAATTTTGTTATAGGAATCCACTGATCCAGCCTACCCCAACCGGCCCATGGGTTAGCCAACGCCCAACCATTGTATTGGTGGGATCCCTTTTTATAGAAATTAGGTTGTGTTTGTCCCGGGTACCAGGGAAAAGAGTTTTCAGGCCCCCTAGCCGACACTCATGCAAAATACAAAATAGACACGCCACTTACGCACCCAATATGAAATTGCCTTTTCTCAAATTCAACTGTCTTTAAAACAGAATTGGAATGAACCCACAGTGTTTCCATCATAATTCTCAATGTCCCAGTTTCATTATTTTACAATCAAAATGTCATCCAGACACTCTCCGTTTTGAAGACCAGCTAGTCAACTAACGAGATCCAATTTCAATTCAAGTTCACTTAGATAATTTCTTGCCAATCCATCAATATCTTCCTTGACATATGCATGGGTGTCCTAGTAGCCCCGCGAGCCCGTGCATCGCCTCTAGTCAAAACCCTCTAGGATCCTCCTTAGGTTTCCTAGTACTTCACTTAGGGACCGCTTCGTCGGCCCTTGCCCATTGTACCGGAAGCGCACCATTTTCAACCATACCGAGGCTAGTCAAGACGCTTCCTCCAGCATTCTGGCATAAGATAGTCCTTAAAAAAAATTAGAGTTTCTATGCAAGTAAGAATTTCCCATTGAGTTTGGTTTCACGAGACTCTCTTATTTTCAACCTAGGCTTTCTCAATGAAAATCACGAATCTCGTATCTCGGTGATCCACCCATCAATTTTAACGAATTTCTAACTTATTTCTCGTCGATTTCAGGTCTTAGGGAAAACTTCTCTAAATCAGCCGGTTATCATTCTTCGTAGTATTGAAGAAATGGGAATGGTCACAAGACTTGGTTTAATTTCTGATTCAAGAGATGGCAGGCATCTTACTGACCCACCTTTCTCACGTGGTCATGGTCTAACTGTGAATTACTCAAATTTAATCCTAGATTTGTTTCCTAAAGATTTTTCTCCTATTTACTTGATAAAATAACTGTGATTTCCAATCGCGTAATGGTAAAAATCCAAAATTATGAAAATTCATTCTTTCTTGGACATAATACAATTATAAATAATTTTATTCATAAATAATGAAATTTTACAAGAATATTTCTTTTTCCAACGGTTCTTTTTTGTGAATATGTATACATCATTTATTTAAAATGTTCACATAGAATTATACTAAAATTTTCTTTTCTCTATTTGAACCTCGGCATGGACATGCCCTAAATTATCTACGTAAAATATGGTGAAACCTTCTCTTTTGTTACCAATTTTAATTTATGCATTTTTCTAATTAAAAGTACGATAAAAATTCCTCTTTTTGAAAAATAAATAAAAATATCCATGTGTATACATACCATGAATGTACTTATTTTGAAATATGACAATTATTCCTCTTTTGATATTTAAAATGTTTGTACATAGAATATCGTGAAAATTTCTCTTTTTGCATCTAAATGTTTATGCATGCACATATAAAAATAAATATAACCAAAATTTCTCTTTTTCTCCATTTAAACATTTATGCATAAATACTATAAAAGTATTTTCAAAAAATGTAACAAAATCCTTCTTTTAGCATTAAAATGCTTATGCATAGAATATGATGAGAATTCCTCTTTTTGCATTATCAATTTTATGCATAGAATTAAATTCATTTTTAATTTTTTTTACCATAGCTTCGTTGCATTTTCTGAGAATTCTCAAAAAATCTACTTCTAAATATTTGTACATAATTATGAAATATGGTGAGACTTCCTCTTTTTAAACTAAAAATTTATTATGCATACATAAGCATAATTATAGGCATCATTACGTTTAAACCTCTTGTTTATTTTTTTAGAAAATATCCATTTATTATTCCTATATGAAAATACTTACAAAAATGTTGGCATAACTCTCTTTCAACTTAAAATGAATTAATATGAATTTTCTTAATCATAAACAAGCTTAAAGGAATTAATTCTCATTTTAATTAGAATAAAAATCATAAAAATGCTTAATCTCTATCTCTAGCTTGTTAAGCCTAGAGTTTTGATTAAGAAAAATGAGATTAATACTAAGATCCATCCTTCCAAGAATGATTAATCCATAAAGATAACTATTCTTACAAAAAGAGAGATTTACTAATCAAAAATATTATATTTAAGAATAAAAGATTAGCATTAAACCATTTAAACAATATGAATCACTAGAAGCTTGGTTTTAAGAAAAAACCATTGGTTAAAATTCTTCCCAAGCATTAGAGAGGTTGGGAAGAAGATTACCATTGAAAAAGATAGAAAAACACCATTGATTTAGGCTCACCCTTGGTTTTTGGCTTGATTCTTTAGAGAGAAGTGAAGCCCACAAAGAGAAAGCTTGGCCACCAAGATGTAGAGGGTAATCTCTAAAACGTACCCAAATTCTGTTCTATATTCTAACACAAAATGTTCCAAATCTTACAGAAAACAAAATCACTCATACTTCAGAAAAACAAAGAGTTTTTCAACAAATCATATTTGTTTGCAAAATCCAAAGTAACAGTAATATTCGTCAATACAAAAATCTAAAAACAATCATAGAGAGAATCACCAACAAAAGATCTAGCCAATAGGGCCTTTCTCCGATGCCCGTCCACCCAACCAGCACTCTGGACATCGCGGCTATCCCAGGTATGCCTCTAGTAAATCTCATCCTTTCTGGGTTCTACCAAATGGCTCCCAGAGGGCATAAATCACAATCTCTGTCCAGCGTTCCCTGTCTAAGGACGGTCGACCCGAATCTCAAAATCTCTCTCTCTCTATCCTGCACAGAAAATCCTCAAGGCTCAGGAAGAAGCCTAAAAAAAAGCCCATGAGAATTAGTAGATTATCATGCACGAAATCATCAAAGATAGAAAAACTTTTCTAAAAACATGTGTTCGACATGGAAAGTGGTGTCGGATTCGTTTCGCGAGCGGCGAATACTGGCCACCCCATGCGGAATCTCCCAATTATTAGAACTCAGACTTTATTCTTCCTGTGTGATGAACTAACTTTCTTTAATTCACCTATCTGATAAATAAAGTTATCTACTCCCTCATGTGAGGCCGTTACTGAAAATTAAGGGTCAAATTGATATCCGAGCCCCGTTTCGGGCACTCGATGTGGTTATATTTATTATGTAAACCCCCATATGAGTTTCCTTTAGACTAAACCACTCACTATGACCCTCTTATACATTATCTAACATGTTTAATTATAGAATAGAAATCACATACAAATGACACCCCAAAACATACATAAAAAGTCCCAAAATTGATCCTAAATTGACATATCTAAATTACTAAATTTGTGACCAAACTTAATCTTTTATGTCGTCTAAGTAATCCCTACTATTTAACATTGAATATAGATGCTAAAATTCACCGAATCAAATGGATCTAAAAATACATACATATGAGTACGTTACAATCTCCAAGAGAGGATGAAGATTGATGAAGCTCGAAAGCTTCCCAAGAAGAGGCAAAATAGAGGAATAATAAAACTACACTAATTTGAAGATTATATTGGCATGTAAATACAAAAAGATGAAAATACAAAGGAATGAGGGTCTATTTAAAGGTGAGGGAGGCCATCAACCAAGTCCAACTGGGATCTAGAGGCTTCCAGCTCAGTTTGATCCATTTTGGACAAGTTTGGGACCTGTTTAGCTCACTTTTCGAAGGAGGAGAGAGGAGAGATAAAATATCTCCTTTTTTGAATTAAAAATGTGGAGTAATGATGTGAAACAGGTGCCTCCTTCATGAGCCCCCTCCCTCCTTACTGAGGTGTCAAAAGTTCTTTTTTTACTAATAAACCTCATTTTTTTACTAATAAACCAAGTACTTAGTCAACTCTTTATCTTATATGAGAATTTACTCATTTTTGGGAGATTTTCTTTTATTCTTTGCATTTTTCTTATTGAAACACTTGGATTAATCCTATTGGCCCTTTAGAACACTCTTTGGACCTTAATTAAAAATTATGCAAATGTGGACCCTTAGGCTAAGGTCTCTAATACACATATTTAATTGATTTCTAATACACAATGTGGACCCTTAGGCTAAGGTCTTTTATTCTTTGCATTTTTCTTATTGAAACACTTGGATTAATCCTATTGGCCCTTTAGAACACTCTTTGGACCTTAATTAAAAATTATGCAAATGTGGACCCTTAGGCTAAGGTTTCTAATACACATATTTAATTGATTTCTAATACACATGTGGACCCTTAGGCTAAGGTCTCTAATACACATATTTAATTGATTTCTAATACACATTGGAAAATTCTTTTTGAACATCTGTTTCAAGGGAATTGATCTTAAATATAAGGAGAAACTTTGTATCCAAATATATCTCAAAATTAAATTATCTCTCCCTAGAATATTTTCTCTCTCTAGACCAAAAACAAGGAAAACAATGTTTTCTTGCATTTTGAAATAGAGGATGATTATATGGGATTGAGAGGAGAGCTTATACATCTTTTAGGAATGAGGAGGAACCTTACACATACCTCGACTCAATTTTCCTTATATACATTCTTATCGATTTATTTATTTAATCTTAAAAGAATTTAAAGCAAAATAATGAAAAGAGGGTTTGTATACTTTCCCGATATATTTGATGATGTCTTGAGTGATTGGAATCCATGTCTACTCTCCAAAAGTTGTGGAAAGAGGTGGAGGATGTCTCAATTTGAGGCATGGTACAAGGCATGGAGGAGGATCCTAAACCTGAGGTCCTCAACTAGCTTGTTGAGGCCGTTATGGCCAAAGATCTTCTCCTCCAAATTGAGGCACCTCAATCTGGTGAAGCATCCTTGTCAAAGGTAGTGGTGCCATACTCTGGGGAGGGACAAGTGCCTCAACCACAACAGAGGGTGGAGAAGAGGTGGGGGAGGGTCCTATAGAGGGTACCCTAGATGTACCAGATGTGGGCAAGGGAAAGGAGGCTACACATGAGATGCCGGAGCTTGAGCTTAGTAATCGCAGCTCTATGGTGATTGAAGGGGAGGAATTCCTCTTTTTACATGACCTAGAAAAGGTCTACAAGCTCAACCAAGACGAGTTCCTCTCCTTGTTAGCTGTGAATGATGAATTTTCCATTGACAAAACAAGGGCTCGGAGGCTTTGCAACAAGGGCTTTTTCGGGTGCAAGGTGGTGTGCATGAGTCGGTGATGATCTTGAAATCAGCAATTACAGAGGCTGATCAAAGCCTTGTGACTGAGGAGGAGTTTCGAAAAGCTTAAGAACAATTGCCGCTCTCGCTGACCAGCTCGCTGACCAGAGAGTCTCAGGACACTACATTAGTGTCGTTGGAGGAGCACAAGTCCTCCATTGACATTTGCAATCCTGAGGTGGTTAGCTCTGATTTCAAACACATGGTAAGATAAATTATTTATGAATCTAATAAATATAATTGATAAATACTACTAGAATTCCACTAATCCTCTTTCTTGTGTGTAGCATATAGTCTCTGTAGATTCTTGGGCTCAACGTAAAGGTGGCACACATGAGGGTTTTGGAAGAGATGCTATGTTGGCCCATTACACGGGTCGTATTGCACCTCAACACCTTGTTGTGCTCCACAATACATTTAGCCCCATGGCAAGCTTCTACATGTTATCCCTCTCAAAGTACTGACCAAGGTCAATGATTCCAAGAAATGCTGACAAGATAGTGCTCATCAATAAAGCTACAGCTTATTTGCCTTCCAAGGGGGTTACGCTTCTAAAGTGCTTGCACACACTGCATTTGCGGAGAGAATTGGTGAGAAGGACCTAGATTGTGTTGTCAATGCCATATTGTCGGGGACCCTTCCACTTAGCAAGAAGAGGCGCAAGACTGTAGCTAGGCGTCTCAAGAACATTATGAGTTAGCTTGAAAATTTATCGTAGATACTCTGTTCGACAATCAATGTAAATCCTTTTTATTAATACAAGTGGGTTTTTTATACATAATGTCTACATAAAGTTTGAATAATGTAAGTTTTCATGATATGAGAGAGAGAGAGAGAGAGAGAGAGAGCCATTATGGATAACACTGGATTGCATGTATGTTTAGTTTGTGGTATCAGTAATGATTAATTTGGGCCAACTTCCCATGATGTCCCCCCCCTGTCCTCTCTGACCACAATGAGTGTGTAGTTCTGTCTGATTTAGCCAACACACGGTTCTAATTGATATAGCAAGACCTATCTGTATGTGATATAATAGCAAGGCCTATGTGTATGTGAATGTGACTACTTGTAAATTCTTGTAAATGACAATTGGAGGTCACTAAATACAAAAATAGCCCCAACTTGAACACGGCGACTTTTGCCTAGACAGGCTTGCTATCTGGGAAAAAGTCACCCTGTTCAGGTTGGGGCTCCTTTTGTATTTTTTAGCCTTTGCTGCTTAAAATTTAAGATATATAGTGCCTTATAAAGTAATATTAAGATCATAAAAGATAGTCTTTTACATGATGAGAGAGTTCTTACACATGGAAGGAGAGAGTTCTTACATGAGTGTGTAGTTCTTACATGAGCATAGTTTTATCTAATTTAGCCAATACTTAGCTTTAATTGACAGTAAGGCCTGTGTATATGTGAATATGAATACATATAAATGTTTGTACATGACAATTAGAGGCCACCAAATACAAAAATAGCCCCAACCTGAACAGGGCAACTTTTGCCCAGACAGGCTTACTGTCTGGGCAAAAGTCGCCCTGTTCAGGTTAGGGCTCTATTTGCATTTTTTAGCCTTAAATTATCATGTATAAGCATCTATATAGACCTTATTATAAATTAGGTACTTAAAATTAACGATATATATTTCCTTACAAAGTAGTATTAAGATCATAAAAGATGTGGTGCCTTCACACTGGGCCTAATATCACCTAGTTATGATACATTACAAGTTTTGCTATCATCAAGCAATTTACAACTAAATAATATCAAAACAAAAAATATTAATACATATGGTTGAGAGGAACGTTAACAAAGGCAAAAAGACCCCCAACCTGAACAGGGTGACTTTTGCCCACACAGGCTTTCTATCTGGGCAAAAGTCGCCCTGTTTAGGTTGGGGGTTTTTTTACTTTTTTAAGCCTTCAAACTATACATACTAACAAGTGAAATATACAAATCACCCTTGTAAATGAAATATACAAATCAAATACATTTAAATTTTTTTAATACAGATACACATGCAATTAAGGCCTTGATGGACAACTTGAGAAGCACTAAAAAGAGAATATATTAAGTGAAGTTTTACATTGTCCAATCGTGTACATCATAAGGAAAAATATTCAGAGGTTATCACGTCGAATGGTGCGTGCCAGCTTCATGTTTTTACACATGATTGTGACCCACTTTGCATGGATTGCACACAGGTTAGAATCTTCAAACATGGTGACCAAAAATGCCTTTGCTGCTTCTTGGATTACAAAACCAAGGAAAATCTTTACATCCTCTTGTCTCACCCCCCTAAATCATATAGTATCTCTTTGACAAGACGTGCAAAAGGAGCTCTTGGGAAGAGCAGGTCGACACTCTTCTGGAACCTCCGAATCTCCTTTAGAGCTACCATGCCATTGTGTTGTTTCCTCCTAGGGGCATGAGGAGGAGGGTTTCTTGGCGGCGGCAGGTGGTTGAGGAGGACGTGCATGAGCACTCCAATCTCATGCACATTTACACCGAGAGGATGATGGAGCTCCTTCAGTTTGCTGCTACTTATGTTTGCTGCTGCTTCTGTTTGCTGCTGCTTCCGTTGTTGTTGCTGTTGCCACCTCTTCTCATGTTGGCAACGGACCCATGCCTCGATGCAAGCTCTCTCCCCCAGTTGTGGAACATATTGGAAGGGGGGATAGGAATATCAGCCCATGGCACTCCATCAGGTTCAACATCACTCCCTGTCTCTCGATCAAGGTCAGTGGTGGTGGCCGAGTCAGTGGTGTTCGAATGAGGGGGAGAGGGAGGTGGTGGTGGTGGTGGTGGTGGAGGAGGACAATGAGGTGATGGTGGATGCTTATGTGCAGTGTTTTTCGTGTGAGACATGGCAAAAAGTGAAGTCAAAATATAGAAATGAGAATGAATGAGACTATTACACCTTTATATAAAGTCATTTATAATGTGTTCAGATAGTCTGAAATCGGCCAAAAATTACAAAACCACCAAATTAGGCACGTTTAACCCGACGTCTTGCCATGTCTTGCCATTGTGGCATGCCATGCGACATGGCCTACTCTTGAAATTCCATTCCACTTCTCTATGTTTGCCTCCTTCCTTTTGAGTCGTGCGGCTTTAGCAATTGCTGACATTCGAGCCTTTTCCCTAGTAACATTTCTTGCAAGATTGTGATCGAGCCAATTAAACATATCCACAAGATAATTGCTACGTGTCTTCCCTCCACCATGTTGAGTATTCTTGAAGTACACTCCTTTGGCTGCGCAATGTGATTTTTCCATGCCTTGGGTGCTGAACATATCCAAGGACCCATTTTTTTGTAGAAAATATGGTCCATGTGCATATACAATGTGCTATGAAAAAATGTCCAAGTAAGAAATTATGAAGACAAATGTTTATGGAATTTTAGTAAGAAATTGAATGGTAATTAATGAACAACGATAATTAAGATGAGAATATCTTACCATGTAATATGTAATGGAGGTATCTCCCCAACTCTCACTAACAAGCTTGATGAATTCTATCACATCTATTTTGAACACACTTTGTTCTTCTTGAGTTGTTGTGCTCTTTAACATAGTTGTCACAACCTTGTTAAAGTAAGTCCACACCTTGTTAAAGTAAGTCCACACCTTCTTTTGCTTTTTTTATAGAGTTGGATCCTTGTTGAGATCTGTGGTGCACTTGAAAAGATCTTTCCAATGCTGTCATTGCAGGCTCCTCCCTTGATCGTTCATAGGATGCAAGAATCGCCTCGTCTTTGCACCGCTCATTGACACTTGTTGAGTAACAATATGATGTGCCCCAAACTTCTTAAGATCTTTCAAAATCTTTACATTCCCGCCATGCACTCTCGAAGAGTTGAGGAGCTCCTCCACTTGCTTTAATTCTTGGGCTGAGCATGAGGTTGGCTACATAGTCAATGTGAAGCTTCAATGTGAAGCTTAAGCAACCTATCAAAAATCGTCATCATGGCATGCAATGTGCAAAAGTGTATAATTTTCATTGGGAAAGGAATAATTGGTGCCCGATTTGGATCCTTTGTGTCCCTACTGGTGGGTGTTGCGTCTAAATTGGAAGACAAGATCCCCTCCACCCATCGGAGCTCATCCTCACTCTTGGGCTTAAGAATTGACCGCTTCATGTACAATGGACACGGATGGAGGCATTGTGCACTATTGTCACAATTACACATGAATTTATGGTCTTCAAATAACCACCTAGATGCCAATCCACACGAAAGGAGCCCACACCATCCATCCCCATTCATATGTTGTTTGATGACTTCTAGAATTTAAGGGCATCGTTGAAGCATCCAATTCAACACCTCAATGTTCTTCTTTGAAACCTCAAAGGCTCCAAGCCACCAATTATCCTTCTCAGATTTAACAATGAAAGAAGGGATTTTATCCTTGTCCTTTGCATATGCCATTGCTTCATTCATATATGTGACTCCCATTTGCTCAAATCTTTTTCCTTTTACTAGTTGAGCCTCATCCAGCTTCAATATAAGCAATATGACTCCCTCCGATTCTACATATCACATAAACCAAGCCAAACAACACATGTAATTCATGTCATTGATAAGGTAGATTTACAAGTTAAACGATAAATGCTCAAACCCAACCTTGATATGAAACCTTATAGAATCAGATTATATGTCGTTGAAGGTTCTTTAGGTCCACAAAGAGATTGTTGTATGTGTTATACTGTACTTCAAGCCTATCCTTGGACTTAGGATCTCAAACCATTGTTCCTTCTACAGGAATATACTCACCCAAGGATTGATTTAACATCTGCATTGCTTGCCTTCTTTTCTAATGATACTTTATAGGAAGGAGGAAGAAAGTGCCCTCAAATCCCTCGGGTACGAAGAGCTCCTTTGATGACTCTAGAAATTCCCTCGTAACCCTTGGCGACTGATACCGGCTTCATCACATGTATCTTGTACAGTCCTTGCACTAATAAGCCCCTTGATGTCTTGCATAATGTCCTTTGTAACCACCTCAACGACTCTCTTGTAATTTGTATCACGGATGATTGATGTTATCTCTTTGTCCTTCATGCAGGCAGTGAAAACGTGCATAGTATCTCCCATACTAGATGCATCAGCTAAGAAATTCCTGGGACATAATGAAACCACCATTAAATCTATCAGGAAAAACTTTTAAATTAACACATACATAAAAAATACAAACAAAAAATTCCTTGGAAACATACCTTGTTGCCATGACCCTCCGTTTCCTTGTGCCGCCTTTTGCACCGAAAGATTTTGAATATTAGAAAGCCTTCGTTTACGCTCACGTGCACCAATTGGTGTCTCCTTCAACCTCCTTATTTTTCTTTGTAACCTAGACAATTTATCTCTTCGATTATTTATGAGTGTTTATTGTTCCTTATTTTTCATGTGTAGGTCATGTGAATGTTTTTTCAAAACTTTAATACTTGATTGAAGACTTGAATTAATTGATTGTAAGTATTGGTTATGCAGACCACCACTAAACAGAAAGTCTTTTACAAATAACCTAAGAGCCCATTTTTCCCATCACCTACATATCGAACAAAACTAGTCAAATCACAAAATGGTGGACTGTACAAGGTCAAAGGATCATAGGGGAAGATATTCCCACCCAAAGATCAACATTCTGCTTCCCCTCATTTCTTAGTGTGGACATGGTTGAATTAGGTAATAGTTGCCTAACATATGAACATTTTGCTAGTGCATAATCTTCATCTATACAAATGTGAATGTCTACTTTACACTTTCTACCATTCGTAATATCATCTAAAGGCATGTCTAATTCAAGATGACATAAAAATAAGATTAGTAGAAGATTAGAAAAGGGATTTCTATTAGATATAATAGTATTCTAACATTTGGAATGATCCTAGAGAAATATATATTAAGAATATATCTCTCTAAAAAAGCCATTTTTGATATTCCAAAAATAAAGATTTCAGTCATGATTAGGAGAGATGATAAGAATGAAAGTGGGGTGGCATTAAATGACATTAGATGAGATAAGGATTCGAAAATGATATTAAAAAATAAACTTTTCAATATATATATATATATATATATATTTGGGAGGAAAGTTTTAAATGAAAATACACTAAAATGTGAAAAGTATCAAAAAGTCATTATTTTAGTGGCCTCAAAAAATGCCCTTCTATTTTGGGATATAAAATATTAGAATGCATCATGTAATCATTAGATACTTGTCTTATTATTACCTAGTGTACAATTAGACTTATACCTAGCCTTCCAAACCCACGTCGTACTAATAACCTTCCATGTTAAAGAATGATCCATAAAAGAACAAGTTTGGTTTCTTATAATTAAATTCCAAGTTTGGCTTTCCAAGACGATCCATAAGATCCTAAATTTGGTTTTACAAGATGATCCAAAGATCCCAAGTTTGGTTTGCCATAATTAAATCATACTCTAGACTATGCAGCTCTCCCTCCAATTTGGATTAGCTAGGGCTTCCTCTAAACTGGATGACTCCTATAGTTTCACTATCTCATCCATCAAGGCCTCATTGACAATGTGAGTAGAGGCTCTCTATTCCTCCCCTCTTTTTCTCCTCTATTCTTTTGGATCTGCAAACTATACTGCTAGCTCTTTTATGATTATAAAAATGGAGATTTTCCATCTAAGCAATGATTTTCCCTCTTTTACTCCTCTATTCTCTTGGATCTTCAAACTATGCTACTAGCTCTTTTGCAAACTATGCTGTTATATTAACAATTTGAGTAGAGGCTCTCTTTTCCTCTGCTCTTTTTCTCCTCTATTCTCTTAGATCTGGAAACTATGTTGATAGCTCTTCTATGATTACAAAAATAGAGATTTTCCATCTAAGTGATGCTTTCCCATTTTAGGATATGGCCCCTTCTTAGGTGCTTTGCTTCTCTTCTTCATCATATGGTAAATCCACCTCTTGTGGAGATGGTACTATTAGTGGGGTGGTTCTTTATTTAAGGACAATATAGTCCTCAACTTGATGAGGCTATTGTGGGGGATTTTTCATGGTGATGAGCATTTTCTAGCGCTTTTTTGGAATCAGGTGAGAATATTTCAAAAAGATTCCCTCCCTGCTCCATCAGGAGAGAGAGGGGAGAAGAGAGTGGGAGAGAGAGACATGACATACTTATTTGAGAAGGAGAGGCCGAGAGAGAGCGAGAGGGAGTGAGAGAGAGAAAAACATGACAACATTACATCTCCAGATCGAGGTCATTGCTTCCAAGTGAAAATAAAACCAAGTTCATTCACATATAACTTCCAAATACAACTCTTCAGTCAGAACTATTGTACACCATCATCTTTACTTCTATGGGCTTTGCTTGTCCTTCAGGGGGTGAAGGCACAAAGTAAGCGAATGGTGTTTGTTCCCTTTCAAACTTCCTTGAGCAAGAGACGCTCAGATGCATCATGATTATAACCACAAGCTTGCCATATCACAATTAAGCCCACTACGTTGGTCTTCACTTGAGAAATATCAAAATCACTACCAGAAAGTGGTAAGGATGTGAGACCTTTCCATGCTTGTGCAACATCTATGGTCTTTTGCTTGATCTTTGCATTGGTGGCCTCCCTCATGATATGCGAGTACCTTACGTATAATAAAGACATCTTACGTACTTTTTTGGGAAAGGCGAGTATGTATTGTTTTTTCTTGTACATGCAATTTCGGATAAGGATTCATGTTCTTTGTGGCTCACCTTGCCTCTCTCTTCACTCTCTAACTCTATTTCCCCCCCTCATTTTCCTAAAATTTCTAACTGTTTAATTCTTGTAACATGAGTGACATTAATCCATGTTCTACAATACCATACCTACTTGAAAATTCACAATTGATAGTGAGAGGGGGGAGAGGGAGGAAGGGCTAGAAAGAAAGGTACTGCATAATCAGACCCTCTACAATGAGGTTACTTCCACTGCTCATGGTGCAGGGTTTTGAGGGTTAAACTGTCAAGAGACATTCATCCCCATAGTTAGATTGATCACTATTCACGTAGTGCAGGCCTTGGCTACTCGAGACTAATGGTTCAAGGTTTTGAGGGTTCAACTTTCAAGAGTCCCCATAGCTAGATTTATCACTATTCACATAGTGATAAGCCTTGGCCAAGGCTTATACTATTCACATAGTATAAGCCTTGGCCACTCATGATAATAACGGTAAAAAGAGGTGAATAATGCAAATGCATATGAAGTCATCATTTTTGAATAGCCATCTCAAGGAGGAGGTTTATGTTGTGCAAGCACCTTGGTTTTAAGATACTTAGTTTACAAAACAAAATATACAAACTGTGGAAGATATTGTATGTGTTTAAATAGGCCCCTCAGGTAAATAGGCCCCTCAGGTATGTGTTTAAATAGGCCCCTCAGGTATGGTATGAGGGGATATATATTTTCTTTGTAAGTATCGGTATGTATGTAAGATGCTTCTCCACTTAAAGATATAAAGGAGTACAGGAAGTTGTTGGGAAGTTTGATATTTTTGTGCAATTCACGACCTGACATCAACTTTATAGTTGGTATCCTTAGAAGATCCTCAAATCAGTCCCAACTGCTATAAGGTAGAGATTTTCAAGGCAAAGATATGGGTGTTAAAGTACATCACAAGTACCATTAGGTGTGGCATCACTTACACATCAAGTGATGATTTTGTGACTCATATTGTGTAAGATATTGTAATAGCAAAAAATATCTTTCTAGTTATTGTTTTTTATTAGGTCTAGATTTACAATCTACATCAGCAAAAAGAAGCCTACAATGGCACTTCTACAAAGGCCAAAGCAGCATGCTTTGCTTCATGTGAAAAGCACTTTTTTGAGAAGGATTTTGGGGGATAGGTGTTGTTCAAAATGGAGCAACAATGTTACTGTGACAACAATGTTACTGTGCAGCTAGAGTTGCATGGAAATTGCCAAGAACCCGGTGTTTCAAGCTCACAAAAAGCACACAAGAAGAAACTTGAGATATAATATCATTATGTGCGTGAGCTTGTCATGGATGGAGAGGTGGAGCTTATCTACATCTGCTTAACAAGATAGAATTATACAAATATTTTCATAAAGGCTCTTGGGATAGATTTCCTAGAGTGGCATATTCATCAATGCAGCTTTAGACCAAAGAGGTGGTTCACCTACAACAATAGGTGAGCATTGAGGGAAGATGTTGGAAAAGAATTTTCTCAATGCTCCACCCTTGTGTTGTCACTAATGGGCTAACGAATGTACTCTATAATATTGTAAGGCCATATGAGGAGTAACCGTTATGGTGAGCACCTAGGAACCTATGCAGTTTCCAATTTAGACACACTAGAATGGTGGCTAGGAGATGACTTATGTAGAGTTTTACTTGACCAAGTAGAATGCATGCTTGCGAATGCGATGTGACTATGTTTATGAGCATTGGACAACAAATCATGAGGACACAATGTTCTTGGGCTTTATGAGGCCCCTTTAAGGTTCTAGGTGATCTCAATTAGTCGTGGAAGTTATCTAAAGACCCCTTGGGATGTTATTGTAGTACAATAGAGTCCCAATCGGATGATATGCTTAGTTGGTCATTTTTTACCAAATCGTAGGTTGGCAAACATGGCCTACCTATAGCATATCAATATTGGGTACTATATATAGACTATTTTGGTAGCCTTATTCATCATCCAGTTCATTGTGTTCAAGAGCTCTTATAAACAAGACATCTTCCATCCAAAGTCTATCTAGGTCACCCTCAACGGTCCTTACATGGAGCACATGAGTGAGCAAACTATCAATTTGTAATCAAAATTTTTAGGTAATATATTGTTTACTCTACACTTATTTCGGTAATTCGGTGTTTTCTGTATTGTGTTCTATTGTATTTTCTTATAGTATCAATGACTTATTGAAACAATAGAGAAGTTGGAAGCCTATACATATCATATCGATAGAGGAGTCTAGATTGGGTTACAAATCAAGTTATGTTCTTTCTTGCATAGGTAGGTTGGATCATGAACTTTGTAGGTGCATTTTCAAGCTTGTTCTCTCTATTGATGAAGTTAGGAACCATATTCCAATGCATATCATGGAGGACATTGTACACGGATAGATCTTTACTTCCCAATTTAAAGAAGATGCATCAAACGATCACTATGAGGATATTGAATTCTATTTGATGGTGGACATTACCTGTCCACATTAAGGATCTTTATGTGCCCATAACTTCCTGGTGATGACTCCTTGGAGCTCTACCAAATGACACGAGTAGAGTGAAACTTGGAGTAAGACGTAGCAGAATGGACAACGTGAAGATATCGTGAGGAGCTTGAGCATGAGCACTCGATTGATGTGAGATTTGTTGGCCTGCAAGCTCACAAGCACTATCCATTGGGCTAGGATCCATCGAGTCCGATCATCTGATCTTGTATGATAAACGAGTGCAAAAACTCTGACCGACATACACACAGGCCGACTGAGCGTCCCTTACGCTATTTAAATTAATCAGGCCCAGCCGATTTATCTCAATCCATTACAGCACATCGCAACAATGGCAAGAACTCGGCGACACCTCGTGTTCTTCCTCCTCGTCCTCGTCGCATACACGTCCGGATCAGAAGCTCTAGCGGGTACGTATACTTGTGTCTGATACATACAAGAGATAGGACGTAAAATCTCTAACATCCACCTGCTTATATCAGGCAGCGATCCAGCGGAAAAGCAGTTCCATGCGGGCGCCTTCACAGACAGCCCTAACTTGCCGCCTCTAAGATCTCCAACACCTCCCCAACCGTCTCCAGCCACGCCTCCCGGTCCCATCAAATCGTGGTGCGTTGCCAAGCCTGATGCCCAACCCGCGGCCATGCAGATGGGTGTGCTTTACGCCTGCTCCATCAACCCCGTCTTCTGCCTTAACGTCCAGCCGCGCTATCCCTGCTTCCACCCCGAAACGCTGACCTCCCACGCCTCCTCTGTCTTCAACGCCTACTGGCAGTCCTTGAAGGCCCTCGGCGCCACCTGCGACTTCCAGGGCGCTGCAGTCATTGTCCACACGGACCCCAGTAAGATCCTACTGATGTGAGTAAATGAAACATAAGCTGCACAGCTGATCACCTTTCACCTGATCTCGGTCTTTTTGTGTGCAGGCTACGGAGCGTGCCGCTACCCGGCCGTTTGATGATGACCATGACGACGATGCACCACGGCACTCGTTTTCCGGCTCCGCCTTTGTAAACGCTGCATTTTGGAAGGCATAACCATTTGATTCGTTTTCTTCATTCCTGCTCATTTTTTCTATTTTCGCGTTGACCTAAATGCGTGGCCCAATCACCCTCATATAGCAATTGAGTGCGATGATAATCAGTAAAGCATTGTGCTGGATAGATCCCGAGCCTCTCTTTTTGTCTTCTGTGACACCTTGCAAGAGCCACGTAAATTGTGAACATTTTCGGGTGATCCAGTTTTCTCTCTCTTTTTTTCGTGAGTCTTCTTCCATTCCTAATCGCACACACGAATGTTACCCTACTACACACATCTAGGAATTTTACCCTACTACACACACATACGGTACTACTCACAACACACACAAGGGGTACCACTTTTCCAAATATGAGCCACTTTATAGATAGTGGTACCGTACTACTCACAACACACACAAGGGGTACCGCTTTTCCAAATATGAGCCACTTTATAGATAGTGGACAAGCCACTTTATAGATAGTGAACAAGCCCACAATTGGAGTGAATACCCTCCATAGTTTTGGTAGAATTGCGAGTCGCAAGTTGAGTTGTGATCATTGATGGCATGGCAACCATCGTTCCAAAGCATGTATTATACACGGTTGTCGGTTTTGCAGGATCACCAAAGACGACACAACAAGACAAAGCACCTACAGACGCGCACACAGATGCGTTTACTCAACTAAAAAAAAACTTATGCGCGCATCTATTAGCGCATCTACAAACCCGCGTCTAAAGACACGTTTAAAAGATAGCAAACAGACACGCCTATAGATGCGCATATAGACGCGAAAATAGACGCTCGGGGAGAAATTTTAAAAAACATACAGACGTATGCATAGACGCGTTTATAGACGGAACAGACAGATGCGTATATAGACGCGTTTATAGATGCATTACATCATATTTTTTAAATTTTGTGTGCTTGAACAGAATGCTGTGTATGTTGTGTATGCTATGTAGTTACAGGAATCCCATTTTCACATTGTGTAATTCAATTCTTACAGCCAACTGCATTTTAATTAGCACTCTTACAAGCACGTCTATAGCCGACATTTACAATTCCAAATAAAACATTACAACTCCAAAACGTTTAGTTACAAGGCATTAATTGATAGCTCAAAAAGTGCTTGTATGTACATATAGCACGAAGCTAAGGCATAATCCAAGATATTATTAAGCTTGACTTTCGACGCTTCTTTGTGTATGTTTTGGATGTAAAGTGGTTTAAGGACGTGGTAGAAAGAGGCCCTAATGCAACAATCAAACGCCATGCAAGTGGCTTTGTAACTATTAACTCCACAAAGTTTTGGCAAAGTAAGAAGGACACACTAGTACTACCGCAACAATGTGAATAGGTACTGTACACACATATAAAAATACTCACTTTTAAATATTTGATACCTTCGATGCAAGGAAATAACATGATTGTATTTGTGTTTGAATTAGGTTGTCTATCAACCAATGGTGGATAATAATAGATGGTGGCATGTCATACCTATTATGACATGTTCCAAAGTGATGTATAGTACATTTACGAATATGGAGCGTATGGAGGATGATCATGGCCATGGAGGTGATGATGACCGTGATACGAGAGACGAGGATGATCATGAGATAGGAGATACAGATATTGAGGCCATTACCCGTGAGGACGAGCCTACCATTGGTGATGCTGATTTCGATGAGCACATGAGTAGCACAAGTAGTAGTGGGTTGAATGTATTTGTAGATCTAAACACTTGTTTGGATTTTGAAGTAGATAGTTTAGCAAGGGTTGATCTGATTGAGGATGAGATTGAACCGTAGCCCATCATTGATATTGGCAAAACTATTTTACATATTGTCTCATTCTCCTCACCTCACTTAATTTTTGTATATGTGGGTTTGAAAAAAAGCATTGATGTTTTTGCTAAAATTATGTGCTTTGGTAATCATGGGTAATTTTTGGAAAGCAGTGATGTACATTTACCAGCGTACACCAAAATCTCACTTTTTGTATTCTCTGTTTTGCGTCTAAATACGCGTCTAATTCTCCGTGTAGATGCACTAATAGACGTGCTAATACACGCACAAATAGACGCACTATTAGATGCAGTGTTAGATTCTCAGTGTAGATGCGCTAATAGACGCGTCAATACACGTGCAAATACATGTGCTATTAGACGCGCTGTTAGACGCGCCCGTAATTTCTCTATTCAAGCAATGCCTATAGACACGCCCGCTATTTTGTGCATCTATCAAGTGCATCTATAGTTGCTTTGTGTTGTTGTGCGAGGGTAAAAGCAAGCACTAGGACGATCGAACGATGCAATGTACGTGCCCACATGCACACCCAAATACACCCTTAGTATGAGGTGTTCCCAAGAGGATTTGAATGTAAGAACTCACGTAGAAAGTTGTAGGATCGCCGAAGACAAGGGTAAAAGCAAGCACTAGGATGATTGAACGATGCAACGTATGTGCCCATATGCACACCCAAATACACCCTTAGTATGAGGTGTTCCCAAGAGGATTTAAATGTAAGAACTCACGTAGAAATTCCAAAGCCTTATCCACTAGGCTACCACCTTGGGGACTCAAGTTTTCTTTTTCATACACTCTTACACAATTCTACGCACCCAAACCCTCATGCACGTACTTTACACCATCACAGTTAGATAAAATTCTAAGTGCAAGGGGTTAAAAGTGTTGAAAATTCAAATGTAAGAGTGTGGAGAAGTTTAGTGTAAGGGGAGACTTCATTTGTAAGAGTGTATATGTGATGAAGTATAAAGGTAGGTTTTAGAACCAAGAAACATGGGTTTCATACATCATCTCGCTGGAGGCTCCTTACGCCATAAGGCGTAGACTGCACTCACAATATCGTGGGGGAACTCTGCTCCTCCACCGTCGAGAGCACACACAAGCTCAAATCAACAACTATTATGCTATATCTAGCTCACATAAACGGGGCCATGCACCTCAGATTGCTCGTATTCGAGATTCTCGTAGGAAGCCTGGTCAGGAAGAGCACTTAGGAGCTCAATCGATTGTCCTCGTCTCGACATGCTCCTCGTACCTCGATCCTCTCACTCACCCACACAACAATATGTGGACGCATGAGAGCTCAAGCACAAGAGGTAAGGATGCAAGAGAGTAGCGAAGATCACACTAGATAATGCATAAGAGAATGAGTGAGAGTTACATTTTAGGTTTTATAGGTGACCTCTAGGGTTCACACTCGGGCGAAAAAAGTTAAACGTCTAGTCCTCAGGCTTATTTGGCTACCCTAGGTAGTGTAAACACCTATTCTAAAGCTAGCACTCTCAACCTAGGATCCAATGGCATGCCTTTATAGAGACAAACGATGATCACACACACAAAATAATATATCACAAGATAATTTTAGGTGGAAACTTGCATTTTTTATGACATTGACCAAATTGGTTGAAAATTATAGGACAATCAACATCGGTTGTTTAGTCTCTCTGGTAGTAGTGCTTATCATGCCCCCCTTCGTGATGCAGATTCCGTGTTGATGAAGATGAGTCGATGTCATATATAGGAAGGCATATTGTGATACCTACATAAAACACAAGTCAAGAAGTAAAGATGTCATGTAAAAAGAAACAAGAAATGGAAAGAAAAGGATGTACATGCATGTAGATTGTTTCCTTTTTAGTTATGACTCGTAATGTTAATCACTTGTCATAAAGAGGAAAGTTAAGGCCAATGTAACTTAGACGTTGGTAATAAGTCAATCCATACTTGAACTGTTCTTAGTAACATGTTGATAGTTATCATCTTGGTGCCTTTTTTTTCCCTCTTGTAAAAAAATACTATTGACCTAAAGGATTAGAATATACCTAAATACTTCACTAAAAGCTGAGTGGGAGTATATGGCATACTCCGGCACATTTTGAAGGTCAATGTAGGGACATATAGGTTTATTATTGAATCTTAGAAATAGTAGGCCTTAGGGTTACTCTAAGAAATAGTAGGCCTACTATTTTTGAAGGTCAATGTAGGGACATATAGGTTTATTATTGAATCTTAGAAATAGTAGGCCTTAGGGTTACTCTAAGAAATAGTAGGCCTTAGGGTTCCTCAAAGAAACAAACATAAGAGAATTTAGTCCAATCATAAATTGATTTAGTTAATGTGTGAATGCATGGAGGTGAAGTGAAGAAAAAATTAAAAGATTAAGTCACAGTTTAGGATACACCTGAGAAAGTTGAAAAGTTTGATCCATATCAAGGTTGTGTGTGTTGTAAAAATAGATTTGGTGCACCGAGGGTGCACCATGATGGAAGTCTTTAGCGATACCTAAAATAACTTTATCTAGCAAGCTCATTGTCAGATAACCATAGTTCATAAGCGGACTCTGATTCGACATCACTAGGTGGGTCTTCCTCTTCACTTGGTCCTTCTAAGATATAACCTAATGTTGGATAAGTAAGCAATGGTCTCAATGCATTCTAGCTATAAAATGGTATAGACACTGTAGGTAAGGTGGTCAAACATCTCACGTCTTGAAAAACCACAATAAACTCCCTTACTACTACCCGTAATGGACTGGGCATGGGTAAAAGTCTCTCATGAAAGTGATGGGGTGAGTGCACGATAATGCTCTTGCCTCCATCGCTCGTATATGTGATGTTGCTCCTACCATGGATTGGAGTAACGCTCTCCCATAGCGTCGTCAAAAATAGGTTCTACACTACCAACAAAGATGGGATGATGTAAACAGTATACGCTACTCACATGCATGGCATGGAGCGATGGGGTGAAATTGCATTAAAAATAAATGCATTTTCAAAACAAATGCCATGAGATCTCCTATGATATATCAACAAGAATGACACAAATGCCCTTAGGGACTGAGGTCCTCAACCAGCTTGTTGAGGCCGTTATGGCCAAAGATCTCCTCCTCCAAATTGAGGCACCTCAATCTCGTGAAGCATCCTCGTCGCAAAGGCATTGGTGCCATACTTTGGAGAGACAAGTGCCTCAGCCACAACAGAGGGTGGAGAAGAGGTGGGGGAGGGTCCTATAGAGGGTACCCTAGATGTAACAGATGTGGGCAATGGAAAGGAGGCTACACATGAGATGCTAGAGCTTGAGCTTAGTAATCTCAGCTCTATGGTTATTGAAGGGGAGGAATTCCTCTTTTTACATGACCTAGAAAAGGTCTACAAGCTCAACCAAGCCTAGTGCCTCTCCTTGTTAGCTGTGAATGATGAATTTTCCATCGAGAACAAGGGATCAGAGGCTTTGCAACAAGGACTTGTTCGAGGGTGGTGTGCATGAGTGGGTGATGATCCTGAAATCAGTAATTACGGAGGCTGATCAAAGCCTTATGATGACTGAGGAGGAGTTTAAAAAGCTAAAGAACAATTACCACCGACCAGAGAGTCTGAGGACACTACATTATTGTCGTTGGAGGGACACAAGTCCTCCATTGACATTTGCAAGCCTGAGGTGGTTAGCTCTGATTTCAAACACATGGTAAGATAAATTATTTATGAATCTAATAAATATAATTGATAGTACTACTAGAATTCCACTAATCCTCTTTCTTCTGTGCAACATATAGTCTCTATAGATGCTTGGGCTCAACGTAAAGGTGGCACATGTGAGGGTTTTGGAAGAGATGCTGTGTTGGTAGAGAAAGGCGAATCCAATCCATACACGAGGGGGATATCCAACCATTGTCACAAATGATGCCAACCCCAAACTTAAAGATTTTGATATACAGCCAGCATGGCGGCATGAGTACTTGACTATTCTAGAATATAGTTATTAGTGTATGTGTGCCGCGCCCACACAGAGAGTGGACCCTTTGTATATGCCAATGAAAAGAACATGGACACCATTGGAATTCCATGAGGCCAAGCAAAGATATTCACATGTCTACTACAACTTTTCTTTATTCTTGCTAGCAACATTTTCAAATATAGGACAACAAAGGAAGTAATTGCTGACTTGGATACATGCATGGCGTCGAATCCGGACCCTACTATTGTAGCCAGTGTTTGATTTCTAAAGTTGATCGTGGTCTTGATTGATCAACCTAAATAAAGATATGATGGATTTAATGCCAATCAACTACAATTCGACATGAATCAAGGCCCTACTGATAGAGGCATAATGTTATATTATCATTGCCTAAGGTGTTTACCAGCATATATGTATGTCACATTCGAAGATATGGTCGACACCAGGTTCTGGAGATCACACTCTGCATTCAGAATGAAAGGTCCCTGTCCCCTCCGCGCAACGAATTCAGGGGTGCTAGCAGCGGAAGTAGCACTTCTTGCACGGGGCAGGGTCCCTCACTTGGGGCCTCACCCACAGATATCGGGACAAGAGACTAATCCTCGGTTCTTCCAAAACCGAACCCGGAAAAACTTCCCTCGCCCAGAAAGCACGGGCAATTCCTCCAGGATATTTTTACTCTAACGTAGTCAAGAGCCTTAACTAACTGAACCGATCTGACTGAACCCGTAAGTATCATAGTCAGATCAAGGAAAAGACTTGAACTTGGATCATAGAGACCAACGCTTTTTTCCTCATTGAGAGGCACAGCCATTGATTCTTTTCCATAGAATAATTTTTATCGGGATTTACTTCATCTATCGTACCATAACAGAATTGAGTCTCATTTTAGGGATCCATCAGTCCAACCTAGTCCCATGGGTTAGCCAACCGCCCCCAACCACTGTAGTGATGGGATCCATTTAAGAATTTGGTTAGGTTTTTCCCGGGTACTAGGGAAAAGAGTTCCTAGGCCCCCTAGCCGGATATTCATGCAAACTTAAAACTAGTCACACCACTTACACACCCAATATGAAATTGTCTTTCTCACAGATTCAGCTGTCTTTAAAATAATCTTTTAATGAAACTATACTATCACTGATCATAATCCTCCTAAATTAATCCGGTTGAATCCTAATTTCTAATTTTTCCCTCATCGGTGTACTTATGGCATCATTGGCAACCAGAACGCTCACCACCTGTCCACTCACGGGCCTTTTCAATAGTTCCTAGCTCATAGTACCTAGCAATATATTCACTTATAAAAATCAAAATGGAATCTCCGTCGAAGATCAGCAAGATCAACCAACAGATCCATATAAAAGAGCCATGGACTCATCCGTTGAGGACCAGCAAGGTCAATTAACCAGATCCATGCCCGAATTCAGAAAACAACTCTTACTCCTTGTTCCAATATCTTCCACGACGTACGCGTGGGTATCTTCAGTGACTCAGAGCTCGAGCACCGTATGGTCAGCACCCTCTAGGATCCTTTGCAGGTCACGTAGCGCTTCACTCATAGGCCGCTTCCTTAGTCCCTCATCCACCGTACCGGAAGCTCACCATTTAAATCAAACCGAGGCTGGTCAAGACCTCGGCCGACCTTGCTACGCAAGACATCCTCCGTTGACTCTCCGTCAGATGTTGCAACTTTATTAGATAGGTCTCCACGACTTCATTCACAAGACGGTCAAAATGCTTCCCCAGCATTTTTGACATAAAACACTCATTTAAAAACAGGTCATACAGTTTCTATGATGAACTCTCGTCTTTCCACATTGTTCCACATCAATCCTCATTTATTTCATATGTATTCCCATTCTCATCACATCTTTTCTCATTTATCTGCATCATATCTCATCCACTCGCATCTATCCATATCCACATCTCATCAGATCTCATCCACTCGCATCTATCCATATCCACATCTCATCACCTCATATTCATTCACATCACATATCTCATCTATTCACATCCCGATTCACATCACATCACATCTATTCACGTCCATCACATCCATTTACATCCATCACATCACATTCATTCATATCCATCACATTCATTCATTCATATCCAACCACATTCATTCATATCCATCACATTCATTCATTCATATCCAACCACATTCATTCTCATAACCATCCCATCACATTCATTCATATCCAACCACATTCATTCATATCCAACCACATTCATTCTCATCCAACCACATTCATTCTCATAACCATCCCATCACATACATTCTATCCACATTATATCACATCATATCTCATTCATCCACATCCATCCAATAGTTCACATGTACAACTACTCACATCTATCCATACATTCATATCTATCACTTCACATCCACATATATTTATGTCACGTCACATTCTTTCACATACAATTCCACATCCATTCTTTCACATACATCCACATCTATTCTTCACATACACATTCACATCCATTCTTCATATATACATTCACATCGATTCTTCACATACACATCCATAACCATTCTTCACATACACATCCACATCCATTCTTCGCATACACATCCACATCCATTCTTCACATACACATTCATATCCATTTTCATCACATCCATTCTTCACATCTATCTGATTCACATCACATCTCATTTCTATGCAAGTTTTCAGTTTGATTTTCTTTTGAATACAAGGAGTATTTCTTGAATCAATATCCCCAAAACTTCTTGATCGGAATTCTGAATTTCATACCAGAATTCCTCGAATTCTATAACCTTGATCCACAGATCAATTCAAAGGGTCTCAAACTTGGTTTCAGATTTGGCGGGAGTTTTGAGTGTATTTTTCTAAACTGTTCACACCTTCTTTCTTCAAAATTGACAAAAGAGTTTGGTCTTGGTCATAGTCTGATTCAAGGTTCGAGTCGGATAAGATTTTTCCTGATCTATCTTTCTCGAAAAGGTTTGATAATTCAGTTACTATTTTACTAAATTTCTTTCTTTGAATGTTCACTTAACTGATTTCTAAATTAGTTATACGAATTCCAATGAGGAATAGATTAATCATTTATCTGAATATTTCGATCTCGATAGATTTTCTGAATTCTCTTTTTACAATCCGTGTGAATATAAAACTATAGAAATCTCTCTCTTAGAGTATTTAATTATTCATTTATCAAATACTCATAGAATTTAAACATAGAATTTAAGAGAATTTTAATTTTGATATAAAAATTCTTTATGCATCTATTTATGCATAAAAATCAACTTCAGTGGAAATAACACTTTTATTAAAAAAATCCTTTTATGTATCTATTTATGCATAAAATCAAATTTAACACTTTTAAAATAAAAAGAATTTTTTTATGCATCTATTTATGCATAAAAATCAATTTTTATAAGAATAACGCTTTTATAATTAAAAAATTCCTTTATACATCTTTCTATGCATAAAAATCAAATTTAATAAGAATAACCCTTCTGTAATTTAAAAAAAATCCTTTATGCATCTTTCTATGCATAAAAATCAAATTTAATGAGAATAACACTTTTGTAATAAAAAAAATTTTCTTTATGCATCTTTCTATGAATAAAAATCAAATTTAATGAGAATAATACTTTTGTAATTAAAAAAATTCCTTTATGCATCTTTCTATGCATAAAAATCAAATTTAATGAGAATAACACTTTTGTACTAAAAAAATTCCTTTATGCATCTTTCTATGCATAAAAATCAAATTTAATGAGAATAACACTTTTATAAAAAAAATTCCTTTATGCATCTTTCTATGCATAAAAATCAAATTTAATGAGAATAACACTTTCGTAATTAAAAAAATTTCCTTTACGCATCTTTCTATGCATAAAAATCAAATTTAATGAGAATAACACTTTTGTAATAAAAAAATTCCTTTATGCTTCTTTCTATGCAAAAAAAAAATCAGATTTAATGAGAATAACACTTTTGTAATAAAAAAATTTCCTTTATGCATCTTTCTATGAAAAAAATCAAATTTAATAATTAATATCAGTGATATCCATGCATTTTCATAGGTGAATATGTACATGGAGAAATTAGAATATTTCTTTTAAGATGAAAAAATGGTGGGAATTACTCTTTTGGAATAACATAAAAACAAACTTTCTTTTCCACAAAATTTTGAAAAATTTTGCCATAATCTCCTTTGTATGACTGACCATTTCTCATTTTTATCATTCTTTATTTAACTTAAATTAACCCAAATTAGATTTATAGAACTCTAATCTACACAATTTTCTAAATTCAAGAGAGTAAATAATAAGAAGAGCTTAATTAATCCTTAGTTAATCTTTCTAGGATTGAGAAAGGTTGGAATGTAAAGAGGAGAAGGGGGTGGCCTTTATATCAAAGGCATAGCATTTGAATTTAATTCAACATCTGCAAAACATAAAAATTAAGAAAACCATATATTCTTCATTAAACAAGTAAGAAAATTAGCTTACATGGAGCTTGTAAGCTCTCCTTTGGCTTGAGGGATTGAGGGTTCTACTCTTGTTTGAAGCAAGAGTGGCCACAAATTCACTTTGGAGAGGATTAGGCCAAAAACAATTGAGTTATTAAAAAATTCAATGTAGATGGCTCAGGACAAGAGCAAAGTAACAGTGCATAAACACCATTAAGCTTTTACAAAGGGGGAGGCTTCTATTTATAGGAAAAAGTGAGCCTCTAACCAAGCAAACTAATTCTAGAATTTTCTAGATCAGTTTGGTCAATTTTTTACCATTTTTGGGTCAGTTTAGCTTACTTTTTGGATCTAGTTTTGAAATAGGAGAGAGGAGAGATGAAAATATCTCATTTTATTGATTAAAAATTGGGGGTAATGATGGGAAAAAGGTGCCTACTTCACGAGGGGAGATCCCCACACTGAGGTGTCAAAATTCAATTTTTTAATTCTTTTCTTTGGTCCTTAGTCCACTCTTCATCTTATGTGAGTATTTACTCATTTTTGGGGGGTTTTTCTTTTATTCTTCAATTTATCTCCTCCCTACATTTGGATTAATCTTATTGGTCCATATAGGAACCTTAATTGGACTATAATCTAAATTTTTTTGAAAATCTGAAACCTTAGGCTAAGGTCCTTTATACCTATTTTCAATTAATTCCAATTGCACATTGGAAAGTTCTTTTTGAATTTCTCTTTCAGGGGAAACCATTTTAGACACTAGGAGGATTTTTATATCCAAAAATATCTCAATTTTGAATTGCCTCCCTTTATACATTTTCTCTCTCCAGACCAAAACAGGATCTTTCTTATATTTCAGAGAGGGGAATAATTATAAGATCAAAAGGGGAGGTTCTTATACCTGCACACCTCAAAAGCTGGAGGGAGGAATCTAACATCCTATCCCACTTAAAAAACGTAAGATGTCCTCATCTCGCAAACTAGAGGACAACTCTTGCCCTTAAGATCCAACTGATTCTGGGGTTCCTTATAGTCTAGTGAACCCAACAGAATCCTAGGATAAAGATTCCCTATATAGAACTCATTCATCAGATAACAGTTCTTTCAGATCATATCATTCATATCCTTAACACAATAATGGTCCATTAGACCGAAATTTCCATCTAAACATTCCTCCATGGGAATTTCAATTATACAGGTTTTTAATTTGTCATCCCTTAACTTGATCCACAATCTGTCAGCACAATCCACTAATCTCATAGTAATTTGCCGAAGTCATTATCGTCATTCCAGTTACGAACATCATCACAGGGACTCGTTCCATTCATCCTCATTGTGGTTTTGCTCAGCTTATCATTTTTTAACCAAAATACAAGAATCATCATTTTTCAATCAGAATCCAAATCAACTCATCAGTTCTCAACCAGAATTTTAAAATCATATCAACCACATTCGAATTCATCATCTGGATAGCATTTTTGCTTATAATTTCAAGGTCTTAGATTTACTCGTATATACTACCCAGTAAAGAGGTGCAGTTATACCCTCGGTATATACGGGTAGTCACGGTCCTTGGATTTTAAGGTAAATATCATCATGTCTAGGCCTCAAGCAAGTCAGTGATTCCATACAATTGCGGTACTTCCTTTTGAAGACCCAATTACCTATTTATGAATCTTCATTTTGAATATCAATTTGTATGAATTTCATCACACAATTACAACCTTTTACTACTGCTTCATAAATTTTTGACATTTTTGGTTTCCGGTTGATCTACTTTAGCCGATTCGCTCTGATACCAACTGAAAGATCCCTGTTCCCTCCACGCAATGAATTCAAGGGTGCTAGCAGTGGAAGTAGCACTTCTTGCGTGGGGGCAGGGTCCCTCTCACGGATATCCAAACAAGAGACTAATCCCTCGGTTCTTCCAAAACCGAACCCAGAAAAACTTCCTTCACCTGGAAAGCACAGGCGATTCCTCCAGGATATTTTTACTCTAACGTAGTCAAGAGCCTTAACTAACTGAACTGATCTGACCGAACCCATAAGTATCATAGTCAGCAGATCAAGGAAAAGACTTGCACTTGGATCATAGAGACCAACGCTTTTTTTCTCATTGAGAGACACAGTCGTTGATTCTTTTCCATAGAACAATCACACATATACATACATACATATATATATATATATATTTATATATGTGTGTGTGTGTGTGTGTGTGTATACATACATATATGTATATATATATATATATATATATACATATATGTATGTATACACACACACATACATACATACATACATATATATATACATATGTATGTATACACACACACACACACACACACATATATGTATGTATACACACACACATACATACATACATACATATATATATACATATGTATGTATACACACACACACACACACACACACACACACACACATGCATACATACATATATATACATATACATATATATATACACACACACACACACACATACACACACACACACATATATGTACACACACACACACGTATATACACACATGTATATATATTCCTACATTGCTTACATTAATGGCTTAAAAATGCACAAGCACTATTATGTTCTTGTAAGCTCCATGCTTGCATGTTGTTATACACTATGTATCTTGTTATGTATGTTAGAAAAAGAGAGAGAGATCATTATTTTAAATATTAATATTCGTTATTTGTATTTTAACTCTTCCACTTGAATAATATTCTTGATTTCAAATTTCAAGTTATCTACGTGCCCACCTCTAGTTTAGTTATAATATTGCACTTAGTATATGTTATAATATCGGCACTTAGTATATGTGTTAATGATGAAAGTTGGTAAAAAGTAAGGAGTTTTACTTATTCTGATTGGTTTTTAAAAAGGTTTTTGTTGAGTCGAGAATGTTTGACACTACACAATTATCAATGAATACATGAAAAAATGTACGGTAGTACACAACTCATCCACTTTGAAGGCACATGACTTTCTACTGTGAGATGAAAGGAATTTCTTCACAAACACGCTAACCACATCAATTGACATTCTCCTTATCAAAAGTTGAAAGTAGTAATAGTTTGAATCTTTTCGTAGTACAATTGAGAAGCTTTTTGAAAATGTACCTAGACATTGGTCAAGGTGTTCACATGTTAGGCTTTCTTATTATTATGAAAATGATTCTTATCACTTAACTACAAAGTGTTGCTTCCTACGACTAAAAAGGTGTTCTCGTCATGTTGCTTATGCAAATTGATGGGAGTGCCCTTAAAGCACAATGTCCAACAATTATACCTAAAAGGTTAAATCTAGGGCAGTTACACAATTCCCTCACTTGCAAATATTCTAGGAAAAAGGGGAGGGAATCCATCCCCGCCCAAGTTTGTGGGTGGGAAGTCTTCCCCGTCCATGTCCCTAGGGCTGCACTTTTTGGAGAGGGTGTGTGTAAGGGCCCTTATTCACACGTCTCAGTGTGCGAAAAGGATGTGATCAAAATAATGCTTCAAAGCAAGTGGGATTAAGACAAAACAAAGATAATGCTTCAAAGCAAGTGGCATTAAGCACTAAAAGCTAGAGGAACTGTTGGGATTATAATTTCTAACTAAGTGACTAAACGATGTAATCAGTGCTAAAAAAAAACGGCATTCTAGTGTATATTTGTATTAGCTAGAATTAATAAAAAGTAGTTGAGAATTTAAGTAGCCCGTATTTTAAGGAATGTTTTTTCATATATTTTAGTTATGAAACCAACATATAGTAAAGATTTCATAACCGGATAGATTTAAGAGCTGCCCTTATTTTGATTCATTGAAAATTATGTTTTTTTCGAGCACTAGATGTAATTATGTCCCTAGAATATCAAAAACCTTCAATTCATAACACTACAAACTTGTGTGTGGGAATTAGTAACTTTACATAAATAAAAAAGAAGTGAATCAATGTTTACCTAGTCTTGAGTGAAAATTTTGATGGCTTTTCATCGTTTTCAATGCTTTCACAAGGAAATGGGGGGTATTTATTTATGTCACACAGGGATCTTTGTTAAGATAGTATAAAAATTGTGTGTCAGAGAGACTTGAAAGGGAGAGGTGCTAGCTAGGACAATAAAGCCTGAAAGGGCAAAAGGATTTCATGTATCTATCTCTACCATAGTTGCTTTTTGCAGGTGTCACGCTTGTTTTTAAGCATTTTGGCTGTACGATACTTGAAAATTTTTAAAATGTCTCTAAAAAAGTACACTAAAATGAAAAAAAACTTGTTGTATTTCTTTGGAAGGCAAAAGTATATCTTATGTTTAAAAACAGACTTAAGGGAATTTATGCATTTTAATTTTTATTTCAATCCATGATATGGAGAAGGCGAATTTGCTTTCTTTGTTTTTTTTTGTTTGGGTTCTTGTTTGGGGAGCTGAAGTCTCTTTATCCCTACACACACAAACATACGTACACAGTTTTGGTTTTCATAATCCTAGCCATAGCTTTAACTTAGCTGGATGGGAATGCCCGCCTGTACTGAAAAAAGAAGACGCAATTGGCTAAAACAGGGCTCGACTTTCTTCTGGGCTATACTCTCTCAAAGTAACCCTGGAGTCTTTCTAAATCATATAGCCATAGCCATAGCCCCACAAGTGTGTTTTTGTTAAAGCTAGGAGTAGTTGTATGTTGAACCCCTCTGTTGGGGGGGTTCAATTTTTTAGCCATACAGCCGTAGGCTCAACCTAGCTGCAATCGAGGTGTTTAGAGCAGAGGCTTGGCTGGCTACATTCTAAGTTCTTTTTCTCATATTTGGGCTTTTCTCCCTGTTAACTTTGCTGTGTGTGTGTGTGTGTGTGTGTGTGAGAGAGAGAGAGAGAGAGGGAGAGAGAGAGAATAGTAGGCAACAGCAACATAAAAGGCCAATCAGCTGTGGTTTTTATTGGGGCATGCAAACCTAGCAATGCCGAAGAAGAAGATGGTGCTCCACATAGCAGGCTTTCTGTTGTTGGACTGGCAGCTCCTTTGCCTTTTCCTTCTCCTCCTTTTAGGTAAGTCATCCCTTCTCTTTACAGTTTTGATGAATACAAACATGCTTAGATTTGGGGCTTGTTTTAGGTTATCCCCCCCCCCCCCAACACACACACAACACACTGCACTGGACATGCACGCACACGTGCGCGCGCACACACACATACACTCTGGACACACGGATGCTTGTTGCACACACATACAGATGTCTCTCTCTTAGTATTATGTTGCATATGTATTGAAGCTCAAAGGATCACTCTTTCTAGATTTTATGGTGCTGTTTGTTTTTTTTAAATCATAACAGCTCCCCTTCTACATGCTGGGGAGATTGGCTTCTGCTACGGCCGCTTTGCCAACAACCTTCCAGCACCTCAAGATGTTGCCAACTTCCTAGTAAAGCAATCCATTTCCAAAATCAGGATCTTTGATAATGATCAAACTGTAATTCAAGCCTTTGCTAACTCTGGCATAGAGCTCGTCATAGGCATTCCCAACAGTGACCTGCCCAATTTCCAAACAGAACTGCAAGCAGATAATTGGGTGTCTTCTTACTTAGCCTCATTGGCGACTGCTACCAGAATCACTGCCATCTCTGTAGGTTCTGAAGTTGTCACCAATGATCCTAGTGTTGTACCTCTTCTCTTACCTGCCATGATGAACATTCACACAGGCTTGACCAAAGCCAGTCTTTCTCAAATTCAAGTCACAACTGCAAACTCCATGGCCATTCTAGAGAACTCATTTCCGCCTTCCTCGGCCACTTTTAACCAAAGCTTTTCCACCTCTTTCATGAAGCCGCTGCTCGATTATTTGCGCTCCATTGGCTCATTTGTCATGATAAATGCTTACCCTTATCTGGCATATACCATTGATTCCTCTCGTGTGCCCTTGGACTATGCTCTTTTTCAAGCTCAACACACTGTGGTTGATCCTAGTACGAACTTACAATACACTAGCTTGTATGATGCTCAATTGGATGCCCTCTACTTTGCCATGGAAGGCATGGGGCATACCGAGCTGAAAGTGGTAGTGAGTGAAACCGGATGGCCGACGAAGGGTGATGCAGATGAGTTGGGAGCAACAGTACAAAATGCACAAGCTTACAACAGTCACCTCGTTGCAAGAGTAGTGAAGGATGTTGGCACTCCACACAGGCCAAATCAGCCTGTTGATGCCTACATTTTCTCTCTTTTCAATGAGAACATGAAGGCAGGTGCAGAATCAGAGAGAAACTGGGGAGTTTTTAATGCAGATGGGACGAGCATTTACACTCTAGACCTTGCAGGCACTAAGACTTCTGTTATCTCGCCTGCGACGTCTCCAACGGCAGCCCCTCAGAATGTCAGTAGTACTGGCAGCATCAGTGGAACATGGTGTATTGCAAAGCCTGGGGCGAGCGAAAGCAGTTTGCTTGCTGGGATTAACTGGGCTTGTGGGCAAAGGAAGGTGAATTGCACTCTCATCCAGCAAGGGAAAGCATGCTATCAACCTGATACATTCCAAAACCATGCTTCTTATGCTTACAATAGTTACTTTCACAGTGTCAGTGGCAATGCAACTGCTTGCGATTTCAACGGCACAGCTACAACAACAAGCACAGATCCAAGTGAGTAAAACAGGCTCTCAGGTCAACAAGGGTTGGCTAGTAATTCTAGCTTTACTTTGAAGGTTTTTGCACATTATAATATTGATGCTTTTTCCTTTACTTGGGTGAATGTTGATCACAGGTTATGGGTCCTGCACATTTGTTGCCTCCCTGTAGGTGTTCTTCACCCAATCCACCTTGCATTATTGATAACCTTATTGAGACTCAAACTTCCCTTTAATTTTGGTTTTGGTTATCAACAGCTTTCTGATTCATATGATGATGTATATGTTGCATCCCCTCAAATGTAGCAGCAGTGCCTTGTCACCTGGCAGCAATGACAATGCTTCTTCTGCAACTTCCCGGCCTGCTATGTTAGATTGGAAGTTTGGGATTGTCCCTATAGTACTTCTGTTGACACATGCATTTGCAACCTCGATACTCGTCTCACCAGAGTAAGCAAATTTTGCTCTGGAATTGTGTGCACATTCTTTGCTCTGAAATTGAGTTGGTACTTTTAAATTATTGTGGATTAGCTAGTGCATGCTATGCTTCTTGTCTTCTATTTTTTTTTTAAAACTCCATACTGGCAACTTTGCAGAAATGCACAAGCAGGTCATGAAGGGGTTCTTATGTAACAGTTGAAATGGGGTGTGAAACTTTAATGTATTTCGCGGCCTCCTCTTATTCTGCAAAGTGTCAAGGCTCAATCATACATGCTCCCCAATGGTCATATCTTCTTAAGTACGGTTTACAGTCGGTTCAAAGTGTATTTCGCAGGTTCTTATCACTTGGATTGGTCTTTTGGCATGTTTTTTGAGGAAGAACATCACAAATGAGAGATGGAAATGTGCCCAACCCTGGTACAGAAAGGTATTGTTATACAAGCACCCAAAAGGTAAGCTTGTGGTTCCCATCAAGGGTGTGGCAATCATTGCCTTATGTTGATTAGGTTCTTGCGAACCGTTTCTCAAGCTACATGAAAATGTGGAAATGTTAGCAAAAAGGGCCTCCCCCAACTGTCTCTTTTTTGCTTGTATTGAAGAAGTATCTCAAGATCCAGTGTTGTTGTGAGCTTGTCCTTGGCTCTATTAGCAATCCTCATGTATCCTGTAGTAGGGTTTTTTGTGTTGGAACTTGTAGATATGTATGCTTGGAGCACTTTTAAGGTGAGGTCTTGTGAATCGGACCCATCTTTGGCTTGTTAGTTGCATCATATAGCCTTGGAGCAGATGGTGTGATTGGCTTCAATGGCTTGCAAGAAGTCAAGAGAGGTGCAGGGGAAAAGTGATGTTGAAGTGTGTGTGTGGTGTGTTTTAAGTAGTGTATATATATGTATGGACACTATACTTGGGATCATGTGTGGAAGGACAGTGTTATGTGTGTCTCCATAAATGCATGGATGAGCTTTTGGTTTGTCCGCATATAAACACCCTTTAGAGAAGGACGTTTGGATTCAAGAAAAAACTGAGTTTGACATTATTGCCTACAGAATCTTCAAGGGGTAGTCTCATTTGAAGCCTCATTCAAATGATTTCTCACACACCTAGGAGCCATATAAGTAATTCGGTGATGGGTGTCTTTGTGGGTCTTTTATCGTTGTAATCACACATCCTTCTCTTCCAGCATGTCTTCTCATGGGCTTGTCAATCACTTATATTGGAATGTGTTCTTGTGGAGCAGGACAAGTAGAAAGGAAGTTTTCACAATGAGATTAAGTAGGTGCACATGGCTGTTTAACTAAGGGGCTTTACAAGGTTGTTCATATGGAGTTATTCTTGCAATTATGGAGTCTCGAGGGATTCACTTAAAAATATGTAAGTATAGCCCCGTGAATTCAAATGAAAGGATTTTTTAATTCAAAATTTTAGGGTAAATTTACATATATACATTTACAAAAAGGGTTTTTAAAATTGATTTTGGAAAAAATCTGTGATTTTATTAAAAAAAAGGGATCATTTTATTAATGAGAAATTTATAAGTAAGGGGGTTTTTAAATACCCCTTAAATGCACATGATACATAGGGTTTCTTAGTAGTGCATCTCCGAGTATGGAGTGTCTCCAAGAAGTCTACAAGATACACATAGACCTTTCAAAAGGATTTTAATGTGTTCTTGTTATGTGGGTCTATGTTAACAAGATTGTGCTTAACTCTTCTTAAGAATTTTACCAATCTTGTCACACTTTTGGCAATCTTGTTGAGAAGGATTGTAAATGCTTGGAGGGTAGATCTTAGGTCAAAATGGTAGATTTTCAAGGGTGTACAGAACTTTAATCTCAGTAACTAGTTGATTGGGTATGGTAAAAGTCGGGGTTGTGTATCTCCACGAGGGTGGATCACAACAGATGAAGGTGTTCAGAAAGAGTTGTAGGTAACTAGATCTTCACGGAGACTATTACAAGGCATCCTACTTAGGTTAGGCTTTTGAAGGTCTTGCATACATATAGTTTGATACATAGAGAATGTTACAAGGCATCCTCCTTAGGTAAGGCTTTTAAAGGTCTTTCATACATGTGGTTTGATGTATTTCGTACTTGCTTTCTTGTGCTTTGGTTGGGAGGTTAGAGATGGACGAGAAGGAGAAGAAGATATGGAAGAAATTTAAGAGGATTTCTCAAGATGATGTTGAGTTTGTCATCGGCTTTCAATGGCGATACGGTATGTTTGATGATATGGAATTTGTCTAGGAATTTTCTAAGTTTATGTCTTGTTGAAGCTTTCTTACCAAAGTTGCAAAGAAGAGTGGTCATGTTTCGCTTGTTATGAGGATGCTATAAAATATTTTGTTGTGTAAAGAGGAGAGACAGGTCAAGAAAGCTTTTCAATGGAGGGAAGCTTACAATGTCTTTATGCTTGAGAGAATTGTTTTGGAGATGAGAAAGAAAACATGGTAGGTGGATGTGATAAGCTAGAGGATATTTTTGTTTGGAAAGAGTGTGATGAAGTGAATGTGGTACTTGATGGTTGTGATACGGGATTCAATGATGCATGAAAGATGGTTTATGTTGGAGAATCGATGCACCTAATGAGAGCATTGTCGTTGACAATGAGGAACTTTGTCAAAGAGGGTAGATATAGCAAGGATAGGACTTTATGGTGTGTTGTTTAATAAAGTTTTCGAAGATTTGCATGAGGTTAAGGTAGAAGTGATGCCTCATGATGCTTATTTTGTAGTGGAATCCAATAGTTGTGATTGTTTGGAAGTAGATGCTTGCAAGGTTAGTATGTTTTTGTGGAAGCAAGCTTGGACTCTATGGAAGATGCTAGTCTTGATGATGAAGACTTGGATGATGTGACACTTTTCTTTTTGGCATTAAGCTCAAGGTAAGGATATTTCATAGATTCTGGTGCGGTCTTATAAAGAAAGGGCTTATGTTATATGCGGATAAGATGGTGAAACATCTTACAGTAGGATGGGCGAGCGAAACGATTTGACCAGTGAAGTGGTTAACATACTCTCTTTCTTAATGGTGATCCTTTTCTTGTGCCACCAAGCTCCGGTGGTGTAGATGATATCGGTTTTGGAGAGGTGAAAGATAGAAGATGTATGTATGTGATGATATCAATCTATGTTTTTTAGGACTTATTGGAGTTAGAGTTTGGTTGGCTCTTTAGTTAGAAAGCATGCCAATGCTACGTGGTGTGGGTGTAAAAATTCTTGATGCCTGAGGCCTCATCTTTGAGGTTGTGAGTTGTTTGGGCCTATACAAAGAAAGAGGGACCGTGGTTTTGCTTTGCGGATTCATACACTAAGACTACCTTCATTTAGTTTGTAGTGATTGATGGTGGTTGAGAATCAACCAGTCGGTTGTTAACATTTTGCTCGCTAACTTGCCATAAGGTCCTTGTCATCTTACCCTCGTGAATGGACACTTAAACTTTGTAAAATGGTGTTGGAATATATAAAGCGATCTTACCCTATGCTTAATGTCAAATAGGGAAAGTCTACGGATTTAGTATATAAAGTTACTTAAGACTAGTAATAGAGGTTGGATCATTTTTAAGTTTGGCCAGCCTAGTGTGAAAACTAGTCATTTATATAATATATAAATAGTTTTTGATAATAAGAAATACACAATTATTCCCTTGCAGTAGTTTTCTTGTGAGCTCTCCTTCTTCTATCTTCTTGCTTACATGCTATTGTGCTCTTGCATGCTTGATGGATGCTTGTTTGGATAGGTGTGATTGTAGGTTTTTCTCTTACATTAGCTTCTTCTTTTTCCACCTTTTGAGAGAAAGAACCACAATGGAGGTCCATCTCTTCTTGGCTCCACCTAGGTATTGAGAGCTCTTTCTTTACCTCTTTGGCAAAGGAGCATTTCAATGTGACAATGGAGTGAGGATGCGACGGCGGACGAGCTTGCGCATCCACACGGGAAGTTGCAGATTGCGGCTCTAAGAAGGTAAGAACTAACGATACATGCTTTGGCAAAGCTTAGGTAAGATTTTGACTTGGAACATATTTGGTGCCGTTGTCGGGGACTAGCCTAGAAATTAGCTCAATTTTTCATCCATTTCAAGCTAATGGGATCACCCAATATTATCTAGTGTTGATTAAGAAGTCTCACTCTGAAAAATGTACGGTTTTGGAGGCTTGAATGTGTTTGTTTGATATGTTTGATTTTGATTTGGACTTTATTTTGTATTAGGGATTAATCTATGTTTGTTTGGTAGTACCAAAGTCTAATTTTTTGGTGATTTGCATGAAATTGAATCCCAAGAGGTCTAGATTTTATTACTGTGATCCAAGAATTAGTTTAGCAAGTGTAATTAAGAGTGGAGTGCACTCCAAAAACATGAGCATTGAGCTCCATTATATTGAATTAGAGTGAAATTGTCAATTTTTATTCATGCATTGTTAAATTGGTAGAGTAGAAGCATGCAAAATCATTTAAAAATAATAATAAAATATTTAATTAGTTACATTATAATTATTAATTAAGATTAGAAACACTAAATACACTTGATCAAGTTTAAATAATTATAAAATCACCAAAAATCAAGTCAAACTAACTCTTGGGTAGGGGACGTGAGTCCCCAGTCTCGTATTAAAAGATGTGAACTTTGATACATGAGCTTGCAGAAGTGAGTTGTGCATCTGGAGCCATGAGCCTAGAGATGTGAGGTGTGAACTTGGATGGGTGAATCTGTAGACGTGAGTTTGGAGGTATTTTTAGATTACTTTAATCGTGTTCTATTGCTAATTATTAAGCTCTTTCACGTGACCTAGACCTAAGAAGAAGCATCTCCAACAAGGTTCTTTTTTGACAGGTGCCATGTCTATTTTTGGGCATTTTGACGGTAAAATACAGTCACTTATATTTAGTGATTATCAAAAAATAAAGTTAATTGTTAAAAAAAAACAAGTATACCTAGTATAGTACAGCCATAAAGACTCATATGGGCATACCTACCTATGTCCATATGTCAGCCATAAAGACTCATATGGGCATACCTACCTATGTCCTTAAAATATATTCTTGTTATACAATCTGTATTACTTATCCTTAAGTACACTTATTATCCAATAAGTGTACACCAACGCTCTAATAGGCCAAGTTCTTAGATTTTTGTGTCCTTATCAGGTCTATTTCATACTAGGGAAGTCCTTAAGCTAAGTTCATACAAAAAAGGTGTGAGTTTGCATTTGTGAATCTGTATACGTGAGCTAAAAGACATGAGCCCAGACACATGAATCTGCATACATAAGCCAAGAGACGTGAGTTTAGAGGCGTGAACTTGGATACGTGAGCCTAAAGATGTAATCATGCATACATGAGCTAAGAGATGTGAGTCTAAAGGTGAGAACCTAGACACGTGAGCTTAGAGATGGGAACTTGCATACGTGAGCCCAAACACGTGAACTTGTAGACACGAGCCTCCAGACATGAGTCTAGAGATGGAGTTTAGATGCATACACTTGGACACGTGAGCCTAGTAGAACAAAACAAACCCTTGTCTGAAACCATTTGCAAACTTGAATGAGAAGTACCTAGGACCTTTGATGCAAATATGATTTGGACTAATTATTGAAAATGATAATACAATCAATTGTAGCACATTAAACCAAACCTCCTTAAACCCATTGAGCCTTAGATTCCAACACTCATCATAGTGCTTTCTTGTTAAGAAGGTTAGACTCCTTCGGATCCACCTCAAGCGAGGAGCCTTGGGAAGAAATGAGCTAATGAAACATAGACGTGGGTAGAGTAACATTGGAATGCGTGAGTCCTAGATATTTTTTAATCATAGTGCATCCCTCCAAAGGCCCATCATCACTCCATGAAACATAGTGCCTCATGTGCACTATCATGAGTTGGGCATGGAGACCCAACACTCCCATCAATCTCCCTTTTGAGGGCTACATGGCCAAGTGAGAGACAATGTGGGCATAGTCATATCACATAACCTAGATCATCAGTGGTTAGAGGTGATTTTTTACATATGGGGAATCGAGAGCATTACATGGCTCTAAAAAGCCCATGATGCCTCTTCATCATCATAAGAGGCATTTACATGGTTGCATTTTCTTCAAGTGTAGATGTGCTGGCAATGTTTGCTGCTCCTTTGTTGTTGTATCATTTTTCTGCACGATGTCCTACCTTCCCACATGTTGTGCATTGAAGCTTTGGTTTATCCTTGTGATAACAATTCTTTGCAAGATGGCCAATCCTCCCACAATGAGTGCATTGAGGAGGTTTGATATTTTTCTTTTGAGTGACATATGCTTGATCCATTAACTTCTCTTCAGAGGCTTCGTGTCGTAGTTGTTTCTTTTTGTATTCCTCCATAAGGGAGGACTCAACATCTTGAATTTTGAGATCAGGAACATTCAGAAGTGTAGTTACAATATTGCCATATTCTTCAGGCATACTGTTTAGCAACAAAGCTATTGTATCTTCTTCGTTGACAGGTGCCTTGATATTTGCTAACTGTACAAGGAGACTTTTCATCTTATTAAGATGATTGGGAAAAGAATCTCCGATCTTCATAGCAAGCCTAAAGATTTGTAGCTTGAGATCTATCTTTGAATTCTTTCCACTAGCACCAAAAAGCCTATCAAGGGTTTTCCATGCTACTTTGGCTGTCTCTATGTTTGAAATATGATATAAATATTGATCGCCAAGCCCAAGTGCTAAAATAGCAAGTACCTTAGTGTCACAGAGTTCCCATTGTGCTTTTCCTTCCCTTGTGGTGGGTCTATCATTTTCAAATGTAGTAATTACTTTCCACAAATCTTTCTTCTGAAGGATAAACTTGTGCCTAGTCTGCCAAGTATGAAAATTTTCCCCAGTAAATCTTTCTAGTTATGAAGTTTTAGACATGATGGCAAGGTCTTACTTGAGAGACTCTCTTCAAGGAGTGTCTAATGGCTTGTACAAAGATACTAAGATAGAAGGAGATTAGTTATCCATTCTAGCTCCATATAAATGCATGTTTGTGCAAGAAAATCACTTAAACCAATATATTTGGCATAATTAAAATACCATGGTTTTCTATTGAGCCTTGATTTTGATTTTCTAATCACTCTTTTCCTTGGCTTTAAGAGTTCGTTTAGCTGATATACCGAAGCTTCAGAGAGTCTGATGATATTTGTATGATTTCTTCACATGAACTAGTCATATATCAATAGTAATTCAAAGAGTATTCAAAGACTTTCCCTTCAAAGAATTCATCTGCAATGTGGCAGTCGGTCTAGCCGCAAATTCAATTTGCAACTTGGCAACGACACACAGTTCTAGCGGCAGCGGTAGTAACTTCAGTTGATTCATCTCCAGTTCTAGTCCAAGCAAAGCCCCTAGTTCAAGGATGCACAAAGTTCCAGTGGCGAACGACCTCAGTTGATTCATCTCTGGTTCAGGTCTGGACGAAGCTAGCAATTCAAGGCTGAGCTTGTTAGATTGAGAAAACTGAGCATCGCATAGCGAGTAAGGGAGCGAAGGGTTAAAAAAAGGAACAGCTGTGTGAACTGAGCATCGTAAGCATGCAAGAGAGTGCAGGAAAAAAAAAAGGAACAGATGTGTGCTACTGGAGCAAACGATTGACTAGCTCGAACATGGAAGCTGTAGACAGGCTAACAAAGGCTAGCTCTGATACTAAATGTCAATTAAGGAGGTTGATAATAGTGATTAACATTAATCATAATAACACTGCAAATGATAGAAAAAGAGACGTTTATTTCATTGATTTAATGCCTCTTTAAATAGGTAGAGGTACACACCTAATCTTGGCCTCTAATGAAGATTAGATACAAATCCTATCTCATAATCTATCTCCACCGCTTGCTTGATTAGGGGCATGAATATCTCCAAGAATATTTCAATGTAAGGCGTGTCCTTTTCTTGTGGTATATCTAAGAACTTTAATAAGTGCAATAAAGGGCCAAGACTAATGTCTTAATAACCCATGAGATTTGAACTATATCAAGAGTAATGTGTGCATGTGATGGAGCATATCTAACAAATACACAAAAGACATACTGAGGATGATGTTCGAAATTGGAAGAGAGGTTGCAACCAAAATAGCATCTAGAGGCTCAGAGTTGGGCAAAACCAAGCCAATTCACATCTCTCAAAGATGACCAAATTTGACAGAATTGGAGATCCCATTCAGTATCTAGAAAATTTCGATCAAATTTGTGAGACTATGGGATGGATTGATGATTCCACTAAGATCTTCTCATCATCGGACTCCTCAAAAAAGCCCTAGTTCTCCTTGCACTAGGAGTAATTACCACTGATAGAATTCCACCTCCTTATCAAGGCTATGCTCAGAGCCACTAGAGTAACCATCCACATATGAGTGACTTACTGATAGATCATAGGACCAAAAGATTCATTTATCTTTTCCTTTCCTTTGCCTGATACATGTGTACCTACATCTGTTCTCAACTTGCCCGACCATGCATTGAATCCACTACTAGAGGACTCTCTAGGTCCCCTAAGTACTTGTGACTATTTCTCTACATGTGGAGTAACATCATTACTTCCTACATATGTATCTTTTGTTACCTTCACTGGTGCATACCGCAGGTACTCATCTTATTAAAGACAACATCTTTGCTTACTCACATCGCACGAGTGGTAGGATTATAACATCTATAACATTTCTACTCCAAAGCATAATAAATAAAGATGCATTTCTCTATCTTTAGATCTAACTTTGTTCTCATTTCATTGTGAACATACACATATGCAATACACCCAAACACTTTTAAGTGAGACACATCTAGTTTTATGTCTATAAACTTCTATTTAGGTGTTATACCATCATGAACAACTACAGTGGTGGCGGTTCTATTCATAATGTAAACAAGAGTTCATATTGCTTTTGTTAAAAATAATATAGCTGCCTTTTCAGACATCACGACACGTGTCACTTTTACAATGTGTCTATTTTTCCTTACTGTAACACATTTCTGTTGTCGAGTGTATCTATATATAAACTCTCTCTTGATTTCTTACTTTCTTAAGAAATCATTGAGCTCATTGGAAAAATACTATCCCTCACCATCCGATCTTAAGAATTTTGTTGCATGCCTTTTTTCTTCTTGACTAAGGCTTTAAATCTCTGAAAGTGAGCAAACACCTCACTTTTTTCCTTCATGAAATAAATCCACACTTTTCTAGTGTGATCCTCAATGAATAATACCTACAACTTATAATTATTGCAGTCTTAGTAGATCCTTATACATTCGAATGTATAACTTTCACATACTTGTATTAACGTGCTTTTCATTCAAGAAAGCTTGTTTGGCCTACTTATAATCCGGTATGCTTCACATACTTTATGCATATCATCAACCTTAAACTTCGACAAACCTGACAATATTTTTCACGGGAGTGAGATTTTTGGTAATATTTGATTATCCAATTTGTGTAAAAAGAAAGCTTGGGCTAAAAATAGCTATGTAATCTATTTTTGATGGAACAAAATACTATAAAAATACTCAAGCGGGGATGCTTTGAGCACACGCTTTGGGGAGGGGGCAGTTAGGACCCGATTTAGTGTTCTCTCATTTTTTTGTATTTTTTAGTGCACACTTCCCAAGATTTGTATTTTCTCATTTCAGTGGTTTCAGAGTTGGCGTACACTCTATCATCAAAAGATATTGTTTGATGAGCACTCAGACGGTCCAGTCATGTGTGGAACAGCGACACGAAACCCAAGTAAACTGCACCGACAACAATCATCACAGAGAACTGGCAAACTCACCGCACCACCATCAACTGGGTACGGGCCGACAGCATCGGTCGACCCGCAACACAGCCAAACACTTATCACAGTAGCACGACGCACAAAAAACTACACCAGTCTCCTGGCCGACCAGCAACGCAGCTGTCTCGTCGATGCCACATCTCATCGGCAAGAGAAGAAAGACAACGTTGCACTTGGTACGTGTCTCAACAAGAGACAAAAACAAGGAGCATGCGTTCTACCCTATATACTCTTTCTCTTGACGGTTGAAAATAATATGTGGGATAAACTAGGTGCTGTGTGGCAGCGTGAGTAGCCGCAAAGAAGCGGAGGAAGAGAAGGAGAGAGAAGGAAAAGAAGAAGAAGAAGAGAAGGAGAGAGAAGAAAGAGAAAAAGCAGAAGAAGAGGAGAGAGAAGAGAGAAGAGAGAAGAGAGAAGAGAGAAGAAGAAGAAGAAGAAGAAGAAGAAGAAGAGAAGGAAAAGAAGAAGAAGAGGAGGAGATATAAGAGAGAAAAAGAAGAAGAAGAGGAGGAGAGAGAAGAAGAAGAAGAAGAAGAGAAGGAGAGAGAAGGAAAAGAATAAGAAGAAGAGGAGAAGGAGAGAGATGAAAGATAAAAAGAAGAAGAAGAGGAGAGAGAAGAAAGAGAAAAAAAAGAAGAAGAAGAGGAGAGAGAAGGAAAAGACGAAGAAGAGGAGGAGAGAGGAGAGAAGAGGAAAAGAGAGAAATAAGAAGAAGAAGAACAAGAAGAGAAAGAAGAAAGGGAAGAAAGAAACAAAGAAAGAATTATTCTAGTAACGATTAGTGCTATACTCTCTCAACCAAAATTATTTGGATTTTCGACTTAAGATGTACTAATAGATATGCATGGATTTGAGACTAGAGTAGAATTGTGCTATAGATATACAAGGATTTGGAACTTGAGTAAATCTTTTTGGTTATGCACCTAGCTCAAGGCCAACGTTATTCTAGGATTGTTTGATTATTTCTTAAGTTTGTATCGTAATTATGAACATAATAGTTTTGAGTTTATACATGAGGGTAGGCATGTTGTTATATGTGGTGTAAGCGTGATGTGTAAATTATACCAATAATCTCTACCATGGAGCTTTCAACAATTATTATCTCGACTTACACACGATAAGAATTCATCTTTATTGAATAATTATGTTTTCAATTATTCATAAATTGTTTTAAATTCTCTATTTCTCTTAACCTTTTCATTTTGTAGCCTCTCCACCTTAGCCTCTCGATGATGATATACCTCTGCCTCTACCTGTATCAGACTAGAAGGTTTGCTCATTTGAATTACCGAAGGATGAGTCTCCCCCAATATTCATCTCCTCAATTAGGAGAAGAGCGATCAATTCTTGAGAATTAAGAAAGTTCTCTCAAACTGCAATGGTCTAAAACTGATTATATTCCTTTCCAAGACCATTCAAGGTTACTGAAAATATATAATCATCATCTAGTGGTGATCCAATAGAAGCAAGGGCATCTGCAAGGTCTTTCATCTTCACTGACTAATCATTTCTACTCAGCCTTCCTTTGGTCATATTATGCAGCTCTTGCTTGTTGTATCTTACAAGCTTGGGCGTTTGTGCTCTATATCTTTATCAAGTTTTCCAAAGCTTCCTTAGGCATTTTTGGATCTTATATATACATAATCATAGAATATGTCACACTGATAAACAAAACTAACCTTAGCACCTTTTTAGCTCTTTCATGCGCCATGCTTTATATGCTTGCATCTACTATGGGGTCATATTTTTTTCAGCAATCTCTAACTCCTTTTTATCACTTATGATGAACTCCCAATATCCTTTTCGCATAAGAAAATTAGTCATCTTGAACTTCTACACTTGGAAGTTATTCTTATCTAGCTTCTCGTTCAAAATCTGTAAAATAAGCTCTATCAGACATTTTTACTTTGCAACAACTTACCAAATAGTTCTTGCAAAAAACTTTATGCACTTGCAACAAATATGCAATCTCCAACAGTAAGGTACTATAAACCTATTTATATATCAATCATATGTGATCCAATCACATAAATATACACTCACTTAGATTCTCTGCAAAGACTATCTTGTAATTGAAATTTTGTTACAACTTTGCATTGAACTAGAAATCGGATATACATATTCAAAACTGACACTTCATAGAGTGTCTGCAAAAATGGGGTCTAAAATGCGCCCAAATTGTGTTGAAATATGTACAAAATCAGTTAACATAGTTAACTTCACAAATATGGTCTTCTTCCTTCACCTATGAGGATGTCTTAGTCTGAGACAATGACTTCCTTGTAGCTCTCATAGCAGCTACCAAAAGGAGTTGCTTATAAATTAAAGAGGGAAAGAGATGTTTTCTTGCTTGCCTTATTCTTTCCTCTTGCTTGTCTCCTTAGCTCGCACACAAACTAAATCTTTGATATACCATAAAGAGAATGCGGGGAGAGGAATATCTTGTGTTTCTTACAAGCACACACACACACACACACACACACACACAAGAGAAGGGTAAGATACAAGAGAGAGATGGATGGCTAAATTCTCTTCTATCTTCTTCTCTTATCTTCAACCATTAACATAAAGAGATAAGAGTACATACTATAAGGGAAAGTACTCTTCTACTATAACTTACAAAGTTCGGTTCTTGCTTGCCTTGTTCTTGCATCTTGCTTGCCTCAGCTCTCACATGAACTCAATCTTTGATACTATAAAGAGAATGCAAGGGAGAGAGAGCTTTATTTCCTTATAAGCAAACACACACATAAGAGAAGGTCAGACATAAAAGAGAGATGGATGATTGAATTCTCTTCTATCTTCTTCTCTTCTCTACAAATGTTAATATAAAGAGAGCTTGAGTTCCTTACAAGCAAACACACACATAACAGAAGGTCAGACATAAGAGAGATGGATGATTAAATTCTCTTCTATCTTCTTCTCTTCTCTACAAATTTTAATATAAAGAGATACGAGTACATAATATAAGGGAAAGTACTCTCCTGCAATAACTTACAAAGGTCGATCCACGGTGTGAACCCTACATGAGTTGGCACTATAACTATGCCATGATTCTAGTACTGTAAAGTATCTATCACACATCCTGTTATCCACTCGTAGCATTTCAACCATAATCTTATCAAACCGCAGTGGTATAAGTGTGAAAGCTAACACCTAGGCGGCAAGTCATCAATGTTCGAGCACCAGTTGAGCTCGATATCTCAACAGATATCACTATCACTTGTCCCTCTTGGCTACTTTGACATGTCTCTTCTTGATTTCTTAATTCAAAGATTTGTTACCTTAGAAGTTTAGATTAATCCTACCTTGATCCCATACAAAGGTCCCTAAATTACATATGTTCAAAGTTTCCTTAGTCCGCATAGGACTTCTACCATTCTGCGTAGACATAAGCCCACTCCTATTTTATGACTCATCACCCATTCTATATACATTTAGCACTATAACCCATTTTAATGTATATTACGTAGAAACCCTTGGGATCCTTCATGTGAAACCAAATACTTGGAGTCAAATCATCATTAAGCCATAGATGAACTCCCAAGCCACCGCCAAGCCGCCAACTTCATATACAAGCTTCCCAAGTTGCCAACAAAACCTTGTGTGAGAAAGTATTCACATAAGCTTAGCTTCTTATGTAATCCCCTTATCACTGATCATTATTGGAATACTAAATTCTAAGTCCCACATGGATAACCATCACATATATATATATTATACATTACAATAAAGAAGCCTCAACAAAAGGATTTTTTGGTATTACATTTCTCAATGGAACTTTGTCCTCATAGTTTGACTGCATCCCATCAAGCTCCACATGCATGAAATAAAGCCAACTTAAGCCTCTCCTTCACAAGGTATGGGACAAACCATCGTGGCTTGCTTTTCATGATGGGTATCAAACTTCTTCTCACAATGCCACCTTTCTTAAATAACTGTCTTCAGTTTTACATCAAATGCCTTCTTCTGCTTGATTTGTGCCTTTAAAACATTATTCATATCTATAGAGCGATATTCATAGAGATAAGACAAATCTAAAAGAAGATTCTTACGATATTCCTCCTGTCCTAAATGCTTTGTGGTTAAGGTACTCTAAGTAGCAATATCATACTCAATAAGAAGCATCCCCTTAATACCATAAACTAGCCTAAAAGGAGTAGAACCAATAGAAGAGCTAGGAGAACATCTATAAGACCACAATGCAACATGAACCTTCTTATCCCATGATCTTTTATCTTCCAATACCTCAGCCTCCTTAGCAATCATTCTACATAAAGTGTGATTAGTTTTCCTCCCGGACTAATCCATTTGTGCTATGCTTAGAAGATGTGTTGACATGATGTTTAATATAAAATCTATCTGTCAAAGCTGCCACTACATCACCAAGAAAGTTCTTACCTTGATTAGACACTATCTCCTTTGGGCATCCAAATTGAGTAATGATCCTTTCATACATGAAGTGTGCACTCTCCTCCTGTGTTGCATTCTTAATAAGTCTTGCCTCAATCCATTTGGTAAGATACTCAGTGGTTATCATAATAAATTGATTCTCCTAGGAGTTACAAAGAGTGGCCTAACAATGTCTATTCCCTATTTTTCAAAAGTATTAAGAGGAGGGATAAGATGAAGTGGTCCCTATGTCGTTGACCTATTTGTTGCAAAAGTCTGAAAAATGTCACAAGTATGACAAAAGACAAAAGCATCCTTAAAAAGGGAAGGCCAATAATACCTTGTAGTAGGATTTTGTGAGCAGTAGCTTTACCAACATAATGATCTCCACATAATCCTTCACAAAACTCCTTAAGAATCTTTTTCCCATCTGTATGAGAAACCACCTTACAAAAATCCCATCACCACCTTGAAATAAATATTATTTTCAATTATTGTGTAAGGTAGGCTGCTATGTGCAATTCTTTGCTTCTTATTTGCACCACTAGGAAATTTTCCATTTGTAAGATAATCCCAAATTTCTTGAAAACCCTCTACAACAACATCTATAGCCGTAAGATTAGTATAAAGAAAATCAACATCCTCTGATTTATTCCCTACATCATCATAGGTCCGATATAGAGCATATGCATTGATATGCTTAGAACTTGGCCTATCCAAAACCTCAAACTCATATTATTTCAAAAGAATAATCCACCTGCAATGTGACCAATTGGATTAGGCTTATTAAAAATAAACATTAAAGCTCTATGATTAGCTACCATGTAGTAAAGTTGTTTCCCAAAAGGTAATGATAAAACTTCTTCATAGCAAAGATAATAGCAAGAGCTTCTCTCTCAGTGACAAAGTAGATTCTTTCTAGTTGGTATGAGCTATTAACTTGTAAAATGAATAGGGTGGTCATGCATTTGTTCATCCTTTTGGCTCAAAGTACCTCCCAACAACCTGCCAAAAAAACTCTCTCTTCCAATCAGGTGAACTCAAAACAAGTGCAGTGGTCAATGCCACTTTTAGCTTCTCAAATGCATCATACGCATTCTCAAACGGGTGTAGTGGTGAGTGCCACCTTTAGCTTCTCAAATGCATCATACACATTCTCATAAGGATTAAAAGGTGAATCCTTTGTCAAGAACTTCCTCACGTGTTGAGAAATGTGAGCAAACCCTTGAATAAACCTTCTATAATACCCCACATGCCCTAGAAAAGACCTTAGCTTTGTCTTTGTAGTAGTAGGAAAAGGCAAGTCCAAGATATTGGAAAATTTATCTGGATCCATAGAAATCCCTTCGTTTGAAACAACATGACCAAGTAAAACACCTTCAGTGCATCCAAATATGCATTTTGTGAGATTTAATAAATGGATAGATGCTTTCTTTGTAAGTATTGGTCTTTCTAAAAGCTCATTAGATGCAAATATGAATATTTTCTCTACGCAAGTAAAGGTAATATTAGGCCAAGAATTACAGAAAAAGATCAAACTCCCCACCAACTTCCTATACTCCTTCATATTCACAAGTGGATAAGAATCTTCCATAGAAATCTTTGTATCAACCTCCATGGGGGAAATATTTGACCGTTGGCACTCAACCATGCTAAATGCATTTAGAATTTCTCTTACATACTTTTACTAAGAAATGAAGATTCCATCTGACTCTTGCTAGACCTCAATCAAAAATGCATAAGCCCAAGCTCTAGCATATGACACTTGCTAAACCTCAATAAAAAATGCATAAGCCCAAGCTTTGACATATCAAACTCTGAACTCAACATCTTCCTTGTCTCTTGGACCTTTCCTTCATGGTTCTTTGTCATGATGAGGTCATCTACATATAGAAAGTGAAGGATACTTTGCTAGAGACATGGCAGCTTGCAAGGTTCTCCAATTCAGGGGCTATGGTGGCCTACACTCTTTGGAGATGGAGCTGAATTTGTCAAAGAATGCGATGAATGCCAAAGATTCACCATGGTCCAAGATAATGTCTCTACCCCCTATAATTTTAGGACAACCATTTGAAAAATGGGGCTTAGACTTCATGGGTACCATTAGTCTAGTCACTAAGGGTGTAACATACCCATCTTCACTAATAAAGAAATGTCCATGTAATAGATAAATTTATGAGTTTTTATGGTATAAAAATCAATGATTTTATTATTTAAGTCATTTCTACTTAGAATCCTCAAATTTTGAGCCCAAATTTGGAATCTGCGCGCGATTTTACTCTAATATAGGATTTTACAGCATCCAAAACGGACACCGGATCAAGCTTATACGCAAATTTCAGTAATTTTTAGTTAAAAAACAACGACCTTTAAACCTTAATAAATGCACGACTGGGCATCTAAGTTGACGAATGGTTTGCACCCCAACGACCAGGAGAACCTCCCGGACCAAAAAAAAATTCGCCCCCCCAGGGCGGTCCGGCACGCAAATCAAGACCGACGTCCCAAATTTGGAGACGCCGCCCCAAAATTTGGACCGTACACACTTACAAGGGTGCCCGTACAATGGCCGCACAAGAGGACAGCTGTCCACTGTGTGGTCCACACGTACCGCTACGTGGACACCCATGCTGCCCCATACCAGATAAGGTACCGCTACATGCTGCCCCCCTGACCAGATAAGGTACATGCGTACCACTCCTTTCCTTGTTGACCGACACCGTACCTTTCCCATAGAGCCATGCAGGCCACTGATCTACAGCCTTTGCTGGTACACCGTCCTTTCGTCCTTTCGTCCTTGCTTTGCACAGCGCCCGTACCCGTGCCCCACAGTTATATAAACCCCCGGAGTGCTCCATGGACAACACGCATTTTTGCGTAGCGTATGCTCTGTTGGCCGCCTTCCATACCGCCGTCTGTCCCTGTGCAGTGTACTTGGTGCAGCCACCCCTCTCACACCCCCTCGTTTGCCCCTTTTCAGATAAGGCAATTTTCCTCTATATCCCCCTCTTGCTAGGAGGCAGTGTCCTTAACTCTTCTCCCCCCCTGTGTGAAGAGACTTATAGCAGCCCTCATCCCTTCTCCCCTTTTGCAAAACGTTTTTGTGTTAAGGACATCTCACAATTCCCCCCCTCCCCCATTTGCGTGGACTTTAGTAAGAGGTTTTTGACTTAAGAGAGGGTTCATGCGCTGTGGTCTTTTGCTCATACGGTGAGCAAACGATCTCAGAATTGAGATCCGACTGGAGCGTTTCGACAGCAGCAGTGAGCCCTACAAGATGACGTCTAAGATGGCCCCTTCCCCAAAACGTCAGAATATTGCCTCGAGAGGAGCGCGCAACAACGAGATTAGAGAAGATGCTCCCGATGCAGCTCCAACCCTCCCTTTACAGGCTTCTCAAGGAAATGGTGGCCAGGTTAGCTTGGTTATCTTTTAAAGAAGAGTTTTTTTTATATTAGTGTTAATAAATGTGTATCTTTTCTTTTTAAAATAATGACATAAAATTGTATGAAGTACAAATTGTGTGATGTTGTATTCAATAAATTGCATTGAAATTGTTATCTTTAAAGAGTGCAAGTTTTTCCTGGCTTCGACGCTAACTCCGTTCCGTGCTTGTGTAGCCGAGCGGCGTTGTTAGCACAGCTCGAGAATGGCCCACCGAGATGGGCCCAAGGTATCCCTCATATCATTGGGAGAATAAGGTTCGCCGTTTTAGGCGAGAGATTATGATGCTACCTAGTTCTAAGGGCCCAGGCTAGTGTAGTGAATAAGCCCACCCTAGTGTGCAGACATCCCTCTGAGAGGGGCGGGAGGATCGAGCGATGGAGCCTGAGAGGATACCTGGCCGGCTTGAGTCCTCGCCAGCGGGCCGATGATGAGGTGTATGGTCCCGTAGGGTTTTGCCCAGCATGTAGAGGCTAGAAGGCCGAACTCTAGATCATCGGCAGTATAAAGGAAAAGAATAAGAGAGCCGGTTTGGCTTGTATGAAATTGATTCATGTATAAACTTTTTTATAAATCTTGTCTTTGGCATTATTGTACTGTGGAAAAAGGCTGTTTTAACAAACCTTGTGAAAAGGGCCTTAATTAAGGAATATGTTTATTTATGTCAAACAGTGTGGTAGGATTAATTAGAAAACAAATTGACGCGTGAGTAGGGTGGAAAGTGGGAGGATGGAATGCCCCAACGGCACCATCCTATGGACGGGTGAACCCGATTAGTCGGGTAGCTCTCCAACAGATTAAGTGAAAGCCCTACGCTAGATAAATAGGTTCTTGGGCAACTCTATTCTAGAAGACTAGGCCATCGGGGCTGTGCCTTGCATGGATGAGGAAAAAAGCGTTGCCTCTAGAAATCAAGTCTAGTAGTTGCCCAATTTATGATCAATTACCCTATGGGTGATTTGATTTTTAGAAGATCACGCCCCCCATGCGGGATAGGACTAGGTCTTACCTATGAATCATATCCTTGAATCTCTACATGGTCAAGGATATCGGCCAACAGATTAAGTGAAAGCCCTACGCTAGATAAATAGGTTCTTGGGCAACTCTATTCTAGAAGCCTAGGCCAGCGAGGCTGTGCCTTGCATGTATGAGGAAAAAAGCGTTGCCTCTAGAAATCAAGTCTAGTAGTTGCCCAATTTATGATCAATTACCCTATGGGTGATTTGATTTTTAGAAGATCACGCTTCCCATGCGGGATAGGACTAGGTCTTACCTATGAATCATATCCTTGAATCTCTACATGGTCAAGGTGTCGATAAATAGGAAATTTTCTCCAAGTTAAGACTGTGGACTATCTTAAGTGTTTCCCCTATTTTAGAAGGGGGGAACCTTACAATTGGTATCAGAGCCGATCTTAGCTCCTAGGAATTGCCATTTAAGGATTGTTTTGCAATGAATGTTTTATCTAACATAATGTTAATTAATAAAAACATCCTACAAAAAAAACAAGTTGAATTGATGTTTGAATGATTGTAGGAAGAGGAAGATGCCTAGTCGAAGTTTCTAGTTTTCCAATGCATCTTCGAGACTGCTAGTCACTCCTCAAATTTCGAGTTCCGTGACACCATGGTGCAGATACTAGAGAAGATGTCCCTCCCTCATTTCTCTCGTATTGAAAGAGGATGGGGTAGAGATTTCTGGAGTCGTGGGTCGAGATATTTCTTCATCCGAGCAGATCGAATTGGGAACCTTACCACCGACCTAAAGCGGATTCGTTGGATTGAAAAGTTGAAGATGATCCGTTTATTTTGTTTCATTCGGTACCCCCAGGGCCGACACCTCTGTGACTATAGATGGGATTCGCATACCTCAGGATTGCTAGGTGTATGACCAAGTGATGCAAGTCTTACCTGCTGACAGAGTAGCTGTGTTGGGACCTATCCCAATCCAGAGTCTACCACCCTTACCATCAATTTTTAGAGTCTTAAAAACTACAGCGGAACCCCCATATTTCACCTATGTGGACCGCTCTATCCTTATGTCATAGTCAAGCCTAGGAATTTCCCTTGATGGTGGCAAATAAGACTAATTATATTAGTCTCAGATCTTTGTAATAAAACTCGTCCTTGTAAATATTTGGAAATAAAATGATTTCAATGTTTCTCTCCAAAATAAGCGTTGTGCAAATATGAATCTTGTAATCTTAAAATTGTTTTTACAATAATGGCCAGGACGATCACCCTCTACTTCCCAATGCGCTTTACACTGATATCCAGGAGAAGAAGCTCCTGCTCAAGCAAATGCAACCTCCCTCCTTTAAAGGAGAAGGTTCAAAGATTGAGAAGGATGCTGAAGTCTGGATTGAAGAGATGGACGATTATTTCTCTGCCGCCGGTATTGGAGTAGCAAATCAGTCTATGCTTGCATGGTTTCGCCTCATCGGAGATGCTAAACGCTGGTGGAAACAGTGGTGCCGTGACAAGGGAGTCATCGAGCATTCTTAAACATGGGAAGACATCAAGCAGGCCGTGAAGGAAAGATATCTTCCCCCTTCCCATGAATCCATAAAGATGAATGAGTTTTTTTGTCTTAGGCAGTGCAGCTTAACTCTTGAGGACTACTATTCCAAATTTATCACTCTTCAGAAGTATGCCCCAGCTATGACTACTTCCCAGCAAGTGGCTCATTTCTGCCAAGGGTTAAATGAACCCTTAGATTCCCGCCTTGAAGCAATGAGGCCAAGCACATTACAGGATGCTCTCATACGAGCAAAGCCCCTTGTGAAAGAAATGAGGATTGACAAACCTAAGCATCAAAAGAGATCTTACCCTGAGGCAAATCCTAAAGATCAACCCTACAAGAAACCCCAATAGAATTTCCCCTACTATAACAGAGGGTGACAAGGCAACTCTTTGTCCCCCGCTCGTATGCTGCTTCTTCCAGAGAAGGCCCTCTGTGTTTTGAGTGCAATGAGCTGGGACACTTTAGGACCAACTGTCCTAAGATGGCAACATCATTTCCCCAAGGTGGCAGAGGAAATCAAGGCCATGGAACCCCTATCCACCAAGGTGGCAGAGGAAATCAAGGCCATGGAACCCCTATCCACCAAGGTGCAAAGGCGGTGGCCGTGGCAGAGGCCGCGGAGGAGCAGTTGCTAGGACCGCCTGTATTATAAGTGAAGAACCGACCTTGGAAATGACTGAAGAAGAGTGCGCCACCGTCCATGCGGCAGTAGAACACCAAGGTCCGAATAAACAATTTGGTGTAATCCAAACCCCAGCCACTCATCATGGTAAGCCATTTGAGCTTTTGATTGATTGTGGCAGTATCCATTCATTTCTTTCTCCTAGGTGTTTGCAAAAATTAAACTTGGGTTAAAAAATAGCTAGAAGAAAGACTGTAGAGTTAGCCAGTGGGAAAGAAGTAGTATCTCGCCACTCTATAGGAAACCTTGATTTTGATCTGGGTAATGAGCGAACTCATGGCCACCTTAGAGTCTTGCCATTAGGAATTTATGATGGAATCCTTGGGATGGATTGGTTAATTGCAAACAAAGCTAGCATTCATTGTAACCAGGGGAGTATTTTTGAAAATGAGCATGGCCAAGTAATATCCGTTCAGGGGATAACAGGAAAACCTAAATCTAGGGTAGTCAAGGAAAAACATCTTCTCAAGGGAACACGTAAGGGTCAGCAAGTTTTCTTAATCAAGCTCAACAAAGCCATTGAACCTAGTAAGGAGACAGAATCCTCTTGGCTCCAAGAATTCTCTGACATCTTCCCTGACGAGCTTACAGGGCTACCGCCTCCTCGAGAAGTCGATCATGAAATCGAGGTGATCCTTGGAGCTCAACCCATCTCAAAAATGCCCTATAAAATGTCCCTTCCTGAAGCCATTAAACTTAAAGAGTAACTTTCCCAACTCATTGAGCAAGGATTCGTACGCCCCAACAGCTCTCCTTGGGGGGCACCTATCCTTTTCTAAAAAAAAGGACGGAACTCTCCGCCTTTGCATAGATTATCGAGGGCTGAATCATGTCACTGTCAAGAATAAGTATCCTATCCCTCGCATCGACAAACTTCTTGACAGGCTTCATGGGGCCAAAGTCTTCTCAAAATAGATTTGAGGTCTGGTTACTATCAGATCAAAGTCAAGGAAGCAGATATACCCAAGACAGCCTTCAATACCCGTTATGGCCACTATGAGTTTATTGTAATGTCATTCGGGTTAACCAATGCTCCTACAACCTTCAACCACCTACTAATGCAAGATATAATTCCTCGAATTCTATAACCTTGATCCACAAATCAATTCGAAGGGTCTCAAACTTAGTTTCAGATTTGGCAGGAGTTTTGAGGGTATTTTTCTAAACTGATCACACCTTCTTTTCTTGAAACCGACGAAAGAGTTTGGGCTTGTTCATAGTCTGATTCAAGGTTCGAGTCGGATATGATTTTTCCTGAACTATCTTTCTCGAAAAGGTTTGATAATTCAGTTACTATTTTACTGAATTTCTTTCTTTGAATATTCACTTAACTGATTTCGAAATTAGTTTTACGAATTCCAATGAGGAATAAATTAATCATTTATCTGAATATTTTGATCTCGAAAGATTTCTTGAATTTTCTTTTTACAATCCGTGTGAATATAAAATGATAGAAATTTCTCTCTTAGAGTATTTAATTATTCATTTATCAAATACTCATAGAATTTAAACATAGAATTTAAGAGAATTCTAACTTTGATATAATAAAATTTAATGAGAATAACACTTCTATAATAAAAAAAATTCCATTACGCATCTTTCTATGCATAGAAATCAAATTTAATAAGAATAACACTTTTGTAATAAAAAAATTTCCTTTATGCATCTTTCTATGCATAAAAATCAAATTTAATAAGAATAACACTTTTGTAATTAAAAAAAATCCATTATGCACCTTTCTATGCATAGAAATCAAATTTCATAAGAATAACACTATTGTAATTGAAAAAATTTCTTTGTGCATCTTTCTATGCATAAAAATTAAATTTAATAAGAATAACACTTTTGTAATTTAAAAAATTCCATTATGCATCTTTCTCTGCATAGAAATCAAATTTAATAATTAATGATATCCATGCATATTCATAGGTGAATATGTACATGGAGTAATTAGAATATTTCTTTTAGAATGCAAAAATGGTGGGAATTACTCTTTTGGAATAACATAAAAACAAACTTTCTTTTCCACAAAATTCTGGAAAATTTTGCCATAACCTCCTTTATATGGCTGACCATTTCTCATTTTTATCATTCTTTATTTAACTTAAATTAACCCAAATTAGATTTATAGAACTCTAATCTACACAATTTTCTAAATTCAAGAGAGTAAACAATAAGAAGAGTTTAATTAATCCCTTAGTTAATCTTTCTAGGATTGAGAAAGGTTGGAATGTAAAGAGGAGAAGGGGGTGGCCTTTTTATCAAAAGCATAGCATTTGAACTTAATTCAACATTTGTAAAACATAAAAATCAAGAAAACCATAGATTTTTCATTAAACAAGTAAGAAAATTAGCTTACATGGAGCTTGTAAACTCTCCTTTGGCTTGAGGGATTGATGGTTCTACTCTTGTTTGAAGCAAGAGTAGCCACCAATTCACTTTGGAGAGGATTAGGCCAAAAACAATTGAATTATTAAAAAATTTAATGTAGATGTCTTAGGACGACAGGAGTAGAGTAACAGTGCATAAACACCATTAAGCTTTTACAAAGCGGGAGGCTTCTATTTGTAGGAAAAAGTGAGCCTCTAACCAAGCAAACTGATCCTAGAATTTTCCAGATCAGTTTGGTCAATTTTTGACCATTTTTGGGTCAGTTTAGCTTACTTTTTGGATCTAGTTTTGAAATAGGAGAGAGGAGAGATGAAAATATCTCATTTTATTGATTAAGAATTGGGGATAATAATGAGAAAAAGGTGCCTACTTCATGAGGGGAGATCCCCACACTTAGGTGTCAAAATTCAGTTTTTTAATTCTTTTCTTTAGTCCTTAGTCCACTCTTTATCTTATGTGAGCATTTACTCATTTTTTGGGGGGGGGGGTTCTTTTATTCTTCAATTTATATCCTCTCTACATTTGGATTAATCTTATTGGTCCATAGGAACCTTAATTGGACCATAATCCAAAATTTTCTGAAAATATAGATCCTTAGGCTAAGGTCCTTTATACCTATTTTCAATGAATTCCAATTGCACATTGGAAAGTTCTTTTTGAATTTTTGTTTCAAGGGAAACCATTTTAGACACAAGGAGGATTTTTATATCCAAACATATCTCAATTTTGAATTACCTCCCTCTGGACATTTTCTCTCTCCAGGCCAAAACAGGGTAGAACATGATCTTTCTTTTATTTCAGAGAGGGGAATAATGGGTAATCACTGATGACTAAACAGAAATCAAAAGGATCACCACGTGGGTGATGAGTCATGACTCAAAATCCAAGATCAAAATAAATAACATGTCTAAAGTTAAAACTAAATAACATGTCCAAATAAAATGATACTGGCAGCTGCTAGCTACTATCTGCATCCTCATGCTCATCCTCATCTGCATCTTCTGCCTCTGCAGCCTCACTCTCAAGGTCACTGCCGGTAGCCGAGTCCTCAAATGCCTCATCCTCTAGAGGTGCAGGTGCACCACTAGCACTAGCCTCTCGAGAAGATCGTGTAGTGCGAGCCGGAGCCATGATCTCCTCATAGAGCATAGAATAGATGTCTCTCTCCTCTTGAGGAATGTCGGAAATCTCCTTGCACTTCATGATATCAATCTTATCTGGATTCACTTGGCGAGGCTCAATGGGATGACCCTTTTGTTCTAGCAATCGGAGATTGCAACTCTTTCCCTTAAGATCCAACTGATTCTGGGGTTCCTTATTATAGTCTGGTGAACCCAACAGAATCCTGGGATAAAGATCCCTTATATAGAACTCATCATCAGATAACAATTCATTCAGATCATATCATTCATATCTTTAACACAATAATGGTCCATTAGACTGAAATCTCCATCTGAACAGTCCTCCATGGGAATTTCAATTATACAGATTTTTAATTGGTCATCCCTTAGCTTGATCCACTGGGTCAAGAGTTAACAGTAGCAATCTGTCAGCACAATCCATTAATCTCATAGTGATTTGCTGAAGTCATTATTGTCATTCTAGTTACGAACATCATCACAAGGACTCGTCCCATTCATCCTCATTACAGTTTTGCTCAGCTTAACGCTTTTCAACCAGAATTCGAGAATCATCATTTTTCAATCAGAATCCAAATCAACTCATCAGTTCTCAACCAGAATTTTAAAATCATATCAACCACATTCGAATTCATCATCTGGATAGCATTTTTGCTTATAATTTCAAGGTCTTATATTTATTCATAAATACTGCCAGTAAAGAGCTGCAGGTATACCCTTGGTATATACGGGTAGTCACAGTCCTTGGAATTTTAAGGTAAATACCATCATGTCTAGGCCTCAAGCAAGTCAAGGATTCCATACAATTGCGGTACTTCCATTTGAAGACCCAATTACCTATTTATGAATCTTCATTCTAAATATCAATTTGTATGAATTTTATCACACAATTACAACCTTTTACTGCTACTTCATAAATTTTTGACATTTTTGGTTTCTCGATTGATCCACTTTAGCCAATTCACTCTGATACCAGCTGAAAGATCCCTATCCCCACCGCACAACGACTTTTGGGGTGCTAGCAGTGGAAGTAGCACTTCTTGCGCGGGGCAGGGTCCCTCACTCGAGGCCTCGCCCACGTATATCCGGACAAGAGACTAATCCCTCGGTTCTTCCAAAACCGAACCCGAAAAAACTTTCCTCGCCCGGAAAACAAGGGCGATTCCTCCAGGACTTTTATTACTCTAACATAGTCAAGAGCCTTAACTAACTGAACTAATCTAACCAAACCCGTAAGTCTCATAGTCAGATCAAGGAAAAGATTCCACTTGGATCATAGAGACTAATGCTTTTTTCCTCATTGAGAGAGGCACACCCGTTGATTCTTTTCCATAGAATAATTTTTTTTTAAATATAGGATTTACTTCATCTATCATACCATAACAGAATTGATTCTTATTTTAGGGATCCATCAGTCCAGCCTAACCCATCGAGTCCCGTGGGTTAGCCAACCGCCCAACCACTAGTGATGGGATCCATTTAAGAATTTGGTTAGGTTTTGTCCCGGGTACCAGGGAAAAGAGTTCCCAGGTCTCCTAGCCAGATATTTATGCAAACTTAAAGCTAGTCACACCACTTGAACACCCAATATGAAATTGCCTTTTTCACATATTCAGATGTCTTTAAAACAATCATTTAATGAAACTATAGTATCACTGATCATAATCCTCCAAAATATTTGGTTGAATACTAATTTCCAATTTTTCCTTCATCGGTGTACCTATGGCATCATTGGCAACCAGAATGCTCACCACCTATCCACTCAGGGGCCTTTTTGATAGTTCCTAGCTCATCGTACCCGGCAATATATTCACTTATAAAAATCAAAATGGACTCTTTGTTGAAGATCGGCAAGATCAACCAACAGATCCATATAAAAGAGCCATGGAGTCATCCGTTGAGGACCAACAAGGTCAATCAACACGATCCATGCCCGGTTTCAGAAAACAACTCTTACTCCTGTTCCATATCTTCCACCACGACGCACATGTGGGTATCTTCGGCGACCCAGAGCCCGAGCACCGTATGGTCAGCACCCTCTAGGATCCTTCTCGTAGGTCACCTAGCACTTCACTCATAGGCCGCTTCCTTGGTCCCTCATCCACCATACCGGAAGCTCACCATTTAAATCAAACCGAGACTAGTCAAGACGTTGACCGATCTTGCTACGCAAGACGTCCTCCGTTGACTCTCCATCAGCTGTTGCAACTTTATCAGTTAGGTCTTCACCACGACCTCATTCACAAGACGGTCAAAATGCTTCCCCAACATTCTTGACATAAAACAGTCATTTAAAAGCAGGTCATAAATACAGTTTCTATAACAAACTCTCGTCTTTCCACATTGTTCCACATCAATCCTCGTTTAATTCATATGTATTTCCATTCTCATCACATCATTTTCCATCTCATCACATCTTTCCTCGTTTATCCGCATCAGATCTCATTCATTCGCATCTACCCATATCCACATCTCATCACATTCACTCACATCTACCCATATCCACATCTCATCACATCATATTCATTCATATCACATATCATCCATTCACATCTATCCCAATTTACATCACATCTCATTCACTCACATCCGGATTCACATCACATCACATCTATTCATGTCCATCACATTCATTTACATCACATCCATCACATCACATTCATTCATATCCATCACATTCATTCATTCATATCCATCACATTCATTCTCATAACCATCCCATCACATACATTCTATCCACATTATATCACATCACTTCTATCCACATCATATCTCATTCATACACATCTCATCTCATTCACCCACATCCATCCAATCGTTCACATGTACAACTACCCACATCTATCCATACATTCATATCTATCACTTTACATCCACATATATTCATGTCACATCACATCTCTTTACATTACATCACATTCTTTCACATACACATCCACATCACATTCTTTCACATACATCCACATCCATTCTTTCACATACATCCACATCCATTCTTTTTCACATACTCATCCACATCCATTCTTCACATACACATCCACATTCATTCTTCAGATACATATTCACATCCATTTTCACACTCTTCACATACACATCCATATCCATTCTTTCACATACTCATCCACTTCCATTCTTCACATACACATCCACATCCATTTTCACATACACATTCACATCCATTTTCACATCACATTCACATCCATTTTCATTACATACACATCCACATCCATTCTTCACATACACATCCATATCCATTCTTCACATACACATTCACATCCATTTTCATTACATACACATCCACATCCATTCTTCACATACATATTCACATCCATTTTTACATACACATTCACATCCATTTTCACATATACATTCACATCCATTCACATCCCATATCATTCATTTACATCCCGATTCCCATGACATCACATCTCATTCATTCACATCACATCACATCTCATCCATTCATTCACATCGATCTGATTAACATGTCATCACATCTCATTCATTCACATCCCGATTCTCATCGCATCCCATCCATCCATTCCTTCACATCTATCTGATTCACATCGCATTTCTATGCAAGTTTTCAGTTTGATTTTCTTTATTATACAAAGAGTATTTCTTGAATCAGTATCCTCAAAACTTCTTGATCAGAATTTTGAATTTCATACCAGAATTCCTCGAATTCTATAACCTTGATCCACAGATCAATTCGAAGGGTCTCAAACTCAGTTTCAAATTTGGCAGGAGTTTTGAGGGTATTTTCTTTCCTTGAAACTGAGGAAAGAGTTTGGTCTTGGTCATAGTCTGATTCAAGGTTTCGAGTCGGATAAAATTTTTCCTGAACTATCTTTCTCGAAAAGATTTGATAATTCAGTTACTATTTTACTGAATTTCTTTCTTTGAATATTCACTTAACTAATTTCTAAATTAGTTTTACGAATTCCAATGAGGAATAAATTAATCATTTATCCGAATCTTTCGATCTCGATAGATTTTGTGAATTTTCTTTTTACAATCCGTGTGAATATAAAACGATAGAAATTTCTCTCTTAGAGTATTTAATTATTCATTTATCAAATACTCATAGAATTTAAACATAGAATTTAAGATAATTCTAATTTTGATATAAAAATTCTAGATGCATCTATTAGGAATAACACTTTTTAAAATAAAAAGAATTTCTTTATGCATCTATTTATGCATAAAAATTAAATTTAATAAGAATAACACTTTTGTAATTAAAAAAATTCCATTACGCATCTTTCTATGCATAAAAATCAAATTTAATAAAAATAACACTTTTGTAATAAACAAAATTCCTTTATGCATCTTTCTATGCATAAAAATCAAATTTAATAAGAATAACGCTTTTGTAATTAAAAAAATCCATTATGCATCTTTCTATGCATAGAATTCAATTTTAATAAGAATAACACTTTTGAGAGTAAACAATAACAAGAGTTTAATTAATCCCTTAGTTAATCTTTCTAGGATTGAGAAAGGTTGGAATGTAAAGAGGAGAAGGGGGTGGCTTTTTTATCAAAGGCATAGCATTTGAATTTAATTCAACATTGGTAAAACATAAAAATCAAGAAAACCATAGATTTTTCATTAAACAAGTAAGAAAATTAGCTTACATGGAGCTTGTAAGCTCTTCTTTGGCTTGAGGGATTGATGGTTCTACTCTTGTTTGAAGCAAGAGTGGCCACCAATTCACTTTGGAGAGGATTAGGCCAAAAACAATTGAATTATTAAAAAATTCAATGTAGATGGCTCAGGGCAGGAGCAGAGTAACAGTGCATAAACACCATTAAGCTTTTACAAAGGGGGAGGCTTCTATTTATAGGAAAAGGTGAGCCTCTAACCAAGCAAACTGATTCTAGAATTTTCCAGATCGGTTTGGTTAATTTTTTACCATTTTTGGGTCAGTTCAGCTTACTTTTTTGATCTAGTTTTGAAATAGGAGAGAGGAGAGATGAAAATATCTCATTTTATTGATTAAGAATTGGGGGTAATGATAAGAAAAAGGCACCTACTTCATGAGGGGAGATCCCCACTCTGAGAGAGGTGTCAAAAATCAGTTTTTTAATTCTTTTCTTTGGTCCTTAGTCCACTCTCCATCTTATGTGAGCATTTACTCATTTTTTGGGGGGGGGAGGGGGGGTTCTTTTATTCTTCAAATTATCTCCTCCCTACATTTGGATCAATCTTATTGGTCCATGGGAACCTTAATTGGACCATAATCCAAAAATTTCTGAAAATCTAGACCCTTAGGCTAAGGTCTTTTATACCTATTTTCAATTAATTCCAATTGCACATTGGAAAGTTCTTTTTGAGTTTTTGTTTCAAGGGAAACCATTTTAGACACTAGGAGGATTTTTATATCCAAAAATATCTCAATTTTGAATTACCTCCCTCTAGACATTTTCTCTCTCTAGGCCAAAACAGGGTAAAAATAGGATCTTTCTTTTATTTCAGAGAGGAGAATAATTATAAGATCAGAAGGGGAGGTTCTTACACCTGCACACCTCAAAAACTGGAGGGAGGAATCTTACACTCTTTTAAACTCACAAAGTTAAGCTTCTGGATCCTTCCTACTATGACTTCCATGAAAGACGGGTATTTTTTTCATTATAACTTGGATGGTGTAGAATTTATTTATTTTCAAGGAAAAGAGAAGTAACAAGATCCCCAAAATTAATTCTCCTTCTATATATATGATGCCAAGGACATAACACATCCCTTGCAAGTCTATTTCGCATACTGGGCATACTATATGTTGTATCCATGAGTCACGCCCACAAGGAAGAATCCTCACTCCTCTCAAGAAAAGGGTTTGCCATGTATATTGGACATAAGAGGTAAGTGATTCAAAGAGGACAATAACACATATCTTCCTTTCTTCTAGATTAAGATTCACAACACAACAAGATCAATACATACACATCCCATGGTACTTCATTATCAAGTATAGGAAGGATAAGGGGTTGAGGTGATTGTAAAATTTCCCTTAATCTCTCGAAACCAAAAAGAAAAGAAATATGTTTTTAACTCACTATAAGATTCATAGACAAAGTAGGGGAGGGTTGGCAGGGTTGAATGGGAAGATTTAGATGAAACATTAAGACATGAAATGGGTTTTTACCTCCCCTTTGAGAATAAGATTGATTTGCCTATCAATCATGAACACTATTGAGCTAGATAATATGCATGTGGAAGCATTCCATTTTAGCTCTTCTATTAGCTCTACTTCCACAACAAAAATCAGTCCATTAGATCTCATCTTTGTGTGAAGCATACCAAGTAAGGCAATTTAAACTCCTTCTACAATGACCCCTTCTACATAATTTGCTCAAAGTTAAATATGTACTACATAGGAAATCAAAACATGATGCCCAATAGATCATTGCAAAGATATTAAAGAGTAATAAAACTTTGCTTTTTGAAGCACTTAAAATTTCCTTCATTTGCAAAAGTTATAGCTAAAATAGTGAAGCTAGGTGCCCAAAAACAACAATTTTTAGAGCCCTTCCACATAATTATGAATGCCCACTTCTACCTCTAAAGCTTAAGTTTTCCAAAGATCAAAATTGCTAAATAAAGACATTTATTAGAGCTTCCAATTTCATCTTTCAATTTGAAAATACGTCCTTTGGTGGGGCTCAATTACATAGCCTAAAAAATGACATTTTGAGATATCTTTGGCCCTCTCTACACAACAATCTAACTCAGAGCTCAATATACTTTGCATATAAACTCAAAAATTGACATTCATAGGCTCATTATATAGAAAAGAGTACTACATTTTTTCCTTTTGAATAAGTAGGGACAAGTGTTCCAAAATACACCCAAAAGCAAGTGCGCACAGTGCAAGAAGTAGGAGTTCCGCTCTCCACAAGAGCCCACTATAGAAGTGCCTTTACCACAGAATGAAGTTCCAATTCTTCTTCATTTACAAGAGGAATAGGTAACATAGGTATGGGCAAAGAGCCAATATTAGGGGACTACCTCATCACAAAGGGGTCCACAAGAGGGTTCTATGCATGTTCTCAAGTGTACTGAGCCTATAGCCTTGAGCCTATAGGCTCAAGGCTAGGCTCACAGAGGATAACTATTGGAAACCATGCAGCCAAACCCCATAAGGCAAGAGATCACATACCCTAAAACAAAAGGTCTCACAGCCACCTCCTTATATTATTCCACTACCACATGAATACGTAGAAGAAATGTTGAGGATGGCATTCCAAAACTAAAGAGGGGGGTTGCAACCAACATAGAAAAGATTTGGGCAAACCTCAAGGATGATGACCAAATTTGATGGAATTGGAGATCTCATTCAGTACCTAGAAAAGTTTGATCAAATTTGTGAGACCATGGAATGGATTAATGATTCCACATAGATCTGTGCATCGGACTTTGCCTAGAAGGCAAAGCAAGCTAATAATTTGGGTCCCTAAATCTATAAGAAAAGGCTACGAGATATTGAGACACACTTTTGTATTGAGATTATCACCTAGTGGAGGTAGATGGAGCCCTATTGCATAAATATATAACCTCAAGGAGGAGGAGAGAGAAACTATGCAGGAATATCTTACTAGAACCAAGTATCTCCACATGAGATACAATGCCCAAAAAGACTGGATGACTTATCGCTCATCAATCAATTTATGATCCGTCTTAAGAGAAAAAAGGCTTCATGACCATCTCTACAAGTCTAGGCACTACATCTTTGATGAGTGTTGCTATTGGGAAGCAATAGACCTAGTAGGCAACCTGCAAGACAAGGACATAGAAGTCGTTCACACCCAAACCAAGAGATAGGGGATGCATCATCCAAAGCCTCATCATCATCATCAGAGCCAAGGGTGCCCACAACCAGTAGTAGCTAGAGTCCTAGTCAAGGACATGAGCATGGATGAGTTGGTAGGAAATTTACTTAATTTTTTAGGCTAGCAATGGCAACCCCAAGGTTAACCCCAACCAGCACCTCAAGCAAGACTCCCACATCTATTCCCATGAAGAGATACAATTTGTTGCACAAAATAATACAAGCACCGAGTGTCTGATGCCAGTTTGATGCTAAGGCCTAAACAACAATGGTATTATGTTCATTGCTAACGCCATAGAACCGCGACACAACTCATTAACCACGACAACCTACGGGACTAAAGAAACCACTAGCCCTATTGCCCATGCCAAATTCTTCTCAACCAGTGCATAATCCAACACCCATTCATCAAAACCCTATATCAAGAGGTATGTGCATGGTCCCACCACACCAATGCTATACCAGCTTCTCATATTACTGCCCCGTCGGTTCCTCTTGGAATCACATCAATACTACAGTACCTGTGACTTTGCGAGTGGACTCCGAGAGCCCAGAATAGGAGAGCCATGTGTCATATGAGAAATATACTTTAAATGGATATCTAGAACAACCCCAGCCATTGAGTATACCTCTGTATTCAAAGCCATGGTGTAACAAAGAGTGAGGGACCTCAACAATATGTCATGCAAGCCACCTCCTTAGAGCCTCCATTACAAGGGTCCACATTGTGTTATTAAGTGTCCTCATAGAACCATTGCACCTAGAACCCCAACTCCATCCCTAAATCTAGTGCCAAACCCTAATATCATTCCATACAGGAGTACATCTTATGTGTGAATTCGAACATGCTTTCAAGGATTGTCCTGATAGAGAACAAGGAGGATTTTTTCATATAGTCCCCCTCAATGTCATCACAAGGCTCCAAACCAAGTCGACAATAGTTCCAAAGGAAACATCTAAGGTAACTAAGAAGCAAAAAGCTCAAACTTAGACCTCAAAGCTAATAGCCCAAGAGCCACAGGTATAAGCCCCAAAGGATGTAGCAGCCCTAAAAAGGCTAATGAACCAGCCCCAAAGGTCTAAAAGTAGAGGACCTCAAAAAGCACACCAAAATGCAATGCACGATTAGTTGTCAAGGGCAATGATATCATGATTGTGCACTCACCAATATAAATGCTAGGGCTCCTCATTTGTGACCTTATTAGGTGCACAATTGTTGAAGTATAAACAAAAGTGAGGAACAAGACTCAATTAGACAAACTCAATTAGGCACATGCTAGAAGACTCAATTAGACACATGCTAGAAGACTCAATTAGACACACGCTAGAAGACTAAATTAGACACATGCTAGAGGACTCAATTAGACACATGCTAGAAGGGGTAATGAGAAGACACAATAAGAGACAACATAAACACAAGCATTACTTCTTCCTCTCTTCTCCTATCCTCCTCCTCCTTTTCTTCCCCTTCTCTGGTTTAAAACTGTAAGCCCATGGCTATTGCCACCACACCCTTGTGTTAGCCTTTTGTCATCGCTTTTCCCAACCCAAGGAGTGCAACCTTTTCTCGTAGCCACCCTCGAGCATACCCCTCCTCCTCCTCCTCCTCCTTTTCTTCCTCTTCTCTATTTTAAAACTATGAGCCCCTGCAAATAGCTATTGTCAGCACACCCTTGCATTTGCCTTCTGTAGTCACTTTGCACAGCCCTAGGAGTGTCAGCTTTTGCTCATGTAGCACAACTGTCTTATCTTTTTTCCATGTAGCAACTACCTTAGCTCCTTGTGTCATTCGCTAGAAATTGTTGGGTGTTGAACCTCTCGCCTTGTGCCATCGCTAGAAATTGTCATGTGCCAAACCAAGCATGTTACATGCTACTTTGCCTAGTTTTCATCGGGCCTACACTATTGAGTGTCAAGCTCAACTAGAGCTAACACTCACGATGTGCCTGGGTGACCATTCCACACTTATATCACTAGCACATCTAGTAGCTGACATGATAGATCTTTGCCAATGATTCTACAGCTAGACTACACCTAATTAGTCAACCCGTCGAGTTATGGCATACTTATCGCACCAGCTCACCTATTTAGCATGTTCACATTATGGACCGCTTATACATAATACTCTAGTGCTTATGTTGGGTTTTCAGTTATCTTTTGTAGCCTTATTTTAAGAGTAAGAAGAAGAATAAGATTTCAACCTTCCATCTTTGTGTGTGTGTTATCCATTGCTATGTGAGTGTGTGTGTATGCTTGCAAGAGCTCAAGCTCTCTCTCCTCCCCCAATATTTTCATGGTCCTAGAGCTTGGTTTAAGCTAAGGAGTGGTACATAGATAAATCATCATCATCTCTTCCCCTTCTTGTTGAGGTACGACACCCCTTAAGTAGCTCTGAGAGCTACACATCTTCAATTGAGAAGTTGTCTTCGCTCGCAGTAGGCGTGGAGGTGCCTATGTGGTGCGAAGTACTTTGTATTGAAATTTGGGGCCAAATTCATGTTTCAAGCGTGTTTTAGCCTCCGTTCAGCCACTGTAAGGTGTTCTCAAGCAGTTCTGAGAAGTTATAGTGAAGAACTGTCTCTGCTTGAAACCTGGTTATTGCAGCATAGCAGTGCATTTTGGGAGTGCAGATAGTATTTGCACATGCATTACTTATTTTTTAGGTGTATGTACATGTACTCTAGTCACATCTGGTGACATTCATGTTGTGCAAAAGTATTGCTGTACTCACAGAAGATATTATTGTGTTACAAGTTGCATATAGAAATTGTATGTTTGTAGGGTTCAGGTTGTTGTAGGTAAGCATGTCTGGACTCAATCAGTTTGCCAGTGAGAAGTTGGACAAGAACAAATTCCATACTTGGAAGTTCAAAATAACCAATTTTTTGATGGATAGGATTTTGGGACTATGTTAAAGGAGCTAGCAAGGAGCCTCCAGAGTTGCCTGAAGAGAATGCCACTCCAGCAAATGTAAAGACATTCAAGGAATGGAACCATGGTGCAAGGAAATTCATGTATTAACTTTCAATCAGCATCACAGACACAATGATATGACATATACAGGATGCCAACACTCCAATAGTTGCATGGGAGAACCTGGTACAAATGTTCTAGACCAACACAAAGGTAAGCAGATTGCATAGTGTGGAAAAGAAAAGTATGTCTATCAATGAGTATGCCTTAAAGATCAAGGGCATTGTTGAATCCCTTGGGTCTATCAGTGTCTCTATGGAAGATGATGATTTAGTGAGTGTCTATCTAAATGGGCTTGGCAAAGAGTACAAGCCATTCAAGACCTCCATTACAGACACGGCGAATGTTTCCAAATTTCAAGACTTAGTGTCTATGTTGATTAAGGAAGAAAATTCCTTGGGTGAAGACTCTTCTTCACAAAACAAGAACACAATAGAAGAGGCCTTCTACTCCAATTCAGGTAGAGGCACAGGTAGAGGGCATCATTGAGGCCAAGGTGGTGGCCAACATGGAAACCAGAATTATACACAACGGCGGTCCAATGATTCTCGCAGTAGTAGCAGCAGCAATCATACAGAGGTGGAAGAGGCCAGTCTCAAGGTAGGGGGGAGCCAAAGAGCCCGTGGTAATTGGAATAGACAAACAATCAGGAATAGGTTCCAGAGATTGCTATTATTGTGGAAAACTAGGTCATTTTTCTACAGAATATTGCAAGAGATAGAGTGATATGAAGACTGTGAAATTGTAGCAAAATACTTATACGTCTTCAAGAAAGCAAAGTGAAGATAGATATGAGCATTTATTTGTTATGCATCACATGGTAAATATAGTGACTGTAGATGTATCCACAAATGTTGATGATGTAAGTATGTGGACTTGGGAGCCTCTAATCACATGACCTGTCAATTATACGTCTTCAAGCAAGCAGACTGAAGATAGATATGAGCATTTATTTGTTATGTAGCACATGGTAAATATAGTGATTGCAGATGTATCCACAAAACTGATGATGTAAGTATGTGGACTTGGGAGCCTCTAACCACATGACCTGCCATGGTGAGTGGTTTCAAGATGTAAAGACCTTGGAAAAACTAGGTTATGTAGAGACAGGGGATGATACAGCTCATCCTATTTCTTATATTTGCAATGGGCTATTGGCTATGCAGGATGGTAAGATCAATTACTTATCTAATGTACTTTGCGTGCCCAACGTCACAAAGAACCTAGTTTTAGATGGAAAATGATTGAGAAGGGTTTGCAGGTACGCTTCAACCCTAGTGGCTACTATGTAGAGGACTGCAAGAACAAATGTCGTTTGGTTGCAGAGGGAAAGAGAGTGGGGAGAATATTTACTTTGGATGTAAACATACTTGAGGTCAAAGCTGCTATGTTTGTATAAGGTGCATGTATTGTGGTGCATATAGATATTTGGCACAAATGTATTGGTCATGTAAATGAGCACCGATTGAAGTCCATGCAAAATTCTAAAATTGTTACAGATTTGCCACCAAATTTTAAGGTGGATGGAATGCATACGGTTTGCGAAGCATGTCAATTTGGGAAGAAAAAAAAAAGAATGTATCTCTACATGACAGAAATGTAAGAAAGAGGGCACTTCATGTGGTGCACTTAGATGTATGGGGGCCGACAAAGACGGCATCAGTGGGAGGATGTCGATTTTATGTATCTTTCATTGATGACACACAAGGAAGGTGTGGGTGTACTTTATGAAAGAGAAAAGTGAAGTGTTTACTCACTTTCAGAATTTCAGAATGTTGGTTGAAAAACAAACAAACTTATAGATTAAGTGCCTGAGGTCAGATAGAGGGGGAGAATATTTCTCCAATGAGTTCAATGTGTATCTCAAAAAACATGGAATTTAGAGGCAATTTGCATGCAAGTACATTCCGCAGCAAAATGGTGTTGCTGAGAGGAAGAACAAGTACATTGCAGAAGTTACTCGTGCATTAATGGCTGAGAAGAGCATGCCTCATCATTATTGGGCTAAAGTAGTTGTGAGTGCAGTTTACATTATAAACATGACCCCCACAGCTATAGTGCATGGTATGACTCCAGAGGAGAAGTACAGTGTGGTAGACAACCTGATTTGTCACACCTAAAAGTTTTTGGGTGGATGCATTGCATATGTACATATTCCTAATGAGCTACACAATAAGCTAGATACAAAGCTTGAAAATGTGTTTTCATTGGTTACTCCCTTGAATAAAAGGGGTACGGCATTACAACCCTATCACACGTGAAATGAGAGATGTTGTATTTAATGAGATGAGTTGCTGGTATGCTGATATAAAAGACTTGATTGGGGTTGATGCACAAGAATAGGTGGTTACAAAAAATGTAGGTCAACAATCACATTCATTAAGTGGACCGAGAGATTCCTCTAGCAGTGGATCTATTAATAGACCATGGAGTGGCAAGCTACATTAGAACGTCAATCCTACAAATTCAACAGGTGCATCACGTAAAGGCAAATAGAAGGTCAATGAGCCCCTTCGTATTCCTGACATTTCAGTAGGGCATTCATTTGTTGATGAAGAGTACAGAGCCTTGATGAGGAGTTTGGGATTCCAACTATCAAGGCACCCAGTGTAAGGAAGGCTAAGGCAGAGGACACCAAAGATAGATCTAGCACCACGCGGGTCAAATAGGGTGAAAAACCTTGTTCAAAGATTGATGTATAATGGTTATGTAGCCACCATTATGTATACATGACAAAGGTTGTGCAGGATGTTGAACCCACATGTTTTGAGGATGTTGTTGGGTATGCAAATTGGGATACAAGCATGGATGAAGAAATGGCTACATTGGATACCAATAAGACATGGGAATTGGTGCCTTTATCTGAGGGTAAAAAGGCCATTGGATGTAAGTGGGTGTACAAAGTGAAGCACAACTCTGATGGAAGCATAAGCAGGTAAAAAGCTAGATTGGTTGCTAGACGTTATGCTCATACCTATGGCATTGATTATGAAAAGACATTCAGCCCCATTGCCAAGATGGCCACTATGAGAGCTATAATTGCAGTGGGGCTGCATATTAAAAGGTTGGGTCTTACATCAGATGGATGTAAAGAATGCATTCTTGCATGGTGAGTTGCAAGAAGAAGTGTATTTGGACCAACCACCTGGTTATGAGGATTTGAGTCACCTAGATTATGTGTGGAGGCTACGTAAAGCCTTGTATAGTCTGAAATAAGCATTGAGAGCATGGCATGACAAAATCGCAAAGTATCTTATCACCATTATATTCATAAGGGAGATGCAGATCATTCACTCTATATGCCAAAGAGTAATAAGGGGATTCTTGTCATTATTTACCATTTATGTGGATGACTTGATTATTGGGGGTGACAAGAGCAAGAAGTTGAGCATGTGAAGGGTCTCCTCAAGAAGAAGTTTAACATGAAAGATTTAGGTGAGTTGAGATACTTTTTTAGCATTGAGATCAATTGGATGCCTGAGCACACACACACACACACACATGTGTGTGTGTGTGTGTACATACATACACACATGCATGCATGCACACGCACACGCACATGTATATATGTATATATATACCTATACATATATGTGTATACATACACACACACGTATATATGTATATATATACCTATACACATATGTGTATAGGTATATATATACATATATATGTGTACGGTGTGTGTGTGTGTGTGTGTGTGTGTGTGTGTGTGTGGACATATAGGTATGTGTGCACTATTAGTACACATACTAAATGAAGATACATAAAAGAAAGATTGTATAAAAATTGTAGTTTTATAACTCACCCGTGGTTATGATGGATGTGTGTTCATGTATATATCTATATTAAAAAACATATGAATGTGTCTATGTTAGTTAACAAGGATGCGTGTATGTGTGTGTGTGTGTGTGTGTGTGTGTGTGTGTGTGTGTATTTAATTATGTTTGTGTTTGTGTATGCACGTACTTGTCTATATTAACAAAGATATGAGTGCGTTTATGTTAACAAAGATGTGTGTGTGTGTGTGTGTGTGTGTGTGTGTGTGTGTGTGTGTGTGTGTTTTCTTGTATTTATCTATGTGTGTATATTAACAAAGATATGGGTGCATCTATGTTAACAAAGATATGTGTGTGTTCCCTTAATTTGTCTATGTGTTGCACACCCATGTGTGTGTGTGTCAATAAAGTTATGTCTTTCTACTCATGCAAAGGAGCAACTCGTTCAAGTGAAGAGGAGCCATGTGAAGATGAAGCTTCATGAATGACACGTTGGCAAATCTTATGCCTTTCTTAACCAAGATTTTGATGCTTCCTTGATCTCTCGTAGGCGAATAGGCATTTAAGATGATGGAGAGATTATGCTATTGAGCCAATAGGTGAATCCATGCAGTTATTTGGAAAGTTGTCGAGACGATAGGCAAACTCTGCAAATCGTAAGAGACACTGTATTACAACCTCTTTTACTAGAACTAATGGGAATAAAGGGTAGTCAATTTGTCGTATTTTGGATACATTTTTTGCTTAATAATGCTGAGCAATATTCTCACACATTTTTGTGATTTTTAATGTCCAACACCTTAGTGACACAAAACATTACTCAAATTGAAGCCTTGTTTTTTTGCCAAAATACACGATATGCCTAGTGATAATTTAGTGACGTGCGTCAGTATTAACGTCACTTTTCCGCCTTAACATTAAACATCCCCAATCATTTTATAGATCATAAACATAAAATTCATGTGTTTTTTTAGGTGTGTGACATTAAGCCTATAGTTTTCTTCTTGTAGTGCTTAAAATTATGTGAGCTCTTACATAAGGTTATGACCTCATGTGAGAGTTAATAAGCTTTTATATAGTCCTATGATATCTTAAAAGCCTATCATGCTAAAGAAAACCACACTATTGGATTTCGTGGATGACAGTTTCAAGACCTCATGAAGGGGTGCCTAGGGATAGGATCCTTGACCTAAGGAGTTGTCCTCTCTAGCATTGACTCACCTTGCGCTTTTGCCCTTACACCACTCCATAAAGCATTGGAATTGGCACACCTTCATAAGCCCCTAATTCCTTAAACAAATCCATGTCTACAAAAGGAATCTTTTTCACCATCCTTTTGAAGAGATATATTCCCTATGCATTAGCATGCATCAACCTCTTAAGAGATCCAATTCAAACATGACAACATCCAAATAATTAGCATCTTTAACACTAGTTCTGTAATTGGACACTTAAGTGTCCTGAGACACTAAAGTGTCCTGAAAAGTTCTTGAATTTTTGTGGGCAATCTATTAAGAGTTTTGAAATGCTTAACATCCACAGATGTTCCTCAAGACCCAAAAAATCCTTGAGATTTTTTAAATTGCACTTTTCTTAGCTTTTGCAAGGCAATATTTTAATTTTCTTAGACACATGCTGATAAAACGCATGATTTTTGATGTTTTCAAAATAGTAGTAATTTGGACATAACTTTTAGAAGGGACATAGTTTGATCATAAACTTGGCTTGATGGAAAGCCCATGATGTAAACTAAATCCTGGAATCATCAAACGACAATTATTGGATAAATTTTTGACTCGCTAATATTGAAATGACGTTTTTTATACAGGTGGAGCATGAATTTTTCTCCTTCCATATGCAAGCTAATAATGTAAAACTTGAGGTGCACCCATGTTATATAGGGTAAATACTACTTTGTTTTGAATTTTCCAAAACTTTAGAGCCACTTTTTGGGCCTCTTCTCATACATGGCCTTTTGCCCAATCTGTTTTTAATACATAAAATGTCTAATTATGAGCCTAATTTTGATTTTCATCAAAGGAAAAAGCTGTGTAAGTGCATTATTTGTTGTAACTATAGGTGTAGACTACTGGTGCAAGCATAGTTATGATTAGTTTTTGATAAAAGATGATCAAATTTTGCATTTTTATTTTTTACAGTTTTTTTAGAACTAGGCGATAAGAACCAACTTAACTCGAGGCTAAGTTAGTGTCATACACATCAAATTATGGCTTATTTATCTCATCTCAAGCATGAAAACCAATAATCAACATTCTCATTGATAGGGCTACATTATTTTTTAGTGGCGTGATTGAGTTTTGATAATACGCGTTACTTTTGCTAATTTTATGCAGCTTTTTTGGAAAAAATTCTAGGAAAGGAAAATGATTTTTTTAGTGAACTTCTACCTCCTTGGACTGATGTATGCTATCAAAATATCTTGGGAAAAATGCTATTGATATCATTGGATTTTTTTTTGAGAGAATGATGCTTGCATATTTGGAAAAATCCTGAAAAATGTTCATTTTCAAGACATATGCTACTTTGTTGCTTATGTACTTTCAAATAAAAATGCATTTTATATGTTTAGCATTTTTTACATAAGCATAGGATTATGTTCTACATGCCCAATGAAGCCTTTTGGTTTTTAAAGCCTACATTAGGAGTTTGATTTTTTTCCGCAACCCCCAAAAAAGGACACTCAAGTGTCCTATTTTGGTACCAAACTAGTGTTAAGTACCCTATGCATTAGCATGCATCCGCCTCTTAAGAGATTCAAGTCATACATGACAACACCTAAATAATTAGCATCTTTAAGTACCTTAGTACTTAAAGATGCTAATTAGCATGCATCAGTCTCTTAAGAGATCCAATTTAAACATGAAAAGATCCAAATAATTAGCATCCAAAAGAAATCTATATCACCATCCTTTTGAAGAGATATATTCCCTATGCATTAGCAAGCATTAGTCTCTTAAGAGATCCAATTCAAACATGACAACATCCAAATAATTAACATCTTTAAGTACCTTAGAACTTACCTTAGTTTTCTTTTAAATTATCAAAATCCTAACTCATGTACCTACCTTTGCAATAGCCATATACATGATCCTACTTTCTCATCATCTTGTCATAGTATTAAACTAGTGCCTCCACATTTTAGGATGTGTCTCTTTACAATCATTTACCTCTATTCAAGCACATAGTTATATTAAATACTTTTAGTCTCCACCCTAAAATTGGAGCTGATCTATACTAACCGTATCAAAAGACGAGGGGGGGGATTATGGCTAGCAAAAGACTCAAATTGAATTAGGTGGTGGGGATGGAAGGGTACCTTAAAGGATGTAGCGAATCGTGTTGGAGTAAACAACCCAAATTCAAAACAAGCATCTTTCAATTATACAAACATATCAATGATCTACAGATTCTCTTCATGTCTCTCTCCCTCTCTCATAGATATAGACACTATCTCTTCCACTCACTATTGCTCTCTACCTTCTTGTTGATCCTTTCTGTCTTCTCTCTCTCTATATATATCTTAGCCTTCATACCCCCCTTTCCTCACACACACACACATGACCCTCTCTCTCTCTCTCTCTCCATTTCCATGTCTCCTTTCATCCTCCCTCTCACTCTCAATTTGTGTCTTCATGTGTTTCACACACTATCATTAGATATTAGACACACACATAAACACACACACTCTATCTCTTCCTCTCACTATCTCTCTAGCTTCTTGAGAGTGAGAGACACATACATAGATAAACACCCTCTCAACATCCCTCTGTCTCATTCTCTTGACTCTCTCTCTCTCTCTCTCTCTCTCTCTCTCTCATGGATACACACACCCTCTCTTCCTCTCACTATCTCTCTACCCTATTGCTCATTCTCTCTCTCTCTCTCTCTCACTCTCTCTCACACACACACACATATACACATGTTTGCTTACACCCTCTCTCTCTTCTCTCTCTCTAATATATATCTCTATGTATCTTTACTCTCACCCTTCCTCGCACACTTACACACACTCTCTCTATCCCCCCTCTCTATATCTCTACCTAGCTATACCTCCACGTCTCTTTTTCCTCCTCTACCCTCACTCTCTCACCCTTCCTCACATATATACAAACACTCACTCACTCTCTCTCTCTCTCTCTCTCTCTCTCTCTCTCTCTCTCTTTCTCTATGAAAATTCTATTTATATAGATTGATTGCTTTCTCAATACTAATGTACTTAATTTATTTTATGGTGTTGAAAATCTTTAGTTGGAGGCCATTTGTTTACTATGATCATATAAACATACATTGAGTTCTCTATATAGGTGTTGCTACTTTTTCAATATAGAGATGACTCATTTACTAGATGAAAGTTAAAATCCCTATGTAGATATTCTAATTTTCTATATAGAGCACACGTTTTTACTAGATGCCAAGTAGGTTTTTTTATATGGTTATTGCCAATTACTATATAGAAACTTTGCAATGCTATATAGAAATTACAGTTTGCTATGAAGGCGAAACTTATTTCCTAGTTGTAAGATTATAGACATTCACAATCCGGATATCCTTTACTAGATGTAAAGTTATTTTTCTATGTGGATATTATCATTTCCTAAATAGGAACCACTTATTTGCTAGAATAATATATCATAGATTAGATGATAAAAAAGTGTGTTGATATATATCTAACAAATTTTGTCGAATTTGTCAACTGTGTCAAAATTCCCTTGTGTAAAGAAGTTGTATAATCTTTTGCAATAAGCAAATTTTATGCTGTGAGCCAATTTGCAAAAACAATTACTAATACAAGTTCTTAATCCTGCGTTATGTAAGGTTTCTGTCAAATCAAGTGCTTTATGTGAAGTCTATGTACTCAACGGCAGCATAGAGCTTACTTCATGTAGAACCATGTGCAGCAGTACAAGGAGTTGTGTTTTGTACACATCAATATAGAGATGTTGTATGGTGGGCGATGGAGCTTTTCTCTCTGTCTGGCAGATGAACAGGTGCTAGCAGCTATAGTATACACTGAGTATACAAGATGATTTATTATATGTATTGCATACTATACGAAGATAATGTAGACCCTTAGGTATATACAATAAGAAGAGTGTTAGAGATACCACAAGAGCGTGTGTGAAGAGGAGACTGCCAGTCGAATACTTGAAAACTATGAGCAAAGTTGAAGCTGGTTTGCTTCATGTGTGTTTGCTGAAGGTTTGCATTGTAATTAGCAAAGAAGGCTTACCCAATAGGAATTGTACAGATTGAGACCAAGAAGGCTGCCATTGGGAAAGAAAAAGTCTCTATAGCACTCCAAAAAAAAAAGCTCTCTACATGTGTCCCACGTGAAGTATTGGGAAATATTGGGTAACCCCATATCAAATGGAGAGGACCCTCTCATTCCCTCATCACGAGAGCTTTTCATGAAGATGGCTATGGAAGCCTACGCGTTCTTGCACATGCAGTTGTTGTGAGATTGCACACATGGTATCAGAACCAAGCACACTTGAGATGTTGTCACCTCACACATGGTATTAGAGCCAAGGACACTTGAGATGTTGCCACCTAACACATGGTATCAGAGCCAAGCACACTCACCTCACACATGGTATCAGAGCCAAGGACACTCGAGATGTTGCCACCTAACACATGGTATCACAACCAAGCGCACACAATTGTTGTGAGATTGCACACATGGTATCAGAACCAAGCACACTCGCGATGTTGTCACCTCACACATGGTATCAGAGCCAAGGACACTCGAGATGTTGCCACCTAACACATGGTATCAGAGCCAAGCACACTCACCTCACACATGGTATCAGAGCCAAGGACACTCGAGATGTTGCCACCTCACACATGGTATCACAACCAAGCGCACACAATTGTTGTGAGATTGCACACATGGTATCAGAGCCAAGCACACTTGAGATGCTGCCACCTCACACATGGTATCAAAGCCAACGACACTCGAGATATTGCCACCTCCCTCATGGTATCGGAGCCAAGCGCACGCAGTTGTTGTGAGATTGCACACATGGTATCAAAGACAAGCACACTATACCTCACACATGGTATCAGAGCCAAGCGCAAGCAGTTCTTGTGAGATTCCACACATGGTATCAAAGCCAAGCGCACTCGAGATGTTGCCACCTCACACATGGTATCAAAGCCAAGGACACTCGAGATGTTGCCACCTCACACATGGTATCATAGCCAAGCACACTCGAGATATACCTTCTAAAGGAGGGGCGTGTGAAGGCAAGAAAACGGGGTTTCAAAAAGAGGCTTGACATGACATGTGGCTAGTAAAGGTCCCACATGAGGTATTGGGAAATGTTGGATAACCACTATCAAACAAAGCGTAGCCTCTCATTCTCTCATCCCTCATCACGATAGATTAATTGATGAATTTTTGGATAGCCTTTGATATTATAACCCTTGATATATAAATTTTTGGATAACCAAAAAATATTCCAAGAAGAGGATGGAGGAGGGAAGCGTTTCAAATGTTGCTATTGAAGAGGGACAAATTATGAGCTACCTTAGAAGGTGCTTGTTTTATTACAAGTCCACGAAGTTGGTGCTTAATGTATATAACTTGTATCCTCCTTGAAAAGTCCAAGCAACCTCTTAGAAGCAACGTTTTCAACCTTGTCTTTGTATACAACACAAGAAATGCCACACCAAAATGTCATGTATTTTCTTGAAATCAGCCCAACACATGCCCCCACATAAAATGAAACCCAATCTTCTCTATATATAAAATCGAGGGAAATATCAAAAAAAGAGATGCAAGCTACATGTGATCTACTCTGTCACAATAGCTTCGAGGTTGCAACATAGAAGAAAGAAGAAGATGTATTAATTTCTTGCTTGCAAAGTTTGAAAATCATAGGCTCACATACTCATTATCAAGGTCTCCATATAGCCTAAGCTATGAGAGATTTGTTGATAATGTCTTGTAGAGACATTTTGCACAAATGATAAACCAAGGAGGAAGAAGGCAATGGACCCATCCTAGATGTGTTGTTGCATGCATGTGAGGGTGGTGGAAAGGAAGAGGGATGGGGAGTAGGATAGATTGAGAAGATGGGAAAATGGGTGCTATCGTAGGATACAAATGGGATGGGAGAGAAAAGATCGAGGAGAAATGTGGAGTATAATGAACAAACAAGATGGCCAGATAGAGTAAGGGAGAGGTAAAGAGTTGTAAAGAAGAGCGAATAGAGGAAGGAGGCAAGGAGAGTGGCCTCCAACAACAAAAACTAGGCAAAACAGAGAGGAGCTGAAGAGAAGAGAGATGGATGGGAAAAAGAGAAAGGTGTGCACCAGTAGAAATGGGGAAGGAGAAAGGTCTGCAATATCAGAAACTATGCAAAACAAAGGGAAGGAGCTGGAGAGAAAAAAGAGGAGAGGAGGGAAGGGGCAAGGAGAAAGGCTTGCAACGAGACAAAGAAGAGAAAGGAGATGGGAGGAGGTGGAGGGGAAAGACTAGGGACGGAAGGTGTGTAGGTAAGTCAAGGAGGAACACGAATTTAGATGGGACAGGGAAGAGAGGCACGTAAGATGAGAGGGTGTAAAAGGGAAGGGGAAAGGAGGAGAGTAGGTCAACACATTATTCAAAAAAAAAGCCAAAAAGGAATGATTGCATTCACTTTTTATTAGATCTTAACCTCTATTGTCGATATTCCAATAGCAAATACTAATTAAAGTGTCTTGATGTTGCTAATCAATCTCCTGAAAGAGGCTTTGGAATGGAATATCTAGAGCTCTCCCTTATAAACCTTTTGTGTGAGAAAATATGACAATGTAAACTCATCATCGCTAAAGCAACATTCTTCCAAACATAGAGGTGGGGGAGAGAGCCTAGCAGCGGTACGGGTTCTTGCCCTACACCGCGACGGTCAAGGTTCAATACTCGCCCCTTTCTCCCACATGCCAGTTGGTATGTGGTCTGTCAAATTCTCTCTAAAATATAACCTCGCAAAAAAAAACATTATTCCAAACATAACAAACCTTAGGGAGAGCTGCCTTTGCAAATCGAATCATAGTATGAAGAAATTCTCTTTGATATTTATTCTAATAGGATTGCAACAATTTACCTTCTAGAACCTATCCAAGGCCTTTACACACTTTCCACCATCACCCATTAGCCATTACCTATCAATCTCACTTGTTTATCAAACATTTCCACCACTTATCAAAGTCAACAATGTAAAAGCCCTCAACTACATTTGCAAGCCAATAACAGCCCAAATCCTGCAATATGCTATCCATTTCTTGAAAGAGACCAAGCAATATACAAATCATACATTTAAGTAACCTCTAATGTTGGCAGCCAACCATTTCAACCTTACACAGCATCCATCTGAATCCATGCATTTTATAAATAGGTAACCACATAAATAGAAGGAAAGAACCTATGAGCAGTGAAGATGGATTTGGGATTCACGACAATTTAGACTTTGATTTAACCGTCATTATTTTCACGTAAGCATACTAAAAAATACACGTAGATTTGAAGCAGTTTAAATACAGGCCGGATCCAAAGAACCAAACATCAATCCCTCATGTGGAGGATGACGACACTGGACAATGCTAAACTTTTCGCCAACATCCAAGATGCAACACTTTTGTGATGATTATCTCAAAATATCAACAGGATTATTCAGCAGCACCACATCAGGCACTTAAGAAGCATGAGCACTAGACCAATATCGCACTGTCATAAAGGCTTCCGTATGATACAGACCCTAGAGGTCGTATCATGTAGCTGCAGTAAAGGGACAGTATGTGGCTTCCTGCCTTCATTATTATACGTTCGCAAAGTATGCTTATCTATACACGCTTTCAGCTCGCAGATTCTCTGCAATTTCAGTCTCCCATCTATCCCCATTCTCAAGCAGTTTCTCCTTGTCATATAGAAGTTCCTGGGAAAACGTAGCATGTATAATGTTAAGTGACCAAATTCTTCACATGAGAGAGAGAGAGAGAGAGAGAGAGAGAGATGATGATGATGATTGTATTAACGTCCATAAAGGCCAGATATGGCCTAGGAGATCAAAAGGCAAAACCAGAGAGAGAGAGAGAGAGAGAGAGACCTCATGCGTTTCTGTTGCAAACTCAAAATTTGGCCCTTCAACTATAGCATCAACTGGGCAGGCTTCTTGACAGAACCCACAATATATGCACTTTGTCATATCGATATCATACCTGCAAATCATCAAACATGAGCTTTACAATATTCATTTACTTGACAAGACCAGGCACTCTCATGTTATATATTGTGAGGACATACCTTGTGGTTCGACGGCTCCCATCTTCACGTTCCTCTGCTTCAATAGTTATGGCTTGGGCAGGACATATCTGCAAAATTATACAAGGATTTGTTAATGCCTCCCAAAAACTGGACAAGCCACACTAATAATCAACACGAGTGAACTCCTTCAGGAGCACACAACATTAATCATCCAAATTTTCCCCAAAGTTAATCCTCCAATTACATAAGTGCGCCTCACGAAAATGTCATCCGGACCAGATGAAGCTGAAACACATCAGAACTGCTTGGCGAACATCTCCCTGGCCCGGTTTGTAACCGCCTCATTATCCATCTTCACATATAATTCTATATGCTGCCGACCTGCTCTAGAAGCACTCCAAAAACTGGCCGACAGGGTCCTTGTCCTCTGGACTATCTTTGGTGCTTGTCTGGTCCTCGCATGAACCCTAATCTAGCTGTTTATCTGCTGCCTATCAGGGTTAGCCTTGGATTATGAGCCATGTACATGTGTGCACAATGCACATGACATCCCCTCTTGCTAACTCGATGACGGGATTCTGACACTGGATGACTGTCATCATCCCTTGTCTCCACATATGGTCTCCCATACGTGTCATCCTTCCCTTCCTCGCAACCTTTTCACTGAAAACCTTGCCTTAGGTCTCTCCATCCACTCCAAATCTGATGTAGAGATTTGTGCAGCTGTTCCACTTTGTCTCCTTGCCTTCTTGACTTGTCCTTGAACACAAACATGAATCCTTGTTCTACTGATCCCGGCACCCTTGGCTCCACCCCTTGGATGAACTTCATCCCTTGGAGTGCTCCACAAAAGCTTTTGGGGCAGCCCCAACTCGCTACCAACTCTCATGAAACCCTCCCCTTGGGTTTGCATGACACCAACCAGCTTCTAGGGGTCTTACACATGCTGTGTTTCTCTCCTTGGAACTGTGCACTTCTTTTGGGACACCAACAGCACTTAGCATAGCTGAGCTTGATGCTGATACAATGTTGCCCGGTCACCACATCACCAAAAGATCAAGACCCGGGCAATGCTTTCATCCATGCGTGATGCAGTAAGGGTGGGTGGGATGTAGACAACAGCAATATCTTAGAATCAGCCTGAAGCTTTGATACCAACGTCACATGCGGAAGCTTTCGGAGTCTTCTTTCAGCCCTTAGCGCTGCATGGGAACACCTAATGCAAGAACAATCAGCATAGACAAGGAAGAGAGAGAGAGAGAGAGAGAGAGGGAGGGAGGGAGATGGCTGTATTTTCAATATATTCATTAAGTACAAAAAAGGTACAATGACTATGGCCTTTGGCCTTCCCGAAAGAGAGTAACAAAAGCCTATTCTATGATCTACTTCATAAAGGAGTGAGATGAATCAAATAGATGCTGGGCTTAGCCTTTTATAGGACCCAAACATGCCCAAGAAGCTGGTCGACTGCTGGTCGGCGAACAGAAAATCCCAAATAATTTTATATGTTGCCAACCTGCTCTAGAAGCACTCCAAAAACTGGCCGACAGGGTCCTTGTCCTCTCACACTAGCTTTTGTGTTTGTCTGGCCCTGGCATGAGCCCTAATCTAGTTGTTTATCTGCTGCCTATCAGGGTTGGCCTTGGATTATGAGTCATGTACATGATGTGTGCACATGACATCCCCTCCTGCTAAACTTGATGACGGGATTCCAACTTCTAACCTTGGATGGCTGTCATCATCCCCTATCTCCACATATGGTCTCCCTTACCTCTCATCCTTCCCTACCTCGCAACCTTTTCACTGAAAACCTTGCCTTAGGTCTCTGAATCCACTCCAAATCTGATGTACAAATATGTGCATCTGTTCCACTTGGTCCCCTTGCCTTCTTGCCCTGTCCCTAAACACAAACATGAATCCTTCTTCTTGAAAACTGATCCCGGCACCCCTTGGATGAACTTCATCCCTTGGAGTGCTCCATAAAAGCTTATGGGACAGCCCCAACTAGCTACCAACTATTGAGTCTCATGAAACCCTCCACTTGGGTTTGCCTGACACCAACCAGCTTCTAGGGGTCTTGACACATGCTGCGGTTCTCTCCTTGAAACTATGCACATCTTTTGAGATACCAACAGCACTTCGCATAGCTGAGCCTGATGCTGATACAATGTTGCCTGAAGACCACACCAATAAAAGATCAAAGGCCAGGGCGATGGTTTCATCCATGCACGATGCAGTAAGGGTGGGTGGGACGTGGACAACAACAATATCTTAGAATCAACCTGAAGCTCTGATACCAATGTCACATGCGGAAGCTCTGGGAGTCTTCTCTCAGCCCTTAGCCCTGCATAGGAACACCTAATGCAAGAACAATCAGCATAGGCAGAGAGAGAGAGAGAGAGAGAGAGAGAGATGGCTGTATTTTCACTATATTCATAAAGTACAAAAAAGGTACAATGACTGGCCTTTGGCCTTCCTAAAAGAGAGTAACAAAAGCCTATTCTATGATCTACTCCATAAAGGAGTGAGATGAATCAAATGGATGCTGGGCTTAGCCTTTTATAGGCCCCAAACATGCCCAAGAAGCTGGCCAACTGCTGGTCGGCCAGCAGAAAATCCCAAATAATTCTATATGCTGCGACCTCCTCCAAAAGCACTCCAAAAACTAGCCGACGGGGTCCTTGTCCTCTGGACTATCTTCCGTGCTTGTTTGGCCCTGCCATGAGCCCTAATCTAGCTGTTTATCTGCTGCCTATCAGGGTTAGGCTTGGATTATGAGCCATGCTCCGAGGTATTTTTGCCTCGCCATCGCCTATGTATCACATATTACACCCCCATTATGGTACTGGTTGGAGCTAGATAGATCTGCATTGCATTCTTGTATACCCTACGCATATAGGTTGCATACTGAGCCTCTAGCAGTAGTGCTCCATCCATCACACCCCACCACTAGCTCAGTATTTTCATACTTTATTCCATGTTCATTTTGTCCTTTTTTTTTCTAGACATCCAGAAGACATTGACAGTTGTACATTGATTTGTCTCATAGGTCGAGTTCGGCCTCTGGTAGACGTTAATACACCTCTCTCTCTACGTTAATACAGCTCTCTCTCTCTCTCTCTCTCTCTCTCTCTCTCTCATGGCATCTTCTTCACAAGCAACATTCGGCTCCGCACGTCGTGGTGGTGCTATAGAAGAACCAATGGTTGGTCATGCTGGGAAGAGGTTAATGCCAACCACCCTAGAAGTGGAGGAGGTTCACGCCCGTGGTCTTGCAAGCTTTGCCCCTATAGGCGGACGAGTGGGTCAGACAAAGTGAGAGCACACCTTATGCATGAGTCCGGGCACAAGGTTTGATTTTGCAGGGGAATCACATCGGAGAAGAGAAGGGAGCTTCTTGAGCGCATTGCCGGGCATGAGGCTTTGAGGGCTGCAAGGCCGGCACGTGTGGCTGTGGATCCTGCAGCATTTGTGACACCACCTGAGAGGTCTGTTTCAGGGTTAGGGGGTGCATCTACCACATCTACAACACGGCCACATGGTGTACGTTCCTTTGCAATGCCCACACCCGCGCGGCGACAGAGTACACTTGAGGGAAGTTGGGATCCTAAGAAGAAGGAAGAGGTTGATACAGTTGTGGCTCATTTCTTCTTCCATGACCATATTGCTTTCCATACTGCTAGGTAAGCCTTGACCCTTCCCTCTTGACATGATTTTTCTAAGTTTCATTCTTGAAAGTTCACTTGTTTCTTTTTGTAATCAGATCCAAGTACTTCAAGACTATGGTGAAGAGGATTGGGGAGTATGGTCCAAACTACACCCCCCCATCATCGGAGTCTCTGCACACCACATTGCTCGACAAGGAGAAGCGCCTTGTCGAGCAAGCTGCAAAGAACACAAAGCGGCTATGGGCAAAGAATGGAGTGTCACTCATTGCGGATGGAGTGACACACGAAAGCGGTCTATCCATGGTCTCGTTGCATATTCGTGTGGCGAGATGTACTTTATTGCTTCACATGATGCCTCAGGGACAGGGAAGAGTGCAAATGTGCTTGCAGCAGAGTGGGCAAATGGCATTGAGCTCAAGGGCTCGGAATGTGTGGTGGGTTTTGTTGCAAATGGCGAGGCTGCAAATAGGGCAGCTGGAGCTATTATTGAGGACATGTATCCACACATGACTGTGTCATATTGTATGGCACATTGTTTGAACAATCTTTTAAAGGATATTGGAAAGATCTCCAACTGTGTAAAGGCTCCCATCCACCGTGGGGCCACTAGCTCGAGAGGCGTGAACCACTCCCCAGTGAGTGCCTCCTGAATGTCATCCCTCATAATCAACCCCCCTCTGAAGTGACTCAGCCTCTCCACCTGGATCTCCTCTGGGAGGCTGCAGAAGGCCTGCCAATCTCCAAAACTACGTGCTGGGCTTGCCGCCAATGGTCCCTAGGCTAGACGAGGCCGAGAACCCAGCATATGACCCTGCTTTGTGCGAACCGCTGGGCTCCAGATGAGCGGCTGTCTGGCCCACTCCTCAACACAAGAAGGGGGTGTCTGAGAAAGCCCCGGTCTCAGCGACTCCCAAGCTCTCAGGATGCTCAAGGCAAATCTGTCCTCCCATCCTCTACTGAGGCCTGTCCTCCTCATCTCTATGAAGATCCATCGTATCTCTGGTGCCCAAGTGCCCCCTGCTGGGGGAGCCCGAGCCTGCAGCCGCTGCAAAAGAAGCTCTTTCCAAGGCTCAGCGCCTAGAAGCAGCCCCGAACAATAAGCTTCCCCAATAAGGCTCTACTCTGATCAACTGGATCTATAATGCCCAAGCCTCCCTGGGCCAGCGGAAGTGTAATAACTGCCCAAGCAACCTTTGCCCGGGCTGTCTCACCATCCCGCCCAGACCAAAGAAAGTTCCTGATCAGCCTCTGTACCTGGCTGATGCAAGAGCTCGAGAAGATCCAGCAAGACGTAATGTACCACATGGTCGCTAAAAGCACCTGATTTGCCACCACCACCCTCCCAGCCAAGGATAGCCGAGCTGTATTCCAATACAAAAGCTTCTTCCGAATGCTCAGAAGAAGCGGGACAATCTGCTGCTCAGGTGACAAATCTAGTCCAATCTGGCATCCCAAATATCACACTGCTGTGCCAGGAGGAATCCATCTAAAACCCGGGTCTGGGCTCCATGCCGGAGTGGGAGCGCTACTGATCCAAAAGGCCACTGTCTTGCGCCAATTGATCAATGCTCTCGAAGCTGCACTAAAAACCTGGAGCGACTGCTCTGCCCGATGAAGATTGGCCTCCTGGCCATGCAAAAATAAGCCCGTGTCATCAGCAAACTCAGCATCGAGCAGGTCCTCCCCCCGGACTGGGAGCTGGAGTCCTCTCAAACCAACCTCCTCTGCCATCAAATACATGCTCATAGCCTCAGCAAAGAAGAGAAAAAGAAACAGGGCGAGAGGACACCCCTGACGGACTGATCTGGTTAGCTCAAAACTCGGCCCCCGTCCTCCTACAATCATCGCCTGGCTACGAGCTGTGGAATACAAAGCCGCCACCCCTCGAATCCAACCTGGCTCAAAGCCCAGGCAAAGAATAGTGCCCTCTAAGAAACCCCAATCGACTCTATCGTATGCCTTCTCAAAATCGAGAAGCATCACGACCAAGTCCTCACCAAGAAATCTAGCTTGGGCCGTCGCCTCCCAGAAGGTGAAAATGTTGTCAAGGATACTACGCTCCTTGACGAATCCTGTCTGGGTAGCATGAATCAACTCCCCCAGGAAGGGCTGGATCCTCAAACTCAAGGCCTTTGCTAAGACCTTGTAAACAGTATTGAGGATCGTAATAGGTCTCCAATGCCGAATATCATCTGATACTCCCTCCCCCTTGGGGATAAGAAAGATCAAGCCCTCTGAAAAGCTCTGTGGCATCACCCCAGTGTCCAAAACATACTGAAAGCCCTTGCGGAGGCCTGGCCCCAAAAGGTCCCAATAGCGCATAAAAAAGGCAGGCGTCAATCCGTCCTCCCATGGGCAACTATGGCGCGGGAGGACCCTCAAGGCCTCTGCAAGCTCAACCTCTGAAAGAGACTCACCCAAAATTGTACGCATACGATCTGTGACCCTCCTCTGCACATGGGCCCACACAGTCTGTCTGCAAGCATCCCGAGCCTCAGTGGCTGGCTCCGCTGAAAGCAGGTCTCCATAGAACCCAGTGGCAATGGCTCTGATCTCCTCGGGCTCAGTAGCTACCGATCCGTCCGGCCTCCCAAGCTGGCGGACTCCTGCTCGAGCATGGCAGGGTCCAGTAATCTCAAAAAACTCCCCAGTCACTCTATCACCGAGCTGCGTCCATTGAGAGACCTGGCGACGATAGTAAAACTCATGTCTCTCCTCCTTTGCCTCTCTAACCTCCTGGCGTGCCTGGCTCAGCTGGGACGCCACCCACTCACATGCAGGCTGCTGCTCCTGAAGGCGCTGAAGCGAAGCAAGGCTGCGTCTCAGCCGATGCTCCCGCTCGCGAGTCTCTCCCAGCCGTGTCAAGGCTGCAGCGTGCAGCGTGCAGAAAAGAGCTAAGCTCGATGAGTCCCTGGGCACACTAGCCTGCTGCATCCTGGTCGGAGCTCTGACTATCATGCCATATCCTCTCAATGTCCTCAGCGAGACCGGGATATGTAAGAACCCTCTCTGGGATCCTCAACTGCAAGCTGGTCTCCCGTGTCCTCTCCTCAAGTGTCAAAAGAACTGGCGCATGGTCTGAAAAAGTGGTGCCAACGAGAATGCCAACGGAGCCCCTCGCTCCCCTAACCTGTCGCCCACATAGAAGCGATCAATCCGTGATAGATTAGTCCCTCCCTGCCGGCGATCCGACCGAGAGAAACTAAGACTGTCTTGAGAGCGGGAGAAGGCCCCATGCTGCCATGCATCAGTGATCCTCAGTGACATGCAAAATCGCTCCCAAGCTGCAAGCTCCGTGCCATGCACTGTAACATGACTGCCTCCCACCCTATCGACCGGGTCCTCAAGCATGTTGAAGTCTCCCCCGACACACCAATGTGCGGCCTCTGGCAATGCATCCGTAACCTGGGTCCAGAACTCTGCTCTGGCACTAGCATGGTTGGACGCATAGACATTGAGCACGCCAAAGAGCTCATCATGCGTCCTCAAAATGACATACTGTGCTCTACCAAGCACAATGATCCCGCGATCCACAATGGCCTGCTGCCATACATCCGCAATGACCATGCATACTCCTCCCTGCCCACCCAAAGGGCCAAACCCTGCAGACCAAAAGGTGTCCCATCTACCAGGTATCACCGACCCATATCTCCGGATCCTGCTCTCACCCAAGTGGTGCTCCTGCATCATCAAAATATCAATACTGCCCCCAACCAAGCATCTCTGAAGCTCCTGCCTCAAGCAACCACGATAACGTATATAATGTGCTCCGCCAGGGCCCTGTACATTCCATGAGATGATCCTCATGGGTGACCTGCTGAGGTGGATGCTGTCTCAGCCGTACGGCGGGCCTTCGCTAGCGGCTTGGATGGAGAATAGTCCCCATCCGAGCGGCTATGAATCTGCCCACCCGGTGTGCTGCAAGAATCACGGATCAGGCGCCAGTGGTTGTGTCCCATGGCGACTGCCTCCCGCTCAGACAGAGCAACCTCGTGTATGCATACATATCCAGGGTCGCGTGCTAAGTCTGCCACTATGCGAACGACCAAATGGCGAATCCCTGAGGCATCCACACTCCCGAGATCCAAGAAAAAATGAGCCAACTCCCATAGTCGGCCTATCACATCTGTCACCTCCAGATCGCTCACATGGTGAGAAAACTCAACTGCCTAAGTCTTCAAAGTGCTAAGAGCGAGCTCCAGAGTCCACTCCCGGTCGCATGGGCCACAGAGAGGGAACGAGAAGGCCACTGCTGAATCAAGTGCCTCCTCCCCGCGGGCGGGAGGTATCACTACATGCACTCTGATGGGTGCTGGCTCATGGGGGCCCTCTGCTCCAAAAAGCCGTGAAGGAGTAATCAAAAGCCTCCGAGCGCTATCTAGTGCCGAGACGACTCAGCCGACTGCAGATAGATGATATCCGTGAAGCCCGAATCGGCATGGTAAGTCTCCTCTGCGGTGCTCGAGCAAGGTCGGTGCTCAGGGCCCTCCGGACTGCAGGTGAGCGCCAGGGGACTGCCAGGGCCTCCCGGGGAGCTGAGGCGGGTGGGGGGGGGAGGAGGGGGGGGAGAAGGGGGTGGAGAAGGAGCCGCTGCCGAAACCGGAGCGGGGACGGGAGGAGGCGAAGGTGGAAGCGAGGCGGAAGGAAGGGGACGGGGGAGGGGGGGTGGGGGCGAAGGAGGGGGTGCTGGCATCTCCTGGTCCTCAGTCGGCGCTCCTGGAGGGGAGCAAAGCTGTTCCCCACGAGAACCCAGTGATGCTGAGACTGTGGCTGCTGCTGCATCGGTCTCTGGGCGTGCTGTTGTGGTTGTCTCCCTCGACGGCGCCCCTGTCCAGGCTGCCACTCCGAGGTCTCTGTGGGCAGAGCAGGTGTCCCGGAGGCTGCCTGCCGAGCCGCATCTGTGGGCGGGCCATCAGGGGCCTGCTGCTGCGGTGAAGGTCGAGGTCTCCTGCCTGCATATAAAGCACTGGTTCGGGAGCCCCGAGAACTCCACTCTTTGATCAATCCATCCCCCCCTATCCTAGGTAATTGAATGACCTTCGGAAGGGAGGAGATGTCAGGAACCAAAACTCTGACCGAAGGTAGCCCAGCTGCTCTAGCCACCACTGAAGCTGCTGTGGGGGCAGTCTCGAGCACCGAGCCCACCACTGCTCCTAGCCTCGAAAGGAGCGGAAGGTACTCGCGACGGAGTCCAGGGAAGCAAACTGTAACATGGAAAAGGCGCTCTCCCTGCTCGGCCGCTGCTGGGTCAAAGCCATGCTGCCAAGGTCTGAAGAATGCCCGAGCGCCCCTGATGTCAAGGGGACTCATGGCAAGGACCTGGGCCACGCTCTGGGTTGTCTCGAACTCGATCTCGTAGTGTCCACGGCCCAGTAGTTGAACGTCCAGGATCTTGCCCACATCTGCAAGCAGGCGGGCCTGGAGAAGATCCTGGATCTCCCCTCTACTGGGGCGAGTGCCGACTATACGGCAGATGGTGGAATGTGCCTGGAGGCGTTCCACCTCTGCGGCGAGGCTCGCTTCCTCTTCTGGCGAAAGAGAAAGCTTGATGGGGGTATCCTCAGGGGCGAGCGAGGGGGCTGCGGAAGAGTCCCTCTGAGGTGGGGCGGGAGGAGCCTCCATCAGAGTCTGAAGCTATGGCGAAGGCGGAGCGAATGCGGAGAGACCTGCAAGAACCGAGCTGCACACGAAGGGCGGAGGGGGAAGGCGGAAGGTAAAAAATGGGAAAAACCCCAGGGGGCCGAAAAAACCACAAAGACGGGGAGGGAGGGGTAAGGTGGCGAAGAGAAAACCCCTAGGGGGGAGGGCGGAAGCAGCGCGAAGGAAGAGCGGGGGGAATGAGAGGGCTGGCGAAGGGGGGGACGGGAAGCTGAAGAGGGGAGGGGGGGCGCGAAGGCGAGGAGAAGGGGGCGCTTCAGCGCAAGATGGCCAGGCGAAGGGGGGGCGCATAGGCGGTGGCAGGCGGGAGGGAGAGGGCGCGAGGGAGGTAAGGGGGGAAGGGGTGTGCAGGTAGCGCGAGCAGGGGGGGATAGCGGGAGCTTCAGCGAGCGCGTCTGCCTCCATCGGTCCACATTATGCTATATGCAGATGATATTATTTTGGTCTCTGAGTCGCGGATGGGACTACAGCACCATCTCCATGCACTCCATGACTTCTGCACACAGAGGGGGCTTACAGTGAACCTTGGGAAAACCAAGGCCATGATTTTCCACACCTCAGGGCCGGTTCGACAACAGGCCATCTTCACACTAGCAGGAGGACAGGTAGAGGTAGTAGACTCATATGTGTACCTGGGGATTACATTTACGACTCCGCCAGGAAGATTTACTATGGCACAGGCAACCAGGGATAGACTCACACGAGGGTATGCAGCTCTCGCCATGCTAGAGAGACAGTGTCACCAGGCACACTTCCAGGAGCGCCGCATGAAGGGGTGGTTGTTTGACACACTAGTCACCCCTACTTTGATGTATGCTGCAGCAGTATGGGCACCTAGGCTCGCCACCTCCACATGGTCTCAGATAGAGAGGCCTCAGATTCTCATGCTCTCACGGATGATCCACAGCAAACCCTCCGTCCCACATGACATTGTCCGGACGGAGTTTGCTGCAACTCCTATGCTAGTAGAGGCCCTCTTCCAAACGATCTGCTTCATACAGAGGATCAGAGATATGCCATCAGATCGACTCTCACATAGAGCTTTTGAGGCATCCAGGCAGCTCGCAGAGAGTGGAGATAGGAGATCATGGTATTCACAGATGATACAGTGGCTCACTCAGCATGGTCTCAACATAGATCACCTACCACCTTTCCAATATGATATACATGCACACCACATCCAGCTCTCTCACAGTGAGAGGAACAGAGTCCTTCGACAGGATTTATGGCAGCGATACACTCAAGAGACTTGGATTACACCCAGTCAGCCTCTACCGTCAAAGATGCTATACTACAGAGATCAATTTATGCGTATCTCAGCGGGTGGATTCATACAGAGACCTGGATACATGGATGTGTACATGCCTCACAATGCCCGAGTGGCGATTGGCCAGCTCAGAGTGTCATCACACCAACTTGAGATTGAGGCAGGTAGGGCAGCACAGATCCCCAGAGCAGAGAGGATATGCAGACTATGCCAAGAGGAGGTTGAGAGTGAGGAACATTATGTATGCAGATGTAGAGCATATGGTGTCATTAGAGAGAGATACACCACCATCTTCAGTGGACATCCCTCACTCCGCCAGATCATGGAGTCAGTAGACCAGCGCAGATTTGGCCAGTTCTTGTTAGAGACACAGCACCACACAGAGAGACTGATACGGGCTCATATCACAGGGAGAGGGGGGGGCAACAGCTCCAGCTCACTGATTTCTTCCAGAGATCTATCCCAGTGCCTACCCTGACACAGGAGGGGGTTACACTTCAACGCGTTGCAGACCTCCGAGCCAGACGGAGACCGAGAGCACCAAGCTACCAGACTCCCAGACTACATCAGAGGGAGATCACAGAGATACGGGCTCGACATCAACACCATATCCAGGAGCGGCTAGCTCACTTACACTCACACCCGGAGATCATGCTCCGAGGTATTTTTGCCTCGCCATCGCCTATGTATCACATATTACACCCCCATTATGGTACTGGTTGGAGCTAGACAGATCTGCATTGCATTCTTGTATACCCTACGCATATAGGTTGCATACTAAGCCTCTAGCAGTAGTGCTCCATCCATCACACCCCCCCACTAGCTCAGTATTTTCATACTTTATTTCATGTTCATTTTGTCCTTTTTTTTTCTAGACATCCAGAAGACATTGACAGTTGTACATTGATTTGTCTCATAGGTCGAGTTCGGCCTCTGGTAGAAGTTAATACACCTCTCTCTCTACGTTAATACAGCTCTCTCTCTCTCTCTCTCTCTCTCTCTCTCTCTCATGGCATCTTCTTCACAAGCAACATTCGGCTCCACACGTAGTGGTGGTGCTATAGAAGAACCAATGGTTGGTCATGCTGGGAAGAGGTTAATGCCAACCACCCTGGAAGTGGAGGAGGTTCACGCCCGTGGTCTTGCAAGCTTTGCCCCTATAGGCGGACGAGTGGGTCAGACAAAGTGAGAGCACACCTTATGCATGAGTCCGGGCACAAGGTTTGATTTTGCAGGGGAATCACATCGGAGAAGAGAAGGGAGCTTCTTGAGCGCATTGCCGGGCATGAGGCTTTGAGGGCTGCAAGGCCGGCACGTGTGGCTGTGGATCCTGCAGCATTTGTGACACCACCTGAGAGGTCTATTTCAGGGTTAGGGGGTGCATCTACCACATCTACAACACGGCCACATGGTGTACGTTCCTTTGCAATGCCCACACCCGCGCGGCGACAGAGTACACTTGAGGGAAGTTGGGATCCTAAGAAGAAGGAAGAGGTTGATACAGTTGTGGCTCGTTTCTTCTTCCATGACCATATTGCTTTCCATACTGCTAGGTAAGCCTTGACCCTTCCCTCTTGACATGATTTTTCTAAGTTTCATTCTTGAAAGTTCACTTGTTTCTTTTTGTAATCAGATCCAAGTACTTCAAGGCTATGGTGAAGAGGATTGGGGAGTATGGTCCAAACTACACCCCCCCCCATCATCGGAGTCTCTGCACACCACATTGCTCGACAAGGAGAAGTGCCTTGTCGAGCAAGCTGCAAAGAACACAAAGCGGCTATGGGCAAAGAATGGAGTGTCACTCATTGCGGATGGAGTGACACACGAAAGCGGTCTATCCATGGTCTCGTTGCATATTCCTGTGGCGAGATGTACTTTATTGCTTCACATGATGCCTCAGGGACAGGGAAGAGTGCAAATGTGCTTGCAGCAGAGTGGGCAAATGGCATTGAGCTCATGGGCTCGGAATGTGTGGTGGGTTTTGTTGCAAATGGCGAGGCTGAGAAGTTGCAAGAGTTAGAGCCCGATGAGGACAGATACGAGGAGATTCGTTCCTTATGTGTGACGAGGTGGAACTCCTATGCATGCAGCTGCAGATATGGTGGACCCTGAGTTTCAGGGTAACAGACAGGAGAGTGACAGAGAGGTCAGTGATGGTTGGAGGTGTATCTTGGATCGTCTAGTGCGCCAGATGGAGGCATTAGGCGCAAAATCAGAGACCAGCTTGCTACATACATGTTCTTTCGTGGTGCTTTTGATTGTGTGGATGCACAGGAGGATAGGTTGAAGGTTGGGGCTGCTTTGTGGTGGGAAGACTATGGTTCAGATGGGCCTGAGCTGCAACACTTGGCTATCCGCATTCTTAGTCAAGCTGTAAGCTCCTCTTGTTTGGAGCAGCTTTGGAGTTCTTCACAGCCATATTGCATCAAAGAAGAGGAACCACCTTGGTGTAGAAAAGGCCAATGATCTTGTCTTTGTAAGCGCAAACTTGCGAATGCTTTGCAAGGATGCGACTGCGACGGCAGATCCCTTTACTCAGTGGGAGATGGAGCAGGAGGAGTGAAATGAGCAGGTGGAGACACAACAGAGCCCAGATGAAACCAATCCCGTCAAGTGGGAATAGACTCCGTTGGACACCCACACGCATAATAGCACAACTTAATATCACAATTTGAAATGGACAACTTAGTAACAACTAGAATTCAAAATGAAATGAAATGAAATAGATGGACACCAGCACTGGGGCCGGAACGGGCCGACCCCCCCCCTCAATATATGATATATTATTGGGAGTATTTAACAAATACAATGCTCCATGGGTTCAAAGAACCAGATGTTGTCCATGTACTAATGAATACAGTACCAAACAAGGGGCTCGAAGTAGATGTTCAAAGTAGAGCGACCACTTGAGTGGTCCAGTCTCTATGGTCCTAGTCTCTACGGTCCTGTGCCTTCACTGGACTCCGCGGAGAGCACCCCACTGGTGTTCCAGGACCACGCACAAACAGGCGCTCCCGTACTAACGCCTCGCTCTCCCGATCTCGGCACCTTTGGACCGTGGTTCTCCAAAAGCTTGGACTACCCAGCACCGAACGGGTGTTAGCCGTAGAGAGGGAACCTTTTATCAGATTTACAACACAAAGTTCTTTACTTAAATCTGAAATTCACTTACTTGTAGATTGCAGATTGAAGACCAATTCCCATGGTGTCTGTGTGCAGTTACTTGAGAGGGACACCAAGGTGCAGCAGCAGGTCGAGAGGAGTAGCTGCCTGGGGAAAAGTATAACCTCCTGAAGAAAGGAGATGCTGCCTGTGTAAAGGAGGCACAACCGCCTACCAAGGAGAACAGCCACCTGCTGTGCAGGACACAGCTGCCTGCTGTGGAGGAAGAGGAGGCGTAGCCGCCTATGGATAGGTTGAGCAGCCCGCTGGAGATGGAGAAGTAGCCGCCTGTTTGCAGAGCACAGCCGCCCGCCGCCTAGCTGTAGGAGCACAGCTGCTGGAGATGAGCACACAGCCGCCTGCTGTGGTAGGCAACGCAGCCTGTATGGCTGCCTGACTGGGGACGCACACACAGCCGCCTTGTTGAGAGGAGATGGAGGTGCCTCCAGTAGACAGGCGCAGCCTGCTGGACAGAGATGAAGCAGCCGCCTTGTTGAGAAGTGTAACACCTGGCTGCAGCCTGCGCAGCCGCCTGCTGTGTAGTGGGCAGCCCACTGGATAACCAGCACAGTCACCAGTAGAGGGTACAGCCGACAGCAGAGGGTACAGCCGTCTGCAGGACAGAAGCAGCCTAAGGGGTTGCAGAAGCGCAGCCTGATGAGAGGAGGAGGCGCAGCAGCTCTGAAGTGGAGGAGGCGCCAGTATGCAGAACACAGCCGCCTATGGGGTGGCTCAGCAGCCAGTCTGAAGGGGAAAAGTGGCGCAGCCTGAAGAGGCGTGGAGGAACAGAGTCGCCGGCTGTTGAGGTGGTGGAGATGGAAGCGCACGATTGTGTGTGTCTTTTGCAGAAGGGTGGTCGCCATCTTTTTAAGGTGTTGGAGGGGGAGTTGCACGACTTCAACTGGCCGGCTCTCCAAGGTTGCATGGGGGCGGCCAGTTCCATGGTGTGGTGTGGGTAGGTGGCCATGCACCCACCCCCACACACACGAGTTAAGTGTGGCTCCCCACCTTGGCCCCTATGTGGGTGCCCACTTTTAAGTGAATGTGAACATACAACCTTATAAAACAAAAGGTTAGAAAATAAACTATTAAACCAACATGTGCAATACACTTACCACCTGTTCACACGCAACAAAACTCGTCAGAAGACAGAGCAAACTTCACGACTCACTGGCAGGCGTCCCCGCTCAATAAGTGACACGTCAAGCAGGCAAACACAAAAATACAAGTCATGCGAAAACAGTTTCAAACATGCAGAACATGAGTGCATGTGCAAATAGTATCATGGACATATCTCCCGTTCATGAAACAAGTACAAAATATCTGTCGGGTACAAAAATGGCACGACATAAAACGTAAATCCTGGTCTTCCTATGGAGTGACAGTCCCATATGTAAAACACAGTTCCAGGGACGAGCCTCCCTATGGAGTGACAATCCCATAGGCAAGACACGGCACGAATACTGGCTCTTCCATGGCGTGACAATCTCATGGATAGAACACAGTCCAGGTCATACACGGGTGGCACCAATTTGGCTCCCGTCCATACGACACCTTCCTGCTAACACACGGGTGGCACCAGTCTGGCTCCCGTCCATGTCAAGCAGATTATATCACCCACCTCGGTTTCAGAATCTATTCTTTATTATTAGCTTATTTAGTGCCCTGTAATCCACACATAAGCATGCGGTCTTATCCTTCTTTTGGACAATCAGGATGGGAGTGGCAAATGGGGAGGAGAAAGGCCGGATAAATCCAACCCGGAGTAGCTGCGATAACTGTTGCTCCAGCTCGCTCTCCAATGCCTTAGAAAGGTGGTAGGGGAACTTGCTCGGAGTCCCTCGACTAGGAACCAACTCTACGCAGTGGTCCTCGGGTCTACTGGGTGGGAGGTCGTCTCGCAACATAATGTTGCTGTATTGAGACAAAAAACTAGTCATCCTCTACTCCAATGCAGGTGCTATCTGAACTACATTAGATAGAGAGCGGACATAAATCGACGCACACTCTGCTCCTTTTCTTATGGTTCGTTGGGCCTGAGTGTGGGAATTGAGTGGTATTCCAGGAATGCTCTGATCCCCGCGAATCATAATGGGCTGAGGAAAAACTGAATGGGAGAGGACATTAGGGTTAGAGATTCATGTGGGAGACTGTGATATGCAGCGGAAGTCTTTGTATTGGTTGATCCTGTCACACAATATGCTCACACCGTCTTCTGTATCCTGAGTTTCGTGAGTTTAGCAATCCATTTCATTTACTTCAAACTTTAAAGAGATGAGAGAGAGAGATATGAACACTGTACACCAGATTGGGTCCCGAATTACCCACTGAAGGGCCCCCTATCCCGATAACGAGATAGTATTTGCTTTATTACTTTAGAGAGAATGACTTTGGACTGTAGATAAGCCAAACGCAAGATCTCGGAGGATCGGAGTATGGCTGATCTGTACACTGCTGTAGAAACACCTCAATGACTTGATCTCGAGCCTATGCACTCCTCCCAAGGGCATGAGGAAGGGCTGCACACCTGAGGCTCAAAGAAGAAGAAGGTGGCCTGTTCTACACACTGTTAGAATGCTGAAAACACATATGAATGCTGAGTTACCTTCACCAGATGACTGCTGAATGTGCTGATGATGCAGAGAAGGCTGGACACTGATGCAAACAACTGTTTCAAGGCTGGAAACTGCTGTGGACTGTTGCTTCAGGGCTGGCTTCTGCTGTGGACAGAAACGCTGATCTGTGGGAGTGTTGATGGACTGAAACGCAGCAGCAACAGATGACTGTAGGGCTGGAACTGTACGGCTGGAGCAAAACGCAGGTAGGCTGCTGTAAGGCTGCACCAAAACGCAGGTATGAAGGCTGTTTGCTACTGGTTTTCAGGCGTGGAACTATGATGAACTGTGGGCTGAATATGGGGGACTGTAAGGGACTGAATCAGGGCTGCTTTGGTGCTGAAAACAGGCTGATTGAGGGCTGAGGACAAACACCTAGGGCTGGACTGAAGCTATGGTTCTCAAGGGCTGGAGAAGAAAGCTTATGGGCACTAGGGCATGGATTAGTCTTATGCTGAGAGCAAGAGAGAGAGGAGAGCTCTTAGCACAATGAAGACTGAATGAGCAAAGAGGCTCTAGGCAAGCCTATTTATACTAACTGGAGGTTGGTCATTTAATAAACTTAATATTTATAAATGCCCAATAATGCAAATAATGATAAATAAATACTAATAAATATGGGAAAAATACCAGATAAATCCCAGTAAATTCCCTAAGGCTTTGGGGATGTTCTAAATGATGCACAGGCATATGTATGCATATTATGCAAGATGCAGAGTGCTTTCTGATGCAAACCCTAAGGCTTCTACTGACTCTACATGCATGAATGATTCTCTCCAAGTGGGTTAAGGGACTTGACTGACTGACTGACCCACTAAGGCTGAGGAATGACCTACGTAGCTCGTGCCTGACTTATCCTGGACTGAGGATGTACAATGGGGTCACGGCGTACGACAAATATCATCCTACTGGGTTCTAAAACTGTACAAATGCTGCACTTCTGATGATGAGCCATCTTGTCACCATGCACTTAGTGCAGAGTGCATGTGACAGAGACATACACAGAGAGAACAACGGAGAGAGAGAGAGTTGTGGGGATAAGTCAACTCACCAAGATGAGAGTGTGTGACTCCCCTATCACACATGTATATTGCACTAGTACACATAGTGCACTTAGTACATTAAAAGTACTAAGTGTACTATGTACTATAACTTATGGGCTTGTACACACTATAAGGGTGGGCATTATGCCTTTACCCCAACAACCTCCACTTAAAGGCAAAGTGCCCTTAAATGAAGGAAAAGAAAAAATCAGCATGTACATGATAATATACAAGGCCATATCAAGGCTGAAACTGGCCTCATCCAATGCCCATCAAGTGTCTGCAATGAGCAAACCGCTCCAGAGGCAAACTCTTTGTCAACAGATCAGCCGGGTTGTCATCCATATGAATCTTTACAAGCTGAATTTGCTTGTTCTCTATCACCTCTCTGATAAAGTGATACTTCACATCCACATGCTTCGTCTTTGCATGAAAGACAGGGTTCTTTGCCAACTGGATGGCACTCTGACTGTCACAATGCAACAATGGAATATCCCCTGTATAACCCAAATCAACCACTAACCGAGATAGCCATAATGCCTCCTTGCAAGCCTCTGTGGCTGCAATATACTCGGCCTCTGTAGTAGATAAGGCAGTGCACTTCTGCATCCTGGATATCCACGACACAGCACCTCCTGTGAATGTAAACACATAACCGGTAGTAGACTTCCGGTTATCTGGATGACCGGCATAATCCGAATCCGTGTAACCATGCACTAATGCATCCTGTTTGCCAAAGCAAATGCACATATCCTGTGTGCCCTTCAGGTATCTCATGACACCTTTCACTGCTTCCCAATGCTTCTTGCCAGGGTTGGCCATGTATCTAGAAACCACTCCCACTGCAAATGCAATGTCCGGCCTAGTAGCAACCATGGCATACATGAGACTGCCACAAGCTGAAGCATACGGAATCTTGGCCATATCAGCCCTACCACTATCTGACTGTGGGCTGTCCATAGCACTGAGTTTCACATATGGAGGCAAAGGAGTACTAGTCTTCTTCCCCCCCATAGTAGCAATGAAACGCGTTTCGCTGTCCCTGAGGCATACGAAACGTTTCGAAACGTTTCGTTGTTTTTGAAACGAGTTTTTTTTTTTTTTGACTTTTTTGACTTTTTTTTTTCCCCAAAACTGCAATATCCACGTTAAAAAAAACGTGGCTGCCGTTTTTGTGCGTTTCTGTGCGAGCGCCGAGCAGCCTGCATCTTCGAAGTCACGCCGGCGCACAGGTTCTCACGCGTCCAGCCTCGCAGTGCGCACTCTAGCGTGAGTGACCACTGACTTGCCTCTCTCTCTCTCTCTCTCTCTCTCTCTCTCTCTCTCTCTCTCTCTCTCTCTCTCTCTCTCTCTCTCTCTCTCTCTCTCTCTCTCTCTCTCTCTACACACACACACAGCCGTGCTGCATTGCTGTCGTCTCTCTCTCTCTCTCTCTCTCTCTCTCTCTACACACACACGTCACACGTGACACGTTCTCTCTCTCCACCTCTCTCTCTCTCTCTCTCTCTCTCTCTCTCTCTCTCTCTCTCTCTACACACACGTCACACGTCCTCTTTACACACCTCTCTCTCTCTTTAGTATTTACACCTCTCTCTCTCTCTCTCTCTCTCTCTCTCTCTCTCTCTCAACTACAGAATTATGATTAAATTTATAAGGCTGAAAATTAACCTGAACTTTGAGCTTTGAAGGCTGAAATTTTCTTGAACTTTTTACAGAATCGAGATGGGTCGCAATCGTGATGCTGTATGGGCCCATGTCACCTCACTTGGAAGATACGGTGGGTCTGGGGCCGAAAAGTGGAAGTGCAATTTCTGCTTATTAGTGACCGGCGGGAGTGTAACCCACATCAAAGCCCATTTGTCTGGCTTGAAGGGTGAGGGCATTTGTGCTTGTCCCAGGGTACCAAAGGCTGTGTATGACAGTCTACAAGAATGGAAGAAAATCCAAGAAGGGGTTGTAGACTCTAACACAGGTACAGGTGTCGAGGAAGAAGAGAGCTCCGAGGCAGTGGCAAAGAGGGGGAAAACTCATGTGGCTGAAAGCCAAGATTCCTTTGCAGGTGGTGTGTATGCAGGTACGAGCTCTATGCCGGTAGTGGCTCGTTCTAAATTGCCGGTTGTGGGGTCTCTCAAGAGAGGCAATATCAAAGCAGGTTTTCAAAAGCAGGCTGTGAAAGAGGCAACTCGAGAGCTCACTAAGCTCTTCATACAATGTGCCTTGTCTTTCAACATACTACGCACAAATCGTTGGAAATGTGCCATGCGTGCCGTCAGTCGGATTGGGTACGAGTGGGAGGGACCCAACTATGAGACTATGCGCACTAAAGAGCTACGTAGAGAGCGTGCACAGGTGCATCACGAAATTCAGCCATTAAGGAAGACTTGGGAAAAGTATGGTTGCTCATTGCTTTGTGACGGGTGGTCAGATGTACGCAAGAGAAGTGTGTACAACATCTTGGTGTCCTCTTGCAAGGGCACAATGTTTTTGCGTGCCATTGATGCATCCCAGCCAGGCACAGTGGTTACAGGAGAGTTCATTTGGCGCCATTTGCGTGAGGCTGTTTTGGAAGTTGGGCCGGAAAATATTGTGCAGGTTGTGACTGACAATGGTTCAAATTGTGTCAGTATGGGCCGCATACTTGAGGATGAGTTTCCACACATTGTTTGGACACCATGTGCCAGTCATAGTTTGGATCTTATGATGGAGGATATGGGCAAGCTAGGTTGGTTGCAGGAAGTATTAAATACAGCTCGCTTCATTGTCAAATTTGTCACAAAGCGGCCCAAGATCCTTTCTATCTACAGGGCACAGGGTGAGTTGGAGCTATGTAAACCCGCCACCACTAGGTTTGCATATATGTTCATAGTGCTTGATAGAGTAGTAAGAGTACGAAAGGGACTCTTACGACTAGTGGTGTCCAAGGAATGGTATGACTGGGAAGCTGAAAATAAGTGTTCAAAGTCAGATAAGTTTGTTAGCACTATCATGGGTGCTGAGTGGTGGGCAACAGCAGAGGGATTGGTGAGGATTTTACAACCTTTCTACAGCGTATTACGAATCACCGACATGGAGGGTTGCACCATGGGCCTCTTATATGGGTACATGGACAAGCTCGGGGAGTGCCTTATAAAGGCAACTGGTATTTCTGACATCCAGTAAGTATTATATTTTACTTCTCTTTAAATTTCAGCTCTAAACTTTATTTAATATAAACTCTAAATCGTGATTCGTGATTCGTAATGTTCAAAAAACTAGGAAGGCCAGCCTCCGTGCTATTTGGCAAGATCGTTGGGATTGGTTTCATAGACCAATCCATGCAGTGGCCCACATTCTCCATCCTTTGTGGAGACACGAAGATCAGGCATGTTGCGAGGAGTTGGAGGATGGTTGGACCGAGTATGTCACAGCATGGGTGGGTGGAGATGTGGATCAGTTGGCTACCTTGGAGCAGCAGCGGCTTGCCTTCCGCAACAAGACAGGAAAGCATTTTGGGTCACCGACTGCTGAGTTGCATTCAGGGATGTTACAACCTGTATCTTGGTGGGAGAAATATGGTATAAGTGCCCCACAGTTGGTGAGTATTCATTAAAGTTTTATGCTCATGTCACATGATATATCATGATTCATGCATGTGCTTTCACCTGTGTCATGGATAATGAATCATGTCTCATGTGTGATTTTTCGGGTTTGAATTTTGGCAGAGGAGGCTTGCTATGAGAGTGCTTTCACAGGACTACAGCTCAGGTCCTTGTGAGAGAAATTGGAGTACATGGGCCCTTTTCCACACAAAGAAAAGGAACAAATTTACCACTCCACAATTAGAGCGGTTTATTGTCATTGCAACCTCCGTCTACTTGAGCAGAGAGGTACTTCTACAGAGCCGATTCAGGTGAATGTCGACAAAATCGACATTGAGAAAGTGAAAGACATCCCAGAGATCCCACCTGATGAGCAGGACATTTACACCATGTTATATGAGGAGGCGATGCAGGGAACCAGGCAAACACGTAGCCGCTCTCGAGCCAGGGTGGGCAGGGATACACATGGTGCTAGCACTAGCAGGAGTTTTGTACGTGGCACAGATGATGGTGGTAGCACGAGGTTGCATGTGAGACAGCGACAGCAACAGAGGTTGTAGATGACTCTTCTGATTGGACCACAGCTTCTGAGGCATCTGATGTTGCAGATGAGGATGAGGATCTTGAGTTGGATGATGCAGAGGAGGATGAGTAGGCTCTCAGAGTCTAGTATCTACTTAGTACCTACTACCTAGTCATGACTCATTCTCATTTTCATTTATGATTTTTTGACATGTATGATGTATTATGTCATGTTTGACATTGGAGGCTACTAGCTAGAGCCTTGGATAGTGTTGTTATTTTTAGATTTTTTTGAGTTTCTTTCATGTATGGTGTTAGTGACAGTCACATGTCACATGTGACATACTCTCATTTGCTTCGGCCATAGCCCATGTGGCATGTGACATTTATGATGTATCATGTGACATTTCTCATTTTATGGATTGCCACTCTTTGGTCCTGACTCCTTTTGCCATTTGGTTACTTGTAAGTTGTAAATCGTAAATTATTAAGTTGTGCTAATTTATTTGAGCCTATGAGATCAAGGTAACATGTGTCCCCCCCCCCTCCCCCCCCCGGGGACCCTTGCCGTTTCATACTTCTGGGCTTCACCATGAAACGTTTCGAAACGTTTCGAAACGCGTTTAAAAAACCTTTTTTATGAAACTCCTGGCTACTATGTTCCCCCCGTCCATATTGAACCTCTGCAAGACTTTGCCAATGTATTCCTTCTGAGACAAGTACAACACATGCTGATTTCTGTCCCGAAGTATCCGCATACCCAAAATGTGATTTGCATCACCCAAATCCTTCATATCAAAGGTTTGATGCAGCCTCTTCTTCAAGGCATCCATCTCTTTACGAGATTTCCCAGCAATCAACATATCATCAACATACAAGATGAGGATCAAGAGACTGCCATCCAAAGCTTTCTTGGTGTACAAGCAGTGATCTATGTCACTTCTCCTGAAATCCTATGATTTCATGAATGTATCAAATTTATGATACCATTCCCTTGGTGCCTGTTTGAGCCCATAAAGACTCTTTTTCAGCTTGCATACAAGCTTCTCCTTTCCACTCACTGCATAACCCTCTGGCTGTTGCATATATATCTCCTCATGGAGATCACCGTGAAGAAAAGCAGTCTTCACATCCATCTGAATCAAGTCCAGATCATCATGCGCAACCAAAGCTAACACAGCTCTAAGTGTGGTCATTTTGACCACTGAAGAGAAGATCTCCTCGAAGTCCACACCATTTGTATCTTGGCTTTGCATCAGGTGCAACTTTGAGCCTGTAAACCCATTTGCATGGCAAAACCTTCTTGCCTGCAGGCAAATGCACCAACTTCCATGTTCCATTTTTGTGCAGAGAATCCATCTCTGACTTCATGGCACGCTCCCAAAGAGCCTTGTCTGCCCTCTGTAAAGCCTCCTTATAACATGAGGGCTCCCCACAGTCAGTGAGCATCAAGTAGTCAACCCCTGGAACAAACCTGTCAGGGACTCTGGAGGGTCTAGTGGACCTCCGTACCCAATGACCATCATTTGTAGGTTGCTGTCCAGCCTGCATATCACCTATTGGTGGCTCCTGTTCCATGCCATAAGGCTGAAAAATCATGCCCGGTATCTCCTCTAACTGTGGTATATCCATAGGGATATCTTCTGCCATCTCTGGCTGTCCATTTGGACCATTTTCAGCACCATTTAAGGGCTGGTTTTGCTGCTGTAATGGCTGATTTACAGCCCTTGGTTGTTGTCCATGATGTCCATCATCATCACAGATGACTCTGCCAGGCTCCTGTTGCCTTGCAGGCTCCTTATACATGCATGTTTCATCAAAAATGACATCATTGCTGCGTATAATCTTTCTATTCACGGGATCCCAAAGTCTATACCCCATTTCACCTCTGTCACCATATCCTAGGAATATGCATTTGTGAGACTTAGGATCAAGTTTGGTGCGTATTTCCCTGCGTATGTGCACGTACGCAACGCAACCAAACACTCTCAAGTGCTTGTATGACGGAGGCTTCCCTGTCCATACTTCCTCTGGCACTTTCCCACCAAGCCTCGTGTTAGGTGACCTGTTTATAAGATGAACGGCTGTCATAACAGCTTCAGCCCAAAAACCATGAGGTAATGCAGCATGTGACAACATAGAACGGACCTTCTCCTGAATGGTCCTGTTCATCCTCTCTGCTGTCCCGTTTTGTGGAGGATCATAAGGAGTAGAGAGCTCCCTCTTGATGCCTTTAGCATCACAAAAGTCCTGAAACTGTTTGGACATATACTCTCCACCATTGTCGGAACGCAAAGCCTTCAGTGTTTTGCCAGTTTGATTCTCAACAAGAGCAACAAACTTCTGAAACACTGAGAATGTATCACTCTTCAAACGAAGAGGATAGACCCACACCTTGCATGTGGCATCATCAATAAAAGACACAAAATATTTTTCCCCTCCCAAAGAAAGCTGAGGCATCTCACATACATCTGTATGCACAAGCTCTAACTGAGCATCTTTCTGTCCAAGAGCTTTCTTGTGGGGGCACTGGAGTTGCCTGCCATATATACAATGATCACAAAACTGAAAACTTGAAAACTTTAGAGAAGGCAAGTAACCCAAATGAGACAATTGCTCCATTCCTTTGACACTCATGTGTCCCAACCGGCTATGCCACATAGAGATTTCCGGCAGCTCGGTTGCATTTACATTAGCATGGTGACAAACACCTGCATGCATAAAGTAAAGAGTGTCCACCTTAGAGCCTCTGGCAACAACCAGTGAGCCCTTACTAATTTTCCACTTTCCACGACCAAATGTGGTAACATAATCAGCATCATCAAGCTGTCCAGTAGAAAGCAGGTTCTTCTTGATCTCAGGCACATGCCTGACATCATGGAGCATAAGCTGTGAGCCATCTGAAAACACAAGCCTCACATCACCTCTGCCAAGAATCTTGCATCCATGGTTATCACCCAAATAAACTACTCCTTCATTGCCAGCAGTATACCTGACAAACAAGTCTCTGCAACCTGTGACATGAAAGGAGGCACCTGAATCAATGATCCATGAGTGCATACCATGACCATCTCCTGTAAGAAGTGAATGGGCATCAAGTGAAGACGTGAATAGGACCTCATCCTCACTGTCACCTGCATGTGACACATTGATTTCTTCAATCTTGACTCCACTTTTGCCCTTTGGCTTTACATCTTTGGCTTCATCTTTGTCTCTGTCTTTGCCTTTTCCCTTTTCCTTTTGATCATAGCATTGCTTTTTGATGTGTCCCTTCTTGCCACAATAATGGCATTCCAAGTCCTTTTTGGAGCGGGACTTGCTCCTTCCCCGTTCTTGGCTTTTACCCCTTTGCTGGGATCTCCCACGTGTATTCATTGCATTGGACTTTCCAACAGAGTTGTTTTTCCTGTTCATCTCCTCTTGAAGAAGAGCACCCTCAACATCTGCATATGAGCATAGCATTCGAATTGCTAGTGGCTGTCCTGAATGTGTCCCAACTCTCTGGCAAAGTGCATAAGAGAAAAGTGGCTTTGAACTCATCGTCCATTGCCAACTTTTGATTTATAACTTGGCTGACAATACCATTAAACTCATTTAGATGGGCTGCCATAGACGCCCCTTCCTTCATCTGAAGGCCTATGAGTTTCTTCAACCAATACACTTTTGCTTGAGCCACTTTGCTGGGCATACAAGTCCTGCAATCTCCGCCACATTCCCCAAGCTGTCTTCTCTTCACGAATGCTGAAAAGTAAAGAGTCTGACACAGACAACATGATAGTAGATCTTGCCAGCTCATCCATATCTTCCCACTCTTCAGCATTAAGAGAAGCGGACATTACACCCCTTTCTTTGATAGGCTTGTGCTACTTCTTCTGAAGCAACACATTATAGCACTGGGTTTGCCAAATATCATAGTTATGTGAGCCTTCAAGCTTCTTGATGTGAAGCAATGAAGAGCTCTCACCTGTGGTTGCCATAGCAATATGCAACCAGTCAATGCCTGACTCCCTGCAAAATGTGCAAACACTGCACCAAAAGCACACAAAGTGCTCACAGTTATTCTCCCAAGCTTTATCTCCCACTGCGGAAGCACAAATGCAACTTTTCTCCCACTGTATGTGATGAAATCACCAAAATCTGGTTGCTGCAGATTTAGGACAGCACCTTAAATGTGCTCTGTTGCCCTTCCAAAGTACTGATGATGTACCAAACCTGTACCGGCAAGTACAGCAACTGAAATTGAGATTTTTGCTCACTCAAATCAATGTGCAGCCATGCCAAAACTTGTACAAAGCTGTACCAAATCTGTACCAGCAGGTACAGTAGCAATAGATGCTCTCCTGGCTGTCCAAATGAGTGAAAATCAGACTTTTACAGTCCCGAACACTGCATACAACAGTCCCAAACAGAAATTGGGCAAAAGCCCCTTGACTGCAAGCTGATTTTTGAGAATTCAAGACATAAAAGTCTTGCCTGCTGCTTTGCCAAGCTTAACAAGCATAAAATCTTGAAAAGCCCCTTGATTTAAGATCAATTGCTGATCATACATGGTACATTGACGCACATGAAGGTATCCAGAGTCTTCACGATGCTTCCCCCTGGCCACATATACATCCAATACATGAAAGCCCCTTGATTTACAGGCACATTGAGTGCTTGTCAGGCATCAATACATTGCCCAAAGCATCAAATGCGAGTGCCTGCATGCAAATCAACCCAATCGGCACAAAAGCCCCTTGATTTGCACTGCAATTTGCTGCAATTTTGCCCAAATGTGCGATTTCTCACATCATACAGCATGTATGAATGCTTAATTGCACAATTACATCAAAAGCCCCAAATTTTGACATCCAATTTCCTGCAAATTGATCCTGATTGTGACCAATGTCACCCAATTTTGCCAATTTTGCTCAAAAATTGAGCAATTTGGCACCTGTACCTGCTCAATTGATGATTGTACCTGCTCAATTGCAAATCCCAAAAAAAAATTTGAAGCATGTACCTTTGAAATCAGCTGATTTCTCTTTTTGTTGCAGGAAAGAGGGTGATGAATTTGCTGCTGCTGTATTGATGCAGGTCTTGCAGGTTGTGGCGTGAAATAATTCAACTGCGAAGGTGGTGAAGCTATGGCCGCTACAACTGCTGCAACATCTCTGGCAGCTTCGTTTCTGGAGTCTTCAACGCAGGAGCTGTCGTCTACCTCCAAGTCTTTCGGTGTGGGCTGCTCGCTTCTCAGCGTACAGAGTATTCGTGCAGGTGGCCTATATTAGCAACAGATACTACTGCCACGCTGCCACGTTTTCTTTGAAAAAAAAAACGGCGAACACAAACTGGCGCTGCTTTTACGTGTCCGCCTGCTGTGCGCTGACTCATAGACGGTTTTACGCCTTCGCCTAGTGGTGGCGGGTAGTGCTCGCCCAGCGATTACACGCCTGCGTGTGATTCAGCGCAGAAATGGCTGCCCGCCACCTTCTCTTTCCGCCCACTTGCCTGCGACTGCTGCCTTGTGGTTTGCTACACGTAGCTCTGCTCGTCAACCCCTAGTCGACCTGCTATCTCAACGATCACACACACTGCTGTAGGCGCCTAGCTCCACCATCATGTTGGAAGTAAACTGCACATGTAGAGAGCTGCAGGCTGGCTCTGATACCAGTTGATGGGAGAGTTAATTAGGGTTAGAGTTCATGTGGGAGACATACACACAGAGAGAAGAAGGGAGAGAGAGAGAGTTGTGGGGATAAGTCAACTCACCAAGTGTGAGAGTGTGACTCCCCTATCACACATGTATATTGCACTAGTACACATAGTGCACTTAGTACATTAAAAGTACGGTACTTTTAGTGTACTATGTACTATAACTTATGGGCTTGTACACACTATAAGGGTGGGCATTATGCCTTTACCCCAACAAAAACTTCAACAATAGTGAAAGTGTCCTACCTCCAATCAGGAATGGGTGCATACTATCTGAACCATTGGATCCCGAGAATCATGTCACACCCTAAAAGAGGGGAGACAAAGAAATCCCTCTGGAATGTTGCCTTTTCAACCTGAAACTCAAACTGCTGAGCTTTTTGAGAGAGATGTGTACGTAGACCAAGTGTAAAGCCATCCACATCTAGATGATAAGGAACCAAGGTATAGCTCATTTGGCTTGCCAACTACGGAGAGATGGCATCTTCGAAATTGCCCATGTCGAAGAGGACAATGAATTGTTGTCCCCTCACAGTGCCATAGACATGGATGAGAGCCTTCTTCTATCCCTCACCCTCCTACTTATCATCAAATACCACTGGTGGCACCGAATTCAAAGAGGGCAATAGTTGAACGGCATTAGAGGCTGATGGTGGAGGTGTGGATGGGGATGCTACGGTCGCAACTATGGAAGTGAGTGCCTTGGCAAACTTTTCAGCCTGCCACTTAGTGCAATCCTTCTTCCTGGTTCTTTGCCTTGTACCAAGTCTGTTCATCCAGCTGGAAGAATGATGCCCTCCTTAGACTTTGCCTTAGGAGTATTCTTGGGCGCGGAGTCTTTCTTATTGCCCGAAATTTTTCTTTTGGTCCTTTTGGTCTTTGTTGTTTTGAGCCCCCTTACCTTGGGTAGATAGCTGTTGGGTAGATGATTGCTACTGGGACTTAGGACTAGACTGTACTTACTTGGGACTTACCTCCGTTCAACATCATTCCCTGATTCTAAGCAAGGGTCAGTGCCCGTGCATAAGTCTGAGGCTCAAAATTCCTGACTGGGTACCTAATGTTTATGTCTAAACCTCTAATGAACTATTGGGCCGTGGTAATGACCTTGTTGGAATAGGTCAAAACAGGGAAACCATTCTATGTGAGTTTGTAAAACTCGTCCTCAAGATTGGTCATATACTATGGAGGAAGAAAACGGGCCTTGAGGTCAACAATTAAAATTGGCATGTTAATGGGTCTGTGTGAAGTTGAGACCAATGCTGCCACCAAATAATAGCCTCCGCAGTGAGTTGAGGTGCTGCCACATGGACTTTGTCTTGTGAATTTGTGATTTTAGCAAAAGGAAAATGTGCATCAACCTAATGAATAAATTGAGTGACAGCAGCATGATCGCACTTACCATCATACTTACTAAAGTTTAGTGAAGTTTGGATGACAGTGGTGGTTGGGACAGTGGAGGATAACCATCTTGGGAAGGGATGCCAGAATCTGTGCCATCATCTGTCGATGCTGGATTTGCATAGCCTCCCAGTTAAGTCTTTGCTGGAACTCTCGATCGACGGCTTCTCGACAATGCTCATCTTCCTCATACTTGCGTGCTTCCTTATCCCTTTGTTTCTCCGCACGTCTCTATTTTCCTTTATTTTTTCTTCTTCAGCTTTTCTTCTTGCTTCTTCACGTCTTTTGTCATCTTTTCTCATTTGTTCCTCTAGACCACCACCAAAGACCATTTTTGCCAAATCTGAGAGGCCTTCTTTGGGCTTCTCCTTTTCTACAGCAAGCTACGTCTTCAATGAATTTATTTCATCCATCATTATTCTTAGGAACTATTCTATGCTGGCGGAAGCGTACTTTCTTTTGGTGTGTCGCTTTGGAGGCTTTGTGCCTCCATAACTTCTTGTTGGCTTTCTTCTTGATGCGTTGTCTCTCCTAACATGGTGGACGCCAGGGTGGCTTTTCCGAACCCCAGTTTTACCATCCACCAGATGCTCTCACTTCTTTAGGTAGCTGAGTTGAGCCACCAACCTGATGCTCTGATACCAATGTTACACACATTGAGGTTGATCGTGGTAATGCACAACAAGACTTCTTTAAACCTTTACTTTAGTGAGATCTATAGCATCCAAATCACTGAGTAGAGAGAGACAGAGAGACAGAGAGAGAGAATAGAAGAGAAAGTAGACGACACAGTATTGGGTCCCAATTACCCGATGCACCCCCCCCCCTCTCCCTCTGCTAGCAGGAGTATTTGCTTACATTAATTCTTTGGAGAATTCGTGTACAATGTTTGAGAACAAGCGATATGACTCCCAATGCAAGGACGAGGAAGACCGTACGTCGGTTAAGAATTCACCAATCCAAGGACACTGTAGGTAGAAGAATCTTCGCGGCCACTTATGCAAGTCCTAGATAGCTGTAGGACTGCACATATGCTGGCTGAATGCTGAAGAGAACTTCAAGGATTTTGCCTGGAGAGGCTGATTTGAGGACTGAAAACTGCTTGACAACTTGGCTGATGATGAATGATTTATGCAGAATACAAGTGCCTACTTATATATGCACAAAATTTGCTGGTCAGCTAGATCATGCTGTCAGCCAGGTCCTTATTGGACAAAAAAATGCTGAATACGCTTTATAGGCTAGCATTAAATGCTGCCTTAATTCTGTTGCTGCCCAGCCTGCTGGCCAACTGCCCATTGGCTGCTGTCAGCCCATTATGCTGGCCGACAGGAGCAATAAAGCTCCCTCATGCTGTCAGCCATTCCTTTATGCCCACTAGGGCTGCCTACCGAGCCTTACAGCCATGTTAGGCTGTTACATGGGCAGCCCAAAGGTGCCCATGAGGCATGTCCTGCCCGTAGCTCGAGATAGGGCTGCAAATATCTTTTGCATTCATGCCCATGACTTGCCTAGATGCTTCTGATGCAAACGTAATGCTAAGGCTAACTGCTACATGCACTTATCTGATGAATTCTCCATGTGGGTTAAGAGGTCCAACTCCAGACTGACCTCTATGGCTTGGAGACTGAACTACGTAGCTCGTGCCTCATTGTCCCTGGACTGAGGGCTCACAATGGGGTCACGGCATACAACAAATATCCTAACAAGGCATTACTTCTGCACAAATATTGCACTGATGATGATGAATTCTCCAAGTGGATTAAGAGGTCTGACTCCAGACTGACCTCTATGGCTCGGAGACTGACCTACGTAGCTCAAGCCTCACTGTCCTTGGACTAAGGACTCACAATGGGGTCACAGCATATGACAAATATTCCTAAAAAGGTAGTACTTCTATACAAATATTGCACTGATGATGCCAGTGTGACACTGTGTACTTCTATACAAATATTGCACTGATGATGATGCCACTGTGTCACTGTGTACCTCATTGCAAGGTTCATGTGACACCGGCGCTACAAGATTGACCCACTGCAGTGCAGGCAGCACAAAAACATGGCATACTTTTAGTAAATAATCTAGGGAGCACATGCAAACATTAGCAATGCACATGCATATGAAACTTGAAAATCCCCACTCTCAGTACTTGTATCCATCCCAAGGTTCTAGTCACACTAGGGTACCCTGATGTGTATGTGTTCCCAGTCACTCTGGTGGCACATCATTGCCATTCTCACTGGCCCCTCATCTAGTCACACTAGTAGAGAGCAAGCACAACTAATTACATTAGCTATCTCCAGTCACACTGGAGTCACACTAGCACAGCCACTCACCTCTAGCGAAACTAGAGTAGTAGTAGTCACAATCATACTCGCTAAAAATAGACACAATGACTAGTCACACTATTAATCATGTCCCAAAAAAGAGCTTTTGGAATTAATGATGCTCTTACATCATAGCTAATCATGCTTAGGGAGCCAAATAGTGACATCTACCCCCTTTTCTAAACAATTTGCCGCAACTGAAAAGCTTCAAGATAGTTGTCCAAAAGTTGGAGATACTCTCTCAAAGTCTACTCATCCAACCACTTTGCATCCATGGCTAGATAATTGCGGAATTCAAGTATCTCCGCTATAAGCGCCTCCAAGCAACCTCTTTTCTTTGTGGAAAACAATTTGCTCATGTTACAAAATCTCTCCCAACTCTTCCACCTATGGTGGATCTAGCTCAATGGGTTGAGGTCTTAACATATTTTTTGCGAAGGAGGCTAACATGAAAGACATTGTGGATCTTCCAATGATCTAGCAATGATGCCTTATAGGCCACTTCATTGATCTTCTTGATCACTTTGAATGGTCCATAGTACCTATTGGAAATCTTGGGGGTGCTTCCCTCTTTACCAGGCCTTTTCCTCAGCCTGGCTTTATCAAATTTCAGCTAGACCCAATCACCGACTACAAAGTCCATCTCCCTTCAATGCTAGTTGGCTTCCTTTTTGTGCCTTTCTTGAGACTTCGCAATGGCTGTCCACCCTTTTGCAAAGGCATCCTGCAAATCTGTTACATTTTGGTGCGGAGAATTGGTGGTAGTATTACCTTCCCATGCATCATTTCAAAAGGTGCCTTGCCTATAGATGAATGCACAGTATTGTTGTATACCAGAGATACTTTTCCCACATGGTTTTTTGCTCGGCCACAACACTTTAGCAAATCCAACAATGCTGAATTTGTAGCCTATTCTGTCCATCCGTCCGAGGATGATATGACGATGAGAAGTTAAGCGTTGTCCCCATATTGTCAAACAAGGCTCTCTAAAACAAACTCGTAGTTCTTGGATCCCTATCACCCACTATGGATTTGAGCATACCATGCTGTTTAAACACTTGAGCAAGAAAAAGCTTTACCATTTAATGATCTTCCTCACCAGCAAAAAATGAACCTACTCGTTAAACATATCCACAATAGTCATAAAGCATCATTGCCATGCTAGGTATGAGGAAAATCCATGATAAAAGTCCATGGTGATGCTTTCATTAGGCACATGCAAAGGTTGAAGCAAGCCTGGTGCCTTCCGTCTATCAAACTTCCCTTTTGGCAAGTGATACACTAATGCACAAACGCCTCAATGCCCTTCTCCATAGTTTGCCAATAGAAGTACCTCTCAATCATTTGAGTTGTGGGCATAATCCCTCTATGACCAACAAATGGTGGTGCATGGGATTCTTCCATAACTTTGGCCCTAAGACCCTTCAACACATAGCCTATTCTAATACATGAGGTAACCATCCTTACGTGTGAAAGGCATGTGCTGTCTGGCCTGCAAATCAACCCATATGGCAGCGAATTCCTCATCTGTGACATAATTCTCACGCATCTCAAACAATTCCTCATGTGACCCAATAGAAACGGCACGAACATAAGGCTTTCTAGACAATTCATCAGCAACTACATTTCCCTTTCCGGGCGTATGGACAATCTGAAAATGAAACATTGATAAGAAGTTTGCCATATGCATGTGCTTCTCAGAAAGCTTTGCCTCAGTCAAGAAATATGTAAGGCTCTGATTGATCAGTCTTCACTGTAAATTCAGCCCCTAAAAGATAGTGTTTCCACACTGGCAGGGCATGAATTACAGCCAAGAGTTCCCTCCCATAAATATGCGAGTGTATCTTTGCATCATGCAGCCTTCTACTCTCAAATGCAACTACATGACCTTCTTGGTTCAAGATAGCACCTATGCGGTCCCCACTTACATCCCCCACTTACATCACATTGAACCATAAAAGGCTTATGAAGGTCGGTCACTAGAGAACGGGCCCCAAGATAATGGCATCTATTTCATTTCCCAAGTCTTGCATCCCCAAACCTTGGATGGTCTTTGCCAGACACGTCCACAACAGCCGTAAAAGCATAATCATAGTAGCGCTCTATACCTGAGGTCTGAAGACTAGCAACACATGTACTCTACCACACAGCACATGGCTATGACATGACCACCAAAGACATGTGTAGAAGAAGCGCCTGCAACACTTCACTGTTCCTTCGTGGCCTTGCTTCCCGGCGTCTGTAGCCTTGCTTCTCAATCGACTTCACTTCGCAAGCCCAAACTTCATACGAAGTTGGTCGACTTCAATTCGTGTGTCTAGTCTCGTGGACTTGGTGTGTCTGCCTTTACAAGAGGAGCAAACAAGGGCCAACCGTACTCATAGTGTAGCATGCAATAGGTCGACCGTCGTAACGCACAACAAAGTCTTCTTTAAACCTGTGAGTTTATGCAATCCACTTCACTTTAAGAGAGACGAGTAGAGAGAGAGAGAGAGAGAAGATGAGAGTCAACACCAAGTTGGGTCCCAAATTCCAATTACGCACTGACGGGTCCCCCTACAAGCAAGAGTATATACCTAGATGAATCCAGGAACATGCCCAAATTCACCTTATAAGAAAGTGCAATTAATAACCTCGTGGTAGTCATCCACAAGACAATAAACCATCAACTCCACCATGCATAGTATGGACTAGATACTATGACATCCCCACTAACGTCATCAATGCCCAATAGTGGGTGTAGAACTTGGTATCGATATATTCTCTCACCCCCCCCCCACGCACACGCACAGCATACATTCATACAAAGGCCTGTGTACTCAGTTTCTGTCAGAGCTTCAGAGATACAGGGCAGACTCAGCCATAATGAAGCCTAGCACCAAGGATCATAACAAATAGAAAGAATTATTACAACAAAAAGGTACTTGATAGGGCATATGTACCAACTACAAGCAAGAGTACTTGCTTGTATTTCTTTGGAGAACTTTGTACAATGATAATGAATGATGATTGAGAACTGCCCAACGCAAGGACGAGAAAGACCAAACCTGTCACGTGCACGCCCGTGCCATGTCCTCAGCATGACGAGCATAATCCCTGTTTAGCACAACAGTTATTAGGACAGCAATTAAGGCTTAGCATTACGCATCATCATAAGTAAAAACATCAACATCGCATCAATATCAGCACCATCATCATCATCGTGGATGGACATGTGTACCCAGTCGGCAACCTCCAGACAACAATTGGCAGCCAGCAAGGGACTCAGGCAGCACTCGGCCAGGCACCAATGTGAAGGCCAACAATATGGGATAAGCATGGAAGTAAGCGCAGCAATTAAAGGAATATTTTATAAATATTTTGGCCAAGAGCTGGCCGACAGCAGTGACCAGCACCTTCATGAGCATATATAAGCGTAAGTCCACCATTTGCATTATTCATTCATCATATATCATTTGCAAAAGTTAGAAGTCGACATTTAGCATGTAGAAGGGGCCAAAGGGGTAGACCAAGGGCCTAGAATATTTACAATCATTCAGTCACTTTTTTGTACCATAATACAATAAAACCCTGACACCAACTCTCTCTCTTCTCTCTCCTCTGTCTTAATCATGTTTAATCAACATCTTGTTCTTAATCAAGCTTAGGACTGTGGATTAGTACAATAAGGCTTCTGTGCATGCAACATTGATATCAAAGCATGCAGACTCAGCCACTAAGCATAGTCCCAAGGAGGTGCACAGTTCCATCAAAAGAATATAACCAAGGTAGTAAATGGAGTGGTCTGCAACAGGCAAAGCTGGGGGAAAGATAAATTTTACATTTATGCTTAAATTAAAATATTTTTTAAGCATATCTCTCTCTCCCCCAAAGAATGGTCATTCCTATGACCTATTCTATATTCAAATGATGCTTTTCATGAAGCAATTCTCAAATCTAAAAGTAATTTCTATGCTTTTAGAGGCCACCAAAGAAGTGGCTTTTTAATGCTTTTATGGTATTTAAATTATGAAAAACTTAGGAATCAAGTCCGTAATTGGATATTGATCCTAATGATAGTTATTCTATCATATTGTATTACTAAAACTTTATGATAAATGATTAATTTATTCCTCATTGGAATTCGTAACTAATTTACGTATGTACTCAGAACCATAACATCATTAAGCTCTCAAATCAATTCCAAAAGGCCTAGCAACAAGCATGATCAGTTCCGACAAGTAACCCGCCGCTATGTTAAGGGAAAGGGATAGCAAGCATGGGGACAGCAATGGAGCAAATGCTCAATTCTTCAGCAACACTTGGAAGTGGAGATCAGAAGTAAAAGATGTTCAGACAAAGTGTCAAAGTCAGAGCATTAAGTCAAAGTGTCTAAGTGAGAGCATTAAGTCTAAGTGTCGAAGTCAGAAGTCCAGGAAGGAGGGATGACAGAGTGTCCACCCCATCATCAAGTTTAGCAGGAGAGGATGTCACGTGCACGCTCGTGCCATGGCTCATCCTCAGCATGAACAACATAATTCATGTTTAGGACAATATTTAAGGCTCAGCATGAGTACCCAGCCGGCAGCCTCCACACAGCAGTCGTCAATCCCAGCAGGGGACTCAGGCAACAGTCGGCCAAGCACCAGTGTGAAGGCCAGCAGTATGGGATAAGCATGGAAGTAAGCGCAAAATTAAAGGAATATTTTATGAATATTTTGTCCAACAGCTGGCCGACAACAGTAGCTATGGACCAACCAACACCTTCACAAGCATATATATCACGATTGCATGTACCAAAGGAAGATAATGTTCCCCACTTTAACTGTTGATCCTGGTAATACGACTTGAGAACATCAAATACCCATAACCCACCTCATTATATATTTCTATCTGGCCATCTCTCTGAGGATGGAATGCATTGGACAACTGTAACTTGGTTCCAAAGTCGTTGAATAATGCTCTCTTTAAAATGTGAACCCTATCAGATGTAATTGCCATTGGCAAACCACATATGGGATACCAAAGGCGAAGAAACATGTGAGCGATGTCTTCTGTTATGGCCGTTTGCTTGCACGGAATGAGCTTGCAAAACTAACTAAATCAATCAACAATAGTCATGCATTGTGTGCTCCTGGATCCAAATGCTCCAAGGAGTCCTACAAAGTCCATTCTAATGTCCTAGAAGGGTCGTTCTAGAACTCGTAAAGGTTGTAGCAACCCTGCCTACTTTGTATGAGGAACCTTCACCTTTCGGCAAATCTAACATGCTTGGACATGTTGATAGACATCCCTTCTCATTTTTGGCCAATAAAATAAACACTCTAACTTCTCCAATGTACTGTTGATACCGCGATAACCTCCAACAAGAGAGTCATGGGCATCGTGAAGAAGTGCCTATTGCTTTTCCCTTAGTATCGGTTCTTGTAAAACAACCAACCATCTTGGATGGTATATTGACCCGTTTCTGACTAAAGGGCCAATCTATATTGAGTCCCAAATTCCAAAAAATCCTCATATTGTGCCTTCATATTGTCTAAATCTTTTCCTTGTATTTCGAGCACAGTGAACTCCTCCAAAGTTTGAAGGGTACCTTTGCGACTAAGAGCATCGGCAACACAGTTATTCTTGCCACGAATGTATTCAATCATACCTACAAACTGTTGGAAGATTTGACTCCATATGGCTTGTCTGTCACTCCATTGGACACTAGACATAGTCTACAACCATTTAAGTGCCTAATGATCTGTCTTAACTACGAACTCCCTCCCGTAAAGGAAAGGTTTCCAATGCTTAAGAGCCATCATCACCCTCGATAACTTTGTCATACACTGAATAATTCTTCACTGTGTCATTTGATTTTTGGCTATAATAAGCCATTGGGCGCCCTTCGTGCTAGCAGCTTCAATGTGTGCGTAAGGTATTTATTTTTGCCCAAGGATTGTCCCCGCATGCCTACATGACAATAGGCAATGGCTAGTAGACAACGTAGTGGCAGTGCTAGAGAGCTCGCACTAGCAGCGTCAATACATGAAGGCGTACACAAGAGGGCTAGGCAGCTGGCTATCGTTAACATCTAGTGATGATGACAAACAACATCAGATATCGAGCAGAGGAGAAGAGCAGAGACAAAACCCTAAAAACTATGAAAACCCTAATTTTTTGAAAACCCTAAAAAATCAGCACTCTAATACCATTTGTAGGCCTAGGGCTAGGGTTTAATACACAACCAGAGCTATGGTGGATGAAAGATATCCATGGTATGTGTGGAGAGAGAGAGAGAGAGAGAGAGAGAGAGAGAGAGAAGTAGAGAGAGATGTGACAAAGCTCAAGGAGAGGGAAAGTTACACGACTAAATGATGTGAAACTTGATTGATTTAATTTGCCAAGTACAAGTACATTTTATAACGTGTAGTAACTTATCCCTCAATCCAATCATCACCACACCATATGTTGACACAAGGACAACCACAACACAGACACATGGCACACTTATCTTATCCAGATATAAGAGGGTGTTCACACCTACGCTGGTGTTCATGCACATACACATGAATAAGATTACTCACACACACAACCCTTTTAGGGGTTATTCACACACAGACACAAGTGGGTACACAAAGAGGGGAACACAAACATGATGGATACACACACGTGAAGCTCCAAACACCCAACAAGTTGGGGGAGCCCAGGGATTAGGAGAAAGCAAGCTAATACAAGCGGCTAAGGTTATTATTAATAAATCCATGTGTGCTAGCTATTTACAAACAAGTTTGGGCACTATATAAGTGAAACATGGATTATTGTGGTCATAATCTCACTTTTGGTCAGAGTAACTTATTCGTTTTTTTACAGAGACAAAATCGACAAAATCTGTTCTCGTTCTTTAGTCAAGAAAATAAGAGTTGATCTACCCCCATAACAAAACTCGGGACAATAAAAACCAGAAAAACTTGTCCTCACAAAAAGCACAAAAACCACCTCCCTCAAGAAACCTCTCCTAAAACTGTGTATATAGGGTAAATACACCATAAAATTAAGGAGAGCAGAAGATACTAACAGCTTCACATAACTTGCAGGCAATACAGCGCTCTTCTCCAGTCGGATACCTCCGAAGAGCATGTTCACCACGGAATCGGGGACTTAATGGGCCTTTTTCAAAAGGATAATTGATCTCCATTGCAAAGACAACAAAAATTGAAAGTCAGCTCCATAAATGGAAAGTAGACAACTAAGCAAAAGCCTGAGTGGGTATGTACCGTCACTTTCTTGTCAAAAAAGTACTTCAATGTAAGAGACATGCCCCGGAACAGCTCAGTCAAGAATAAGGTGTTCATACTCTTGTCCAGAACTGGAACCACGCAGGAAGTTAAAGACTACAAAGAGTGCCCTGGACCTTAATCTCTAGATTACATTCTTTTATGATCCTAATACAGTTGGGTAAAATATCATTAAGAAAATGAATAGAAATGTTATACCAGTACTCCAGTCTTTTGAATATTCTTCAATTGGTGATGGAGAAGGAGCAGCTGCATCATAGTACCAAAAAATCTCAGTACCGCAAACATAGCATTAAAAACGTAATTCTCAAATTATGCCTCATTTTCATTAGTCTAACTGGTTTGAATACACAAACATTACATAAAGATTTCAGCACATAGAAGTCCAACACACATACCCCTAGTCTATGTATGGCATGCCCATAAACGCCAGAACCACTCCAAGTCTCACCCTTTAGTTCATTAGTAAGCACAACACCACCCACATCACCATCTCAGCAGCATTTGGTTTGTAAAACAGTGCACATGGGTAGTTCTTAGGGCGACTAACTTGTTTGGCTCTCATAAAAACTCAATAGTCCCGAGACAAAGAAAAGTTGACCATCGATTAGGCTACATACTATGCCAACCCTACCCATGTCATTCAATCTAATCTTTATACATCAAACGTTACATTTTGATTATACATAACGCAGGCTGTGTGCTATGAAATTCTTATACACACCACCAGTGTTGCAGGTCAAACAAATCCATTACCAATATCCTAGATCGCATGATTATACGTATGAACCTGAATTTCCATCGCTTTTCTCGATGTGAAGGACACACACACATTGATGCTAAAGGAGAGAAAGGACATATCATTAAGTACTGAATCTGAGGCAAGGAAAAAAAAAACATATAATCGTGCGGCAAAAACAACAAATTGAGGAATCCCATCATTCAACATGCCTACTATTAAGACCCTCTTTCTCTGAACTTGGGCACGTTACATAAACTAAATCATAGTTACCACGGAACGTCGTTCCGCCTTCCTGGAACGCCGGAACGCCGTTACGGGCGAAGGCACGTTCCCGGAACGTCGGAACGTTCCGCCCCCCCCAAAAAAAAAAAGGGGGGGGGGGGGTGTTTTGCTTGCAGAAATGTATGTTCATGTCTTGGGGGAGCAAATATTAGGAAGCATATTTGGCTATCCGTATACAAAAAGTTACATTTTTTTGTGTCATATGCTGACATGTCATATGACGTGGCGTTCCGCGACGTTCCCGATCCGCTCCCGTTCCCGTTCCCGCTCCCGTTCTAGCATCCGACGTTCCCGGAACGTTCCCGTTCCGCGGTAACTATGAACTAAATGCTATCCATCCTAGAACGCTTGGGAAAGGCCCTCTAGACTGAACTAAATGAATCACCGCTGATGATCTTATTTGGAGTCAGCATCATAGGGCCATAGCAACAGGCAGAGCCAAAAGTTGAAAACCTGCAATTTGGCCACTTGGAAACCTGCCGGCTGGACATGGGTCCTTCTCTGTCCTTCACCAACCATGTAAAGATGGTCATCCTAAACCATGTACAATGATATCGCTATTTGCAACTGAATGAACGAAGCTATGCAGAAACATGTCAATGTGGTCGATAAAATGTCAAACTGACAATTCATGGAAACGACATTCTACTGTGACATCAAGGTGCCATGTCTTTTATCAAAGGCTTTAAAAGCAAGCAAGGGCAATTAGCCAAAAAAATATAGCTAGTCTTGCAGCGAATAAAGGAAAAATGGGGTGGGTGTACCTGTGCAGAATGATTCAAGCTGGAAAAAAAAAACTCGGGTTTGCAGATATAAATGGATCGAATCCAGGAACATTAAGTTTTACTGATTTTGCTTCGATGGGACCTAATTACCGCACATTGGATGGGAAAAGAAGGGGCAAAGGATCCCCCGCCGGGAGGAGGCCACGGGCGCCCCGGGGGCGGGGCGGCGCGGCGCGGGCATCGAGAACGCTTACCTCTGGGTGTGGATGTGTGGATCGAGTGCAACGAGGATGCTCCTCCTGCTGATGCTGCCCTCCTTGTTGTGGTAGAGAGGGCGCCATGGCTGAGAAGGCGGATGCCTGCACGCCTCAACATCTTCGCGTCCTTCAGCTTCAGCACAAAAACGTGAGGGCGGTCAGTATTGTATTAATTAACTCGGCCATTTAAATAATGTAAGGTTTTACCTTAGGTTACTACATTTATTTATTTTTTCATGAATTCCTAAGGTTGTGCCACTTCAACAAATTAATTAATTCCCAAACAAAATTTGGGACCCATATTCGCACTCTATACACACACACCATACTACTCACTGCACACACACACACCCCTGAGTACCACAAGGGGATGCTAGCCTTCCAAATATTGGCCACTTTAGACAGTGGACAAGCCACGGACGAACCCCACAAGTAAGTCGCTCGATCAATTGGAGTGAACACCCTGCACAGCTTTGGTAGAATTGGGCGTTGCAAGTTGAGTCGCGATCTTTGATACCCATAGCAACCATCGCTGATCCAGAGTGTGAGCTTGAAGGGCAAGCAATGCACATTGTTGTTGTTGCAAGATTATCGAAGAGGAGGGTGGAAGTAAGTGCCACGACACTCGAACAATGATGGTCTAAGGTGTGCAGATGGCAACCTACGTGCCCACCTGCACATGAACACACCCTTAGTATGAGGTGTCCCAAAGAGGATCTGAACCTAGGAGCTGGTAATTACAACAAAGCTTCATCACCAACTCAGCCTAGTGTTTAAGACCTCCCTAGGAAATACCTTCAAATGCCCAAATTAGGCACAAGGAGCTAACAAGGGCATCTTCATGCAATCCCAACACATCAAAGGGGCAGTATACAATGTCCAAAACAAGGTTAATGAAGGTTTTATTAGAAGCTTGAAGAAGGATCAAAAACAACTTAGAATGGGTTAAAATTTAAAGTGCACCTTACTCTAAGGTAGGAGAAGCCATGGGTCAAATTTCGTAACCAACAAAGATTTAGAAGGAGGACATCTTAAGGCTAGCATCCCTTGTCTCCTAGAAAGAGGCCTCCAAAGACCAGCCACATAGGTGGGGACACCAAGAGGGCCTTGGCAACCACCACAATCCACCTAGATAGTCTTTTTTGTAGCAGATAATAAGAGGGTCCTAAACCCAACCCTCTGAGACTAAAGAGTTCCTAGAAATCCAAACCTCCTACAAACATGTAAATCTTATGAAGGAGAATAGACAATTTCTTTCTTTTGCAAGCCCCACACTTTTTCCTAAAAGCCAATGTGACCAAGATAGGTGCACTCCAAATACATTTTTAGCCTCTTGCTGCAAGATACCCCAACAATCCAAACTCAAAACAAGGTGGACCTATTTCATTGCATTAGTTTTACCACCTTAGTGTGCAACATAGCATCCTTATAGAGTCCTAAGCAATGCATTCTCATAGATCCCGCAAAAGTACTCTTTTTTTCCATTTCTTTGCATTTTTTTAATGGCTCAAAGATAAACCCTAAAGTTATAGATAGTTGACATTTGAGTGTAAATTAGTTTCCGTAAAGAGGGGGTCTTCGTGTAACTCATAGTGAGATGTCTTCATGCATGCACAAACACAGATCAAAAGGGAAGTCTACTTTACTTTAAAGGGATGGTAATTTTTCTGGCGACGACCATTTAAGAGCATGCTTTCATTCGAAGGGTTACTGATATGGTAATGTCCATGTTGACATGCCACGTGGCACATATAGACATTACACATCATGGGCATACCATACATATTAACATACCTCATGCACTATAGACTTACCATACACATCATGGACTTACCCATACACGTTATGGCCATACCGTACAAAGCATGGATATACATGAGCATAACAAACAATCATGACCAACAAATCATGAACATACTATATATATTGTCCTACTCTTTATCCTTAGGGGTGGGTAGCTTTTTGGAGCAAGCATTTTTTGAAAACCAATATCTCTCTATACCCTCTAATGTCTTCTCTCTCTTCTCCCCTCCTCCTCCCTCCTCCCAATCCATCCCAACCCAACTATGTGGCATGGCTGACCTAGCCTCCCCCCCCAAGTCGCCAACCCACCGCACCTCTCTCTCTCTCTCTCTCTCTCTCCCTCCCTCCCTCCCCATCTACCTCTCTCTTCTCTCTTTTTCTCTCTCCCTCTCCCCTCTCTTATATTCCTCTATCCCATTGTCTTCTCTCTCTCTCTCTCTCTCTCTCTCTCTCTCTCTCTCTCTCTCTCTCTCTCTCTCTCTCTCTCTCTCTCTCGTACACATGCACACATACACACACATTGATTCACAAAGTGGTAACCTATTAGTATATTTGTGAAACTCATTCGTTAATACACATATGGAAATCTCATTACATCTGTGGTGATTTCAAAACTATCTAGTGAGACTAGTCTCGTTTATTTCAATTTCAACAGTACAATAGTGCATTTAGTACTATGGTTCTACTCGTTTTTCTCTTCCACCTTTTTTGCAAGTTGTCGAAGGACAG